>NC_141694.1:584678447-585424447 GCF_964263255.1 Lissotriton vulgaris
CGGCCCTACAACAGGACATTGCCCAGGTGGCGACCGGCCTGGGCCTCCTTAGGGCAGACCATGGTAAACTCTCAGACCGGGTCAAGGAGGTGGAGAGCACGGTGAAGACTATCGAACCGGCGCAGAGAACCCTGGCTGCGACGATAAAGGATGCCATGTCCCGAATCGAGACCCTCGAACGGAGGGCGGAGGATGCGGAAGGCCGAAACAGGAGGAATAACATTCGGGTAGTGGGCCTGCCGGAAAAGATCGAGAAAGGCGATATGGTGCGATACTTGGAGACCTGGCTCCGAGACACGGTGGTCCCGGAGGGCTTGTCCTCCTTTTACACTCTAGAACGGGCCCACAGAGTTCCAGCGCGGCCCCCACAGCAGGGACGAGCTCCAAGGCCAGTGGTGGCGCGGTTGCTACATTTCCGGGACAGAGACCTGATCCTAAATGCCGCCAGACACAATGGCCCGTTCCAGGTTGCAAACAGTCAGGTGAATATCTTCCCTGACTACACCTACGAGACGCAGCGCAAGCGGTTCTCCTTCCTGGCGGTTAAGCGTGAACTCAGGAGTGAGGGCATCCAATATTCACTCCTGTTTCCCGCAAGGCTCCGAGTCATTGTCGACGACAAAACCCAGTTCTTCGACACCCCAGAGGAGGTCTGTGACTGGCTCGAACTGTACCGGACGGGGAAAGATGGTTATAGCGCCTCGACCCATCAGGCGGAGGAGCCGGAACAAAGGAGGCGATCTAAAAGGGTCAGGAACCGCCGCAGCCGCACGGGAGGGCCCTCGACAGCGGAGACATCATCTGAGCGGAGGGGAGTGTTGGAAGTTCTGTCGGAACTGTCGGGAGCAAGAGGCGAAGGCATCGAGGAGGAGGAAGAAAACCCGGGTGCTCAGGGGGCACCATCGGACTCGGAAGACTCAGTGGCAGACAGTACCCACACGCCGGTGATCACACCGAAATCGGTGGAGGACCTTTTGGACGGACAAGGGTAACGGGATAGGCTGCCTTGTTTTGGGTGGGGGCCCGGCAGGGGGGAGGCGGTTGCCGTTCTTCTTTATTGCTGACAACGGAGGAGGGAGGGTTGGGGGGCTTCTGCTCTTGCCCCGGAAGATTTTGACACAGGGGGGGGGCTTACTATAGTCCTGGTAGCCTGGGCGACGAGGGCCCACTGCCTCCGCTCAGCCCGCACCTGGCCCATAAGGCCTTCCTACGGTGGCGACCGTAGGACTAGTGGGGATTTTGGGGTTGTGCTCCGTAGAGGTTTGGATGGGATCTAGATGGTGCAGTTTGGGTCCTGTTCTGGGGTGGTTGGGGGGGGGGGCTTTGTTGGTTTTTGGGTGGTTTGGTTTTGGTTGGGGAAAATGGCCGCCGTCAGCGCTGGGAGGATTGATGTTTTTTCTTTGTGGGGACCCGAACGGGGAGACTGTGCAAGAACACTCTGGGACAATGGCTGATGTTGCTAACTTGAAATGTATTACTTGGAACGTGAGGGGGCTTCACACTATGTCCAGGCGTCACAAGGTCCATGCTCATTTAGTGCGTAGGGGAGTGCAAATGGCGCTGCTGCAGGAAACGCATCTGAACAAGGCGGAAGGGGCGGCGCTTCAGCGTAGGTGGCGAGGGCAGGTCTTTTCCACGGCGTACTCTGCTTATGCCAGGGGGGCGCTAATATGGATCAGGGCAGGAGTCCCCTTCCAGGTCACGAGGACAGTGTTGGACCCAGAGGGGCGTTTCGTGGCCATATCAGGCACGCTAGGAGGGAGGGACTTGAACGTTTGCTGTGTGTATGCTCCTAATGTGGACCAGACTGCCTTCCTTTCCAGGTTATCGGGCTCGCTGGCCCACTTTTTCGCCGGTCTCCTCCTGCTGGGGGGAGACTTTAACTCCGTAGTGGATGTAGACATAGACCGCTCGCATCCCCCGCTCCCCGATTCCCCGGTCCGGCGGACGGCTAAGGGCCGTCAAGATTGGCAGACCCGCTGGGGTTTGACGGACATCTGGAGGGCGCATCACCCCGCGTCTAGAGATTATTCGTACTTTTCGAGCCTTCATGAGCTGCATGTCAGACTGGATGGCTTTCTTGGTTCGTCCGAATTAGTTTCGGCAGCGGTCCGATCGGAGTATTTATCGCGGACCATCTCGGACCATAACCCCCTCCTGCTGGACATTCGCTGGTTCCCTGGGACGCCGGCAGTACCCACCTGGAAGATGCGCCCCGAGATCCTCGAGGACAGTGTCTTCAAGGCGGACCTAGGGGAGAGAATCACGGATTATTTTGCGTCCAACGGCGGCTCCGCGAGTACTAGGGCGTTCGAATGGGACGCTTTCAAGGTGGTGATGAGGGGCTACTGTATCTCTAAGAAGGTGGGCATGCGGCGTGTTATCCTGGCTGACTTAGACACAGCGGACCGAGCGCTCCGCGAGCTCGAAATTAGCCGCCCCGGACACCCGGAATTGCAAACACAAACGGTAGAGGCGAGGGAGAAGGTAGCGGTGGAGGTCGAACGGCTCCGCTGCTTCGATTACAAGGCCTATACGGTCCGGTCTATTGCGGAGGGCGACAGGTCGAGCGCGTTACTGGCGTGGTTGGCCAACCCTACGCGCCAGTCCCAAACGACGACTAATATGCGTAGGGCGGATGGGACCGAGGTGTGCACCCAACCGGAGATTCTTAATTGCTTCCGGCATTACTACGAAAGTTTATACCGCAGTCGCTCCGCGCGTGACCCAGACCGGCTTGATAACTATCTTAGCCCACTGGAACTCCGCACAGTGGAACAGGAAGTGGCGGAAACCCTGGGTTCTGACATCGATTTGGGGGAGATCCGCGGGGCCATCAAACGGATGGCGAGGAACAAGACCCCGGGCCTAGATGGCCTGCCGGTGGAGTTCTATGCAGCTTACGCTGACCTCTTGGCCCCTCGATTACTGGTGGTCTACAGGGAGGCGAAGAGGTTGGGTCGTCTCCCTGGCTCGATGTGTGAGGCGTTGGTGGTTCCTCTCCTCAAACCCGGCCGAGACTCGTCTGACCCGGGGTCCTACCGTCCCCTTTCAATGCGGACGGTGGACTACAAAATATTGAGCAGCATCTTGGCCTCGAGGCTGTTAGAGCATATGAGTTCCCTAGTACATGAAGACCAAGCCGGTTTCATCCCACGGCGAAATACGACTATGAACATCCGAAGGTTGTTCCGCTTGCTTGGGGAACCATTCGTGGATGCCCCGTCCCCGGTAGTTTTGTCGGTGGACCTGGAGAAGGCTTTTGATAGCCTGGAGTGGGACTACCTATGCGCGGTATTACGGAAATTCGGCCTCGGGGAGGGATTTATCAAATGGACAGCAGTCCTCTACGCTTCTGCTTCGGCCAGGGTTAGATCGGGACCTTTGATTTTATCGCGATATCCGGTGGAGCGTGGCAAGGGTGCTCCTTATCCCCGCTTCTTTTTGCACTAGCGGTGGAGCCACTAGCGATGCATCTTCGCTCGGGAGCCCACTATACGGGCTTATGGACAGCGGCGGGCCCACATTACGTCTCGCTCTATGCGGACGACCTGTTGCTCTTCCTGGAGGATCCGGTCGACGCATTGCGGGGAGCAGAATTAGCGCTAACGGAGTTCGGAGAGGTCTCAGGCCTCCAAGTGAATTGGTCTAAGACCTGCCTCTTCCCGATGCGTAAGGGAGTCCCCACTCCTGCGCTAAGTAAGGAGATCAGATGGGAGCCCGACTGCTTTAAATACCTTGGGGTATTTGTGTACCACGACCAGCCCGACCTCCTAGATGGAAACATTGCCCGTTGCATACGAGCACTCCGCGGTAGCATGGACTTTTGGGCCACGCTGCCGCTCTCCGTGGCGGGACGCATCGCCCTGCTCAAAATGGTGGCGCTCCCCCGACTATTGTATTACTTTCGGACTTTGCCGATCTGGGTCCCACCGGCTACGTTTCGCCGCTTGCGTTCTATGGTGGTCGGGTTCCTTTGGGGAACGGGCCGGCGGCGGGTGGCCCTCAATACCCTGATGAGGCCGAAGGACGAGGGGGGGCTCGCTGTGCCGGACTTTGAGAAGTATTACCTAGCGGCGCAGCTCCAGACATACACCCAGGAGATAGCCAGGGAGTTCAGAGGCCCGGAGGACGGTAGAGGGACGGGTATGGCCAGGCACGTCCTCTCCTTTATCGCGCTGCGACAGCGTTTAGTCCTACGGGACCTGTCGATGGAGGAGCGGACTATCCGACTCTGTTGGAATCGGGCTCATAACGGAGGTCACCTGCGGACACCATATGCACCTGAAATACCATTGGGGATGCTGACGGCCCTCCCCCACGGAGGAGATTGGTCACGACTGGCGGACTGGGAGGAGTCTGGTTTACAGCTCGTCGGGGACCTGTACGAGGACGGAGCGCTCCTGTCCTTTCAGGATCTCATTGACCGCTTTGGGATCCCCCGGGGCGACTTTCTGCTGCACTCGGCCATTGTGCGAGTGATCCAGGCGCACTGGCAAAACGGGCTAGAGGAACCTCAATTGTCTCAGGTGTGCCAGTATGTAATGATGTCGGCGGGCACGGTGAAGGCGGTCACTTGCCTCTACGGCAGGTTGATTGCCGAGGGGTTGGTTCCTCTCGCCACACTGAAGTCCCGCTGGGAAGAGGACATCGGTAGGGAGATCCCGGAGACTACCTGGTCCCAGCTGGTGAGGCGTGCCTGGAAGGGCACACGTAGCGCCCGTTTCCAACTGGTCCACTATTATGTTCTCCATAGGGCGTACCTGACCCCGGTAAAGATCAGGCGTTATTTTGCCACGGCTTCGGCGGAATGCCCTAGGTGCCCGGCTCAAGAGGCGGACCTCCTACACATGCTATGGGCCTGTCCAGGATTGACGTCCTACTGGCAGGAGGTGGCGGCGACTTTGGAAGAGGTGACGGGGAGGCACTTATCATTCGATGTGGCGGTAGGGCTATTGCACTGGTTCCCCCATACCCCCCGGAATAAAATTACCAGTAAATTTATCGACCTGGGGCTCCTACTTGCTAAGCGAGAGGTGACCAGGAACTGGAAGGCACGAGCTGGTCCTACGGGCAGCAGATGGCACAGTGAGCTTTTGAAATGGGCGGCGGGTGAGAGCGCGCTGCGATATCAGTTGGCTTGGAGGCAGAACAATGAGAAGGCGCAGGAGGCCGCGTTAGAATGGGAAACGCTGGTGCAGGCCCTCAGGGATTATTGTACCCCCAGCGACTCCGAAAGTGAAGAAGCAACTCGACCCGAGTCCCGTTAAACATTAGCATTGACAGCACTATTACCTTCCCCGTGGGTCAAGCAGTGGATCCTATGTTGATGAGCTCCCTGGCGCTGATGGTGGGGGGGGGGGGGGGGGGGGGGGGGGGGGGAGGGGGGAGTTTCACAGTAACTGGAAGTTTGAGGGGGGGTATCTTTTTGGGGTTTGGGGTTTGTTTAGAAAAGCAGATGACGGACAGTGTGTTATCCGGACCAGCTCCAGCATCCTACTGACCCCAGCTACATTCGCCGCCCAACCCCAGGGATATGGGCAGCTTGGCTGTATAGCACTGTTATGGAAGGGGGTCGGTGGGCTATATCTTGTATAAGTTGGTTATAATACGATACTGGTCGTTACTGTATTGTTTTACTGATTCCTGCAATAAAAATATATTTAAAAAAAAAAAATAAATAAAAAAAAAAAAATGAACACCTTCCACAGCTGGCCACAAACTCCAGTCTACAGCTCGGGATCATTAGCACAGTTTCACAGCAGGAGAGAAACACACCTTCACACATACACCTGTTCACTGCGTTCCACAAACTCCTGTACACAGCCTTAGGCTCATGAACATCATTTCCCTAGCCTCATTCTTCCACAACAAAATTGCAGACATCCACAACAGCTTCGACATCCAACCCGGAAACCATCCCACCCAATCTTCTGCCGTACCTGCACCCCCCTCGAACATCCTTAACAACTGGAACCCAATCTCCACCGAGGACACCATCTGCCTGATGAACTCCATCCACTCAGGATCCCCCACAGACCCATGTCCTCACCACATTTTCAACAAAGCAGACTCCATCATAGCACCACACCTCCAAGACGTCATCAACTGCTCCCTCAACTCCGCCACCTTCCCAGAAAACTGGAAACACGCCGAACTCAGCGCCCTTCTGAAAAAACCCACAGCGGATCCCACCGAACTCAAAAACTACCGCCCCATCTCGCTCCTACCATTCCCGGCCAAAGTCATCGAGAAAGCCGTCAACAACCAAATCCCTCGACTCCTCACAGTCCGGCTTCCGAGCCAAACATAGCACGGAGACCGCTCTCATCGCTGCAACAGACGACATTCGAACTCTACTGGACAACGGAGACACAGTCGCCCACATCCTCCTCGACCTCTCTGCAGCCTTCGACACAGTCTGCCATAGCACTCTCCTACAGCGCCTCAATAACATCGGGATCCAAGGAAAAGCACTGGAATGGATCACCTCATTCCTCACCGGAAGAACCCAGAGAGTCCGCCTCCCACCATTCAAGTCCGAGGCCACTGAAGTCATCTGCGGCGTACCCCAAGGTTCCTCACTCAGCCCCACCCTCTTCAACGTATACATGAGCCCCCTCGCAACCATCGCTCGCCAACACAACCTCAACATCATCTCCTATGCAGACGACACCCAACTGATCCTATCACTCACCAAAGACCCCAACACCGCCAAAACCAACCTACATGAAGGCATGAAAGAAGTAGCAGAGTGGATGAAGCACAGCCGTCTGAAACTGAACTCAGACAAAACAGAAGTCCTTATCTTAGGCACCTCCCCCTCCGCTTGGGACGACTCTTGGTGGCCAGAGGCCCTTGGAAAAGCACCCATCCCGACGGACCACGCACGAAACCTGGGCGTCATCCTGGACTCCTCTCTCTCGATGAACAGACAAGTCAACGCAGTCTCATCTTCATGCTTCAACATCCTCCGCATGCTCAAAAAAAACATTTCGCTGGATCCCCACCGAAACCAGAAAGACAGTCACCCATGCACTGGTTACAAGTCGCCTGGACTACGGAAACACCCTATACGCTGGTATCACCGCAAAACTCCAGAAAAAACTCCAACACATCCAGAACGCATCAGCCAGACTCATACTAGACATCCCACGCAAAGACCATATCTCTAGCCACCTGAAAAACCTCCACTGGCTCCCCGTCAATAAGAGGATTACTTTCCGACTCCCAACCCACGCCCACAAAGCACTCTACGAACTTGGAACCGAATGCCTCAACACACGACTTTCCTTCTACACCCCCCCTCGCCAGCTTCGATCTTCCAACCAAGCCCTTGCTACCATTCCTCGCATCAATAAAACCACCATGGGAGGTAGATCCTTCTCCTACCTCGCAGCTAAAACCTGGAACTCTCTCCCCACCCACCTACGTCTCACACAGAACCACCTAGCATTCAGAAAGCAACTTAAAACCTGGATATTCGACAAGTAACTCCCTTCCCCTCCTCAAGCGCCTTGAGACCCTCTGGGTATGTAGCGCGCTATATAAATTTCTGACTTGACTTGACTACATAAACACTTGGCCACAGCTGGCCATAAACTCTAGTTACAAACCTCGGGCCCACGAACGCTGTTTCACAGCTGAACAGAAAAACACACGGCCACAGAAACACCTGCCCACAAACTCCAGGCCACAACATCGGGCTCATGAATACAGTTTCACAGCTGGAGAGAAACACACCCGCACATGAACACCTGGCCACAGCTGGGGCCATGAAGTAGTCCACAGCTTAGCCTCACAAACCACTATTTCTATTAATGGCCTTCCCAGAGCTTCTCAGATAGAGAAAGCGCAACAACGCAACAGTAACAGCGGTTAGAGCTATACAAATAACATTTTCAAAGTAGTAAAGCCTTGAAAGGTCATAAGCCACACAGTTGCATCAGCCCTTTTGTTGGGCAATTGCTCTCAGAACGTTTCATCTGAAACCACAGTTAACGCCTGGATGTGTGAGAAAGGAGCAGAGAACAAGCATTAGAAATGCAATAGGTCTCGGATTTATTGGAGTTAGAGCTAATAGCATTGTAAATGGCAATGTCTTTTAGCCAGGTGTTATGGAGTGTATGCATGTGGTGTGTAGTGGAATTATGTGGGTTGGATTGGAATTGTAGCAATGGTGGCATGCTGCGCTTTAGATGAATATGTTTAAAAGTAAAGTGCACCATACTGCGATTGCTACAATAGTTAATTGTGGATGCGTTAACAATTGATATGTGCACCGATGGCTGGTGGTGTGTGTGCCTGTTGAAATTGTGCACTGATGGCTGGTGGTGTGTGTGCTTGGTAGAAGCTTGCACTGCCGGTTGGAGGTGTGTGTGCTTGGTGGAAGCGTGCACTGATGGCTGGTGGTGTGTGTGCCTGGTAAAAGCGTGCACAGACGGCTGGAGGTGTGTGTGCCTGGTGAAAGTGTGCAATGATGTCTGGTGTTGTGTGCCTGGTGGAAGCCTGCACTGACAGCTGGTGGTGTTTGTGCCCGGTGAAAGTGTGCAGTGACTCCTTGCGCCATGATGCGTCATACTGTATATGACGCATCATTGGTGTCGCAAGGAGGGCGCAGTGAAAAGTGACGCATCGCTGTTTTCACGCAGCAATGCTTCACTTTTCATAAATGAGGCCCAAGTTCCCATTTCACATAAGATTGCAGACTTAGTAGCGAAGGACCCAAATCCTTCCCAACTAATAATATCCCACTTTCTCACACAGACAATCAGAAGAGAAGTCAGGTACGAGTGTTCTAAGGCCAAAGTAACAGTCTGCAATTTTCTATGAAGTTTTAAAAAAACACGTGTTTTTGGCTATTTTACAGGAACTTCTGCTGTCTTGACCCTAGTCCCTTTCTGTCTGCCTGTGCCCTCTGCCATAGCCCCAAACATGACCGATTGCATTGTCGTTGCCAATAAATAATTTATGATACTGGAGTAACAACTATTCTGTGGACCTAGGTTGAGAGCTACAATGTTTCCCTACAGGTCTTAGACAGGCAAGGAAGTGCCAGCCTCCTGGATACAGAATCATGCACGCAATGAAAATGCAGGCTCTATAGTAATGAGTAAATGTTCAAACATAAGGATATTCTCCAAAATGTATGTAACAGGATTACCAATGAAAGCCAATAATTGTGGAACTAAATAGAAACCGAATTTTTCAGCGGTTGTGTCTACTACCTGGAAATGTTAACGTCACAAACTAAAAATCTAATTTTCCTAGTACGTATTTTTCTGTTGCTACCCAACTGATCAAATCTCTCCGAATTTATTATAAGTGCATTGTGTTTGTATCCTACCCCATGTTCTCATTCTGGCGGGCTCGTCTTTTGTAAATTGGCTGTGAAATTACATACTTTATTTTTCGATGTTTGGCCACTCGCTGTTTGATGAAGTGTGAACGGTGAAACCTGCAATTATTTCATCCCTGATTGCCTCACCCCGGTCCCACAGCCCCTTCACACCCGAGTCGTTATGTTTTACCAGCGCTAATTTATGAAACCACATATCCAGCTTATTCACGAGCAGCGAACCAGCACTTTTGCGTTCATAGGTCAATATATTTTAAGTCCAACGCCAACTTCTCTCCATGCTCTTTCGGCGTCGGCGGCCCTACAGTTTTAGCAGGCTTAAAATATCAAAGGTAGTTTGCAGTGTCCTCAGACAACTCCACGTACCCGAAGACCGGGTCCTGGGCAGGCGGCGGCCCAGACTCAGCTGCACCCTCACACAGACGCCATGAGGCATCTTTCAGCGGGGGTGTCGGGTTTGCTAAGAGCACTAAACTGAATTCCTTCATGGTCTGCCACCTTGACTTTATTAAAGGTGTTGGGCTGCAATAATAACCAGAGATGGAGAAGTCTCCTTCACTGGTCATAAATTACACTCCGCCTTCGCAGTGGCTGATCGTGACAGCTTCTCTCTGTCGGCAACAAACTTGGGCCTGTATTCCTGGGCACGGGAGCGCCCTGCTAATGAATCTTCGGCGTGTTCGATCGGAGCGCGTTCTATGTTTATATTTTCTTTGTATGTAATAAATGCATAGAGAAAAATGCGCTTGAGGACTACCCTTCGAGATTCCATTGCATAATGTTTTATAATAATTTTTAATTTGCGAAATGTGTCACGATATTTTGGTAGTTCCAAGTTAAGTGAAAAATAAAATACGAAGTCCTCATATTACAACGTATTTTGCTTCAAAATATAAAAAAACGAGAAGTGGTGCGTGCCCGTAGCCCAGAGCCATAAAAACTCAAGCCTGATGTACGCGCGCCCAGCATCGGTCTTCAATTACCGCAGGCCCTGACAGCCGCGATAATTGAAGAAATATGCCCTTCTGTTGCGTGTCCGCACGGAATATGCAATAGGCGGAGCTACTCTACTGCTTATGGACTATTACGTGCTCTCTTCCGAAAACACACGCACGAGAAGGTCAATCTAAATGCAGCAGGCAAAAAAAAGGACGAAAAATCACGAGCAGACAGGAATTTGTTAGGTAGCTTTTCCGAGATGCTAACTAAAGGACTCTTGGGCTCCCCCCACACTGCTACGCAGTGTGACGTAGGCCCGAGCCCTAAAGAGACTGAAAGGCAGTAAGAGAGCAGTGCCGAAGGGGTGTGTGAACACCTACAACACACGGGGATGACAATTGCAAAATATTTAAATTTTACCTGACAAATAACGCTTTAGTGTTTAAAGCATAAAGCACCCATTGGCGGATTTCACAAAGTTTGCCCGCATCGCCGTACTTATTTGAACTTCACCTGGTATCGAAGTTTCATGCAACACAGTTTTTGAGAGATCCCTTTGCATCAAATTCCTTACTAGAAGGAGACTCTCCTGCTAAAACTCCTGGGGAAAATTCGAAGTAAATAAAGGCATGATGGGCAAGTTACAGCAATGGGTTGTGTAGTGAGGAGGAAGCAAATCCGCACTGTTAAAAAAAGGAATGACAGTTCACAGTTCATAGAGAGGCAGAACGGTACCTTTAAATCTCGAGATAACTAATAGAAGGCCATTAACATTAACTTGTTCAGAGCTAAAAGTGTTTGATCGTGAGCAGATGCATATCAGCCACTGAGTATGGAAACAGTCCAGCCCGAAGTGCCAGGCCAGGTCCTCCCTGGACCGGAAACAAGCATCCTGAGACAGGTTTAGCAGTATCACCCCATATCAGTCAGGCTAACTTGACTCCAGTGGCATGGCAAGCATGGGGCATATGTCTGGTCATGCCAATCCCACTTAGGGTGACAAATACAAAAATAACAATTGATGGCCGGTTTTTTGGGGGTGGGGGGGGTATCACCCTTCAATAGCCAGACTAGCTTGAGTCCAGTGGCATGCTGAGCACGGCAACTAGAGCACAGTGCAAATCATACCCTGTACATATTCATCACCTTAATGTTCATAGGGCCGATGGCCTAGATACCCCATCTTAATAGCCCAAACTACCCTGCTTGACCTACTAAGTACCGCGTTTAACAATTTCATTGATCACTCTGAACACAACCTCTCCTCTGAATACTCTGCTATATATTGTACTAATGTTCGCTTCCCCCGGTAAACAAACCCTGGTTTCATGCTTCCTGCCCTATATTGTATGAAGTTTCTCACCCTATGTTGTATGTGTCTTTGCTGTGCCTACTGAAAACAAGGTAAACGATGTACATGTAATTCTTGTAAAGCTGTACACTGTGGTTATAGCTCTTGTTATCAATCTTTATGTAATTCTTGTAAAATGATTGGATGCCCTTGGGTCTAGTTTGTGCTACTAAAAAACTCAAATAAATAAAAGCTATAACTGTCTACCCTACACCCAAAGTCATCACATCCATTTGCAATTCTGGACACCACTCCACCTCCCCACCTACCTCAAACTCTCACCTTTATTTGCAAGTTTGAACATCCCCTCTGCCTAGCTCAAACCATTACCCCCACTTGCAAGTCTGCACAGCCACTCTACCCAACTCAAACCATCCCCAGACTAGCTACCTCCTCTACTTTGTTCAAAAATTCTTTCCACTTACTAGTCTGGCCACCTCCTCTACTTATCTCAAACCATCCCCTCCACCTGCTTGCCTGGCCACCTACTCTACCTAGCTCAAACCATCCCCTCCACTTGCAAGTCTGGACACATCATCTAACTCAAACTATCACCGCCACCTGCAGGTCTGGACACCCCTCTCAACTTGGCTCAAACCATCACCTGCACTTGCCAGTCAAGACACCTCCTCTACTTTGCTCAAAATATCACCTCCACTTTTAAGTCTGGACACCTCCTACCTCAAACCATCACCTCCACTTGCAGCTCTGGACATCCCCTATCCTTAGCTCAAACCATCACCTCCACTTGCAGCTCTGGACATCCCCTACCCCTAGCTCAAACCATCACCTCCACTTGCAAGTCCGGACACCTACCTCTCCCTAGCTCAAACCATCACCGCCACTTGCAGGTCTGGACACCTCCTCTACCTAACTCAAACCATCACCTCCAATTTCAAGCCTAGTTAAAACCACCTCTCCCTACACCCAAAGCCACCACCTCCACAAGCAATCCCAGAAACGGCTTCCTCGATTTGCTGCAAAAAAACGTTTAGCTCTGGATAAACATAGAACTTCTTGCTGTCAAGATGGAGTTCATCCTCCAAGAGATAGTGTACTCAACTAGCAGATTTATCCATATTGCTTGCCAATCACAAAAGCAGTAGGAAATAGGAGATAGTGAGAAGGTTGACATTAACGGGTATTGGGCAAAGCAAATGATTGCGGCTTTAAGAAGCTGGAGCATAAAATACAGTCCCGAACAAATGGAGTTTGCATACATTAGTAAGTGGTGGATGGGTAGCACTCTTGTGAGTAAAGCGCAGTGCGGGCAGATTGTGTGCTTTTATTTAAGTATTCATGTTAATCACAACTTGTGAAGGGGCTGTGATTAACATGAAAACTTAAACTAAAGCACACAATATGTCCAGCACCGCGCTTTACTAACAAACAAGTACAGCAAGTTCAAAAACACAGCGTGTACTTTCAGAATAAATTTAAAGTACACGCTGTGTTTTTTTAACTTGCTGTACTCTTTTGTAAGTCAAGCGCGGTGCAAGGTAGATTGTGTGCTTTTATTTCAGTATTCATGTTGAATATAGCCCCTTCACGAGCTGTGATTAACATGAATACTTAAACTAAAGCACACAATATGCCCGCACCGCACTTTACTAACATCACCAAGTCCCAAGCCAGACAGCCAGGCTTACCTGCACAAAGGCCGAGCCCAGACCACGTCGCATCCAGGAAGGGCCCGTTTTTCACGCCACTTGCTTTTTTAAAGCGGCGGCGAGAACTCTTTCGTGGGATGTCCGGTGTGGGCGAGCACACCACGCGGTAGTGCGCGCTCGCAGAAAGAGAGGTGCGAGCGCACCTTAAAGGGAACAGAGCCCGTGGTCAATTCATCTAGGAGTTTGATAAAAGGCCGCACTGATAGCTACACAATTTCCTCTCCTGCTCCCGGCAGCCACCATCTACATAACCTCTTTAAGAGTGCAATTATCCTCCATTTCTTTGCACCAATATTCGATGGAAAAAGCACTGTCCCCTTCCAGCACAACACCTTGTATCAAGGCAATCGGTTTTTCATATTTTTCATTCTACTCACTAAAACCATCCATCAATTTCCAATCAACTGGCGATCGGGACAGACTGTCTGTTTGCACATTATGCCAACCCTGTATGCTTTCCAAAACATACAAATATTCTTGAAGTGTGGCCGCCAGCCTGGCCAAACCTGTGGAACCTTTGCCAGCACCACCAGGTAGAAGTTTAACTAAATGCTTGTGATCAGTCCTGAATACGAACTCTGTACCCCATACGTACATTGGGTACTACTCTACTCCCCACGCCGCAGCTAGGGCCTCTCTCTCGATCACAGATTACTTTCCCTCAGCATTTGTCAGTGTTCTAGATGTGAAAGCAACAGTTCTCACCACCCGTATGTTTTTGAGACAGAACAAGACCGACCCCTGTTGCACTAGCACCCACAGTTATGACAGATTTGAGCCTAATTTCAAAAGGAACTAAAATACCTGCCTGCAAATTTCACTCTTAAATCGTATTGAAAGATTCTTCTTGTTCTTGCTTCGAAACGAAGTTCCGACCCTTCCTCAATAATACTCTAAACCGGGAGGAGGAGCCAAGATGGCGACCTGAAAAGACGTGCCGAGTCTCGGCTCCGCGAGCCTGTACTTCCAGCGCTGTAATCCTGTCTCATATTCTGCATTCTGACCGTGGCGGCGCGATGCTGTGTCCGCGCTGAGGCTGCCCGTGTGCCTCCGGGATTCCTGCGAGCTATACCGCCGGAGAAATCATAGCCGAAGCCTTGGACCTGTGCCCGTTTGCCTCCGCTCCGCCGAGGGTTGCGGAACCAACATCGGACTCCCTTCTACTGGTCACTCCGGCGATTGCATTTTCTCGCGGCGGATTGTTAAGGGTATCTCCTGTGCGACGCTCCGTATCAGTGAGCGGTGTAAGCGACGACGGCCCGCCTGGTGCTATTTTCGTGCCGTGCCTGGCCCCTTCATCGTGCATGCAACCCTGGGAGGAGGCGATGGCGGCCACTTTCCCCGTGCGAGCTGGGGCTGTCCGGTGCCGCGACTATGCCGACCGGCTCTCCGAAGAACTGAAGGATGCGACACCTATGCAATCCCCTGAAACGGGACCGGAGGCCCTATCCTCTGAGCCGACATACGGGACCGTTCTTGCCGCATTGACCAAGCTCCGCCAAGACTGTTATGTCTCCTTCCAAAGGATAAGTGGGCGCCTCGACGATGTCCTTCTTCTGAGTCCCGGGAGACCTACCAGCTACCAGAACTGTGCTGGCTCGCCCCTGCTGACTTTATCCGGGGGCTCTGAGGCGCAGAATTCGTGCGGAGAGCTGTTGCCTTTCCCTGTCTCTCTGCCTCACCTTCAGCGACGGGACGATACCCTCATAGGAGCTACAATGTTTCCCCTCCAGTCGAACATTGCAACTTTCTCGACTGCAAGGTTAGTGTATCAGACTCTGCCTTCGTCTGTCTCGTTCCCCTTTACATCTGCAGCCCTGGGGAGAACTTTTCTCAGACGGGGGTGTGAAAAGCGAGTCTTGAGTCTTGGGGTGTTTCTCCTGTGCGTCTACAATATCGAAAGTGCCGGGAGGCGTCCATCTTGCCTCTGCCTCCTTCTTCATAACCAGTGGTGGCCATCTTGTCTTCCTGCATTGTCTGGCCCGGACCTCCCCTGTCGGCCATTTCCGAAGAGTCAGTCAAGATCTGGCCAGGGCTGAAGGGAATCCGTTCAACACTTTTAAAAGCTGGCTGGTGGGACTTGACTCGGACTGTTTTTTTTGTTACATCCATTGTAACTGCAGTTGCCTGGTGTGCCGGACTGTTTGCGTCACGTTACTGCACTCTCCTTTTGACTGTGTTCCCCCGAAATGCCCGCTCTTGTGCTGCACTTTTCAATCTGCTAACGGGACGCTATCCTGTGACTCCATATGTGCTGCTTTTAATGGTTCTTATTCATAACAGGCTGTGAATATATGTCAGCTCTTTTTGCCCTGTTTACTGGTGTGATAGCCTTTGCGGACTAGAGACCGGGGATAATTGTTGCCTATGGCTAATCTTTGACTTCATGCCTGGTCGGTCGATGGGGAGGATGTGCCTGGCTCTGTTCTTCCTAATGGGGTGGTGGTATTCACGGGCGGGAGATCCGGGGACAATGGTTGCTGAGGTGGTCCTGCACTGTTTGTTCGGCTGGCGGAGACTCGGATTGCTGCAGTGCCTGGCTGCGCTCGGGGGCCCTGGCTGAGCATCTCTCCCCCATTGGGGAAGATGACTTATGTAAATGCTTGCTGTAGTTGCTGCGCTGTGACTCTAGTGCGGGTAGTGGAGTCCGCGACATGTACAAAATGGCCCTCCCCCGGGGTTAGGTGTTGTGGGAGTTTTAGACTGGATTCTCCTTTCTTGCTCCCTATATCAAAGGTGTTCTTTTCTTTTTCTCTCTCTTACTTTCTTCTATATTTCGGGTTTATGGGGCGACAGGTGCGCTGCTGGGGGGGGGGGGGTAGGCCGTAGCCTCGCATGCGTATAGGTTGGGGGACGGGTTTTATTTTTTGATGTTCCTATGGTGCCTTGTTTTTCCTCTTATTTTATTTCTTCTTCCTCTGTCTTGGGTCCGTGTTGCTGATGTTGACGGGCGGGTGGCGGTGGATGCTGATGGGACCATGGGTCCACTATCCTGGTTGCGCAATTGTTTGGCCGTCATGATACCTATTGTGGGTTTTGCCCTCGGAAATGCTGGGCTGTGTATGCCTCTGCTGATGTTGCTATTTTCTGTCTACGCGGACCCTGTCCTTTTTTTTTTTTTTTTTTTTCCTTCCTTTTGTTAGTATTCTAATCATTATTGCAAAATAGTTGGTCCCTACTAGTAGCTATGAAAAAATTTTAAAAATGACCTTCATTACTCCTGAGGCGCGAAGGCAAGTGCTTTACAGTGTAACTGCGGACTATATGTTATTTACTATCGATATGCTGTCGCGCCTTGATATTGCATGCACCCGTGCTTAATAATGTTTGTGGCCGGCCTGACGGTTGTAGGCCACTATTTGTACCTCTCTGAATGCACGAATAAAGGTTTTCAAAAATTAAAAAAAAAAAAAATAATACTCTAAACCATCTGTTTTGTCTGCAAACATCTGCACAAATTTTGCATAATAGTCTATAAGCCCCATATAGGTGGGGGTCTTGGAGCCAGTTCAACAGCTCTTAACAAGTCTTTCCTCAGGTTGACACCATGAGTGTGTATCCCAGATATTCCACCTGTTCCCACAAAAGGAACATTTGTCCTTGCGCAAAGTAATTCCAACGTCAACAATTCTCTGCAAAGCTTGTTTCAAAACATAGTAGTGTTCCTCAGTCAAGATTGTATCATCTTGGAAATAAAGAATGTTGTCCATCCCTTGAAACTCCTCCGACATCATGCATTGAAAAACGTTCCCCGCTGATGAGAGTCCAAACGGCATGCGCTGGAACTGAAATGTTCCCTCCAAGGTAAAAAATGCAGTAAACAGCTTTGAATCTCAAAGTTTAAACTGATGGTGCCCGTTTTTCAGATCCAACTTTAAAAAATAACTACCCCCTTTCAACATTACCACCAATTCATTAATACTTGGTAGGGGATATGCATCTGCCACAATCAGATTTGCGTGTGATGACTATTGGTGAAACCCAATTTGAGAACTCCAAAGGTTCTACGATTCCATATTGAAACATTTCCTTTATCAACTCTTTCATACTGTTCCTGACAATAAACGGAACCCGTGTCAGCTTGTGTTGGACAGGAATAGCTCCCTTCTCGAGTAGGATATCCTTCCAACATTCCCAGTTTATTGTCAAACACTTGTTTCATTCAATTAAAAATGTCGGACACCGATTCTTCCTCCAATACCATTACTTATGTGGGAGCCCCGAGGTTGACAATTATGTGTAGGTCTAATTGATGCACCCATCTTAAAATTGGGGGGGGGGGGGGCGTTGCTCAGATACGTAAACATTTCCTCATATGGTCCTAACCCCAAATTCTCTCTGTTTCCATAAACCCCACAATATCAATTGTTTCACTCTGGTAACCAGCGGAGGAAATGTGTTTGAGTTATAACATCATACAATCCCATAATTGCACAAATAAGGTTTTAGGCACAATGGTGTACATGGACCCTGTATCCACCATAAGTTGCACTGCACAGACATTTATTTTAAACACAGCTTTCAATCTATTCCTCCTTTGTCCTTCATCAATCATATCCACCTTCTATGCTTAAGATTCTTTCTGGAATCTCAACTGGCTCAGTGGGTGTATCAGACACATGCCTATTTACCACAATGCACCATCCTACACACCTTAGCAAAATACCCTAATTGACCCCACCTTCTAAACTCGGTTATTGGGAAAACAAAATTGAGTCAGATGAATGACTCAAACTCCCACAACAATTGCAACTTTTGGGTTGTGTGTAATTACACATTTTCCCTTTGGAAGTTGTAGGTTTTACCACAGGAAAAGTTTCATGAGGTGACCTGCTAAAAGCTCCTATTTCAGAGACCACAGCCCCCTGGTCCTTTTTTGTTGTTCCTTCGTGCATACATCCAATTGTTTCAAAACTTTGCAATAACTATGGCATCACTTAAAGCTGGGTTCTTGGCTGTCCATAACCTCTCTTGAATTTTTTTATTCTTGCATTAACAAGGAGTTGGTCATTAATCCAAAACGGCATTTGGTAGACAATTCACATAACCTAGCTACAAATTCATCTATGGTTTTCTCCATTTTCTGATGTTGGGTATAAAACTTATATCCAGTCATGACTAGGTTCTCTTCTTTAACATAACGAACTTCCAATCTTTGCTTGGCTTCTTTAAACACATACTGAATGGGTTGACCATTAGCCTCAACGGCCTTGGGTTAAACGTATCTAAACACACGTTGACCCTCCTTGCCTAGAGCACTCAACAGTAATTTCCTCTTCCTTGACGGTTGAAATCCATCACCATCCAAGGGCTCCAACTAAATATCAAACATTAAGATCCAATCTTCCCATGGCATTGGTGGAGTGACAGAGTGTATTAAAAACGTGAAAGTGATTACAATACCTACAAGTTCTCATGTATCTGTTAGAGATGGCCGTGTGACTACTCCCCGAGAATTCCATGACTAATACAACACAACCTCAGAAAGAACAAATGTCAGCTGATCAGTAAATTAAAGAAGAACCGTAGAATAAGAAAACAAATCAAGGTGTGCGCTTTACCATTAGAAACACTGGTAAGCAATGTAGTAAAGTTTCTCTAATGCACATCAATGTTGCTCCTTCAAGGTCCGCACATCACCGCTGCAAGCACTAAAAATACAAAGTGCACTGAAAGGCGTGCCGATCATCAAGCTCTGACAAAGAAGCGGGCAAAAATGACGAAACTGTGACCAATGTTCCCTCTAATTGTTTTTTAGGTCTCGCCTGTCGATGCGCATGGAGCTTGGGAGACTATGGGAGCTTAAACAGTCTTTAACCAACTTGCAAGGAATCGTGGCGATTCCTTGCAGTGCCCGTGAAATTCAAGCTCAATGCGCATGCGCATTGAGCTTAAAAGCGCGTGCACATGCCCCCAGCCGCCTGCCTTGCATGTATTTTCCCTCAGGCGCACTCCTCCCACACCCCCGCTCCGCCCCCTCCCCTGCCTGCCGTGTTGCATTTCTTAAGTTCCCTCAGCCGCACTCCAGGCCCCTGCTGCTTTCACACCCTCTCCCCGCTCCGCCCCCTCCCCTGCCCGCCGTGTCGCATTTCTCCTCCCCCCTCCCCTTCTCTGCCTTCCCTCCGTCTTTTTTCTTTTTTACCCGCTCCGCCCCCTCCCCTGCCCGCCTTGTCGCATTTCTCCTCCCCCTCCCCTCCTCTCTCTTCCCTTTTAAACTTGTTTGATGAAGTTGGCAGGTCTTCTTTTACACTTCTTGCACTTCTGCACGGTCAGCTCAGCTCTGCTCCTTTAGTAGCCACAGTCCACGACAGTTCATGCTCACCACAAGTGACCGCCGCATTCGACACGGTGGACCTCACCATCTTACTTTCACGTGTCGAGGCGGCGGGAATCAGAGGAACAGCGCTACTATGGTTATCCTCCTTTCTGAATGGTCGGACTCAAGCGGTTCGTCTGGGAGAGTTCTCTGCAGATTTTCAACCAATTCAGTGTGGTGTTCCCCAGGGCTCCTCTCTGTCCCCCCTATTGTTTAACCTCTACATTGCCCCCCTCATTTTTGCTTTACAGCGTCTGGAGGTCTCTGTGTACAATTACGCCGATGACCTCCAGCTCATTTTTTCCCTCTCCTCCACCCCTGAGTCTATGTCCAATGTCCAGTCCATTATGACCTTCATCCAGGACTGGATGAACTTCAACCACTTGAAGCTCAACCCCGACAAAACGGAGTTGGTGCTAACGGGTGGTTGCTCCAGTCCCTGGACATCTTTTTGGCCCCCTTCACTTGGCCCCCCCCCCACCCCCGTACCCTCTGTCAAAACCCTTGGATTTAAAATCAATAATCAACTTTCCTTACACTCTCAAGTGTCTGCTGTGGTTTCCTCAGCGTTCCTTTCACTTAGGACTATCCGCAGAGTCTCTCGATTCTTTGCCCCAGAAGCGCTCAAACTTATTCTGATAGCCATGGTAACATCTCGCCTAGATTATGGTAATATCCTTTACCATGGCATGCCCAACTACCTCTTGAGACGCCTTCAGCTTGTCCAAAACCAGGCTGCTCGGCTGGTTTTTAACCTTTCTAAGTCACACCACGTAACCCCTCTCCTCTCTACCCTGCACTGGCTCCCTGTCCGACAACGCATCTTATTCAAGCTCGGATGCACCATCTTTAAAGCCCGGACAGGTTCTGCCCCTTCCTTCATCAACTGAACCATTCAACCCTACACGCCTTCACGAGATCTTCGATCCGCCTCTCACCACCTTCTCCTGGTTCCCCGTTTTAAACGGAAGAAGTGGGGTGGCTCTAAATTTCTACCACGGGTCCAGCCTTCTGGAACTCTCTTCCATTGCACCTTAGAACCTGCACCCAGTACCCCCTCTTCCGCAGAGACTTGAAGACTTTCCTCTTCACCCAAGCCTTCCCATCTTAAACGCTTATCTTTCCCTCTCTCCGACCTACCAAGTAGCAATTGTCAGTGAGCGCCAAGAAACCGCCAGGTGTACGAGCGCTATACAAATCCCTTCAAATTCAAATTCAAATTCAAGTGGGCTGCTCCTCCTATCAGCTACCACCCGCCCACTTGCTCGCCTGCCTGCCTCCCGGCAACAGCTCTAGCGCCTCTGCTTTGACTCTGTTTTGGGATCGGGGATCACACCAAGAGCTAACGGATTGGGCTTCTTAGGCGCTTTCTTTGCCGTTCTCGGCGGTCCTCTTGACGAGGCACAGCGCGGATCAACTAATCTCAAGGAGCAGGTCGCTTGCCTATCCGTTGCTTCTACCTCCAATACCAGCGTACTCGCAATATGTCACTTTCACAATTCGACAAGAATGTTTCTTGATTACATGAAAAACAAAGGATGCACGATTGGAGACGGTTTTCAAAATAAAATGTACCCAAACAAAATGTGTACCTTGAAAAAAAGAAGTAAGAAAATTACAGGATGTTTTCTCGTAATTATTGAGCAATTCTTAAAGTATAATTTGAATAACCATTTCTCTAAGAACATTCCCTCCGTCTTTTTTTTTTTACCCGCTCCGCCCCCTCCCCTGCCCGCTGTGTCGCATTTCTCCTCCCCCCTCCCCTTCTCTCTCTTCCCTTTTAAACTTGTTTGATGAAGTTGGCAGGTCTTCTTTTACACTTCTTGCACTTCTGCACGGTCAGCTCAGCTCTGCTCTTTTAGTAGCCACAGTCCACGACAGTTCATGCTCACCACAAGTGGGCTACTCCTCCTATCGGCTACCACCCGCCCACTTGCTCGCCTGCCTGCCTCCCGGCAACAGCTCTAGCGCCTCTGCTTTGACAGATGGGTGTGCGATGGGAGGACGCTCAGCTTGCAGGGCTGTGCTTCTTCCCCTGCTGCACTCTCCTGCTCTCTAGAGATGTGGCATAACAACAAAAGCTGCCATCAAAGTCACATAAATACAAATCATGTTGCATTCCAAATGCTATAGGTGTCACATTCACAAAAGTTAAAACTATTGGCGTTGTGAATGACAAAGCTATCAATTTAGCTATTTCACAAATAAACACAAATACAAAAAAAAAACATTAACAAGACCAATAGCTCCTACTTTTCTAATGCGAGACCTATTGCATTTCCAATGCTTGTTTCCCATTTCAGCAGCAATAAAGGTCCACTGTGCGCTACAGCCAGGGGCATGTGCAACTGCTCCTATCTCGTGTTGCTTGTCTATCTGCCCTCATCTCACCGATATATATAGAATTTTAATTTACATTTAGCTCTTTCTTATGGAGACCTTCCCCCAACACTCCCCATTTTTTGTCGCTCTGTTATACCCACCTCCAACCTCCTGTCTGCCACAAAAGCATTAAACAAGCCAAATAGTACTTGCATACGCAAGAGCTATTTGGATATGTCATTTTTTTTCAGCATCTTCAAGATGGCTGCCATTTCGAATGCGTACCGTTGTGTGGGTTAGTTAGGAGTTCCACTCACCCCTTCCTCTTACAACTGTGTCATATGAAGAGCCACACATGCGTAACAGTCACTGGTCTCCAACACCTGCCATCAAGTCACCGCCAAAATTGTTATGAAGGGACTGCACAGACGCAGTGATATGTAAGGTAAGTGACTTGATTTGCAAACACAGCTAAGAGCTACCTCTACAGGCTGGCCAGTTACTAACTGCCCACCTCAGAATCCCACTCTTCAAAACCACTCTGGAACCCCGCAGTGACAGGGTTCTTCTTATACAATGGAATGAGGCAAATCATGTTGGGCACAAGGCAACCGAGCACTACATAACACAAACAGACAACTATGAAGGGCAATCACAAGGCAGAAAGAAACATGAAGCTATGATTTACTATATGGCGAATTGCAATATGAAATATTTATCCCACAAAAGTGCTTCAACTTAACTTTTAATACTAGCAGCCATAATTAATAGTTGGCTCAATAACAAGATATGCTGAGAGGGGTCTGTATGAAAATCAGGTCAGGTAGGAGTTTGTGATTAATACATTATACACTGATCCTATGAAGAAAATGTGACTGCCTGTTACTCAAGGAGCCATATGTTCCAGCAGTTCCCCAACTCTAAATCATTTAACTCAACTCCCAAGAAGAACATTTCCCAAAGGTTCTCAGATTCTAACAGTGACAAGACAAACAGAAATCTCTACACAGTGAGCGAATTGATCATAAGTGATTTGGCGAAAATAATGAACTCAATGAAAACCTCAAAATCTTTAGAGTATCTCTCTAAAATCTATGAAAGTTGGTGTGCACAGACTCTTAACCCAGTCTGTAGTGTAGGCAAGGTTGGTTGCTGGTCTTCTACCTCGTAGTTGGAGATGTGAATTGCTTAACAGTTAGTTAAGTAGAGAGTTTTAATACAGTCCTCCACAGTTTACTAACCAGGGTCAAAAGTCCTCTAGTTTCATGTGCTAGATTGGGTTGATGAGTTAAATCTATTGCATATTTCATAACCAGGCTTTAGAGAACAGAATGTACAAAATTGCAACTGTATGGTATTAGCGGTCAGACCGAATGGCTCTTCAGAACACAAATATTGGCTCCACATGACTTCCGGTACACGCAGCGGACACTCGACCTAGACCGGGAGCACCAAGCTAAGCGTTATTTTGTAACATTTGCACTTTTCTTCAAATGTTAAAACTTTTTTTAAACGCGTACTTGCACAACTGTGCATTCTTACCTCAGCACTGTCTTTCGAGCCGGTAGTCTCTCACCGCCCGCTCCCCGGTCCACCGCGGGTTGTCTCGTTTGAGTGGAGGAAGCAGGGGCATTCAGTAGTAGCATCACCGTGGGAGCTGAAGGGGTGGACCTAAGTTAGCTGGCTAGCTGCTTAATCGTAAAAAAAAACCACATGACTTCCGGTACTCGCAGGGGGCGCGCCGCCGGCATGCCAAAGGCAAGCCCGACTGCACCCGTCCGCGCTCGGACGGGACCAGGGGCCAGAGACGCTGCACCTTTCACTACAGGTATATGCGCATATACACCTGACTATCTCCGTTTACTTAGAAGGAAGTCGCATGAAAACTTATCATTCCTTAAATCCATCTAAAATGGAGAAGTATTTCTCAACAGTGTCCATTTACATTCACACCATCGCATAATAAAGACTCAGCAGACAAAGGGCATGCTTTTTAAAGATGTTCCTTCTGAACTGTAGGTCTCTGATGAAACATGCAACCGAAATGACCATGCTTTTAGAAGACGCGCTCCCCGATCTATTTCGAACAGAGACCTGGCTGACTAGCGACTGACCCAGCTCTGGTACAAACCCTACCCACCGGCTATCTTATTCATAGATTAGATCGCAAAAACGGTGAAGGGTGAAGCATTGCCATCATATATAAAGAGTGTTTCTTTTGTCAGATCACACCTGACCTAGTGCTCAATTGTGAAAACTTCATGTTCTCCATTAGCCTTTCACCCACACAAACATTCTCGGAATTTTTGATTTACCGTCTCCCCGGGAACACTGGGCAGTTTCTCAATTGCTTCAGCAAAACGGTTGCTAACTTAGCTAGCACTCCCTCCAATTTTACAGTCATGGGAGATCTTTACCTACATCTGACAATTCAGTTATCTTGGAATTAGTTGAGAGCCTCTCAGCACTCCAGTTCAATCAGAAAGTGTCTGGACGCACGCACATTAAATGTCACCTCCTGGGTCCAATCTTTACCAATATTGAGGATCTCTGGGTAGGGTTCTCAACCCAACTTGCTTGGTCTGATCATTTTTTGATCCCCTTCTCTTGGGCCATCTTGGGACCACTAACTTTATCCAACAAGACTATTAGATAGTCTATGGTGCAAACTTCCTCTTAAACAGTGGATCTCAGTTTTAGACGCCACCACACCTCCTAAAAATGACAACCCGAATGTGACCAACGACATGTTTAATCAATGGATCACACGTTAGCTAGACCCAACCCTCCCTAAACAAGCAATTGTCAAAAAGAACAAATCTAAGTTAACACCATGGTACTCCCTGAGCATTCGTGAACTCAAACAAGCTTGTAAAAAGAAGAGAGAATGGAGAAGAGATTATGCGTCATCTAGCAAACACAAATATAGGGCCAGCATTAAAATCGATCAAAATGAAATTTAAAAAAGCACAAGCCTCATACTATGGGGAAAGAATCACTCTTTCCGCAAATGCACCACGGGAAATTTTCCATATCGCTAAAACTCTGACCAAACACCCCGCACCAACCGCTAGCACAGACACAGCCCCCACACACTACAATGACCTGGCTGAATTCTTCTACAAGAAGATTCACGATATATATCTCACATTCCCAGGCTCAACAGTCCAGGTCGACCCATACTCGACGGATATACAACCCTCCGACGTACAAGTAAAGCTAGAGCCTAGTCCCCTCTTGGACACGAGTACTCGCAAATCCATTTTCACGCAGGTTAAATCAGGCTCTCTTCGGGACCCAGCCCCCCCTTATGTCTTGAAATTAGCAAGGATTACCCCTCTACTGGTGATTCAAGAACGTATCAACAGCTCTATCTCCTCTGGAGTGGTCCCCTCACCATGGATGGAAAATGCCATGGTAAAAGCACTGCAGAAAAAGCCCAATCTCGATCCCAAACAATGGGAAACTACCAGCCGATTTTCCTACTACCAGTAGCTGGTAAAATCTTAGAAAGGCACGTCAATTCAGTTTTATCTGGATTTGTAGAATCAAACTTCTTGCTCCATCCCTCACAAACAGGGTTCCGGCCCTGTCAGGGTACAGAAACAGCTCTCCTCGCCATGGCAGAAGAGTCCAGGAGGATCCTGGATCAGGGAGGCACTACTGCCATCATCCTCCTGGACTTCAGCACTGCATTTGACACCATTAACCATGCATTCCTGATGCACAGACTCAGGAGTCTAGGATTGTCAGGAGATGCAGCTAGATGGTTAGAATCTTTCCTAGAAGATAGATCTTTTCAGGTCTTCGAAGGAGAAGTGGTGTCTAAACGTATGGCCCTCAGCTGTGGAGTGCCTCAGAGATCTTCCCTGAGCGCCACCCTATTTAATTAATATATAAAACCCTGCAAACAATGGAAGCGCAAGTAGCATGTAATTCTTTGTCTGATGATTCACAAACTGTCATTAATCTCACCGATACACCTTTAAGTGAGAAAGAGACTAACATTTTGGCATTGGGGCTCTCCTTTAGTGCTAGAAGCAACTTTGACTATACTAGTACTAAAATTGATTTATATTAGTATGTACGGAAGCTCAAACTCCGCAAATTCCACTCACTACCAAAATCAGCGAAAACAGTACCGCCTATGATACCAAACCTGAGTTCACCTCGTTAACAGCATGGGAAGCGGAATTGCTACAAGACTTATTACAGATGCAGGAGGAGACTGCAGTAATATCTTCTAACCTAGACATAGGGCATAGAGTCATTACAGCACCTACCAAATTCAAACCCAAATCTACGTTTTGTCCATTAATGTTAAAGGACAACATTGACATGTTTCGAGAAAAAGTCTCGCAGGATCTGAGGTTTTTGTACTTAAAACAGGTCAAGATCAATAAGAGACACCACTATCGTGACTTTGCTGATCACCAGCTTGTTAAGAAATTGCAAAGCAACGTGAATGTTATTATCCGCCAGTCTGATAAAGGCGGAAACGTGGTGCTATGGCCAAGGACAATGTATATGGAAGAAGCCCTTGGCCAATTGAATGAAAGGGAACGTTACAAAAGATCGACTATGACAGATGTCAAACAGGCCTGGAATTTGTTTTACACAAATCTAATGGCATGGAGGAGTATGGGTCTATTAACTATGGATGAGTTCAAATTTTTGGAAAAAAAAAGATCACCCGGTGATGCCCGTAGTTTATTTTATTCCCAAAATTCATAAGAACAGTACCAAACCACCAGGACTACCAATAATTTCTGCCTGCAACAGCACCCTGGAGAACCCAAGCAAATACGTGGATTTTTATCTGCAGGAACATGTTAGAAGTCTCCCATCTTTTATCCTTGATACTGGTGACTTATTACAGAAACTAGAGGGAGTTATATGGCAATCTGGATACTTGCTGATCCCTTTAGATGTATCCTCCCTGTACAAGTATTCACCACAGGGATGTATTGCAAGCTGTTGAACATTTCCTGAACTTGAGACCTATCTGTTTTTATGAACACAACAGAACGTTATTGTCAATGATTAACCCTTTTTTTTTAAGTTTTCAAAAACCTTTATTTAATTATTATACGGTACATCAGTGTAAGACATTTCGACGATTCAAAAGTTGCATTGTACTTCAGCATTAGCCACCTTCCCGTAGCTACAACATTTTAGTAATATCTTCCCCCCCCCTCATTCCCTCAATGTCAACCTGTTTCTTTGCCGCACGAACATTCACATACTCCAGAGTAGACAATAACGTGCAGTGTAGACAGTAATAGTTCTCCATACCTTTTGACATTAGATGGCATAGCTCTTAATAGCAGAATCTTCCTATCCCCAGCCTTCCTCCCATATTCCCTTTACCCGCTGTTCACATATGGGATTACGTCAAGGCATTCCAAGCAGTCTCCAAAATCTATCCAGTGACACCTCTCCTCCATGTATCCTCTGGCCAGTCCACCATTAGCGTCTAGAGGGGGTTCTCCTATAGACCTAGTATTATTTTCTACCCTTGTGACTATGTCTTCCTGTCCTGCATCAGTAGTGCTATCCTTTGCTAACAGATAATTAGTCAGTGGGCCCCAAATGTCCTTCGGGCAGGACTTCATTGGTAACATTTCTGCATAGAAACTCAGGTTTTCCTGCCATGTAGACATAGTATGGATCCAACATTTAAACTTGGGTGCCCTCCCTCTCCCCCAGCGGCAAGCGACCTGCCGTTTCGCCAGGAGCAAACCCATAGCAAGAAATTTTTTGTGCGGAGTATTAACATCTTGGGAAAGGCCTAGAAGACCCACCAGTGGGAAAGGGTCGAGTCTAATTCCTAGCATAGTTGATAGGCCCTCAAATGTCTGTGTCCAAAAGGTTGCTACCTGGGGGCAGCTCCATGCTAGATGGAAAAAGTCCGCTCCTTCCCCGCCACATCTAGTGCACCTATCATCTTCCCTGAGATGAAATCTGTGGAGCCTGGCAGGGGTGTGATATAATCTATGTAAAAACTTGAAAAGTATTAGGCGCAGTCTGCTATTCCCAGTGACCGCTTCTGTGTGTGTGCAACTGCGCTCCCATTGCTCGGACAGGGATATCTCGAGGTCATTGTCCCAGTCTTGTCTGGCCCTAAGCTCGTGAGGTGGTTTTGCCGCCTGTGTGTGCTTATAGAGAAGGGATACTACGTGTCTGGGCGGATCTTTCTGTAAGAATGCATGCAGGGGTTCGAATGTAGTCAGTTCCACAGGAAATGCAGGGGTTGTCGCCTTCACACTCTGGCGAAGTCGAGCATATTGGAACGTGTCCATTACAGTAGGTGTGCGTGGGGCGAAGACTTGTTCTATGGTGCAAAATTGCCCCCCAAGATATAGATCTCCCCATATGGAGTATTTAAGGTTCTCCAGCATTCTGCGGCAGATCCGCTCTCATGTGATAGCAAGTAGGGGATTACAGGCCAGGGTAATGTTGAGAGAGTAAAGCATCGGGGATTCTAATTTACGGGCTATTCTCTGCCACGCCACCACCGTACAGTCCACTGTGGAGGGATCCCGTCCATCATCACTCACCGACGTGAAGAGGTATGCCAATGGAGGCGTTGGCGCCATGTAGCCGTCCTCTACTGCAAGGTGGGGTATATAGGGTGGCGGGTGGAACCAGTACGTCGCAAAGTGGGCTTGCGCACAATAGTAATAGTATTCAAAGTTAGGAACATCAAAACCTCCCGGATGATAAGGCAACATCATAGTGTTCAGGCTGAGCCGCAGCTGCTTCCCACCCCATATAAGCCTCGTGAGTTGCGTCCCAAGTGTTCTAAAAAAGAAGCTTCCTGGGTGGTACGGTATATTAATAAAAAGGTATAGCAGTTTAGGCAGCAATACCATTTTTATTAGTGAGATTCTCCCTGCCATAGATAGGGGCAGGCGCAACCATTTAGTAATGGTATCGGTGATTTTAACCATAATAGTACCGTAGTTAGCCCTCATCAATGCATCCTTGTCCCTAGTAATGTAGCTGCCCAAGTATTTGAGTTCTTCCGATT
Organism: Lissotriton vulgaris; assembly: GCF_964263255.1. Taxonomy (NCBI): domain Eukaryota; kingdom Metazoa; phylum Chordata; class Amphibia; order Caudata; family Salamandridae; genus Lissotriton; species Lissotriton vulgaris. Next base: position 584,707,437 of record NC_141694.1, read on the forward strand.
CCCATACCAATGGGTAGTCTAGCTGGTGTGGTCAAGTGGCCTCTGTCAGGGGAAAGATTGCAGATTTGGACCAGTTAATCTGAATACCGGATATGGCTCCAAATTTGGTGATCTCCCGGAGGATGGTGTTTAAATTTTCCTGGGGTTTGCGAATATATAATGTAATGTCATGCGCATAGAGGGAGATGAGCAGCTGCCTGGCCGGGTAGATCAAAGCCTTGTCATTGTGGTGCTGCCGTAGCTTTGCAGCGAGAGGTTCAATGGCTGGGGCAAATAGGATGGGGGACAGGCGCGTTCCCCTGGAAATGGGAAAGGAGGATCTGACGCCATTTAACAATACCAATGCCACTGGACGGTGATATATTAGTTGTATCCACTGGAGGAAAGAGACGGGCATACCCATGCGGCCTAGTATACCCATCAGATAATCCCATTCCAGGGAATCAAACGCTTTGGTAGCGTCGAGGAAAACTGACACTGCAGCGCTTTTGGGGTCTATGTCCTGCAGTACTGAGGCCAGAGTTCTGAGGTTATGTGCTGTGGCACGATTTGGTATGAATACCGCTTGGTCGGGCAGTACAAGTCTTTGCATTAGCAAGTTAAGCCTGGTCGCTATGACTTTTGCAAGTATTTTCATATCGCAATTTAGTAAAGACAGGGGTCGATAGGAGTCGCAGTTTATTGGGGGTTTTCCCGGTTTGAGTAAGGAAGTGAGTACTGCTTCACGCATGGACTCTGGCAGGCACCCCTCCTCCCGTGCTGCATAGAAAACTTCCCGGAGAAGAGGGGCTAGTATGGGGACATATGTTTTGTAAAATTCAATTGGTAATCCGTCCGATCCTGGGGCCCGTCCTGACTTCATTTGCATGATTGCTTCAGTTATTTTGTGTAATTCAAGATCAAGGTCTAGAAATTTACGCTGAGTATCACCCAGCCATGCCCGGGCCGTATCGTCTAGGTAGGCTGCGAGGTCCAGTGTGCCTCCTCTCTGGGAGGAGTAGAGCGTACTGTAGAAGTCTTTGAATATATTGAGCAAATCCGGGAGATTTCTGCAGAGGTTGCCCTGGGCATCTAGTATGGCTGTAATGTAGTTGGAAAACTTTGGGGGCCTAATTACAGCAGCTAGGGCTTTCCCGGTCGGTCACCCTCCCCATATACCCTCGCTATGTATGGTTTACCCAGGAACTTGCTCTCTCCATGAGCCAGTTCCTCGTATTCTGAAAGCGTGTTGCGCATTTTAGCCCTAAGGGTGTGTCCGTCGGGGTTCGCGGCTATGTCAGTTTCGAGCTGTTTGCGCAATGATCTTAATAAACTGGAAAAGACGCTCAATGTATTTAGGTCCCCGCCACCTTTGGAAATACACAACCCCTGGGTCGTGACCTTAAAGGCCTACCACACTGAGGTAATACTGGAGACGAATTAAGATTACGTTAAAAAAAGTCCTGATATCCTGCTCCAGTTCCATCTTAAAGACGGCATCCTGCAGGTGTAGGGGTTTTAGGCGCCAGCTCCTGTATGGGGAGTGCTGTGTCGGGGTCTGTAGGTCTACCATGACAGGTGAATGGTCGGAGTACGTACGAGCTAAATACGTCACGCACTTCATCCAATGTGCCATTCCTACAGATAAAAATATGTAGTCAAGTCTGGCCCAAGTGGAATGGACCGCCGAGTAATGGGTGCCTTCCCTCCCATCAGGTTGCATATGCCTCCAAGAGTATTAGGTAGTTATCTACTATTAGCTCCTGATGCACTTTACTTGTATTAGTGTAATGGGCAGGGGATGCGTTAGAACGGTCCAGTTGGGGCCGGATAGTCGTGTTAAAGTCCCCGCCCCACACAACATACGTTGTGCCGATTTCTTGAATTCTGTTCCATAATTGCAGAGGAGTGTGCGGGGTTCGTCAATGTTGGGGCCGTAATAATTGGCAAAGGTCACATCATATGAGTTCAGTCTTCCCCATAGGAGGCAATAGCGCCCACCCGTATCAACTTCGGACCCACCCAGCACAAATGACACCCCCTTTTTTTTACCAAGATCGTGACCCCTCTAGCATAGGTGGAGTAGGATGCGAAGGAGCGATGGGATGCCCATCTCGATGCAAACTGGGGCGTGGTTACAGGGCACAGGTGTGTTTCCTGTAACATGGCAACTGAGATATGGTGGTGGTCTAGGTATCCCAGCACCTGTCTTCTTCCTCTGGTTATTCAGCCCGCGTACATTCCATGACAAAATTGTAACACTGTGCTTGTCACATGTATTAACTGCCATCGTCCCTGTGTATACGATCTACATTCATTCGTGCTATTGTTGCCATCAGTGCAAGAATAGATAGGCATTTGACATCTAAGGAATTGTCTCCCACCTCCCACACCGGCATCCCGAACTTGCTGGGTAGAACAAATCCCTCCCAACCTTGAAACCCCCCCCCCCCCAACATACTTCGGACGTCCCCATGTTAACATGGCGATATGGGGAATGCCCACTTAGTGAAACACCAGGGGCACATAACCTGCCCTCTGCTTCCCTTACTCTCACCCGCCTCTGAAACTGTATCCAACAGTCAGACCCGGCGGGACGGGGGCAGATTTCCGGGCAGAGTCATAAGTAATATATGTGGTAATCAGTTTCATACATCACCCCTGCAGTTCGGGATAACAGCTGCGGATCGATCTGGAGGCCTGCAAATTGTATAGAATTAGCAGAGTCTTCAATCCTGTTCTGATAGAGGGCAGGGAGATCTGGAACAGTCTTGAGCTCCCGAACCTGCTGATGTAGCCTTCCGGTGGCGTTTAAGGTAGTCCTCAACTTGCTGCGGGTTCTGAAAGAACTGTTGCTTCCCAAGAGGAGTGATCTTCAGTTTTGCTGGGTACAGCATTGTGTAGGGAATTTCTTGCGTTTGAAGCTTTTTCTTAACTGCGGAAAACTTGCGTTGGGCCACCTGTACTAATTGAGTGAAGTGAGGAAAGAACGCCAAGGTAGTGCTCATAAAGTACTTGCTTACGTTCACGAGCCAGACATAGAACCGTGTCCCTGTCGCGATAGTTCAGGAAGCGGGCTATAACCGGTCGCGGTACCGTTCCCGGGGGAGGTCGAGCCGCCAGAGATCTAAGTGCCCGTGCCACCACCAGGTGGTCCGAGAAAGATTTACCTGCCGAACTGGTCAGTTACTAATTTTTCAACGAAGTCCTCCATCCGGTCCACATTGGGGGCTTCTGCCAGGCCTAGGATTCGTACGTTGTTCCTTCTGGAGCGTGCCTCCAAGTCCTCATACTTTTCGGCTATGACACAAAGCAGTTAGTCCATGTGTGCGAGTTGACTTTTACTGGTGGTGGAGCCGTCCTTCAGGTCAGACACTCTGGTTTCGACCTCTTTTATGCGAATGGTCATGCTGGTCTAGTTTGTTGACCATTGCTTCCCTTCTTGAATTCATTGTGTCCATTTTAGCGTCTATACAAGTGAGGCTTTGTCTCATACTCAATAGCAACGATTTCCAGTCTTTCTCCACCTCACCTGCAGCACCAGAGTCCGCACGCCCCACGGTTTGTGAGCTAGGCACCTTGCGGGTTTCAAACGGAATCTTAGATTGCCTTGTGTCTGTGCGCCCCATAACGGCAGAAGTCTGGCTATGTCACGGGGTGGTGTCAGGCTGAAGAGGGAGGAGTGCAGGGTCTAACATTCCGGGAAGACACTCCCAGTCCCAAAGGGGTTCTTTTTCATTTCTGAAACAACCGCTATGTGGCTACAATGGCCAATATCACCTATGGTCATGTGATGGTTGTGACATGTTTAGCTACAGCCATGTGACAGGGAGGGCAGCACATGTATTCTTCTCTTTTGGAGGTAATAGTAGATGCCCCCTCCCTTCTGTGTTCAGATATGGCATAACATCTTCTGCCCTATGGGCACACATAGGTTACGTGGTCTATTCTTCTGCCAGCTTTATACTCTTAACTCACAGCTCTGTGCCTTTTTCCCGATATTTACACTTTTTAATAAATCATTCATAATTCTCTCCTTGGATGGTTAGGAGATTGAATATTGCGGCACCTTGGGACCACTTTGGGGCACAATCACAACATAACGCCCCGAGATATGACTCTATACACTGTCCGTTGACTAGGCTAAGATGGCCGCCGCGCCCGTGGTCGCGATCACATGTTGTAACGTGATGGGCGTGGTCCCGCCGTCTCTCCGTATTTGTATACCTTACGGACGGGCCACTGGCACGGCTGAGGAAAGGCGTCTTCCAGGCTCGTTACGGTGAGGAGGTGGTTCGGGAGTCACCCGGCAGGGAAGTACCAAGGGGGCACCTTGTTCCATGTGAGATGTGGAGTGTGTTCGACGCCGTGGGCGTATTGGAAGCGCAGTGTGACTGTTTTAAATGTAATAGTTTGTTACGATCACACTTTTACTCACTAGCAAGCAACTGGCGGGCACAGCGGTTTGGCTGTTTAAATCTGTGGTACAAGCAACAGCGCAACGGTCATTGTCCTTTTGAGGGGGTAGTTCTCCCGTACATTTCTATACGAATGTAGCAATGAGGGAGCTGGTGGCTGTTTGCTCTATAAAGGGCACTTATGATATGTATCCAACATGATGTATGACTGCGCACATTGAAAGAGACAATACATTATACAAGCCCCTGCACGTTTTCTCTCCCTGCAGATAAAAAGTTTCTCCAAGGATCTAGGGACATACTTATGTTAGAAGCACCCAGTGACCTTGTTGATACCGGAGCGGCGGGTATGATTAGCTTGGCTGTCTCCTGGTAATATTCCACACATTACCATACTTACTTACTTCCCCATGTGTGTTTTTTGCCACCCTAGGGTTTACATGTTTTTAAATAGGTCTTCTCACCTGTTCTCTCCTGGCAGCGCGTTACAGAACTAGTGTCCAAAAAAGTGAAGTGGCAGCATTTGAGTGCAGCCCTGATGAAACTGCTTAACGAAACATAGCAGTGAAACATGTCTGCACTGGCAGTAGGTAAGGGTATGCATGATTAGCTACCAGCCTTTTTAATATTCAACAGCACACGATCACCGCCCTATGAATAAAATTGGTTAAGGGACTGGTGTGCTGTGTGTGTTTTTAGGCACTCAGTTATACTTGTGTTTGTCACCAGCAGATTTTTCTGCACTTCACTATTTGTCACTTTATGTGTTGTTTGTTTTGGACACGTCTTTCCTTTCCTCTCACTTTTCTTTGAGAAGCAAGTGACCACCGATGATGAGACAGGGGCCTGTCTGGAAATTGCATACCAGTTACCCCGATGGTGGTGTTTCCGTGAGGGGTCATTTGCTTCTCGCACATTTTTTCCTCCATCAAGAGTAGAGTCCAATGTTTGATGTGGACTTGTGCGACCAATTTCGGGTTGGCTCACTTTGAGTGGGTGTTCTGTGGTGTTGCCCGGGAGAACAGGTCTTAACGTGGGCGGAGTACAGTGCATTACCTCCTTATAATGTGTACAAGAGTGTAGTGGGGAGCAGGACATTTGGACCCCCCTTGTGAGTCACTGATATATGTACACACCATTGGATTGGGTCCTGATTTGAATTGTAGATTGTGTCTGTGCGCCCCATAACGGCATAAGTCTGGCTATGTCACGGGGTGGAGTCAGGCTGAAGAGGGAGGAGTGCAGGGTCTAACATTCCGGGAAGAGCCAAGTCGCATCTGCTAGGACCCCAGCCGTCGTACGTTGCCAGCCTGCCTCTTTTCCTGACAGCTCTGGCCTCAGGCTATCCCAGTTACCGCCTCCGTCGGAGCTCTTCCTTTATCGCTCCCAGCAGATGCAGCGATTATTCTGCGATCCGGCCACCTACACACTTGAGGGCACCGGAGGATTCCGCAGATCTCAGGGCATGCAGCGGTGAGAACGAATTACTCACCAGTGAGTAAGTAATTTCTTTATTGTTTGATTATTTAAAATTTTACAATATTTCCAATACACAATCATATTCAGTTTATATAGTACGATACAGTAAAAAAATAAAATAGACAATTTTGTCCTTAAAGTTTGAAATGCTTAGATCTTAAAAACATTATTAAAATTTAAAAATTCTCATCTATTTTTCTAGTTCAGCAGTTATTATCTTTAAAAATTTTACAAAGGCAACATTCATGACTATATCATTTGGATGAAGACAAATTTTCAGTGCCTGCCTGCATGTTCTTATACCCCGGAGATTGAGGTGAGGTTTGAGTAATGCACATCTTTCCCTACGTAGTCCAGGACAAATACATAGAAGGTGGACAATATTTTCTTCTCCACCTTTGCAGTCTGCACAGTAGATTGGAGTTAGTTTTTTTCCATGGCAGAGCGTGACTAAGGCCTGGCAGAAGTCCAAATCTTGTGTTCATAAACCATTGTTTACTTCTTTCGGACCATGGTATCTCCAGGTATTCTTGTACTTTCTTTTTTTCGTAGGCATTTATTACAGTCCACGTGTGTTTTCTTTTTGCCAGCACGTTTTTGTCATGTAAAAGTGATAGGCAGTTGGATGTTCGATTCACTATTTTTTTTAATGATCCATTGTTTATCGTTTTGTTCCATATAGGCATCAGCGAGAACTCTTCTAATGCCTCGTGAAGATATCTCCAAGCAAATGATTTTTTGTTGTTTTTTACTTCCCAAACATGCAAGGATGGCATTAATGGATGGTTGTCTGCCTGGCCGGGCTGGAGCCTCACAGTTGCGCGGCCATCGTGGTCGTGCCCAACCTAGCGCCCCCCTCAATGATTAACCTTTGCCTGGAAAATAATTTCTTTCTATTCTCCAACCAGGTATTCCAACAGGTGAGGGGAGTGGCTATGGGGTCCGGTTTCTCCCCTAGTTACACCTGCCTCCATATGGGATACTGGGAAAAACAGGACCTCATACCCAACTACCCGGAAATGATATCTGATAAGGTTGTGAAATGCTTTAGGTATATTGGCGACCTCTTGATTATTTGGAAGGGCTCTTAATGTGAAGCTCTGCTCTGCAGTTCATAGGAGAGCTCAATAGTAACAACTTGAATCTTCGCTTTACTGGACAAATCAGTGACAGGTTGATGTTGAAATTAGTATCCATCAAAACAAATTAGAAACTAGAATGTACAGGAAACCTACTTCCGGTAATGCCGTGTTACACGCTTCCAGTCATCACCCTGCACACCTAATTAGGAGCATCCCTTATGGAGAAATGCTCCGTATTAGAAGAATTTGCAGCACTGACAAAGACTGTATGGGGTCACAGAGAATGCAGGGCCAGATTTGTGAGGAGGGGGTTATCACCCAGATTTTGTTGACAAGGCCATATGCAAAGCCAATCAACCAGGCAGGTCGCAGTTATTGACAGGCAAAAAGAATTTGACTTAAACAGAACAAACAGACTAGATTGATTTTAACCTACAGCTGCAAACACCAAACTATTAGCAAAATTGTAAAAAGGAATTGGGTGCTAATTGCAAGTGATCCCGGATTGGGTAGTGAACTGACACGTTCTCCCAGTATCACTTAAAGCAAGCCGAGATCTATGAGTAGTTGCCTAGTATCGAGCAGCCAAGAGGTCAGATCGAACAGCTCCTGGCTGAACAGCAGTAAAGGTTTGATCAAATGCTCAGTTTGCAAAGCCTGTAGGAATGGTGTGAGCAAACAGAATACAGGACTCCCTTTAACGACAAACTCTTTGTATCCAAAGCAAATTGACATGTAAGACGGAGTACGCAGTGTATGTGCTGGAGTGTCCTTGTGGACTGCGCTATGTGGGCAGCACTAAGCTGCAGGTGCACAAAAGGATACTCCAGCACATACGGGCCAGTACCAACGGCAACACGGCGTACCCAGCCAGTCGCAAGACACTTTGATGAATTCCATGCCAAGAACCCAGCAGATCTCCGAGATTATGTGATCGACACAGTGCATCCGTTGAGGAGAGGTGGTGACCGTGAGGCGGTGACTGTGAGGCATTACTATGGAAGTTAGAGACTAGGCATATTATACTTGGACTGCAAAGCCCCAAATGGATTGAATGCCAGTAAGGATTGTTTAACCTATCTGTAATGAGTCTAAATGATTAAATTGTACACATATGCTGCTGCCTACTTCTTAGACCAATTTGGTTTTTAACTTAATTTAGATTATTTCATGAACTTTTTAGCACATGGTTTGCACTTTATATAATGACTATTTATTTGCGAATTTTGCACTTAATTAATATCGAACAAGGATGTTTTTGGCATTTGCCCACACGGGCTGTATTATCTTGTTTGTTTGAATCATGAGTCAAAACAACACATGGTTACATACTGGGTGCCATTTCAAAAATTCTCAGGAATTTTAAATGATGCTGTTAGCCCATGGGACAGAACAGTGTGTTACGTGATACGTAAGCACATCCCTGTATATGGGCACACTTTTAGAGTTCAGCGTTGCTGATTCAAGAAACAGTTCAAATGAGGATGTTTTTCAAAAGTTTGTGTATTTAGTACATTTTCAAGTCATCAATTGTACGGTGGCGTTACATCACGCCATATGTTCCAATGACAGTAATCAAATGATTAATGTTGCAAGGTATGCTCCAATGCATTTCGGACTCGTGTAGTCCTTTATCAAGGAGCACTGTGGGAAGGATACAATAACTGCATGTTAGATCAACGAAAAAAATAAGTAATTGAAAACTTTGTGTGCATGCTATCTAAACACGCGTGAATGGATGAATACCAGGAAGAAATTCAGTGCATGCAAGTTCAGGAAATTGAATGAGGAAGCATGCGGTCAATAGATCGTGATAGGAATTGTGCCGGTTTAACTAGGGAGGGGAGGTGAATAAACATGTGGAACCCATTGTGCGGCGCGTTAAATAAACCTAAAGGCAGCGTTGGTATTAGAAAGTGATCGCTAAGCGGAGCGGTAGTTAAACGATGTAAAATGAGTCTTACACTTCCGAATAAGTCAGCGGCTCACATCGGTGCTGCAACCAACAGAGGGAGAAAATCAGCGGTTTGTCATAAAAGCGGAGACGCTTGTACAAACGGGTAAACTGCCCGGCGTGCAGTCGCGTTAACTTACTGTGGGGGTTTGAAGAGGATGACTGCATCTCTCGAGCTTCGCGGAGTTACTGCGGAGTTCGTGGGGAGGGTGGAAGGGGTTAGAAATAAAGAAAAGACACCCGAGTGAATGTGAAAACCGTGGTGGCCATCTTGTAATGATGAATAAAACGGAAAAATCAACAAGTAAAGGTAACAATGTATATGCAGAACGAGGGTTCAATATATCAAACAATCAGATTATAGATAACAGCTCAATTCGGTTCTGTCGTTGAGCCCAAAGGGCTTCAAAGATTGAAGTTGGTAAATCCACGATGTTTCCCGTTGTAGGAGGGTTTTGTTGTTGTCTCTACCCTCGCAGTGGGTAACCATTTCCAATACCAGGTATTTCAACTGGGCTATGCTGTGATTTGCTTCGTTGAAATGGGTCGCCAGAATAGACTTAGTGTTCTTAGTTCGGATGTTTGACTTGTGCTCATTGAGTCTGACTTTTATTTTTCTGCTGGTTTTGCCTATGTAAATTTTCCCGCATGGGCATTTCAACAAGTAAATCAGGTTGGCTGAATCACAAGTGGCATCAACTTTTAGAGGAATCTCAAAGCCTTTCATGGGGTGATGTATGACGTTACCCAATATGACATTGTTGCAGTTACTGCAGTGATGGCAGGGACGTGTGCCTGTATGTTTCCTTGGTGTATCAGTGGGTCTCGATAAGATTTCTCTGATGTTCATAGGGCAATTGTATGCAAAGATCGGGGGATCTTTAAATAGGTTTCCAAAGTCTGGTTCCGATGATAGAATGCGCCAGTGTCTTAATATGATTTTTCTGTAACATTTACTCGCGGTGGAGAATTTGGAGACCAATGTCAATCTGGGATTGAGATCCTTTTTGCTACTTTTCAAGGCTTCAGACCTTGAGACGGTAAGTGCTCTGTTTTGTGCGTCCTTAATGATGTTATCAGGATACCCTCTAGTAGAGAATCTAGAGGCCATGACTTGAATTTGGGAGTCTCTCCTATGTTCATCTGACACTATCCGGGTCACTCTCAGCATTTGGCTGAATGGAAGGTGTCTTTTTAAAGATTCTTGATGGAAACTGCTGTACAGTAAAGTGTTATTGCGATCCGTTTCCTTGCGGTATAGATCGGTTTCAATGCCATCAGTAGTGATTTTTACAAGTACATCCAAAAATGCAATTTCTGTGGCTGAGATGTTCCAGGTGAACTCAATGCGGTCGTCCCTGGTGTTCAGGGTAGATAAGGCTGATTCCAGATGTTCCCGGGATGCTTTCCAAATAAAGAAAAGGTCATCTATATACCGTGTATATAGTAGAAGGTTGTCTTTCCAATCAGTGTGGTTTTCGATGTAATTAGCTTCAAAGTTGCCCATATAAATATTTGCGTATGTCGGCGCGGCGCAATTGCCCATTGCCATCCCAGACATTTGTAGGTACCAATGATCCTCAAAACGGAAGTAACTGTGATACAAAGTAAAGATCATGAGCTCTAAAATAAATGTTTTCAGAGAATCTGCAATGTCCGATTTCAATAGGGCTGCTTCAATGGCCTCGATGCCCCCAGCGTGGGGGATAGAGGTGTATAGGCTCTTAACATCAGCGGTGCATAGTAGTATGGGTTCATCTTTCTTGATTTGAACGGAATTCAATTTATTGATGAAGTCAGTAGTGTCACGGATGTAGCTTTTCAAATTGGTTACCATGGGTTGCAAGTGGCGGTCAATAAATTTGCCTGTGGGTTCATGGATTGACCCCCGAGTGGACACAATAGGCCGAAATGGAGGATCCATTAAGTTTTTGTGTATTTTTGGCAGCATTGTAAGAGTAGGACTTCTGGGATATTCCACGATCAGGTATCGCTTGGTTCTGTCATCAATAGTGTTGTTTTCTCTAGCTGTGTCGACGATGTTGAGTAGCAAGGTTTTATATTCTTTGGTGGGGTTGCCCTCAAGTGGCTGGTATGTTTGTGCGTCTGAGACGTGTTCTCTGGCTCTACGGGTGTAGAGATCTGCATTGAGGATGACTAGGGCACCACCCTTATCAGCTTTCAAACATTTAATCATGGTGTTGTTAGCGATGTTCTTCAATGTGTCATGTTCCTTATTGGTGATGTTCCTTCTTTTGGTTTTTTTGAAGTTGATCTTGGCTATGTCCTGGCGAACTAAAGTTTCAAAAGTATCGATACTCTTGTGGCTGCTTGGAGGCATGTAGTTGCTTTTAGGTCGTAGGCCCAATAGTTGATCCGGTTTAGTTTCCACAACTGGTTCCAAAACTTTTTCAAAAAAGTGTTTTAAGCGTAATTTTCTCGTGAGCTTAAATGTGCTGACTTCTAGTTCAAGAAGGTTGGTGTTGTTAGTTGGGATGAATGACATGCCCTTTTGTAATGTTTGGATTTCAAAAGTTGTGAGATCGGTGTCAGAAATGTTTATGACTAGCGATTCTTTCTTGTTTTGGGTTTGTTCTGAGGTTGATTCTTTCCATTGTCTTTTCTTTGATCTTTTGCCCCGTCTGGGTCGTCGGTTCTGTCTGGGCCTAATTCTAAAAAAGGCTCCGTGATGGTTGTCGATGAGGTGGATGCTTGAGCTGGACGTTCTTTGGAGGTTGTTCTTTCAGTTGGTTGAGGTCTTGGGGGGCGGTTAGTAGTATCACTATCAGAAGATGAGGTGTCAGTGTTTTGAGAGTATGGTTTATTTCTTCGTCGTTGGGCGTAGACTTCCGCCCAAGTGTAAACTTCCCCAAGTTTGTAGTCTAAAATGTCACGCCGAAATTTGCGTAACTTTCGTTCGTTGATTTCCCTGGTGTGGCGGTCGATTTGTCTGTTGATGTCCTCCAATGTAGTGGTTAATTCCTCAGGGGTCATCAGATCTTTAAGTTCACTTTCAGTGGTAGTGATTTCCAAAGATAAATCTTGGAGGATTCCTGACAGTTCCTCTATAATTAACAAGATTAGGTCCAAGCTGCACTTATTTAGGATGGCGTACCATCTGTCAAGAAAGGTCTTTGAATTTTTGCATAGGGAAGGTTTTAACGCAATGCGTAGGCCGCGGGGAATACGGAGTGATTTGTGATATTTAATTAGGGTATTGGCGTGAAGTTTTTGATTCACACGGCGTTTCGATAAGTAGAGTAGTTGCTTGAGACATTGTTCCTTCGTTCTGCTGGAATGTGTTTGGGTTAAATCATCGTTGATCAGTGCATATATCCTTTCCGTTGCGTCGGAATCAAATGCCAATGTCTCGGCATGTGCTTCAGTGGATTTAGATATGTCCTCGTATTGCATCTTGAAGATGATCCAGAGGGCGTGCTGCCAGCCTGCAAGGCAGTGGAAAGTAGATATGAAGCTAGAGAAGAGGCTTAGGCGCACAGCAAATGTGAGATAAACAAAAGTTGTGAAGGGCGGTTAATGAGATGAGACACAATGAAGGTGCTCCAACAGGTGACGTAACTGGCCAATACGTCCAGAAATATAACAGAACAGTGTGTTACGTGATACGTAAGCACATCCCTGTATATGGGCACACTTTTAGAGTTCAGCGTTGCTGATTCAAGAAACAGTTCAAATGAGGATGTTTTTCAAAAGTTTGTGTATTTAGTACATTTTCAAGTCATCAATTGTACGGTGGCGTTACATCACGCCATATGTTCCAATGACAGTAATCAAATGATTAATGTTGCAAGGTATGCTCCAATGCATTTCGGACTCGTGTAGTCCTTTATCAAGGAGCACTGTGGGAAGGATACAATAACTGCATGTTAGATCAACGAAAAAAATAAGTAATTGAAAACTTTGTGTGCATGCTATCTAAACACGCGTGAATGGATGAATACCAGGAAGAAATTCAGTGCATGCAAGTTCAGGAAATTGAATGAGGAAGCATGCGGTCAATAGATCGTGATAGGAATTGTGCCGGTTTAACTAGGGAGGGGAGGTGAATAAACATGTGGAACCCATTGTGCGGCGCGTTAAATAAACCTAAAGGCAGCGTTGGTATTAGAAAGTGATCGCTAAGCGGAGCGGTAGTTAAACGATGTAAAATGAGTCTTACACTTCCGAATAAGTCAGCGGCTCACATCGGTGCTGCAACCAACAGAGGGAGAAAATCAGCGGTTTGTCATAAAAGCGGAGACGCTTGTACAAACGGGTAAACTGCCCGGCGTGCAGTCGCGTTAACTTACTGTGGGGGTTTGAAGAGGATGACTGCATCTCTCGAGCTTCGCGGAGTTACTGCGGAGTTCGTGGGGAGGGTGGAAGGGGTTAGAAATAAAGAAAAGACACCCGAGTGAATGTGAAAACCGTGGTGGCCCATGGGAAACAGTTTTACATTTTTTTAACTGTTTCTGGCTGCTTTTCTATTTATCAATACGAGTATGGCTGTACCAACAAATGTGGTCAGACACTTTAGAGCGGAAGAGCATATTATTGAGTATTTATCAGGATATTTGTACATATATTTATTTATATGTTTTTATATTTATTCAATGTGCTGCTATTTTGGTGGTATCTATCACTTCTGCTCGATTTTATGTATGTTACATCTATTTCTGACCTTCCACATAATATTCAGTGTGTGGAAATGCAGCAGTATGTTTTCTAGGTCTATTAGCCAAAACACTGCAGCTGATGCACATAAAACACGTCATAATTTTTTCACTTTAAACATACTTTTTTCACTTTAAATGTACAATCCGCCCGCTCAACTGTGTCATGTGATCAAGGCCCCACGCAGGCTGAAACGCGTTATGGCGGCGGTGGTGTTGGGCACTAAATAAATATACTGCACCACCAACTGGGTTCGCTTCATCTGTTGTCTCACAGTTCCCGATGACGATTTTTGACACACACAAACACACATATCAAAATTCTGTAACTTCGGTAAAGAAACCAAAAAGGACACAATGCATTTCGACAAACAGTCTTCTTTAGATGCCTTATCGTCGGAATAAAGAGTCCCACACTTATTAGTACCTCCTTGGCTCCTCCCAATAGTTGGAGTGCAGCGTGCTCTAGAGTCTTTTAACTTGCGGTTTGATGAAGACTACAATCCCCATAAGTTTATAGAGTGGTGCTTGACTTCAAAGGAGCCCAGATTAACCCGCAATCTGGTGCCACTAATGGCCTGTAGAGGTGAGTGTTACAGGTCTATTTGACTCCGATGCAGATGTTTATCGTTCCTTCTCCAGTCCCCAAATGTGTGTGTGTGTGTATATATATATATATATATATATATATATATATATATATATATATATATAGCCATTGGCCAACATAGTACAACCATTTGGCATTAAAATGGTCACGTACGCCGATGAAAACTTGTTGTGGCCTTAAATCATCCTGAAAATTAATCTGCTAGTTTAGGTCCCTGTCTAGAGAAAGTTGTACAATGGATGGAGCTCTCCTGTTTAAAATTAAACAGGGATAAGACCAAATTCATGCGCCTAGGCAATCCTCCCATCTCTAGTACAGGGCCAACTTGGCCAAAATGTTTAGGCCCCACCACACCGGAAAAAAACAGACCATTTGCTTACAAAGTGGCTAAATTGTGAAACACCCTTCCCCTTGATATTCGACAGGAAACCAATCATCTATCTTTAAGGAAAAAACGTAAAACCTGGCTATAGCAGACTCGTCCCCTAGGTCCACGTCTGCAGATAGCGCTGGGATGCCTTAGGGTAGCTATGCGCTCTATAAATGTTTATTTCATTCATTCCATTTTGTGGATTTTAAAACTGCATTCAACCAGTTCATAATACAAGCATCATGAAACAAGCTCAATGGGAGGGGGTCAGAGAGATCAATAAAGGGGTCTGGGTTGCTTTTTAATCTTAGTTGATATGGCAATACATTTATTTACATGCCCTCAGTTGGCTTGCCAGCCTAAGCAACCAAAAAGAACAGGACAACCTGACCAGGGTTCAGCACAACCAAAACATTAGTCCAAGTAAAAGTAATATTGGTGCAGCACACTTCCCGTGCCCGTTGTCCCCAGGCACAAATACGGTCAGCTAATTATGAACAAGTTAGATAAAGAGTCTATGAGCCCCTATAGTCTCGCTTGCTCGATGCGCATGCGCATCGACAGGCGAGACCTAACAAAAAGGTGGGAGGCGCACCCATTAAGGAATTACACAAATGCTTTTAGTCCAAACGTTTTTTTTCTTCTTTATTTAGGTAATTTTACCCAATGCACATACACAGCCAACGTGTTTAGTTACTGGTTGGAACTTCGTCAGGGCTTATGCTCTACTGTTTAGGTTCAAACTAAGAGCCGATTGTAGTTGAAAAACGGACGTTATTAAGAGAATGCAAATCCATCAATCGGGGAAATGCCTGTACTTTCTTGCAGAAAATAGGCCAGAGAGCTGTACATGTAAGCGACACCGTAACGTGAAAGAACTTCACAGGTCCACAAGTTTATAAAAGACACAGATGCTCTACTTGATAAAATTCAAGCTGATACTGATGGGCGTAATCTTTGAAGGAGAAAACCCAGTCCACTACCAAGAGTAAAGGAAGCACTGGCCCTTCCAATATTCGCAGGGATAACTAATAACGATGTGGAGTCCTGGATATATTAGTATTTCCTCCTATGTATAAAAGAGGATGCTTGGCCTGGGTCTAAATCCAAACAGCAGCCACGCGGACCTTTAAAGTTCCTGGTCAGTAATAGCGACCTCCCGGCATGGTAACACGGGTTGGTAGATCAAACGAAGCCTACCCTGCCCACCTTCTGACCTGTTTCTCGCCACCTCCCATAAAGCAGATTATCAAAGTGGTTAAAACGTCTAAATATGGGGCTCCGCAAGATCCCTGTCCCCTGAAAATATTGCATTTGGTACCGGAAGTGGTTAGTGAGCAACTGTGGGTCTTGTTTAAAGGGATAATTGGGTCAAGTAGTTTTCCTGCTGCATGGAAAAATGCTTCAATTCAATTTTACCACTTTTGAATAAATTTGAGCTGGACCTAGCTGAGCCAAGCAACTATAGATGCATTTCAAGACTACCCTTTCGCGCAGAAATATTGTAAGAAAATACTTACTTTGCAACTCTCATCCTTTATCTCCTCCGAAAACCTATTGGATCCATCGCAATATGGGTTCCGTGAGGGGCACAGTACAGAAACGGCCCCGATTATGGCCACCGAGGAACTGAGATCTATATGTACAATCCTATCACACCAACTTTAGATATTTCACAAGAAACATTGTCACAAATTTCAATACACAAGAATAATACAGATTGAATTATATGTATGGCTCATTTAATCTTTAAGACTTTCTCCAAGTCCAGCCAACACGTGTTTCGTCGAATGGGCAGGAACCCACGACTTCATCAGGGCTGGGAAAGAAAATATAATACAAACGATATTGGAGTGTCGAGATACATGGTCTCGTGGTCACAATTTATACATGTTGTTAATTTTTTGGATATTTTAGTTTACATGTCATGCAAGTGAGAATGTTATATTTAGGGACATATAGCATTTCCCGTACAGGACAGATATGTTGTATATCTCTTATCATTATGTGAGAAAAACTTGCTAGGAACAAAGAGGTGGGAGAGAGAAGGTCTCTCCCATAGAAAGGTGAAGGTTGCCTCATTATATTAGAGACATGAAGATGCCCCACAGTTCGTGAAGTCATTCACTTCATAGGTTGTGCCAGAATTCCAATCTCTTACCGGCGGTGTGCTTTCACAGTCGGGTATTACCGCTTTCGTGCCATATTAAGTGATTTATACAGGTGCCCGTGCAGAGTCTAGTTTTTCGCAATTATGGATGTGTATTTCTCCAATTGTGAGGTGCCTAAAATAGTTGTTGAGGCAGAGTATGAATACTCAGGCTTACCTTGTATTCGTTAATGGTATATTTTATGCCTGTAAATTATCAAAAGTTTTACTAAAATGAATTTCATAAAGATTTATGATCAACATGTCAGTACAGGAATAATAGTGAAATTGAGTAAACCAGCCCAGAGACGTACCTTCTGGCTGGTTATACTTCCGACCCAGCCTCACGTGGCATGGGTTGAAAATCTCTTTTGACCCCGATTATTTATCCTTTATTTCGAGCTGTGGAAAGATATATAATGTATATATTGTGTATTAACCAGGTGGAATACTATTGCGTCTAAAGAACAGCTAGTATCTCCTATTGTTAACTTCATATCATTAATGGGGTAACGAGCTTACCTTCTAACTAGTGGTAAGTCTGTAATCTCAGACGTGATCGGGATATTTTGAAGTTCCGATCCAATTATTAGAGGGATCGATGTTCACCTTGGTTATTTATTGAGTAATCGTCCTCACGCCAGCTGTCGATCATGTAATGGAGAGAAAATCACATATACGGAAATTCGTTAATGTTCCGTAATTCCGTTGATCTCTAACTTAAAGCATAATTCTCTATTCCGTTCCGATATCTTACCTTCCTATTTTGAAGTCATGAGGCGGTATTGTGGCTCCGTGTCGAGCAGGTTCTTCCGTATTTTGGAAAGCCTGCGTCTATTACCCGGAAGTATATATGTCCCTAGGGTTCGCCTTCCTGCGCATGGAAACTAGACTGTCTACGTAAGACCAGTCGCATCGTTTCTGTCCGCCATATTGAGACGGTGTCTGTTATGTAGATACACCGTGATATTGAAAGTTGTGCAAAGCTGGTGCCCGTGATTCTGTTTATACAAATCGAGTGCGGGGCGAAGCGTCGAGTGCTACTTACGAATTGCGTTTTGTCCCGTTAAGGTGTATCCCTATATATTTAACAAGTGCTTGTCACCTGGTGATGTCCGATTTCCAAACCATGGGGCCAAGTACATGTAGATAATAAAGTAGACAAGCATTTATAGTATGCCAAATTGACAGTTTTGTCATATTAACATATCATTAATCAATATACAATTATACAAAGTACTGTGAGGCAAGCATTGTACTGTATAATATTTAAGTTAAATTGTTATATCAGAGATTAATGAACTGTGGGACATCTTCATGTCTCTAATATAATGAGGCAACCTTCACCCTTTCTATAGGAGATATCCTCTCTCTCCCACCTCTTTGTTCCTAGCAAGTTTTTCTCACATAATGATAAGAGATATACAATATATCTGTCCTATACGGGAAATGCTATATGTCCCTAAATATAACATTCTCACTTGCATGACATGTAAACTAAAATATCCAAAAAATTAACATGTACAAATTGTGACCACGAGACAATGTATCTCGAAACTCCAATATTGTTTGTATTATATTTTCTTTCCCAGCCGTGATGAAGTCGTGGGTTCCTGCCCATTCGACGAAACACGTGTTGGCTGGACTTGGAGAAAGTCTTAAAGATTAAATGAGCCATACATATAATTCAATCTGTATTATTCTTGTGTATTGAAATTTGTGACATTGTTTCTTGTGAAATATCTAATGTTGGTGTGATAGGATTGTACATATACTTGAATCTACGGATTACGGTGGGTAAGGATGACAACCCATACCTAGGCACTCAACAACCAAAAATAATAGTGAATCTGGGATTGTTTTGCCTATATAGTTTTAAGCGCCAAAACCACCTAGAACTGTCATCCTTCTATTCCCTAGAACTGAGATCTATGTTGGATGATGGGGAGGGGGGGGGGGGGGATATTATTAGATCAGTGGCCTTCGAAACCTTGAACCACACTATTTTAATCAACATACTCTCAGAACTGGGTATTAGAGGACCGGCCCTTATATTGTTGACCCCCTTCCTCTCTGATAGAGTCCAATCAGTTGAAGTGGAGCTTTTGCTTCAGAACAGTACTCGCTCCCGTGCGGGGTGCCTCAGGGCTCTGCCCTCAGCCCCACGTTGTTCAATTTGTAAGTCTCCCCTCTGGCCAAAATCATCAGGCAATGTGGGTTCTCAGTGGTCTTGTACGCTGATGACACCCAGTTGGTGTCAGAAGTTGAAAAGCCTACATTGGCTACCGGTGGAGAAGAGAATTATATTCAAAGCACAATGTTTAGCTTTTAAGGGACTCCATGGGGCAGGACCGGACTTCTTGAAAAAGCAATTGAAATGGCATACACTAACCAGAAATTTGAGGTTGGCTCAGTGCAAACTCCTTCAAATGCCCAGAATTAAAAGTTTGTTGGGGCGGAAGAAGTTTTATTTCAGGAACTGTTAACCCCTTCCCTGCTGGGTACATTCCCCCGCTGTGCTGGGGGGGGGGGGGTGGAGGGGGGGCCCATGCAGCGCCCCCATGCTCATGAGGAGCTCAGCTCGTCATGAGCTACAGTGCTCCTGTGCTCATGACGAGCTCAGCTCGTCACAGCCACACCTGTTTCTTTAGAACGTTCAGAACAGCAGGGGAATTAGCCCAGCGTGCGAGCGTTGTAAAGGCCATGACGAGCTCAGCTCGTCATGAGCACCGGAGCACTGTAGCTCATGACGAGCTGAGCTCGTCATGAGCATGCAAGGGGTTAAAACCTGGAACCCGCTTCCCGGTGAAATAAAGAATTGTCCGACTATCCTGCCTTTCAGAAAAGCTTTAAAAACCTGGTTGTTTGTAAATTAAGTTCAGTACTGGATAGCGTGGCAACCTTTTTCCATCCGGCTCAAGCGCCTGAATGCCGTTTGGCATTTGTTGTAAATAAATGTTTAAATCAAATCTGTACGTTGATAGCAGGATGATAAATTATGTGGAATTAATATTTATGATCCATTTAATGGACCTTGTATGTGCGTGTACTGCAACCTACTATGCCAATTCTACTATATCTAAAATGGACTGCGTGCAAGTCTTGCTCTAGTGACCATTTGTTTAAATAATTATATAATTAGACATTAAGGGCATGATTTTTTTCTTCAGTTACAAAAAGATGTGTGGTGTGTTATCTTTTCAGCATCACGTTATAAAGCAACACCCTGCTTGTGGTGCCGCTAAAGAAACAGTTGGCCATTTTCTATTTTCCTGTACAGCCTACTCTGACCCAAGACGTATTTGGCTAACACCAATATGTAAAAATCTGGGCACCACTAGTAGTACTGTAGCTCTACGTATCATATGCACAAGCACTTTAATGCCTTTAGCGATAGCTACAGCTAAGTATCTCGGATGGGCATGGTCTATTAGACAGAGACGGTTAGTCACTTGATTGTTTTTCTTTTAGTTAGTCGGTCTGCAACTTATACTGTCATTTTTAATCAGAAAATTATTTTATTCCAAAACATTTATCCTGTACTTTTACAAAAATGTTTTCTATAGAATATTATTCTGTACTTTGTATTTGAATTTTAATATACTATCAAGTCTTATCTTTAACTGGACGTTTTATTCTTTAACAGTAATGATTGTTAATCTGTTTTTTATATTGTTCTATGTACTTGCTTTAATGAGTGAACCTCGAATAAAGCATTATTTGACTTGACTTGCAACAATTGTTTAAAAGTCCTGGCAGCCAAGACATTGAACTCCCTCCTCACCCACCTACGGCTGACCCTGGATCACCTCTCCTTCAGGAAACAACTCAAGACCTGGATGTTCGAGCAATAGCGACCCCCCCCCCCCACACACACACCCCCCTCGGCGCCTTGAGACCCTTACGGGTGAGTAGCGAGCTATACAAATTCTTGTGAGTGAGAGAGACTATACTGATCATTAGAAATTGAAAATTAAAATGGTCATCAGAGACCTCATCCAATTCGATAGAACATGCGATCGCTTTTCTTTACAACCATTTAATCTGGCATGTTCCAATTGTAAACGGAAGCTTGGTGTGGTGAAGAAACTCTTTACTTTACAAAAATAGGGGAGGCTCAGTGGTAGGAGATATCTGCTATTTGAAAATAAAGCCCCATTCAAGTTGTAACAACTCAGGTAAGTGAATCAGATAGCACAGCTAAATCTCTTCCTTAACTGGTATGCTAAAACATTTAATCACAGGAACAACTAGGAAGTAATCCCTAATAAATAAAAGAACCGAGATATTTTTTAACATGGTAGTGCAGTGCCTATGGGTATATGTTGATAAATACTAGTGTTTAATGTTACAGGAGTGACTTTCAAGGAGAAGAGTAAAGCAAAAGCTGTTTATAGAGTAAAATAAACGGCCATCCTGCATTTTTTCGACATGGTTATAACATAAGGGCTTCAATAATTATTTACATGATAAAACATTAATAAATGACAAGCATATTTAGACATTTAGACTGGGCCGATCACTGCAACTGGATCTAACCAGCATATGGAAATAGGCACAGTAGTTGCTGTTTGTGTGTGGAAGAATAGCCGCTTGTACACCTGACATTTCAACGCACTAATCGTAAAGAACTGAAATCTGGTTCAATAACTGGATAATTGCTTGAAAACTGGAGATTCAATTATGAATTGACAGAATGTATTATTGGAGTAATTTAAAATCTTGAGAAATAGGAAAACTGGTTTTATTTCTGAATTATTGCTCATGATGAATAAATAATACTCAGATCTTAGAATATTGTAACACATTAATTAGACAAAGTTCATATGGTTAGAAATGCAGTGAAAACTAACAATTTAAGTTAAAAAAATATGTTCATATGTATGCACCAAAAATAGACTGCAAAACGTAATCCAGATGCTGTTAGTTTTTTTAAACTTAAATGTGCAAGTATTGCACATTACGCTTTTTTAAAAATTATTGTGGATAGTGTGACTACGCGTGTTTCCATGTCACTAAGATGTTTCAATTATTCACCACACACTAAAATATCCTGCACACTAATATATCCTGCACCCCCTAGTCCAACCCTGTTGCGTATTCAAGAACAAGCTGGATCAAGCATCAGGAATAAATTGCTTAGTTTTTTGTAAGACCCTCACACACTATTAGCGTCATGCTTCACCATCAGATCTTATCCTAGTCCATAAAAACCAGGATAGGCTCAGTCATTTTTCAGGGAGCACTTTTCAAATTAAAAAAAAAATTCACAGCAAAGATAAAAATGCCTTGGGATGCCCAATAATAAGGGATTCCGGGTATCTTAGGCAAGGTCAAAAAACATGATGAATTGAAGGGGTCTCTAAAAAGATAAGTATTCTAAGGGGTGGAGGAGCACTGGGGAAAAAAGGTATGAGAACTGTGATGTTATGCTCAATGGGGACAGGGGATGAGTGAGCCTAGGGGACAGGTTCAAAGGTGTTGCTAAAAAACTAAAATATTCAGTCACTTTTTTTTCTTCAGTCTTCCACCTTCAGGTAACTACATATAACTACATATAAAAACAAAGCAGCCTCTATTAGTTAATGCACTGCATAGGTGTGTCTGTAACCAGAGAGCCACAGAACTGAAACCCGGTAGGTGCAGTGGAGAACAGGGGCTTGTGTATGTTTAAAGCAACGAGGTCAGTCTGACAGAAAACACTGTGGACATGTATGTCATTATTTTAAACTTGCATTACACAAATTGTAGGATAGGCTTTATATAACTGTCTTTCAAAAGCACACACTTCACAGCTCAGATGGAAACTTCCTTGCAATACCACTTAAAAAGAAAACAATCTGCGTCATCAGGAAGCTTCAAGTGATTCTATTAATTAAAGCCAAAATAGGCTTCCAAGCACTCTTTACGTTTGCAGTTTGACAAGTTGAACACGTTTACAATTGTTCTGCCTGAAGCTTCAGCGGAAGCATTTCAACTCAGAATAAACTGTTCTGGAGCGGTTGTCTTTCAACAAAAAAAAGTGAACTGTTTTTCGTAAAATTAAAAATGTATGGGAACGTCGTGCCCTCAGATCCCTCCTACTAATACTGGTGGTATTCTTACACCTCTCTTTTTTGCAACGTTTGTGCGAGTTCAAGGACAACCTACATAATCACGCAGGCTAAATTTGTCTCACGAGTCGCGCACATTCAAGTGTCCTAAAGTTTAACAGGCTACAGATACGCCAAATGTGCTGTATCGATCATAACCAACTTAAGTGCCTTAAAGTCATTTTTGCTGCAATTGCTGTGCTAAGGTAGTGACAAACCCAAAAGACTGTTTCTTAATTAAGAACGCCCCCCCCCCACCCACTTCTGTTTTTTAAAGACTGTCCCTGCCCAACTACCTGTTTGCACAGGCATTGCAAATGGAAGTGGTGGATCACTTACTACAGCAAGTAATTATCAGGTAAGAAAGTCTGCAGCCCTTCATTAAATTAGGAACTGTCAAAGCTCACCAAAATGTAACAGTGGTGAAAGGACTAGCAAGCAAGACCATGCACATATTGTTGCTGAAAGCATCAGCATCTATACACATTATGGCCTATTTTGGGAGCAAAACTCGTATCTGGTGCTATTAATTGTACCCAATAAATTCTATATGATAATTATAGGGTGCAGTTACTTCTGCATGCACCTTGGGGAGCACTCATAATTGTGGCCCAAATAGTCTGGGATCTGTATATGGACATGTAAAGATTTGTTTTGGGGCATTATTGAGTCTTTCCACCAGAAAAGACAGGCATGCTTCATAATGTGATAGAGATTAGGATGCTAGCTGATACTTCAAATAAAGTGATTTATTGTACATGGCTAAGTAATTGCTGAACACAAGAGGCCTGTCGTAAAGTAGCCTGAACACATTAGGGCTGTCCTAAAGTAGCCTGAACATATACAATATGCACAGTTTAGTAAATGATGCAACGTCAGTGCAGGGCTCACACAGTGTACCTACATATGAAGGTTAAACGAGCATGAACAACAGTAGCAGACATGTAAAAATAAACGATACCTCCAAGATTCAATCAGCAAATATAAAAGTGTGAATAACTAAAAAATACTATAAAAACCATATACTTGACAAAACGACTTCAGAAAAGATTCTAATGCACAGTTGCCAAAAGTTGAAAGGCAAGTACAAATTGAAGGATTCACAAGTACATATCAAGGGATGCAAAACATTCTCCCAAATAGGAGGGGGAACAAACAATGTCCTGCTATATTCAAGAGATGTTATAATAAAAGATCGCCGGTATACGAGAGTGAGGTATTATTCATCAAGAAGAAACATGCATTGGCAAATCCAACCAGTCTAGCATTCACTGCTGGTTGTGTCATGGTTTTTGCAAACAAATCTATTTTGTTGGGCTCTTGTCAATCTAAAAGAAAAAATATTTTGAGCTCAAAAATCACACATCTGGCTTGGCAGTTCGGGCTGGACTGTTCCCATGGGGCAAAGGGTCAAGACTGATTTGCATATGGCTAGGTTCAAACTGGAATGGCATGGTGAGCAAAAAAACGACGGATTTAGTCCTAGATCTCTGTACTGGGGTGAATGTATGACATGGTTCTACATTATGTCCATCAACTGTTGTTTTTGCAAAAATCACATTGTTACAGTTGGTCACCAAAGGGAATTACTCTGTGTGGATGTCCTCTTGTTACACCGCAGAATGGCATCAATGACAGTGAAATTAGCCAATGGCCGAAAAGGGCTTCCCTAATGCCCCGGGTTCTATGCTGCAGTGGGTGGAAGAAAAGTGCGAATGACCCCTTAAAGACCACTGGATGAGCGCATATGGCAGGAATGCTGTACGTATATTTTTGCTAAAATCAAAAAGGTACTGCTTGAAGGCAAACGAAGAAAATAAGCATAAACAACAACAGATAACAGCTTCAAGTTCTAAAAAACCTCAAAACCCGTAACCAAAATCAAATAAGTAGAGATTTCAAAGCAAGCAGGTTTGGAAATTTCAGGTCCTCACCTGCAATGTAAATTTCATCTAGCTTTTCAGCTACTTTCTGTGGCAAACCTGCATCGAGCAACGTCTGGAAATGTTCTGAATGGGTAATCACTGTCGAAGAATTCAAAGCGTCATCAGTGCCATTCCCATTGACATGTTCTGAAGCCATGTTGCCAGAATGCTGTTGAAATGCAATAAATAGCAATATTCAATACAAAGACCGGCATCGCTGAAACGTCTCTCAAAAGAAAACTGGGTAAGAACTGGAAACTCCGCCACACGACTAAAGGCACGGGCCACTTTGATCGTGACCTACTATGGACGATAAGGGTTCAGGTTTCCCATATTCAGTGTAAGCGAGTACTTCACTCAGTCCTCAGTATCTGCAATAATTCGGAAATGAAAAACTACAAGTACTTAAAAACAGGACCGGGTGAACTACTCTCAACGAAAACTGCCAACTCCGTTTTTAAGAGCATGTGATCTAATTTAAGATCAGTTCACCAGAGTAGTGGGTTAATATTTACGACTGTGTATAATAAGGCTCTTTTTAAATGGCGCAGAGTAAACGAGTGCTTCCGGGAGGACTAACTATATGCATGTAAGATTTAAGCATCCCACCCAAAAGGGAGTGGCCTCTAGTCGACATTAAAGGGCTGCTCCAGTTTCCAAGAGTACTTCCCAGTACAAATGTGTACAGTAAACCCTGCCGTTAATATGTCCTAGTTGAGTCAAATTAGTAGAAATCGCACGATAGACCGTGAACACGCTTTGCAGTTATAGTGACCACATAACTCCTCTCCGTGTCAACTGGAAAACGCTTTTCCCGTCTCGGGCTCGCCTTTTACAGAATCAGGCATCACGAGGTGCAGCCCAGGTAAATGGATCTACAACGAAGGCTCGCCCGATGCACTGAGTTAAGTGAAGCGGCGGAGCTGCTGACAATATAACAAAAGAGTAACCTGGTCATTGTACTTGCAAAGCACTGTCATTACTAAGTTTGTAAACTTTCTGAGAACACAGAAGAATCCATACTTCACCTATCTTAAGTAAGGTGGTGTCAACCAAACAGCTTTCAGTTTTAGACCCCGGAAAAGGCAGTCAACCTGAGCTTTAGGTCACCCGCATGGGGGTCGAATAGTGAAACTAAACCGGCTTGACACTCACTGACCCTCCTCTTCCCGTGTCACGTGCAAAGCATTAGCCGATAGCAACATGAAAGCCTATCCGACCCACTCCCCGCAATTGAGAGGAAGCAGCTCTCCCCACTCCCCAGCTCACGACTCCATTGACACGGCGCACGTGCTCCGATAGAGGCTGTCCTCTTCAGATAGCGCCCTGCTGGCTCGTGCGCCCCTTATACCATGCCACCTCCCTGACCAACATACGGGTAACCCATATAGGGGGATGCTAATCCACACAGCTATTTCTCTGACAAGCTCGCCCCTCACAGCGGGGTGAGGCCGGTAACCGGCACACAAAGCCCGGCCATGCGGGCGGCCTAGCGCCCCTAAACATAGCCCCGGCCACGAGGATGAAGACAGGTTGGGGCAGGGGCTCGGAGGGTAGGGGACACCCCGGTGCACACACCTCGCAGCTCTGGCTTCCTTCCCTGCGTGTAGTGGCGGCAGCACTGCCCCCCACTCAATTCCTCCAGCGGCGAGTGTAGCGCTCGCAAAATGGCGGCCGCGCCTCACGCTGCTGGCAGCCCGCGAGCCCGTTCGGTGGCGCGCTCCCGCAGCCGCCGGCCGTTTGCACTGCGCGTGCGTGCGCCGGGGTGGCAAGTTCGGAGAAGTGACAGGAAGAAGCAGAGCCGGGGTTTCTTGGGCATAGAGGAAGGGGTTACTGTAGCTCGTAATTGCACGCTTTCCGATTCATGCCGAATCCATTCCCAATTCTTGAACGCTTGCACAAGTCCAAGCGCGCGCGCGCCTCCGCTGGACTCGGGGGATGGGACACGTCATTAAAGTCAGTCAGTGTTCGTGACGCTTCTAGTGTGCGCATGTGTTGGCATTCGGCGGTAGAGTAGTAACATTCTAGTAGTCAGTACCCAAGCCAGCTGGCGAAACCGAACTTTTAGGATGTGTCTGTTGCATGGCCCAGTGAATGTGGGAATTCGCCAGAGAGTCTACAGAGAACGAGATTTGCAATTTTTTCCAGACGCATCACTCGTCTCCTCCAAAGATCGACGTTGCCCTGACCATCGTTTGCAGGAAAGCAAAACTGAAGTGTACGTTTTCACTATAGCAGGATCATCGATATACTTATGTAAGGTAACTGTTGATAGCGCAAATATGTCTTAACCACTTTATAACACACTGTTACCGATTTAGACACAAAAACCTGAATGGGCAAATGTCACTAGAGACGAACGAAGTGATGCACCATACCTGCCAAATGGCAGGGTGCCACCGTGTATCATACGGCTTTATCTCTCTTCCTAGGGCAACCAGAATTTTAAAGCCAAAAACTGGGACATTTCACAAAAATAGAAGGACTACAAGTTTACTTCAAGCGAGCGCATAGAATGACAGCGCTCCACAGGAAAGAATTACAGAACCAGCAATAAGAACAAAAATAAAAAGCAATTTAAAAACCCAGTAGTTTGCCTGTGAATTACATTTTTTTAACAACTGCTAACTATCCCTGCTTTGTAAAATATAAAAAAAAATCCTGCCACTTTCTAACAACCGGGACATGAGCTAAATTTCCTGAAATCTGCTGTTGAAAAACCGGGGGCGTTCTAGGCAAAACCGGGATGCCTGGTATATCCCTTCAAATGGTCACCCGGTGAGGAGTCGAAATCGCAGGGAGAACAAGCTGAAAACCACTGTTTACAGTGGATTTCGAGATCGTTTTCAGAGGTTATAAGAAGCCAATGTCCATTAAAAGGTGTAAAAACACCTCAGGACATCGGCGACAGCCTCAATGACCCTTTTTCTTGGTGGGGGGTTTGGTGAGGGGCAGAGTGCCTCTTGTATAGCTCTCAGCACCTGGCCTGCCACCTCCTCACAGGGTGAAGTGATTTTGTAAGTTGGTAGTTATGCTACAGCAATAGAGACAAGTGAAGTAACTAATGATGAGGCCTGTTAGAACTGGGGGTCTCTAGTTGGCAGAGGTAGGTACCTTTGACCAAATAGGGACCCTTTCTTCTAAGTCAGGGAAAGGGGATTACACTACTGGATAAACCCTGCTCACCCCCTTGGTAGCTTGGCACGAGCAGACAGGCTTATCTCAGAGGCAGTGTGTTAATCATTTGTGAACACATACAATCATACAGTGAAAACATTGCAGATGGACACCACACAGGTTTTAGAAAAAGAAGTATTCTTTATATAGACTTAACAGAAGACCAGAAAAGACAAAAATCCACAATACTGTACTCAATATAATCTTACAGCAATATAATCAAACAGCCGAAGCACCGGGCAGAACCGAAATGCGGCATGGCCGAGGTTTAAACCACAAGCTTGCCAATCCGCCCTCCGCACATCATGAGGCAGTCTTTTTGGACCATCGTTCGATCTACGCCATAGGATTTTGATCCGGTACCGACGCTCCCCCCCTCACAGTACCTGACCGCGCGCCCAGCACATAGTTTCACGGAAGGCCAAGCCCATGATCAGTGCGCCAGCTGGCCCCCCTGCAACAGGGGTGCCTGCTCATGCGCTGAATATCTCCTCGCGGCGACCGTGCTCTCACGCTGAGGGGCTCTGAAGATAACGCACAGAGACCAATGATAAGGAGCCGCCACTTTTAAACAAGCAAGCTCTGCCCTCGGCTCTCACGCAAATAATCTTTTTGATCTCACTGCTTCTGACCCTTGGGAAACAAATCCCTCATGTGTGGTCCCCCAATTCAGTGGTGATTTGGGTGGACACACCCTGATTGATCAGTACAAGCCTCACCATTTTGTGCCTGAACAGATTAACTTCAAAATGGCAAACTTTATACGTTAATTAAACAAAGGACCACTCACCCCACATCACCTCATGGACAAAGACATAGGACTAATAGACAGCACGCTACCAAACACAAACAAAGGAGATCGAAAAAGGACTTGCCCCTCTCTCTCACAATTTGGTGGCCATCTTTGAATGAAGCCCCGTCTACAGCTCCACTGGTATTTCAATCCTGTTGCTCTTTTCACTTAAAATCATCCCCATCTCTTTACCTCTTATCCTTCTCCTTTATTTTATCTCCTATCTTTGTTCACCCCCAACTATCCTTCCCATGTTTTCTTCATGATTTCGCTACCCGTCCTTCAGATGTTCTCTTCTTCGCCTCTTTTCAGCTCTACCACCATCTATTTTAAATATCAATCCTATTCCTACACTATACAATTGTATTTTTAGTGCGCTTATTTTGCCACCCCTCTACCACACCCCCTTCTAACCTGCTTTTATTTGCTTCTCTTTTTGTATTTCATTGTACAGAATGTTGTATTATATATCATTATTGTATGTATTTTACTGATTAGGTGGCTCTTACCTTGTATTTATCCTGTAGTTAGCTATCTATCTATGCATCCTGCACCTTATTTCATTTGATGTTTACTCTCTTTAGTCATCTCTCTCACTCCTTAACCTTATTCATATCTTTCTCACGCTTGATCTTAATTTCTAATGTTCCCTTTTTAGGTCTCGCCTGTCAATGCGCATGCGCATTGAGCTTGCGAGACTATGGGGGCTTAAACAGACTTTAACCAACTTGCGATTCCATGGCGATTCCTTGCAGTGCCCGTCAAATTGAAGCTCAATGCGCAAGCGCATTGACATTAAAAGCGCGTGCAAATGAAAGCGACAAGGCTCCCTCCCACGGCTATCCCCACCCCCAGCTGCCAGCACCTCCCCTCTCTCTCCTCGCACACAGCCAGGCTCGCATTTCTCCTCCCCCTCCCCAGCCGCCAGCACCTCCCCTCTCTCTCCCAGCACACAGCCAGGCTCGCATTTCTCCACAGCCAGGCTGGCATTTCTCCTCCCCCTCCCCAGCCACCAGCTCCTCCCCTCTCTCCCTGCAGTTTCACGGCCGTGTCTCGTCTTAAACCTGCACAACTCATTTTTTGCACACTGAATCAGACTATTTTTTAAACAAAAGTCGCCAGCCTTCGCCATCTGTTCCCCAGCCGCCAGCACCTCCCCTCTCTCTCCCCGGACACAGCCATACTCGCAATTCTCCTCCCCCTCCCCAGACGCCAGCACCTCCCCTCTCTCTCCCTGCACACAGCCAGGCTCGCATTTCTCCTCCCCCTCCCCAGCCGCCAGCACCTCCCCTCTCTCTCTCCCTGCAGTTTCACAGCCGTGTCTCGTCTTAAACCCGCATTTGACATCTTCGCATTGAATACTAAAAGATGTTGGAAGCATCATGTTCTTAAAAGAATTTGTATTAACTAACACACATTAATTAGCCTTGTACCGAAAACAAAAAATACACTACCCTAGATGTGTGGTAGTGAACGGCAGCGTTCCAATGCTGGTGAGCACAACAAAATCAAAATAAAATGGCAGCCCTCTATCTGTTTCGTGTGCCTTGATGGGGTGGGGGGCTGAGGGGGCTTTCAATGCGGCTTCCCTTTGCAGGCTCAGTTTGAAGCCCTGGTCTAAACTATGCAGCCTCGGCACTGTGAGCACAACAAAATCAAAATAAAATGGCAGCCCTCTATCTGTTTCGTGTGCCTTGATGGGGTGGGGGGCTGAGGGGGCTTTCAATGCGGCTTCCCTTTGCAGGCTCAGTTTGAAGCCCTGGTCTTAACTATGCAGCCTCGGCACTCGATACAAACGGAGTAGCAGCAGAAAGGAATGGGCTGCAACTTGCAAAACTCCACGACTCCAAGCGAGCATGCACAATTCAATTCGCCAGCCTTCGCCATCTGTTCCCCAGCCCCCAGCCGCAAGCACCTCCACTCTCTCTCCACGCACACAGCCAGGCTCGCATTTCTCCTCCCCCTCCCCAGACGCCTTCACACACTCTCACAACCTCACACACCCTCACACACTCAATCACACTCACACCCTCACACACCATCACTCACCAACACACCCTCACCCACAACCTCAACACCCTCACACACCCTCAATCACCCTCACACCATCACTCAACATCAACCCCTCACCCTCACACACCCTCACCCACAGTCACACACTCAACCTTCAAACTCGCACACCCTCACTCACCTTCACACCCTCACAACACTCACCCTCAAACTCTCACCCTCACTCACCCACACCTGTCACACACTCTCACACCCCATTAGCCTCACCCCCTCATGTTCACACACCCTCACCCCTTCACCCTCACCCCTTCACCCTCACAACCTCACTCATACTCACTCCGTCACCATCACACACCCCATGACCCTCACATCCACTCACACTTACACCGTCCAAGTCCACCCCCCATTAGCCTCACCCCCTCATGTTCACACACCCTCACCCCTTCACCCTCACACCCTCACTCATACTCACACCGTCACCCTCACTCACCCTCACACACCATCACACATCCTCACACCCCCTGACCCTCACATCCACTCACACTCACACCGTCCAACTCCACCCTCACACCCTCACTCATACTCACACCGTCACCCTCACTCACCCTCACACACCCTCACACCCCCTGACCATCACATCCACTCACACTCACACCGTCCAACTCCACCCTACAACTCCACCCTCCAATATGACTGCGCATCTATGTTAATGCAAGCGAAGCTTTTGCAGTGCAAATTGATGTGTACCTTACAAAAAAAAGAAAACTTTTTACATGGATAATATAAAAAAAGTTACTGATGTGTTTGTTTTTGGATTCAGCGCTAACAACAGCATCAATCAACATTACATAGGTCTCTATTAGCTTCTCAAACAACGCTTCACAACATTAATACATTTGAAGTGTACAATATTCACGGAGAAAAAATGAACACTTATAGGAATCATCACAACAACTCACACTCACACCCTCACCCACCCTCACCCTCACACCCCCTCACTCTTCCTCACCCTCCCTCACACACCATCACTCACCAACACACCCTCACCCACAACCTCAACACCCTCACCCACCCTCAATCACCCTCACCCACTCACCATCACACACCATCACTCAACATCACCCCCTCACCCACCCTCACACACCCTCACCCACAGTCACACAATTAACCTTCAAACTCGCACACCCTCACTCACCTTCACACCCTCACAACACTCACCCTCACTCTCAAACTCTCACCTTCACTCACCCACACCTATCATCACACACTCTCACATCCCATTACCCTCACCCCCTCATCTTCACACACCCTCACACCCACACTCATACTCACACCGTCACCCTCGCTCACCCTCACACACCATCACACACCCTCATACACCCTGAACCTCGCATCCACTCACCCTCACACCGTCCAAGTCCACCCTCACACCCTCACTCATACTCACACCGTCACCCTCACACACCATCACACACCCTCACACCCCCTGACCCTCACATCCACTCACCCTCACACCGTCCAAGTCCACCCTCCAAATCCACCCTACACCACCACCCTACAACTCCACCCTCCAAAATGACTGTGCATCTATGTTAATGCAAGCAAAGCTTTTGCAGTGCGGATTGATGTGTACCTTCCAAAAAAAATGAAAACTTTTTACATGGATAATATAAAAAAAGTTACTGATTTGTTTTTTTTTGATTCAGCGCTAACAGCATCAATCAACATTACATAGGTCTCTTAGCTTCCGAAACAACGCTTCACAACATTAATACATTTGAAGTGTACAATATTCACGGAGAAAAAATGAACACTTATAGGCATCATCACAACAACTCTCACTCACAACCACTCACACCCTCACCCTCAGCCCCACACACCCTCACTCATCCTCAACCACCCTCACACACCATCAGTCACCAACACACTCTCACCCTCAACACCCTCACCCTCACACACACACACTCACTCACCCTCACCCACTCACCCTCACACACCATCACTCAACATCACCCCCTCACCCCCCTCACACACCCTCACCCACAGTCACACACACTTAACCATCAAACTCGCACACCCTCACTCACCTTCACACACTCACACCCTCACAACACTCACCCTCACTCACCCTCAAACTCTCACCCTCACTCACCCACACCTATCATCACACACACTCGCACCCCATTACCCTCACCCCCTCATCCCCTCACCCTCACAACCCTCACACCCTCACTCATACTCACACAGTCACCCTCACTCACCCTTACACACCATCACACACCCTCACACCCCCTGACCCTCACATCCACTCACCCTCACACCGTCCAAGTCCACCCTCCAACACCACCCTACAACACCACCCTACAACACCACCCTACAACTCCACCCTCCAACTACTAATCCACCCTCCAACTACTAATCCACCCTCCAACTACTAATCCACCCTCCAACTATAAACGTAAATAGCATTAGGCAACATTTAATTCAATAACTAAACATCGGATTACACACTTGTAGGTATTCAAAAATGAAAACTTAATGCATCGCGAGGACAGTGCACCAATTAATACATAAAAATGCAGAAAAGGATTGTAAAATATAACATTTTTTTAAGAAAAACAATAAATCCATACAAAATAGGGAAACATCTGAATACACAGCGAGTAATAGACCAATTTAAAAGGGGACAAAGACATCTAAAGGACACAAATTCACAACATAAAGCAGTTACTAAAGTAAGGGAAAATAAATAAACCATTAAACAATGGCGGGAAGAATCCACAAAACAAAGAAAGTGCGTAATCACAAGAGCACGAGACCTCACATCCTAATTGCAATTCTTCCAGAAATACAATAAAGTATTCCACTCAAACTACACAACAACAACAATACAATTTTTAAAGGTGGCTTCATACGTATACTTTGCCACAATTAATACGCATCTGTAGTCGAAAATTTAAAAGGAGGTAAACATTGTCTCTAATGAGCAAACACAGACAAAATGACTGCGCATCTATGTTAATGCAAGCCAAGCTTTTGCAGTGCGAATTGATGTGTACCTTACAAAAAAATGATAACTTTTTACATGCATAATATAAAAAAAGTTACTGATGTGTTTGTTTTTGGATTCAGCGTTATCAACAGCATCAATCAACATTACATAGGTCTTGATTAGCTTCTGAAACAACGCTTCACTACATTAATACATTTAAAGTGCACAATATTCTCGGAGAAAAAATTATCACTTATAGGCATCATCACAACCACTCTCAGCCTCACACACCCTCACTCATCCTCACCCTCCCTCACCCTCACATACCATCACTCACAAACACACCCTCACCCTCAACACCCTCACCTTCCCTCACTCACCCTCACCCACTCACCCTCACACACCATCACTCAACATCACCCCCTCACCCTCACACTCCCTCACACATCCTCACCCTCACCCACAGTCACACACTCAACCTTCAAACTCGCACACCCTCACTCACCTTCACACACTCACACCCTCACAACACTCACCCTCAAACTCTCACCCTCACTCACCCACACCTATCATCACACACACTCACACCCCATTACCCTCACCCCTCATCTTCAGACACCCTCACCCTCACAACCCTCACACCCTCACTCATACTCACAGTCACCCTCACTCACCCTTACACACCATCACACACCCTGACCCTCACATCCACTCACCCTCACACTCACACCGTCCAAGTCCACCCTCCAACTCCACCCACAACAGCACCCTCCAACTACTAATCCACCCTCCAACTACTAATCCACCCTCCAACTCCAAACGTAAATAGCATTAGGCAACATTTAATTCAATAACTAAACATCGGATTACACACTTGTAGGTATTCAAAAATGAAAACTTAATGCATCGCGAGGACAGTGCACCAATTAATACATAAAAATGCAGAAAAGGATTGTAAAATATAACATTTTTTAAGAAAAACAATAAATGCAAACAAAACAGGGAAACATCTGAATACACAGCGAGTGATAGACCAATTAAAAAGGGGACAAAGACATCTAAAGGACACAAATTCACAACATAAAGCAGTTACTAAAGTAAGGGAAAATAAATAAACCATTAAACAATGGCGGGAAGAATCCACAAAACAAAGAAAGTGCGTAATCACAAGAGCACGAGACCTCACATCCTAATTGCAATTCTTCCTGAAATACAATAAAGTATTCCACTCAAACTACACAACAAAAACAATACCATTTTTAAAGGTGGCTTCATACTTATACTTTGCCACAATTAATACGCATCTGTAGTCGAACATTTAAAAGGAGGTAAACATTGTCTCTAATGAGCAAACACAGACAAAATGACTGCGCATCTATGTTAATGCAAGCCAAGCTTTTGCAGTGCGAATTGATGTGTACCTTACAAAAAAATGATAACTTTTTACATGCATAATATAAAAAAAGTTACTGATGTGTTTGTTTTTGGATTCAGCGTTATCAACAGCATCAATCAACATTACATAGGTCTTGATTAGCTTCTGAAACAACGCTTCACTACATTAATACATTTAAAGTGCACAATATTCTCGGAGAAAAAATTATCACTTATAGGCATCATCACAACCACTCTCAGCCTCACACACCCTCACTCATCCTCACCCTCCCTCACCCTCACATACCATCACTCACAAACACACCCTCACCCTCAACACCCTCACCTTCCCTCACTCACCCTCACCCACTCACCCTCACACACCATCACTCAACATCACCCCCTCACCCTCACACTCCCTCACACATCCTCACCCTCACCCACAGTCACACACTCAACCTTCAAACTCGCACACCCTCACTCACCTTCACACACTCACACCCTCACAACACTCACCCTCAAACTCTCACCCTCACTCACCCACACCTATCATCACACACACTCACACCCCATTACCCTCACCCCTCATCTTCAGACACCCTCACCCTCACAACCCTCACACCCTCACTCATACTCACAGTCACCCTCACTCACCCTTACACACCATCACACACCCTGACCCTCACATCCACTCACCCTCACACTCACACCGTCCAAGTCCACCCTCCAACTCCACCCACAACAGCACCCTCCAACTACTAATCCACCCTCCAACTACTAATCCACCCTCCAACTCCAAACGTAAATAGCATTAGGCAACATTTAATTCAATAACTAAACATCGGATTACACACTTGTAGGTATTCAAAAATGAAAACTTAATGCATCGCGAGGACAGTGCACCAATTAATACATAAAAATGCAGAAAAGGATTGTAAAATATAACATTTTTTAAGAAAAACAATAAATGCAAACAAAACAGGGAAACATCTGAATACACAGCGAGTGATAGACCAATTAAAAAGGGGACAAAGACATCTAAAGGACACAAATTCACAACATAAAGCAGTTACTAAAGTAAGGGAAAATAAATAAACCATTAAACAATGGCGGGAAGAATCCACAAAACAAAGAAAGTGCGTAATCACAAGAGCACGAGACCTCACATCCTAATTGCAATTCTTCCTGAAATACAATAAAGTATTCCACTCAAACTACACAACAAAAACAATACCATTTTTAAAGGTGGCTTCATACTTATACTTTGCCACAATTAATACGCATCTGTAGTCGAACATTTAAAAGGAGGTAAACATTGTCTCTAATGAGCAAACACAGACAAAATGACTGCGCATCTATGTTAATGCAAGCCAAGCTTTTGCAGTGCGAATTGATGTGTACCTTACAAAAAAATGATAACTTTTTACATGCATAATATAAAAAAAGTTACTGATGTGTTAGTTTTTGGATTCAGCGTTAACAACAGCATCAATCAACATTACATAGGTCATGATTAGCTTCTGAAACAACGCTTCACAACATTAATACATTTGAAGTGTACAATATTCACGGAGAAAAAATGATCACTTATAGGCATCATCACAACCACTCACACCCTCACCCACCCTCACCCTCAGCCTCACACACCCTCACTCATCCTCACCCTACATCACACCCTCACACTCTCACAACCTCACACACCCTCACACCCTCAATCACACTCATACCCTCACACACCATCACTCACCAACACACGCTCAGCCTCACTCACAACCTCAACCCCCTCACCCTCACACACCCTCACTCACCCTCCCACACCATCACTCATCACCCCCTCACCCTCACACACCCTCACCCACCCTCACCCACAGTCACACACTCAACCTTCAAACTCGCACACCCTCACTCACCTTCACACCCTCACAACACTCACCCTCAAACTCTCAGCCTCACTCACCAACACCTATCATCACACACTCTCACACCCCCTTACCCTCACCCCCTCATCCTCACACACACTCACAACACTCACACCCTCACTCATACTAAAAAAGTCACCCTCAATCACTCTCACACACCATCACACACCCTCAAACCCCCAGACACTCACATCCACTCACCCTCACACTCACACCGTCCAAGTCCACCCTATAACTACAATACCACCCTACAACTCGACCCTCCAACTACAACTCCACCCTTCAACTCCACACATAAATAGCGTTAGGCACCATTTACCTTCACCCCCTCATCCTCACACACACACTCACAACACTCACACCCTCACTCATACTAAAACAGTCACCCTCAATCACTCTCACACACCATCACACACCCTCAAACCCCCAAACCCTCACATCCACTCACCCTCACACTCACACCGTCCAAGTCCACCCTCCAACTACACCCTATAACTACAATACCACCCTACAACTCTACCCTCCAACTACAACTCCACCCTCCAACTCCACACATAAATAGCGTTAGGCAACATTTATTTTAATACGTAAAAATCGGATTACACACTTGTAGCTAGTCAAAAATTAAAACTTAATGCAACGCAAGGACAGTGCAGCAATTAATACACAAAAATGAAGAAAGGCAATGTAAAATAAAACATTTCTTTCACAAAGATCATAAATGCACACAAAATAGGCAAACATCTGAATACACAGCAAATAATACAACAATTTAAAAGTGGACAAAGCGAGCTAAAGAAAACAAATTCACAACATAAAGCACTTACTAAAGTAAGGGAAAATAAACCATTAAACAATGCCAGACAAAATCAAAAACACAAACTAAGTGCGTAATCACAAAAGCACTAGACTTCACAGCATAATTGCAATTCTTCCAAAACTACAACAAAGTATTCCACTCAAATTAACAAAAGAAATCTAAACAATGCATTTAAGTATTAAAAAAAAATAAAGAAAATAAACCGCATACATAAATATACTCGAAACGAAATAGCCCTTAGAAGTTCAAAAAACAGTTCATGTACGTCAAATAACAGCTAAAAAAACATGAAATTAGAGTTGTCGCTAACATATACATTACATATCAACGTTAAAAAATGATTTACATTTTCTTTAAATAAAAAGTAACAAATAGTACAATTGCTAACAAAAAACGTCACTATTTATATAAATACACTCATAAACATGAATTAATGTATACATACTATAGATACTACATTAAATTAGATAAAAAATAAGAAATTAAATCTTACCTGTCAAACGACGCAGCAACAGCACACGAACAAGCACACGCCTTCCGCGCACCACGATTCTCGATCTTCTGGGGAATTCCACCGTCGACGTAAGCAAATCGGAACGCTACGTCAAAAACGTAGCGCTCCGATTGGCTACAAATAAACGTCAATCAAAAGTAAACAGTGACAACACCAAAAAAAACTAGAACGCTGACGTAGGTAGCGTCAAGGTGACGCATTGCGTCGGCCATTTTAAAATTAATACATTTAATACGGGAGTCCACAGACACAAAACACACACATAACACTACACATATTAAAAAACACACACACACACTTTAATTACATAAAAACATACACATAAGGCAGGACAATTCAAAAGGGAGGCTATATCACATTTTATTTAATACAACACATATTAAAAAAAAACACATTTAAATTACTTATAAACATACACACCTTCATTTCCTCACCCTCACACCCCCTAACTCTCACACACCTTCACACACCCTCAATCACCCTCTCACAACATCACCGTCACACAACCACAACCTCACACCCCCTCACTCGCCCTCACCCACCATCACACGCCCTCAGCCTCAAACCCCCTCACTCACCCTCACACACTCACACCCCCTCACCCTCCCTCGCTCCCCTCACAACCCTCTCACACTCACTACACCTCACACCCTCACCCTCACACACACTCACCCCACTCACCCTCGCACCCTCACCATCAACACCCCTCACCCTCACACACCCTTATCCTCATACCCTCACACACCCTCAGTCACCCTCACACCCTCACCCTCACACACCCTAACTCTCACCCACTCACACACCCTCAGACTCCCTCACTCACACTCACACACCCTCACCCACCGTCACACACTCACCCTCACTCACACTCACTCACCCTCACACACCGTCACACACCCTCAGCCTAACACGCCCTCACTCAACCTCACTCACCCTCACACACCGTCACACACCCTCAGCCTCACACACTCTCACTCACCCTCACACACACTCACACCCCCTCACCCTCACACCCCCTCACCCTCACACCCCTCACAACAATCTCACACTCACTACACCTCACACCCTCATCCTCACACACACTCACCCCCCCTCACCCTCTCACCATCAACACCCCTTGCCCTCACACACCCTTACCCTCATCCCCTCTCCCTCACACACCCTCAGTCACCCTCACACACCCTTACTCTCACCCTCACCCACTCACACACCCTCAGACTCCCTCACACACCCTCACTCTCACTCTCACAGACCATCACACACCCACACCCCTCACTCACCCTCACTCACACTCACACCCTCACACACCATCACACCCTCAGCCTAACACGCCCTCATTCACCCTCACTCACCCTCACACACCCTCACCCTCACACACACTCACACCACCTCACCCTCACACCCCCTCACACACCCTCGCTCCCCTCACACCCCTCACAACACTCTCACACTCACTACACTGCACACCATCACCCTCACACACTCACCCCCTCGCACCCTCTCACCATCAACACCCCTCAGCCTCACACACCCTTACCCTCATCCCCTCACCCTCACACACCCTCAGTCACCCTCACACCCTCACCCTCACACACCCTAACTCTCACCCTCACCCACTCACACACCCTCACACTACCTCACTCACCCTCACACAACCTCACCCTCACACACCCACACCCTCACTCACCCTCACTCACCCGCACTCACACTCACTCACCCTCCCTCACACTCACTCACACTCACTTGTAGTGTAGTTCCTATTTTCCCAATAGGCCCTGCGCATTGGAATAACATAAACAGTAGTATCGACGTAGAAGTGCGGATCTTCCAGGCCTCTACTGACTATGCTAAACTTAATTGGGTTTGTTACCAACTAGCTCAGAGGTCACTGGAAACTTTCTTGACTGAATAGGAAGTGATCAGCTTCCCTCGCACAGCCAAGAAGGGATTCAGTTTTCCAACAACCGTGCAACATGACAACTTTGCTCCTCAGATAAGAGTCAATCTCTAGGGTCGTGTGAAACAATAGACAGTTATTTTACTCAGTCAGTGGTTGTGCAGTTTACTTTCACAATATGTAGAGAATAGAGAGACGGGCGTTTTCAATAAAGGGTAACATTTATTGAACAGTCTTTCTTCTCATACAAGAGAAATGAATTGCCACAATTGCAAGACTTGTTATTATAAAAAGTACGTACAGTAAGATGAGTATTGCGAAATAATACTGTAAAAGCATTGATATGGTTTCTTAGCCATACAATGGTTTAAAATGAATAAAACATATATACATTCATATATACATTAGGCTAAAATACTCAACTGGTGCTTCTAACTACGCCTACCCCAGTGTACCTGACCTAAGCCTAATACTTGGGAGGGGAGTAAGTAAGTAGCTTTAAGTTAAGTTGGTTTTGCCAAGGTTTGCTTCAAGAATTCTCTCTAAGGGTTTAGTCAACACCATACCTCTGGAATAGAATGATGGAGGTCTGGCATCTCCTTCAGGGGGTCGATATCCCAGTCACTCGCAAGAGTGGCTTGGAAACGCCGGAGCTGGATTTCTCTGCAGGAGAAAAGACAGCGTCTCTCTCAGCGCGTCGAGGAGGAGGAGGAGGGGCAGCGTCCGCGGGCAGCTTGCATCTGCTGGGCTCTTGCAGGGGACGGCTGTTCAGCTCCTAAGTTCACCACACCATCGTTCGCTAGTTAGCAGCGATAGCAGTAGCGAT
Organism: Lissotriton vulgaris; assembly: GCF_964263255.1. NCBI lineage: Eukaryota > Metazoa > Chordata > Amphibia > Caudata > Salamandridae > Lissotriton > Lissotriton vulgaris. The sequence goes on from NC_141694.1 coordinate 584,748,490, forward strand.
AGCAGCTATGGTATCATCAGCATAACAGCAACTTCAGCAGCAGCGAGACAGCTAGCAGCATCAGCTTCAGCGAAACAGCAACGAGACAGCGTTTGCTTAAGGCAACGTTGGTAATATTTATACCTGAAAAGTGCCTTGTTTGACGTAAGTTTTTGGACATAAGACGTCAATAAAGATGTCACTAGGAAGTGAGCTTCTATCAGTGCTCATTAGAGTTCTATTACTAATCAAAACATAGCAAGCGGGGATTTCCAGGTTGCTGAGTTTTTATCTTGTTGAAGAACTCGGAGTGTTAATCTAGGAATCTTAGATAGTAACTTCTGCTATGTCATTGCACTAATTGGTTGCAAAGGAAGTGGCAGAGAAAGCGATTCTGAAATGTGGCTCTGTTCGTGTGAGGCCAGAGATGAGTTTCTGAATATTGCACTTGAACGGTTATGCCAATATAGGGAATAAATGGATTTATAGCCGAATAGGGGCATAAGGTCACAGTATCGATCAGGGTCCTAGATTAGAACGCTACACACTCACCCTCACACACCGTCACACACCCTAAGCCTCACACCCCCTCACTCACCCTCACCCTCACACCCTTTCACCCTAACACCCCCTCACCCTCACACACCCTCGCTCCCCTCACACCTCTCACAACACTCTCACCCTCACTACACCTCACACTCTCAGCCTCACACCCCCTCACTCACCCTCACACACACTCACACCCCCTCACCCTCACACACCCTCGCTCCCCTCACACCCTCACAACTCTCTCACCCTCACTACACCTCACACCCTCACCCTCACACACCCTCAGCCTCGCAACCTCTCACCATCAACACCCTTACCCTCATCCCCTCACCCTCAGTCACCCTCACACCCCCTAACTCTCAGACTCACCCACTCACACACCCTCACACTCCCTAACTCACCCTCACACACCCTCACCCTCACCCTCACACCGTCACACACCCCCACACTCACACTCCCTCACTCATCATCAAACACCCTCACTCATCCTCACACGCCCTCACCCTCACACACCGTCACACACACTCAGCCTCACACCCCCTCACTCACCCTCACCATCACACACACTCACACCCCCTCACCCTCACACCCCTCACCCTCACACTCACACCACTCAAGCCACAGATGGGTGTGCGATGGGAGGACGCTCAGCTTGCAGGGCTGTGCTTCTCTCCCCTGCTGCACTCTCCTGCTCTCTAGAGATGTGGCATAACAACAAGAGCTGCCATCAAAGTCACATAAATACAAAACGTGTTGCATTCCAAATGCTATAGGTGTCACATTCACAAAAGTTAAAACTATTGGCGTTGTGAATGACAAAGCTATCAATTTAGCTATTTCAAAAATCAACACAAAAAAAAAATCATTTACAAGACCAATACCTCCTACTTTTCTAATGCGAGACCTATTGCATTTACAATGCTTGTTGATATGTTTTATAATTGTTGTGTAATTTGTCTGATTTTGTTGTCCCCCCTCTATGATGTTCCTTCATGTGGTTCACCCCCATTTCCTATTTTTATTATTTGCTGTTGGCCAAATGTAACCTAGTGCGATATCTATGCATCTTGCACCGTACTTCTCTGGTGTGTGTTCTCCTTAGCTGACTCTCATCCTTCCCACTATTAATTTACTTCACATCTTTCTCACTCTTAGCATTAATCCCTGAATGTACATTTGGGCGTGTTCTACTATTGTTGTTCATTTTATATAACTATGCTGTCTAATGCTGCTTACTGTATTTGATTTCGTTGTCCCCTCCATAGGATGTTCTTCTATTTTGTTGTCCCCCATTTCTTTGCTGTAATTTTGTTTTGGGCTAAATGTATCTCTGCCATAATTCAGCCTTTCTATATTCCTGTTCTGATTAATCCTATGATTTAATCTGTTTACTCCTTCTCTCCCTCCTTACTCTCCTAATCATGTCGCCCTTCTCTCTTTCTCCCTCTCCCTCAGTATCACCGATCTCGAAACTTGGCCCCAACTCTTGGTCTATCTTCTACCCCGCCCATCTCTCCAAGCCGCATCCTCCCTCTATTTATGTCTCTCCCTCCCTCCTCTAAAATGTTTTGAGACTGAACTATTTTGTCTGATGCCCGATGGAGCTACTTGGTTTAGCTATAGGGGAGATGGGCCTTGGATTTCCTCCTTGGTCGTCACCTACCCAGTCTGTCTTTAGACAGACTGCTTTTCGTCTCTCCGTATTGTCTCTTCCCTAGCTCCTATCCTCTCTCCCCTGAATCTCTCCCCTTGCCTGCTACTCTGTCTACCCCCTGTCCTTTGTGCCCTTTGACTAAGCACTCCTTCTCCCCTTGTTGGGGAAAGATCCAATATTTATACTCTGGAGTCACAACGAACCCACTGAGTGAGTCCACTGCGCCAAGGGAGCACAGTTGAGGTATGGTATGGCACCCCTTGCCAAAGCACTCCCTCTCCCCTTTTTAGGTCGAGCCTACTCTATTCCGCAGGAATGAGTATGCGAGTGTAATGCCGCTAAACCACTACTTAACCCAAGGCTCTCAAAAGGCTCTCCTCAAGCGGCGGATTTTCAACAGTTCACGAGAATCCACAAGCTCCTCGTGCACGAGCTCTCATCAAAGGCAGCCCAGCCTCCCTCACACAAGCTTCTCCCAGCAGGCAGTGCACCCACCTCCCTCTCCATATGGTCACGCGAGTTGCAGGCAGCCCACCCCCTCCCTCTAATCTGACATCTGCCAGAGCCTTCTGCCTATCAGCCTCCCTCCCCCCCCCCCCAATTGCTTTAATTTTCACGGCCTCAAGGCTGTGAGCTACTTCAAAGAGATCCGCTCCGTAGCTAATCAGCCTGCCCACCCCCTCCCTGTCTGTGCCTTTATCTCCGTGCCCCTGCACCATGCCGCGCTGTACCATGCTAGACAGCCCAGCCTGTCCGTGTACTCTGCACCCCAGCCTAGCCGTGTACTACAGCTCCACCCCAGCCTGCACAGCCTGTCCATGTACTCCAGCTGCACCCCAGCCTGTCCGTGTACTCCAGCTGCACCACAGCCTGTCCGTGTACTCCAGCTGCACCCCAGTCTGTCCGTGTACTCCAGCTACACCCCAGCCTGTCCGTGTACTCTGCACCCCAGCCTGTCCGTGTACTACAGCTCCGCCCCAGCCTGCCCAGCCTGTCCATGTACTCCAGCTGCAACCCAGCCTGTCCGTATACTACAGCTGCACCCCAGCCTGTCCGTATACTACAGCTGCACCCCAGCCTGTCCGTATACTACAGCTGCACCCCAGCCTGTCCGTATACTACAGCTGCACCCCAGCCTGTCTGTGTACTCCAGCTACACCCCAGCCTGTCTGTGTACTCTGCACACCAGCCTGTCCATGTACTCCAGCTACACCCCGGCCTGTTTGCGGTCTACTCCTGCTACACCCCAGCCTGTCTGTGTACTCCATCTGCAACCCTGCATGTCTGTGTACTCCAGCTACACCCCAGCCTGTCTGTGTACTCTGCACCCCAGCCTGTCCGTGTACTCCAGCTACACCCCAGCCTGTTTGCCGTCTACTCCAGCTGCACCCCAGCCTGTCTGTGTACTCCATCTGCACCCCAGCCTGTCCGTGTACTCCAGCTACACCCCAGCCTGTCCGTGTACTCTGCACCCCAGCCTGTCCGTGTACTCTAGCTCCACCCCAGCCTGCATAGCCTGTCCATGCACTCCAGCTGCAACCCAGCCTGTCCGTATACTCCAGCTGCACCCCAGCCTGTCCATGTACTCCAGCTGCACCCCAGCCTGTCCGTGTATTCTGCACCCCAGCCTGTCTGTGTACTACAGCTCCACCCAAGCCTGCCCAGCTTGTCCATGTACTCCAGCTGCAACCCAGCCTGTCCATATACTACAGCTGCACCCCAGCCTGTCCGTGTACTCCAGCTACACCCCAGCCTGTCCGTGTACTCTGCACCCCAGCCTGTCCGTGTACTCCAGCTACACCCCAGCCTGTTTGCCGTCTACTCCAGCTACACCCCAGCCTGTCCGTGTACTCCATCTGCACCCCAGCCTGTCCGTGTACTCCAGCTACACCCCAGCCTGCACAGCCTGTCCATGTACTCCAGCGTAAAACCCAGCCTGTCCGTATATTCCAGCTGCACCCCAGCCTGTCCGTATACTCCAGCTGCACCCCAGCCTGTCCGTGTACTCCAGCTACACCCCAGCCTGTCCGTGTACTCTGCATCCCAGCCTGTCCGTGTACTACAGCTCCACCCCAGCCTGCACAGCCTGTCCGTGTACTCCAGCTACACCCCAGCCTGTCCGTGTACTCTGCACCCCAGCCTGTCCGTGTACTACAGCTCCACCCCAGCCTGCCCAGCCTGCCCATGTACTCTAGCTGCAACCCAGCCTGTCCGTATACTACAGCTGCACCCCAGTCTGTCCGTGCACTCCAGCTACACCCCAGCCTGTCCGTGTACTCTGCACCCCAGCCTGTCTGTGTACTCCAGCTCCACCCCAGCCTGCACAGCCTGTCCATGTACTCCAGCGTAAAACCCAGTCTGTCCGTATACTCCAGCTGCACCCCAGCCTGTCCATGTACTTCAGCTACACCCCAGCCTGCCTGTGTACTCTGCACCTCAGCCTGTACGTGTACTACAGCTCCACCCCAGCCTGCACAGCCTGTCCATGTACTCCAGCTGCACCCCAGCCTGTCCGTGTACTACAGCTGCACCCCAGCCTGTCCGTGTTCTACAGCTACACCCCAGCCTGTCCGTGTACCCTGCACCCCAGCCTGTCCGTGTACTACAGCTCCACCCCAGCCTGCCCAGCCTGTCCATGTACTCCAGCTGCAACCCAGCCTGTCCGTATACTACAGCTGCACCCCAGCCTATTCGTGTACTCCAGCGACACCCCAGCCTGTCCGTGTACTCTGCACCCCAGCCTGTCCGTGTACTCCAGCTACACCCCCGCCTGTTTGCCGTCTACTCCAGCTACACCCCAGCCTGTCCGTGTTCTCCATCTGCACCCCAGCCTGTCCATGTTCTCCATCTGCACCCCAGCCTGTCCGTGTACTCCAGCTCCACCCCAGCCTGTCCGTGAACTCCAGCTCCACCCCAGCCTGTCGTGTACTCCAGCTCCACCCCAGCCTGCATATGTACTCCAGCTGCAACCCAGCCTGTCCGTATACTCCAGCTGCACCCCAGCCTGTCCGTATACTCCAGCTGCACCCCAGCCTGTCCGTATACTCCAGCTGCACCCCAGCCTGTCCGTATACTCCAGCTGCACCCCAGCCTGTCCGTGTACTCCAGCTACACCCCAGTCTGTCCGTGCACTCTGCATCCCAGCCTGTCCCTGTACTACAGCTCCACCCCAGCCTGCCCAGCCTGTCTATGTACTCCAGCTGCAACCCAGCCTGTCAGTATACTACAGCTGCACCCCAGCCTGTCAGTGTACTCCAGCTACACCCCAGCCTGTCCGTGTACTCTGCACCCCAACCTGTCCGTGTACTCCAGCTACACCCCAGCCTGTTTGCCGTCTACTCCAGCTACACCCCAGCCTGTCCGTGTACTCCATCTGTACCCCAGCCTGTCCGTGTACTCCAGCTACACCCCAGCCTGCACGTGTACTCTGCACCCCAGCCTGTCCGTGTACTCCAGCTCCACCCCAGCCTGCACAGCCTGTCCATGTACTCCAGCGTAAACCCAGCCTGTCCTTATACTCCAGCTGCACCCCAGCCTGTCCGTGTACTCCAGCTACACCCCAGCCTGTCCGTGTACTCCAGCTACACCCCAGCCTGTCCGTGTACTCTGCACCCCAGCCTGTCCGTGTACTACAGCTCCACCCCAGCCTGCACAGCCTGTCCATGTACTCCAGCTGCACCCCAGCCTGTCCATGTACTCCAGCTGCAACCCAGCCTGTCTGTATACTCCAGCTGCACCCCAGCCTGTCCGTGTACTCCAGCTACACCCCAGCCTGCACAGCCTGTCCATGTACTCCAGCGTAAAACCCAGCCTGTCCGTATATTCCAGCTGCACCCCAGCCTGTCCGTATACTCCAGCTGCACCCCAGCCTGTCCGTGTACTCCAGCTACACCCCAGCCTGTCCGTGTACTCTGCATCCCAGCCTGTCCGTGTACTACAGCTCCACCCCAGCCTGCACAGCCTGTCCGTGTACTCCAGCTACACCCCAGCCTGTCCGTGTACTCTGCACCCCAGCCTGTCCGTGTACTACAGCTCCACCCCAGCCTGCCCAGCCTGCCCATGTACTCTAGCTGCAACCCAGCCTGTCCGTATACTACAGCTGCACCCCAGTCTGTCCGTGCACTCCAGCTACACCCCAGCCTGTCCGTGTACTCTGCACCCCAGCCTGTCTGTGTACTCCAGCTCCACCCCAGCCTGCACAGCCTGTCCATGTACTCCAGCGTAAAACCCAGTCTGTCCGTATACTCCAGCTGCACCCCAGCCTGTCCATGTACTTCAGCTACACCCCAGCCTGCCTGTGTACTCTGCACCTCAGCCTGTACGTGTACTACAGCTCCACCCCAGCCTGCACAGCCTGTCCATGTACTCCAGCTGCACCCCAGCCTGTCCGTGTACTACAGCTGCACCCCAGCCTGTCCGTGTTCTACAGCTACACCCCAGCCTGTCCGTGTACCCTGCACCCCAGCCTGTCCGTGTACTACAGCTCCACCCCAGCCTGCCCAGCCTGTCCATGTACTCCAGCTGCAACCCAGCCTGTCCGTATACTACAGCTGCACCCCAGCCTATTCGTGTACTCCAGCGACACCCCAGCCTGTCCGTGTACTCTGCACCCCAGCCTGTCCGTGTACTCCAGCTACACCCCCGCCTGTTTGCCGTCTACTCCAGCTACACCCCAGCCTGTCCGTGTTCTCCATCTGCACCCCAGCCTGTCCATGTTCTCCATCTGCACCCCAGCCTGTCCGTGTACTCCAGCTCCACCCCAGCCTGTCCGTGAACTCCAGCTCCACCCCAGCCTGTCGTGTACTCCAGCTCCACCCCAGCCTGCATATGTACTCCAGCTGCAACCCAGCCTGTCCGTATACTCCAGCTGCACCCCAGCCTGTCCGTATACTCCAGCTGCACCCCAGCCTGTCCGTATACTCCAGCTGCACCCCAGCCTGTCCGTATACTCCAGCTGCACCCCAGCCTGTCCGTGTACTCCAGCTACACCCCAGTCTGTCCGTGCACTCTGCATCCCAGCCTGTCCCTGTACTACAGCTCCACCCCAGCCTGCCCAGCCTGTCTATGTACTCCAGCTGCAACCCAGCCTGTCAGTATACTACAGCTGCACCCCAGCCTGTCAGTGTACTCCAGCTACACCCCAGCCTGTCCGTGTACTCTGCACCCCAACCTGTCCGTGTACTCCAGCTACACCCCAGCCTGTTTGCCGTCTACTCCAGCTACACCCCAGCCTGTCCGTGTACTCCATCTGTACCCCAGCCTGTCCGTGTACTCCAGCTACACCCCAGCCTGCACGTGTACTCTGCACCCCAGCCTGTCCGTGTACTCCAGCTCCACCCCAGCCTGCACAGCCTGTCCATGTACTCCAGCGTAAACCCAGCCTGTCCTTATACTCCAGCTGCACCCCAGCCTGTCCGTGTACTCCAGCTACACCCCAGCCTGTCCGTGTACTCCAGCTACACCCCAGCCTGTCCGTGTACTCTGCACCCCAGCCTGTCCGTGTACTACAGCTCCACCCCAGCCTGCACAGCCTGTCCATGTACTCCAGCTGCACCCCAGCCTGTCCATGTACTCCAGCTGCAACCCAGCCTGTCTGTATACTCCAGCTGCACCCCAGCCTGTCCGTGTACTCCAGCTACACCCCAGCCTGTCCGTGTACTCTGCACCCAAGCCTGTCCGTGTACTCCAGCTACACCTCAGCCTGTTTGCCGTCTACCCCAGCTACACCCCAGCCTGTCCGTGTACTCCATCTGCACCCCAGCCTGTCCGTGTACTCCAGCTACACCCCAGCTTGTCCGTGTACTACAGCTCCACCCCAGCCTGCACAGCCTGTCCATGTACTCCATCTGCACCCCAGCCTGTCCATGTACTACAGCTACACCCCAGCCTGTCCATGTACTCTGCACCCCAGCCTGTCCGTGTACTCCAGCTGCACTCTACCGCCCTCACACACTCTATCGCCCTCCTTCACTCACTCTATCGCCCTCCTTCACTCTATCGTACTCCCTCACTCTATCGTACTCCCTCTATTGCTCACCCTCTATCGCCCTCCCTCTATGATTCACACTCCCTCTATCTATCTATCTCACTCACTCTATTCAATCACCATAGCATCACTCAGCACCACCACAGCATCACTCAGGGGCACAACAACATCACTATGCGCTACAACAGGAACACTGAACGCCACTGCATCACTTGTTGCAAAAACATCACTCTGCGCCACCACAGCATCAACTACAAATGCATCAAAACATTTCTGTCAATGTATCTAAATTGATTAAAAAATACATTAAAAAAGTTAAATATTTTCAATTATGTTCTTGATAAAACATTGTAATTTGTCAGAACAATACATAGAAGAAAGGGAAACACTAAACATGTACCTTTACTAATGCTATAGATGTAACATTTGCTAAATTTAGAACTATTGCCATTTGTATTACAAAAATATTACTTTAATATTTTTAAAAACATAAACAAATATTACAAACATTTACATTTTACACACCAAAAGCTCAAACTTATCTATTGCGAGACCTATTGCATTTCCAATGCTTGTTGGGGAAGGGTCCAGTATGTAGGTCTTTGAGTCTCAGAGACCTCTCTGAGAGAGTCCACTGCGTAAAGGGAACCTCTCGCAATAGAGATAGAGAAGGGATACCACTTCCCCTGGGATTACAGCTTACTGGACTTTGGACGTTGCCTTGACTCGTCTACCGGTTTTGTGTCCCCGTCACCCTTCCCCTCATACTGTGTCTCTCACCCTCCCCTCCTCTTTCCCACCTTCATTATCTGTCTATTTCCCCCTATTCCAACCCCCCCACTGAATCTCTCACCTTGCCTTCTTTTCCCCTTACGCATTAGTGCTTATTGTTTATCTCGACCTTACAAGTAACTATGTTGCCATGCTCTAAGAACTGTGTAACCTTTGTAACGATGTAACCTGTAACTATGATCTGATGCTCATGTAAAGCGCTCTGATACCTCCGGGTCTAGCCAGCGCTATATAAAACTTTAAAAATAAAAATAAAATAAGTTCAAGTTGATGATAAATGCGACACGTTTCTCATAAAAGTACCTTGATGTGTAACGCAAAACAAACAAAAGGTTCGCAGGGATGGAGATGCTTTGGTTCCTTTCTTCGGGGGAGACAATGCGTCGCGCCTCAATGCTTGCGCAGAGTAAGGGATGCGTCTTGGTCCTTACCGGAGAGGAAGAGAGCGTTGATTCTCGTACTGCGTTCTGGTTACGATACAGCAAGATGGCTCCTCGATGCAATGCGACAATCCTGTGCGATGTGATAAGATGGCACTTGTGAGAAGTTGGCCTGCTATATGATGCGCACTAGTTCTAGTGATCACCTTGTATCAGTCCAAACAACCCTTATGGTGATTGGTTGTAAGTAAACCTTATAGACCAGCTATCCTAATGGTAGCATGGACAAAGCAGTCTTAGGCTAAACTCTTTTGGCATGTGAAGCCAGCTGTTTTACCACATATAACCCCTTGAATACCAAATGAAAGGACATCACACAGGTAGTTATGAAAATAAACAAGATATTTATTAACTAACATACACCTCTGAACCCTTTATGAGGTCAAAGGGCTAAGCACATGACAAGACTCTAAAGAAAAATACATTAAGTTGCACAAATTACAATGGTGCCCTAGGGGCACGACAAACCATATACTAAGTAAATGGTATAAGGAAATCGATAGAAGGAATGGAGTTGTCCATAGGCTGTAGGATCGCTAGGACTACGCTATCCTTACCTGAGGTAAGTAATAGGAGGCCCACGGAACGCGTGTGCAGAGTGTGAACTCACACGCGAGATGCGTAACAAAGTCAATGGACAGTACAAATTACGAAAAGGTAAGTATTAGACTGTTCCGACTAGCTAGGACTAAAACGACTGGAAATCTGGACACTAGGAGAGTCAATCTACCCTTGAGCACCGAAATGCTCTTGTTACCTCACCCACGGGCTGCAGGTGCATAGGTGTCAAAGTGTGTCGGGTTTCCGCGTTGAAGTCTATGGAGCCTGGAAGAAAAGATGCTGCAGGCGGCCAGAAGGAAGATGTCCGGAGTGATCCAAGGGTGGATCAAGGAAGATGAAGACCTGAAAACAGAGGGGACAATGTTCAGTCACTAGCCAGTGACTGGAGTGGAACCAAGAAGGAACCAAATGCTGTCGTCGCGATCAGGTGTAGAGTGGACGCTTGACTCTGTAGCCACGCGGACCGGGTGGTGTCTTCGACGACCAGGATGGAGGCACGAGCTGTCCCACGCAGGCTCTCGCTGTCGGCGGTGTTGGATCCGGATTCGGCGTCAACAGGCCTTGGCAAAAGCAACCCACACGGTGAGTGGAAAAGGCGTCTGGTGCGGACCAGGAGGGTCCGGGGTGCTTCTCGTTTGCAGGGAAGCAGGGGCCAGTCTGGAGTAACCAGACCAGAGGTGTGGATTTTAAGGATCGTCGTCTAGGAGGCCACTAGCCAGCCAGCAAGTGACCAGACAACGCGTCGAGCAGCAATCAAGCAAAAGGGCCCCACGCAGATCTCGTGGATGCTGGAGGGCTGGTCTTCTGTGCAGGAGCTGCTCGGGGCTGGGGCTTCTCAATCCCCAAAGCACTTAGTCGAGGATGCCTCTGAAGTCGTGCTGGAAGCGAAGTGCAGTTTCTCCAAGATGGCCGGTCCCACGTGTCTCGTCGCACCCATGGATCTCAGCTGTGCTGCAGATGTAGGTAGAGGTTGGAGAGGTCTGAAAGTCCGGGTCTCGTCGGGCTCCGTTACATACATGTCGTGTCCCTCTAGAAGGGTGGAATGCTACCCCCGTCGCCAGAACTGGCGAGGGGTAGTATTCCAATTCATATGACACCTTACTCGACATGTTTTGATAATGCTTTGCCAAAGTTAGCAATAACCGCGAGGTTATAATGCACTTAAGAGTATATGGTATAGCGTTATCATGGAAACAGCTAAAGGACTTGGTTCTGAAAGCTGCAGACAGGCTCAGCTCATGCCAGAGCACTATCTCACATAATTCCAAGCACTCTGCCTCCAGGAATGTTAAGGCCTGCCATAGGAGTGACTTATAGTAGTATATGTGTCCATTTTAGGTTTAGATATAGGTATACTATATCTAAAGCAAAGGGTGATTACACCACCTTTCCCCAGCTGATTGATCATCCAGTTGTGTCAGATTTAGATGGCCAGCCAGGGGTGGCATAATACATGCTGCAGCCTCTGGTAGGCCTTGGGTTCACTTATGCCCTGGGTACCTATGGTACACTGTACAAGGACTTACAAGAGTGACCCAATACCAATTGGTAAATGCACCTAAAGTACATAGATGTCAATTTAGAGAGAGAACAGCTAGGCTGTGGGTCTGATTAGCAGAACCACAGCCAGGGAAAGTCGTAAACCAGTGAAGCAAAAAGCAAAAATCTGGGGTGACCATAGGATTGCAGACCCTACTCTCCTACAGCACCCTTGCTACAACACAACAATGTGAAGACTATGCGTGCACGCCCGGCGGCCGTGCAGCGAACTCTGTCATTTTGGAGCCAAGACAGGCCCTGCGACACGCTTCTCCGGTGATGCGACGGTGACCCTCAGGTGGCGACACTCTTCTCCCGTGATGCGTCGGTAAACAGCTGCGATGAAGGCACGCTTCTCTGATGATGCGGCGGCGACCTATGCAAAGGCAACAGCTGCGACTGCGACTCGCTACTTCTCGTTGAGTCACGCTTCCAGCTCCCAGCGACACGCAGGCTTCTGCAGACAGAATTCCCAGCAAGGAAATTCAAAGAGGAGTTGGTGCTGAAGTCTTTTGTCCCTGAGACCTCAGCAGGAGGCAAGCACAAGTTCAAGCCCTTGGAGAAATATTTTGCAAGATGATGAAAGTTCCTTCTCCTTTCCTTGGCAATAAAGAAACCACTGCAGGCCAACACAGCACACGTGCAGGGGGCAGTCCAGACCCCTGCATCTTCCTTGGTTTTTATCCTTGGCAAAGGTTTGTCTTGTTGTTCCAGAAGTGATCTAAAGTCTTGGGGTCTGGGTCCCCATATTTATACTGAAAAATCCTTTGTCCTCTGAAGGCAGAGGGTCCTGTACCTAGTCCAAACCAGTTCTGTGCAGTCCTGGAGCACTTTGTTTACATGACTCCTTTTTAGGTCGAGCAGACCTACCTTCAATGCGTAAGCATTGATGGTGTCTGCTTTAGACCTATTGTGACCCGTATTTAGGAATTAAGACACGAGTCAGACGCGCGCTTCTCTTAGTCAGTTTTGACCTCGGGAGCGCGCGTCTGAGCCGCGCATGCGCAGACGAACTCCCAGCCCCTGCTTTCGCTTCGCTCTCCTCGCATGCATTAACGGCGCACAGACACAGCCAGCCCCTACCCCTCTGCATGCACGCACACACACACAGGCGCGCGCACACGTACACACGCTGCCGCCCCCCACTCCCCTGCACACACACAGACACGCACGCATACACACGCCGCCGCAGCCCTCTACCCTAAAGCACTCACAATAATGACAATAGCGTCTCGCACACAACACTACCGATCTCCTACCCTCCAGGACGGCCACTTGGCACTATCGCCAGTGGGACAAGCGCCTCGCCATTCATGTCTCTCCGCCCCTTGAGGATGCAGCCCCGCCTACAATCTCTACTGTACTGCACCCTTTCCTGTATGTATTAATTATTTAAAAAAAATTAAAAGCCATTGTTATTTGTAATATCAATACATCTAAGTCACGTAAATACAACACATATTGCATTACAAATGCTATTGGTGTCACATTTGTGAAAGTTAAAACTATTGGCATTGTAAATGACAAAGCTATTACTTCAACTATTTTCAAAAGCAAAACATAAATAAAAAATTTGTCATTTACAATACCAATAGCTCAAACTTTCCTAATGCGAGGCCTATTGCATTGCAAATGCTTGTTTCCTTTGGCAGGGTGGGCCATGGTCCTCAGACACACCATAGGAGGTGGAGCCAGCATTGTGGAAGGCAGGCACAGCCCTTTTGAGGCCGAGGTGCTACTCCTCCCACCCATCTACATACAGATAGATCTATTCAGCCTTGTACTGAGTTACCCTGTCTCCTGGAGCCACCCCGCCCCTGTCACTCACAAACCAGACATACAATACACATGCTAGCAGAGGCAGGCTGAATGGTTAGGCAAGAAAATACCTGCTTTCTAAAAGTGGTATTTTCAAACACAGAATGTTAAAACCAACTTCACTAAAAGCTGTGTTTTATCATTCTGAGTTCAGGCATAATAAATTCAAATTTCTACCATGTTCCCTGGGTCAGTTAGGATTATAAGATGTTATAATCAAACTTTCCATTCTGGCGTATGGGGACAGGTAGCCTTGCAATAGTGAAAAACGAAATAGGCTGTAATTCACTATCGCGTCATGCCATACACATCCGGGCATGAGCTACCTTTCACATACAATACGCCCTGCCCTAGGGCCTACCTTAGGGGTGTCTGATATGTAGAGAAGAGTAGGTTTAGGGACTGGCAAGTGGGTGCATTTAACCAAGTAATGTACAAAGTTCCCCAAGAGATACAGTTAGTGTAGCAAGGTAGTCTCTCTCTCTATGAATAAAGGTGCAATCAATAGTCAGGGAGCCAAAGGGGTCCCTTGTCGGAACTAGGAAGCCTCACACAACTAATTAGCTGGATGACTTGTTTTCATCCCGCAAGATGGTTGTCTTGCCTCATCAAAGGCTTCCTGCTCCAACGTCAAGCCGGCGCTGCAATGCCTGACGGGTAACTCAAAGTACTACACTTTTATGGAGTTCTTTTGTTCCTTGCCGTTGGTGGGTGCGTGTGAGGGGCCTGGGAAAGTGAAATAGTGAGCGTGGGAAAGTATAAAAAAAGGTTAGTTAGTCCACTAAGACAACTTTATTCATGTGGCTAACTGCCTTATTAAAAGGGTGAAGGAGGGGTACCGAGACGCAAAATCAATGTAGTTTGGCCTCGTTCAACACTCACCTGTGGTCAACATGTTTCATGCCCTATAGGCAATTCTTCAGGACCTATTTGTGCTCATAAACTTATAAGGGGCCCGGAATGGGCTACAGTGTATACAGTATACAACCTGGTGGGTCAGTAACCAGAGCAGGCCGATGGTCCTGCGTGAAAATCAGACCTAGAGGAATGAAAAGAAAGTGTTAAATACAGAAGAGTACATGCTAGTTTGTTGCATGTAAAAACCATATAAAATCTAGACACAAAAGCAGAGCGTAGGATATCGCCCAGCGGGGTCATGTGATGTGATCAAGAGAGAGAGACTAAGGATGTTCATCGCATTGTTAAAACAAGTGTATCAACATCTTGTGGCTAACTGGACTGATAGTCTATATCTTATTCATATGGCAAGCTCAGTCAGTTAGTATTGCGAAGATGAGGGGCCATTAAAGCCGGTAAGAGGTAAGGGGTCTTACCCTAAAAACCATGAGAAAAATCCCCGCAGACTGTTCTTGTGGGACCTGTGCTTCTAGGTGATTACCTGCAAGGTGGAGCGAGGGAAAGAGCAGGGTTAGTTAACCCAGTCAGGGGACAGGTGGGGGTCAGGATCCGACCAACAACCCGTCTGAGGTCTCGTCCCACCAAACAGCCGGTGCCCGCCAGACGTACCTCTCGAATCAAGAAGCGGCGCCGGCAACGGAACCTATGGAGATCAGAGGCATTCCAGTCTAACCCCTAATGGTGCCTCCGGGTGTGGTAGGCAGGCACCTCCGGGGACGCAACTGGTCGTCCGCATGGTGGTGTCTCAACAAGGCCAGTGGGTGGCATGTGACGCGGAGGCACCGCGTCGGTCGCACCAGCGCCGCAACCTCAGATGAGGGCAGTCTTCAGTCACCACAGAATGGCGGTGAACCGAGAATCAAACAGCCTCGCTAGAAGGTCCGTAGACAGGTAGACTCCATTGCATATCCAAACACACAGGCTTACCTGGTCAGCGCGAGGCCAATACCTCTAGGAACCTACCCCCACACTCCGGCGTGGCAAGGCACGCAGAACAGCTGGTAGCGCTCTTGGAGTACCACCTCTATTTAAGTACGAAAGGCCCAGACCCTCGAGCACGTATTGTGGGGGCGTGTCCCAGGAGACGTCGTTAAGCGACGCAGCCAATTGGATGCCTAATGCGTGTGGAATAGGCAAGTGAAGGAGTCTATGTGGTTTAGCACCATAGGGGCGCGCCATGTTGGAAAGGGGTTGCGTGCTCAGGAATGACCAAGAAAGACAACCCCATTATGTCTACTCGGCTCATGATGCTGTAGTGCGCTAAACCCTCAACTATAGGTGACAGTGAGTCGAGTTATCTGGCTAACAAATTCCAGGGGACAGAATCATTAAGTCCGTGGGTGTCTAATTGTAAACGATGCACCCACCTCTGTTCGATTCTATGTAGTGCTTGCTGACTGATGGAAGGGTGCCATTCCAAAACGACCCATTGCATGTTTTCGGCAGCATGGCCCTTTTGTTTACAGTGTTCATACAAACGTGTATGTGGTTTGGCGCAGCGAATGTTGCTGTTATGTTCCATAATGCGCACCTTGACAGTGCGCATCGTCATTCCAATGTATTTTAAACCGCAGGGGCATGTCAACATGTAAATGCATTTGCTACTATTACAATTTGTATGTTTGTTAAGGTGCCATGTGAAAGTATCAGACAGTATGATTTCTTTACCTTGTGTGGACTGGGGACAGACGACACAGTTACCACATCGAAAATGCCCTACAACTGGAGGTAACCCCCACAGAGTGTTTTGAGGGAGTGTGCTAGTCTTCTTTGGTCGAGTGTGGATGAGAGTGTCCTTAAGGATTGCATTCTAGATCATAGCCATCGTAGTCATCCACTACGATGACTATGATCTAGAATGCAGACGACAGCTGTCGAATAGCACCCATTACAGACCTCTAACCGTGGACCCCACCAAACGCCTGACTTCCACCATTATGAGTTTGGTGATGGAGGGTGAAACAAATGAATGGATAACCAAGAAGGAAGCACTACAGCATCATGAGCCTAGTAGACATAATGGGGTCGTCTTTCTCGGTCATTCCTGAGCACGCAACCCCTTTCCAACATGGCGCGCCCCAAACGTGCTAAACCACATAGACTCCTCCACTTGCCTATTCCACGCGCATTAGGCATCCAATTGGCTGCGTCGCTTAACGACGTCTCCTGGGATACGCCCCCACAATATGTGCTCGAGGGTCTGGGCCTTTCGTACTTAAATGGAGGCGGTACTCCAAGAGCGCTACCAGCTGTTCTGCGTGCCTTGCCACGCCGGAGTGTGGGGGTAGGTTCCTAGAGGTATTGGCCTCGCGCTGGCCAGGTAAGCCTGTGTGTTTGGATATGCAATGGTGTCTACCAGTCCACGGACCTTCTAGCGAGGCCGTTTGATTCTCGGTTCACCGCCATTCTGTGGTGACTGAAGACTGCCCTCACCTGAGGTAGCGGCGCTGGTGCGACCGACGCGGTGCCTCCGCGTCACATGCCACCCACTGGCCTTGTTGAGACACCACCATGCGGACGACCAGTTGCGTCCCCGGAGGTGCCTGCCTACCACACCCGGAGTCACCATTAGGGGTTAGACTGGACCGCCTCTGATCTCCATAGGTTCTGGTTGATGGGGCTTGGGTCTCGGGCGGGACCTGCGGCGTCGTTGCCGGCGCCGCTTCTTGATTCGAGAGGTACGTCTGACGGGCACCGGCTGTTTGGTGGGACGAGACCTCAGACGGGTTGTTGGTCGGATCCTGACCCCCACCTGTCCCCTGACTGGGTTAACTAACCCTGCTTTTTCCCTCGCTCCACCTTGCAGGTAATCACCTAGAAGCACAGGTCCCACAAGAACAGTCTGCGGGGATTTTTCTCATGGTTTTTAGGGTAAGACTCCTTACCTCTTACCGGCTTTAATGGCCCCTCATCTTCGCAATACTAACTGACTGAGCTTGCCATATGAATAAGATATAGACTATCAGTCCAGTTAGCCACAAGATGTTGATACACTTGTTTTAACAATGCGATGAACATCCTTAGTCTCTCGCTCTTGATCACATCACATGACCCCGCTGGGCGATATCCTACGCTCGGCTTTTGTGTCTAGATTTTATATGGTTTTTACATGCAACAAACTAGCATGTACTCTTCTGTATTTAACACTTTCTTTTCATTCCTCTAGGTCTGATTTTCACGCAGGACCATCGGCCTGCTCTGGTTACTGACCCACCAGGTTGTATACTGTATACACTGTAGCCCATTCCGGGCCCCTTATAAGTTTATGAGCACAATAGGTCCTGAAGAATTGCCTATAGGGCATGAAACATGTTGACCACAGGTGAGGGTTGAACAAGGCCAAACTACATTGATTTTACGTCTCGGTACCCCTCCTTCACCCTTTAATAAGGCAGTTAGTCACATGAATAAAGTTGTCTTAGTGGACTAAACTAACCTTTTTTTATACTTTCCCACGCTCACTACTTCACTTTCCCAGGCCATTCACACGCACCCACCAACGGCAAGGAACAAAAGAACTCCATAAAAGTGTAGCACTTTGTGTTACCCGTCAGGCATTGCAGTGCCGGCTTGACGTTGGAGCAGGAAGCCGTTGATGAGGCAAGACAACCATCTTGCGGGATGAAAACAAGTCATCCAGCTAATTAGTTGTGTGAGGCTTCCTAGTTCCGACAAGGGACCCCTTTGGCTCCCTGACTATTGATTGCACCTTTATTCATAGAGAGAGAGACTACCTTGCTACACTAACATTATCTCTTGGGGAACTTTGTACATTACTTGGTTATATGCTCTTAGGACAGGTACACTGGACCCCCGTAAATATTGTCCTTTTTATGTCCCTCTTTGTTGCTTAAAAAAAAAAAAAAGTGGGTGCATTTGCCAAGTCGACATGACAGTACTGGACTTCACAGAGGCACTGTGTCTCAGGCCTGCAATGGCAGGTCTGAGACACACTTTACAAGCTGCTTCTGTGGGTGGCACAATCAGTGCTGCAAGCTCACCAGCAGCATTTGATTTACCGGCACTGGGCACACATGGTGCACTATGCTGAGGTCTGACAAGTTAATCGAATAAGCCAATCATGGAGTCACTAATCAAAACATCAATTTAACATGGGGAGCACTTGCACTGTGGCACTGAATAGCAGTGGTGCAGTGCCAAAAGCATCTAAACCAGCAAAACATAAAAAACAGATGACGCAATCAGTGAAAAATGGAAGGAGACTCACACCAATGGTACCAGGTCTTACAAATGTCCCCTCCAGCTGAAATGTGGGGAGAACTACCCTTCCCCTTGGGAGTTCTCTTGACTAAGGCGAAAAAATCTGGACAGACCATCAGCATTGGTGTGTTCTGTACCAGGGTGGTGTTCCACCGTGAAATTCATCCCCTGTAGGGAAATGGACCACCTCAACAACTTAGGGTTCTCACCCCTCATGTGCATCAACCATCTGAGGGGCCTGTGGTCTGTCTGAACACGGAAGTGAGTCCCAAACAGGTATGGTCTCAACTTCTTCAGTGCCCAGACCACAGCAAATGCCTCACGCTCAATTGCACTCCACCTCTGTTCCAGTGGAAGTAACCTCCTACTAATGAAGGCTACAGGTTGGTCCAGGCCCTCCTCATTAATCTGTGAAAGAACAGCCCTCACACCATGCTCTGGAGCGTCTGTTTGGACAATGAATTCCTTTGAGAAGTTGGTTCGCCTGAAGCACGGGTGCTGTGCACATGGCAGTCTTCAGGGCGTCAAAAGCCTTCTGACAGGTGTCAGTACAGTTCACTTTCTTGGACTGTTTCCTGGAAGTCAGCTCAGTCAAGGGTGCAACAATGTGGTCATACCCCTTTACAAACCTCCTGTAGTACCCTGCGAGTCCTAAAAAGGATCTCACCTATGTCTGAGTCTTTGGGGGTTCCCATGCCAGGATGGTATCAATCTTGGGTTGTAGGGGCGCCACCTGGCCGCTCCACACCTGGTGCCCCAAGTACACCACGTAACACTGCCCGATCTGGCACTTACTCACCTTGATCATGAGGCAGGCCTTGCGCAGTGCCATCAACACTTCCCAGAGGTGGAGCAGGTGTTCTTCCCAGTTGGCGCTGAACACTGCAATGTCATCTAGGTAGGCGGCACTGAACTCCTCCAGTCCAGCCAATAGCTGGTTGACCAACCTCTAAAAGGTGGCAGGGGCATTCTTTATCCCAAAGGGCATAACCCGGAATTGGTAGTGCCCATCTGGTGTGGAGAATGCTGTCCTCTCCTTGGCCCCATCAGTTAAGACGATCTGCCAGTACCCAGACGTCAAATCAATCGTGCTGAGGTACTGTGCAGCCCCTAACCGATCAATGAGTTCATCAGCTCTGGGGATGTGGTGCGTGTCAGTCCTGGTGGCTGAATTGATTCCTCGGTAGTCCACACAGAACCAGAGTTCGGGTGTGACGCCAGGCACAGCAGCCTTTGGGACCAAGACCACTGGGCTGGCCCAAGGGCTGTTATAGGACTCAATCACCCCTTAGGCAAACATCTTGGAGACCTCCTCCTTGATGTAAGCTCTGACCCTGTCAGTCACTCTTTAAGCCCTGTGCTTGGGGGAGGAGCTTCACGCACATCCAAGATGGCCGCATGAGCACATGGCTTCCGAGACCCTCGTAGCCCCCGGAATATATCCTGCAACTAATCCTGTCTGCTGTTGAATTCTCTGTGTAGCTTCACCACGGGACAATCGAACGCCGTGAACCGTGTCCCGAACGGACCCCGGATGCCAGAGTTGTGAAGTTAGAGAGTTTGTGGCCTCCACCTCTCGGATGCCCGGCGCTTGGGTTGGCAGAGCGCCCCAGGTGCAGTTCAACAACAACGGCGCAGTTTACCGGAAGTGGCCGGTCTGGCCCTGTTTTCGCTTTCAATTTTGGCAATCAACACCGTCTTCAGACCTGGGTACATCTCACTAGCACGGACTACCCTATCGCCGTTAGTGTGCTGGTTGACGGAACAGTCCGATGAGTGACGAACTCTTGCCTTGAGAGCCGGTGTCAGGCCGACCACCGCTGGTGCTTTGTCTCGAGGCCTTCCTGTACCCGGACTCTGTGGGAGCGGTGCGGTCGTGTTGCGCTGATCAGGGACCGGGAAATCGATCTTATCTACTAACCGTCATTCTGAAGTCTTAACCGCCCCCACCCGACGAACTGGGGACCGCAATGGCAAACAAGCCGGAGGGGGTTAAGCAGAAATTGAAGACCACTAGACGGGGTGCATACACCCAATCGAATGTTTTGGCCCGCTATGCCCAGGTTACCAGGTTAAGGGATCGCCTAGTGGACCGGGTAGGCCACAGGATGAGGCGAAAGATTCTTCTGCTCTGGCAACTGAACCAACGTTACAACACCCCACCCTAGATTCTCCGAAATCCAAAATCCAAGTAATCACAGGTCACCGGAAAGTCCACCCCACCACGAAACCCCAGAGATACCCGGTCCTCACCGCCATACCAAGGGAGATCAAAGATAAATCGGCCAGCAATCAGGAGCAATTCTCCAATTGCTTGCTAATCAACTGTAGATCGGCCTCACTGCACGCAACAGAACTAGCTGAAGCCATCCTCACTCACGATATTGATATTGCGTTCCTCACAGAGACCTGGCTAAATAAGATATCCCCTCCCTGCCTCGACATGCTGGTACCACCTGGCTTCTCCCTCATTACCAAAGACAGGATAGAGCATAGGGGAGGAGGGGTGGCTATCATCCACAAGGACAGCCTGGACATCTCGGAAACCACCTCTTTTGACTGCGATACATTTGAATGCCTATCCACCATCATCAAGACCAATGAAAAAGACTCTCTACGGTGTCACCTGCTTTACCACCCCCCAGGTAAAAATAACCCTTTTGGAGAACAACTTTCCGACCTGATTGCACAAGGCGCACTCAGCGACTCCAATAACCTAATTCTTGGGGATCTGAACCTTCGCTGGAATGAGACACACAATCCCCTAATCCAATCATTATCCAGCCTCCTTCATGATAACAACCTGCAACAACATTGCACAGAGGAGACTCATTACAAAGGAGCCACATTGGATGCTATCATCTCACAAAAGAAATCAATCACTATCAACCACATCCTTCCCGTCGACTAGTCAGACCACCACATGATCCTCTTTCATATCAATCACCCCATTACCTCGCATAAACCCCCCCAGATGGACAAGAAACCTCTCTCAAATACCCCTGGATATCCTGGATGATCAGTTAAGCTCTCTGCTTCCGGACAATAAAGCGCACCTTTCCACCAATGAGCTCACCGACTGCTACAACTCCGAGCTAGTGTTCATACTCGACAAACTTGCGCCACTAAAGCTCAAAAGAAGCAGAGCTATCCCTTCCAGAACGTGGTTCAACGCTGACTTCAACGCAGAAAGGAGAACTCTAAGAGCCAAGGAAAGAAAGTGGAGAAACAACCCAACGGCCATCCTTCGTGATCAACTGAAAGCAGCCCGAAGGAAATACAACAACCACATCAAAAACAAAAAATCCAGCTTCTTCCGCGAGGCTCTGGACAAAGCCAAAAATAGACCGAAGGAACTGTACAGCATCATCAGGCAACAAACGTCCAAACCACTGTCTTCTTCTGTGCTAGCGTCCAAAGATCTTTGCGACAATTTCGCCCACTTCTTCAACGAAAAGATCACAAAAATTGAACTTTCACTTGACCCTAACAATTCACACCCCAAGAAGACCAGTTCAGCTGCTCCTCAGGCTCTCTCTCCCAGCTCTCTGAGCACCCCCTGGCTTAGCTTCCGCCCCGTCCCAGACGCAGAGATAATCTCGCTGATCTCGTCCTCCAAACCATCAGCTCATATCTCTGACCCCATTCCTCCCTCACTAATCATGAAAATGAAACACTCTCTTCAAAATCATAAACAGCTCCCTAAAAAACGGAGTGGTACCTGACTGCCTAAAAATTGGGCAAGTTACCCCCCTGCAGAAAAAACCAGGTCTTGACTCAACAGACCTGAACAACTTCAGACCAATATCTAACCTCCCTCTACTAGCCAAAACATTGGAACGATGTGTACTCCTGCAACTGACTCACCATCTGGACAACATCAATCTCCTAGACCCCCTCCAGTCTGGCTTCAGACAAGGATGCAGCACAGAAACAGCGATGCTGAATATCATAGACGATATCCACGGATCTCTAGATTCAGACAAATGCTGCCTCCTCATTCTCCTTGACCTTTCTGCAGCATTCGATACGGTGGATCACAAACTCCTCACCAAGGCTCTTCAAGAAAGAGCAGGCCTCGGCGAAGTAGTTCTCAAATGGTTCTCCTCATTCATACACAACCGAACACAAATAATAAAAATCAAGAATTTCACCTCCGAAATCCAACAGGTCAATAAGGGCGTCCCCCAAGGTTCGGTGCTCTTGCCCCAGCTCTTTAACATCTATATGGAACCACTCTCCAAGCTACTCAGAAAAGCCAACATCCGCTTTCACCTCTACGCGGACGATACACAAATATATCTGGAAACTTCCTCTCTCACTGACATACATAGACTAAATGCTGGTCTGAAAGATGTTCAACAATGGCTGACAAACAATCACTTGACACTGAATCCAGACAAAACTGAGACACTCCTCATCTCGAACAAGGAAGACAACCCGCAAATCCCCGAATGGCTAAAAGCTATCGATGCGCTTAAAGGAAATCTTACTCTAGCTGACTCTGTTAAATCTCTTGGCATCATCATAGACCCCAAACTAAACATGGTAAAACACATCAAGAATGCAGCCAAAGGTGCTTTCTTTAACCTCAGACTGTTGAACAAGATCAAACCCTACATTCCTAACAAGGATCTCAAACTGGCCACTCAATCTCTGGTACTGTCAAGGCTAGACTATGGGAACGCAATCCTAACAGGCATCCCGAAATCGAACTTGGCACCGATCAAAACAACACTACATGCTGCAGCTAGAATGATTACCGGCATCAAAAAATCGGATCACATCTCCCCAGCACTCAAGGAACTCAAATGGCTCCCAGTAGAAATGCGTAGTAACTTCAGAACGGCCTGCCTAACACACAAAGCCCTCCATACCGGCAAACCCGAATATCTGGCAAATAAACTCAAAAAAGCAGGCCAAGCCAGGAATCTGAGAAGCTCTAACTCCTTCCTGCTCATCCTACCCAAAACCAGAAAGAAAAGAACAGCGTACTGCTCCTTCACTGGAAACGCCCCCAAAATCTGGAACTCCATCCCCCCGCACATCAGAACTATTCCTTCTTTTGTGGAATTCAAAAGGCAACTCAAATCCCTGTTCCTGATCCGCTCCCTTGGCTGCGGATAACCGGGGTCAGCAAGCAACCCCTGAACTATGTGACTACAGTGAATTCCATATCCAAAGAAGCTCGGCAACTCACCCATGTTCCGCTTACAATGTCAATCTTTGAATGCTTATACCTTACATATGTTATGTTCATGTTTATGTTTATGTTATGCATATGTTTATACAGATTTTTGTCATTCTATTACTGTAGAGCGCTCTGCTACCTCCGGGTCTTGACAGCGGTATAGAAAACTTCCTAAATAAATAAATAAGTTGGACACCGTATCCATTGAGGTGAATTTGATTCACACAGACCTCACGAAAACTAGTGAAAAGGTCAAATCGTTGGACATTAAAACTTCGAGTCTCACGGATGACGTCACAGAATTGCAGATCGAGGTTCGGAATCTGAGGACCTCGAATGACCTCGTCCGTCGACTGGAGGATTTTGAAGGGAGGGCCCGGAGGAACAATGTGCGTATCATCGGAGTGCCGGAAAAGGCGGAAGACCAAGCGGCAGACCTCTTTGTCGAGGATCTCATTGTCCAACACCGTGCACCCAAAGGCCTGAGCAAGTTCTTCACTGTTGAGCGGGCTCACAGAATTCCCGGCGGGAAGCCGCGTGTAGGCGACACGCCTAGGCCTATGATAGCTCGGATATTTAATTTCAGAGACAGATATGCCATCCTCCAGGCCTCCAGAGCGGGTGGGCCCTTGAAGTATGAGAACTCGTCCATCAGTTTCTATCCGGATTTCACGCAGACTGTTCAAAAACAAAGACTCAATTTTTTGGGAGTGAAGAGAAGACTTCGGGACATGGGACTAAAATATGCTATGCTTTTCCCAGCTAGACTGCGGATCGAACACAGAGAGTGGTTCTACTTCTTTGACAAGCCGGAAA
Organism: Lissotriton vulgaris; assembly: GCF_964263255.1. Taxonomy (NCBI): domain Eukaryota; kingdom Metazoa; phylum Chordata; class Amphibia; order Caudata; family Salamandridae; genus Lissotriton; species Lissotriton vulgaris. The sequence goes on from NC_141694.1 coordinate 584,772,954, forward strand.
TCGCGGCAGACTGGTTGGACACTTTGTCGGCCCAGCAAGAACCGGAGGGATAGAGTGGTGGTGCGGAGGGGGGAGCACAAGAGCAGGAATGAGTGCTGTTGTACTGGTCTCTGGGGACACCAGGGTGCTGATTACTGTGGTGGTTCTGATCTCATTATATTAATGTATGCAGTATGATGGGGGGGTTAACGGGCAATCGGGGGGTCTCTCTCCTCCTCAGATCTACTTCTTGCAGTTTAGTTTAGATGTGGGGGCGACAGGCACACTGCGAGTTGGGGTGGCTTTATAGTCGGAAGCAGGGGTGCAGGGAGGGGGTATTGTAACGGGAAGTTTGGTGGTGTGGGGGAGGCAATGGTTCTTTGTTTTATTTTGTTCATGTTCCCACAAGGCACCGTATCGCAATACTTTTTTATTGTTGTGCTGGACTCGGGGGAGGGGTGGGTTTTCTTTCTGTTTCAGGATGGGGGGTTGAGGTTGATGAGCTGGAATGTTAATGGGTTGGGGGACAAGATTAAACATGGGGTGGTGTTGCAACTCTCTAAACGTCACTCTCCCGACGTGGTTCTGCTTCAAGAATCCCATTTGGTTGGTAATACATGTCATGCCATGAATAGAAAGGGATATGGTTTGGTGGCTCATGCAGGGTTCTCATCCGGATCCCGGGGGGTTGGAATCCTCCTTAAGTACTCTCTTCCGTTCGAGGTGGAGTCAACGGTCCTTGATGATAGAGGGCATGATGTAGCTGTATTGGGATGATGGGAGGGCCGCATGCTTTCCCTGGTGTCTGTTTATGTTCCTCCTGGCCTGCAGTCTACTACCTTTGCCGATCTGGGAAGGGCTCTCCTCGATCTCCGTGGTGGGTTTCTGATTCTGGGTGGCGATTTTAATGCAGTGGTATCTGGTGTGTCAGATAGGTATCCACCTAGGGATCTCAGGGGGGCTCATGGCTGGCTCCCTGACTTCATTGACACAATGGACCTGGTGGACTGCTGGAGGTTGGTTCACACTACTCAGCAGCAGTACACTTTTCATTCTGGCGCCCATGGTAGTCTCTCCAGGATACACTATGTGTTAGTGCCGGCTGCACAGGCATCCTATGTTGCGGAGGTCAGACATATTGCTCGGGGTATTTTTTAACACTCCCCACTTTGGTTTCGGTTTGAACTGGCGACGGGCTCTGAGGGAAGAATAGCTCCTATTAACCCTTGGTATCTTCGTAATCCCAAGACGCGCAGTGCACTGGTTAAGGCATTGGAACATTATTTCCGGGAGAATGAGGGTTCGGTTTCTTCCTCGATATCCCTGTGGGAGGCTTTCAAGGGAGGGGCGCGGTTTGGCGCCGATGGAGGAAGACCCCTGAGAGCCGAGCTCCGGGATCGAGCCGTCATTAATCCTGTTTAAATCCATTTACGAACCCCCATCTCCCCTTGAAAGGCGAGGGGAAGGGACTCCCCCGCATCGGAGCGGTAAAGCACCGCTTGGACGACCCTGGAGACCCGAGAAAGATCGTCGGAGTGGCGACCGGGGGGCCCCCGGAGACGAGCTTAAAATGGCGCCCGTGGCAACCAGAGCTGCCGAGAGACCAGTGGACACCTGAGCTTCTTGATTCCCCCACCGGAGTGCAGGGACATTGCCTGAGGGCCGGTGGGACATCAGAAGAGCCGTGCAGGTACTTTATGAGGCGGGGGCGATCTGCGCTATCGCATCGCCGGCTGCAGCTGTAGGGGTGGATCATCCCCTCCGGGACTCATCGGACGCAGCGCCGCTGCTGCCGGGAGCATCTGGAGTGTCACGTAGGGTCGGCCCCAGGGACGCTGGGCCCCATCTGGACGCCGGCGATGGGAATTGCGGACTGCCCCCCCTCCCCTGAACTAGTGCACGACCTGGGGCGAGCATAGAATCTCGGGACTCCCCTGAGGGGAAGGGGAGGCTGCTCCCTGGCCCACCTGCGACTGGGGGTTCCATTTACAGGCAGAAGTACCGCGGGCCACCGTGCGGAACCTCCCTCAACACCCCAGATCCTTGCTAGACCTGATGGAGCCCCTGGGGGGACGGGCCTAGTGTGATTGCTTGCACCAGAGGACCCCGGGGCGTTGGTAACCGGGCACAAGGCGGCGATCCTTTTGGCACCCCCTCGGAGCCTTGATCCTGGGAAGGGAGAGCACATTGTGGCTGGCGGAGGGGAGCTGAAGGCTGCGAGGAGGTCATTGTGGAGCGGAGGAGAATCGGTCCAATACGACGCCGCAGCACGACTGCCGAAAGGGGACCTCAAAAGTTATCGTGGGATTGTGCCTAGAGCGGACGGGACGTTGGGAGACGGTGCCTTGGATGACCTGGATGCCAGGATACGACATAAGGATGTGAGAGCAGGCGAATGCCCTGGAGCGATCGTCCCCGCGCAGGTCCTCAGATAGGGGCCATACTGCGGCTGCGACGGAGGGAGTGAGCGGGCGGGGGAAGCCTGGGAGCGAGTATTACCGCTCTGAGACGCATGTGTGCGCTCCCTTCCTCCTCTGCCCCGAAACCCCTGACCTCTGAACTGCGCCTGAATGGATGGGAGTAGGCGAGCGGGACAGCACTGAGAAACACGGTCCTATCAGCGCTTACTCTAAGTGATGGCGGACTGCTACACTGGAATTGGGGGCCACACTGAGAGTGACCTGAAGCACACCAGTCCCGAGACTGGCGCTGTGCTGATGCCCGACTGATTGTGATACCCAACGAGGGCGCTGATAGCTGCAGCAGGACAACAATGCTCCAGGCTTTGGACATTGGGACACTGTTGAGAAAGGATTCACTTAGTTTGGGAGTGCAACAGCTGTTGATCGTGTGATTGTGTCCTTGGCGAGCCCCACCTGCAGTTGTTTCACTAGGCTGCTGATGATGGCCCCCTGTGCTCGTCATGACTAGACTGCGACTTGAATAGTAGAGGAGGAGAAAACTGGAGGACGACTAGTTGAGTGGAGTTCCCTTGAGTTGGAGCTGCTTTGACTTTTCCGCCAATGACGAAACGATCGACGGTCCCCCAACATGGGGAAGCCTAGGGGGAACAAAAGTGGCGCCCCATCAACATCGGACACCGAGGCGCCCGAGAAAGGGGAGCAATCCGACTCCGGACAATTGCGAGACCCCCAGTTGCAACTTCACTTGGACTGGATCCCGACCGCACTGGCGGACACCCGCACAGCATTACAGCAGGATATTGCACAAGTGGCACGGGACTGGGATTACTAAGGGCCGACCATGGAAAACTGGCCTATAGGGTCAAGATAGTGGAGGGCACGATCCATACACTCGAGCCAACGCACAAAGACCTTAAAGCCACCATGACCAATGTGTTAGACCGTGTAGAAGCATTGGAGAGGAGAGCGGAGGAGGCCGAAGGGCGCAATCGGCAGAACAATATCCGAATAGTCGGCCTGCCGGAGAAAGTGGAAGGGCAGGACATGGTGTGCTATATCGAAAACTGGCTCCGAACGGTGGTGGTGCCGGAGGGACTATCCAATTTTTACACACTGGAGCGGGCGCATAGGGCTCCAGCCAGACCACCACCACAGGGTCGACCTCCGCGCACAGTGGTGGCCTGATTGCTACATTACCGGGATAGAGATCTGCTGCTACAGCAAGCACGAACGAACGGTCCCTATCAAGTGGAGAACAGTAAAATCAATATCTTCCCTGATTATACGTATGAAACGCAATGCCGGCGGACCTCTTTCCTGGCAATCAAGAGAGAACTGAGAGCTGAGGGTCTGCAATACTCCCTTCTCTTCCCGGCTAGGCTACACGCAATTCTAGACGGCAAAACTAGCTTCTTCGACACTCCGGAAGACGCCTGCGCTTGGCTGGAACTCTACAAGTCCGGTAAAACTGTCCGAGAACGAAGCCCAGGAATGAGCTCAGAAGGCTTGCCACCGCGAACATCACAACGGCTGCGTGGTCGGTGGAAGGGACTGAAGAGGCCTTCACTGTCGGAGACGGCAGCGGAACGACGAGAGGTCCTAGAGGTGGTGACCGCCCTGTCAGGTGCACATAACTCCCCATCGCAGGACGAGATGGAGTCCGAAAAAGGCGATGATCAATCGGACACTGTGGGCTCAGAAACTGACAGTGTGCGCTTGCCTGTGGTTACCCCGACGACAGCGGAGGGAATGCTGGATGAAGGGTAGAAGCAACTGGTGAGCTGTATGAGTTCGCTGTAAAGACTGTGACGAACTGCCTGCTGTGACCTTTGGGGGAGAATAGCTGTTTATGGATGGGAGGTGGGTGGTCATTGAAATGTTCATTACTTAGGGCTCGATCGCTCAGCAAGGAGCTTGGGGATTGGGCGGCTGCCTGTTGGCGACCAACCCTCCCTCAGTGCCCTTAAGGCACTCCCACAGTGACCGCTGTTGGGTTAGTCAACTGTTAATATTTGAGTGTGTTTGGATGGGAACTAGCCAGAAGGCAATAGGTCCTGTTCTGGGGGGGGGCGGGGGGTTGGGGCTGTTTTGGGGAGTTCAAGGGGGGGCGCACCATCGATGTTGAAGTATTGACGTGCTTACGAAGTCTTGGGAGCGGTTGGAGGGAAATGCACAGGGCGTTGTGGGACAATGGGTGATTCAGCTAATTTGAGATGTATAACCTGGAATGTGAGGGTGCTTCATACCATGACGATTTACAAAAGGGGGTGGTGATGAACAGAGTGTCTGAATTGAGCAGACCACTCTTACCCAGTCCAAAGATCAGGGCTTGATCCATCACCGTTATTTATCTCACTGCCCCATCCCAGCTCAGAACCTGGCTATATGCAAATCAGTCTGTCCCTGGCCCAGTGCATCATGGGAACAGGGCAGACTAAACTACCAAGCCAATTCTTTACCAGAAAGGAGACAAGCTACCGGGGATCGGTTTCTGGCATTTCAGCCTCTTCGGCCCGGCTTGCTTGAATCCTGATGGAGCAGTGAGAAAGGGACTCATGTCTGAGTATACCCTGCCACACCTATAGTGGCCAAAATCGATTTACAAAAGGGGGTGGTGATGAACAGAGTGTCTGAATTGAGCAGACCACTCTTACCCAGTCCAAAGATCAGGGCTTGATCCATCACCGTTATTTATCTCACTGCCCCATCCCAGCTCAGAACCTGGCTATATGCAAATCAGTCTGTCCCTGGCCCAGTGCATCATGGGAACAGGGCAGACTAAACTACCAAGCCAATTCTTTACCAGAAAGGAGACAAGCTACCGGGGACCGGTTTCTGGCATTTCAGCCTCTTCGGCCCGGCTTGCTTGAATCCTGATGGAGCAGTGAGAAAGGGACTCATGTCTGAGTATACCCTGCCACACCTATAGTGGCCAAAATCGATTTACAAAAGGGGGTGGTGATGAACAGAGTGTCTGAATTGAGCAGACCACTCTTACCCAGTCCAAAGATCAGGGCTTGATCCATCACCGTTATTTATCTCACTGCCCCATCCCAGCTCAGAACCTGGCTATATGCAAATCAGTCTGTCCCTGGCCCAGTGCATCATGGGAACAGGGCAGACTAAACTACCAAGCCAATTCTTTACCAGAAAGGAGACAAGCTACCGGGGACCGGTTTCTGGCATTTCAGCCTCTTCGGCCCGGCTTGCTTGAATCCTGATGGAGCAGTGAGAAAGGGACTCATGTCTGAGTATACCCTGCCACACCTATAGTGGCCAAAATCGATTTACAAAAGGGGGTGGTGATGAACAGAGTGTCTGAATTGAGCAGACCACTCTTACCCAGTCCAAAGATCAGGGCTTGATCCATCACCGTTATTTATCTCACTGCCCCATCCCAGCTCAGAACCTGGCTATATGCAAATCAGTCTGTCCCTGGCCCAGTGCATCATGGGAACAGGGCAGACTAAACTACCAAGCCAATTCTTTACCAGAAAGGAGACAAGCTACCGGGGACCGGTTTCTGGCATTTCAGCCTCTTCGGCCCGGCTTGCTTGAATCCTGATGGAGCAGTGAGAAAGGGACTCATGTCTGAGTATACCCTGCCACACCTATAGTGGCCAAAATCGATTTACAAAAGGGGGTGGTGATGAACAGAGTGTCTGAATTGAGCAGACCACTCTTACCCAGTCCAAAGATCAGGGCTTGATCCATCACCGTTATTTATCTCACTGCCCCATCCCAGCTCAGAACCTGGCTATATGCAAATCAGTCTGTCCCTGGCCCAGTGCATCATGGGAACAGGGCAGACTAAACTACCAAGCCAATTCTTTACCAGAAAGGAGACAAGCTACCGGGGACCGGTTTCTGGCATTTCAGCCTCTTCGGCCCGGCTTGCTTGAATCCTGATGGAGCAGTGAGAAAGGGACTCATGTCTGAGTATACCCTGCCACACCTATAGTGGCCAAAATCGATTTACAAAAGGGGGTGGTGATGAACAGAGTGTCTGAATTGAGCAGACCACTCTTACCCAGTCCAAAGATCAGGGCTTGATCCATCACCGTTATTTATCTCACTGCCCCATCCCAGCTCAGAACCTGGCTATATGCAAATCAGTCTGTCCCTGGCCCAGTGCATCATGGGAACAGGGCAGACTAAACTACCAAGCCAATTCTTTACCAGAAAGGAGACAAGCTACCGGGGACCGGTTTCTGGCATTTCAGCCTCTTCGGCCCGGCTTGCTTGAATCCTGATGGAGCAGTGAGAAAGGGACTCATGTCTGAGTATACCCTGCCACACCTATAGTGGCCAAAATCGATTTACAAAAGGGGGTGGTGATGAACAGAGTGTCTGAATTGAGCAGACCACTCTTACCCAGTCCAAAGATCAGGGCTTGATCCATCACCGTTATTTATCTCACTGCCCCATCCCAGCTCAGAACCTGGCTATATGCAAATCAGTCTGTCCCTGGCCCAGTGCATCATGGGAACAGGGCAGACTAAACTACCAAGCCAATTCTTTACCAGAAAGGAGACAAGCTACCGGGGACCGGTTTCTGGCATTTCAGCCTCTTCGGCCCGGCTTGCTTGAATCCTGATGGAGCAGTGAGAAAGGGACTCATGTCTGAGTATACCCTGCCACACCTATAGTGGCCAAAATCGATTTACAAAAGGGGGTGGTGATGAACAGAGTGTCTGAATTGAGCAGACCACTCTTACCCAGTCCAAAGATCAGGGCTTGATCCATCACCGTTATTTATCTCACTGCCCCATCCCAGCTCAGAACCTGGCTATATGCAAATCAGTCTGTCCCTGGCCCAGTGCATCATGGGAACAGGGCAGACTAAACTACCAAGCCAATTCTTTACCAGAAAGGAGACAAGCTACCGGGGACCGGTTTCTGGCATTTCAGCCTCTTCGGCCCGGCTTGCTTGAATCCTGATGGAGCAGTGAGAAAGGGACTCATGTCTGAGTATACCCTGCCACACCTATAGTGGCCAAAATCGATTTACAAAAGGGGGTGGTGATGAACAGAGTGTCTGAATTGAGCAGACCACTCTTACCCAGTCCAAAGATCAGGGCTTGATCCATCACCGTTATTTATCTCACTGCCCCATCCCAGCTCAGAACCTGGCTATATGCAAATCAGTCTGTCCCTGGCCCAGTGCATCATGGGAACAGGGCAGACTAAACTACCAAGCCAATTCTTTACCAGAAAGGAGACAAGCTACCGGGGACCGGTTTCTGGCATTTCAGCCTCTTCGGCCCGGCTTGCTTGAATCCTGATGGAGCAGTGAGAAAGGGACTCATGTCTGAGTATACCCTGCCACACCTATAGTGGCCAAAATCGATTTACAAAAGGGGGTGGTGATGAACAGAGTGTCTGAATTGAGCAGACCACTCTTACCCAGTCCAAAGATCAGGGCTTGATCCATCACCGTTATTTATCTCACTGCCCCATCCCAGCTCAGAACCTGGCTATATGCAAATCAGTCTGTCCCTGGCCCAGTGCATCATGGGAACAGGGCAGACTAAACTACCAAGCCAATTCTTTACCAGAAAGGAGACAAGCTACCGGGGACCGGTTTCTGGCATTTCAGCCTCTTCGGCCCGGCTTGCTTGAATCCTGATGGAGCAGTGAGAAAGGGACTCATGTCTGAGTATACCCTGCCACACCTATAGTGGCCAAAATCGATTTACAAAAGGGGGTGGTGATGAACAGAGTGTCTGAATTGAGCAGACCACTCTTACCCAGTCCAAAGATCAGGGCTTGATCCATCACCGTTATTTATCTCACTGCCCCATCCCAGCTCAGAACCTGGCTATATGCAAATCAGTCTGTCCCTGGCCCAGTGCATCATGGGAACAGGGCAGACTAAACTACCAAGCCAATTCTTTACCAGAAAGGAGACAAGCTACCGGGGACCGGTTTCTGGCATTTCAGCCTCTTCGGCCCGGCTTGCTTGAATCCTGATGGAGCAGTGAGAAAGGGACTCATGTCTGAGTATACCCTGCCACACCTATAGTGGCCAAAATCGATTTACAAAAGGGGGTGGTGATGAACAGAGTGTCTGAATTGAGCAGACCACTCTTACCCAGTCCAAAGATCAGGGCTTGATCCATCACCGTGCTCCCTGGCCCACCTGCGACTGGGGGTTCCATTTACAGGCAGAAGTACCGCGGGCCACCGTGCGGAACCTCCCTCAACACCCCAGATCCTTGCTAGACCTGATGGAGCCCCTGGGGGGACGGGCCTAGTGTGATTGCTTGCACCAGAGGACCCCGGGGCGTTGGTAACCGGGCACAAGGCGGCGATCCTTTTGGCACCCCCTCGGAGCCTTGATCCTGGGAAGGGAGAGCACATTGTGGCTGGCGGAGGGGAGCTGAAGGCTGCGAGGAGGTCATTGTGGAGCGGAGGAGAATCGGTCCAATACGACGCCGCAGCACGACTGCCGAAAGGGGACCTCAAAAGTTATCGTGGGATTGTGCCTAGAGCGGACGGGACGTTGGGAGACGGTGCCTTGGATGACCTGGATGCCAGGATACGACATAAGGATGTGAGAGCAGGCGAATGCCCTGGAGCGATCGTCCCCGCGCAGGTCCTCAGATAGGGGCCATACTGCGGCTGCGACGGAGGGAGTGAGCGGGCGGGGGAAGCCTGGGAGCGAGTATTACCGCTCTGAGACGCATGTGTGCGCTCCCTTCCTCCTCTGCCCCGAAACCCCTGACCTCTGAACTGCGCCTGAATGGATGGGAGTAGGCGAGCGGGACAGCACTGAGAAACACGGTCCTATCAGCGCTTACTCTAAGTGATGGCGGACTGCTACACTGGAATTGGGGGCCACACTGAGAGTGACCTGAAGCACACCAGTCCCGAGACTGGCGCTGTGCTGATGCCCGACTGATTGTGATACCCAACGAGGGCGCTGATAGCTGCAGCAGGACAACAATGCTCCAGGCTTTGGACATTGGGACACTGTTGAGAAAGGATTCACTTAGTTTGGGAGTGCAACAGCTGTTGATCGTGTGATTGTGTCCTTGGCGAGCCCCACCTGCAGTTGTTTCACTAGGCTGCTGATGATGGCCCCCTGTGCTCGTCATGACTAGACTGCGACTTGAATAGTAGAGGAGGAGAAAACTGGAGGACGACTAGTTGAGTGGAGTTCCCTTGAGTTGGAGCTGCTTTGACTTTTCCGCCAATGACGAAACGATCGACGGTCCCCCAACATGGGGAAGCCTAGGGGGAACAAAAGTGGCGCCCCATCAACATCGGACACCGAGGCGCCCGAGAAAGGGGAGCAATCCGACTCCGGACAATTGCGAGACCCCCAGTTGCAACTTCACTTGGACTGGATCCCGACCGCACTGGCGGACACCCGCACAGCATTACAGCAGGATATTGCACAAGTGGCACGGGACTGGGATTACTAAGGGCCGACCATGGAAAACTGGCCTATAGGGTCAAGATAGTGGAGGGCACGATCCATACACTCGAGCCAACGCACAAAGACCTTAAAGCCACCATGACCAATGTGTTAGACCGTGTAGAAGCATTGGAGAGGAGAGCGGAGGAGGCCGAAGGGCGCAATCGGCAGAACAATATCCGAATAGTCGGCCTGCCGGAGAAAGTGGAAGGGCAGGACATGGTGTGCTATATCGAAAACTGGCTCCGAACGGTGGTGGTGCCGGAGGGACTATCCAATTTTTACACACTGGAGCGGGCGCATAGGGCTCCAGCCAGACCACCACCACAGGGTCGACCTCCGCGCACAGTGGTGGCCTGATTGCTACATTACCGGGATAGAGATCTGCTGCTACAGCAAGCACGAACGAACGGTCCCTATCAAGTGGAGAACAGTAAAATCAATATCTTCCCTGATTATACGTATGAAACGCAATGCCGGCGGACCTCTTTCCTGGCAATCAAGAGAGAACTGAGAGCTGAGGGTCTGCAATACTCCCTTCTCTTCCCGGCTAGGCTACACGCAATTCTAGACGGCAAAACTAGCTTCTTCGACACTCCGGAAGACGCCTGCGCTTGGCTGGAACTCTACAAGTCCGGTAAAACTGTCCGAGAACGAAGCCCAGGAATGAGCTCAGAAGGCTTGCCACCGCGAACATCACAACGGCTGCGTGGTCGGTGGAAGGGACTGAAGAGGCCTTCACTGTCGGAGACGGCAGCGGAACGACGAGAGGTCCTAGAGGTGGTGACCGCCCTGTCAGGTGCACATAACTCCCCATCGCAGGACGAGATGGAGTCCGAAAAAGGCGATGATCAATCGGACACTGTGGGCTCAGAAACTGACAGTGTGCGCTTGCCTGTGGTTACCCCGACGACAGCGGAGGGAATGCTGGATGAAGGGTAGAAGCAACTGGTGAGCTGTATGAGTTCGCTGTAAAGACTGTGACGAACTGCCTGCTGTGACCTTTGGGGGAGAATAGCTGTTTATGGATGGGAGGTGGGTGGTCATTGAAATGTTCATTACTTAGGGCTCGATCGCTCAGCAAGGAGCTTGGGGATTGGGCGGCTGCCTGTTGGCGACCAACCCTCCCTCAGTGCCCTTAAGGCACTCCCACAGTGACCGCTGTTGGGTTAGTCAACTGTTAATATTTGAGTGTGTTTGGATGGGAACTAGCCAGAAGGCAATAGGTCCTGTTCTGGGGGGGGGCGGGGGGTTGGGGCTGTTTTGGGGAGTTCAAGGGGGGGCGCACCATCGATGTTGAAGTATTGACGTGCTTACGAAGTCTTGGGAGCGGTTGGAGGGAAATGCACAGGGCGTTGTGGGACAATGGGTGATTCAGCTAATTTGAGATGTATAACCTGGAATGTGAGGGTGCTTCATACCATGACGCGGCGCCATAAGATCCACGCTTACCTGGTGCGTAGGGGAGTACCGGTTGCACTACTTCGGGAAACACACTTGACGAAGGCCGAAGGGCTAGCATTACAGCGTAGATGGAGGGGTCAAGTGTAAAACACTACATACTCAGTATTTGCTAGGGGCGCGCTTATTTGGGTTAGGGCGGGAGTCCCATTTCAGGCAACCAAGCAGGTCATAGACTCGGAAGGGAGATTTTTAGCTATAGAGGGGAAACTACGAGGTAAGGACATTGCCTTCTGCAGCGTAAACGCACCCAATGTTGATCAGTTGACCTTTCTAGCGAGGCTCTCCGGGTCCCTAGCACATTTCCTCGCCGGACCATTATTGATGGGCGGTGACTTTAACTCAGTGATTGACGTCTCACTCGATAGGTCGCACCCCCCTTTGGCGGACTCTCCAACACACCACACGGCCAAGGGCAGTTTAGAATGGCAAACAAGATGGGGCCTGATAGACGCCTGGCGCACACAACATCCGCACGATCGGGATTACTCCTATTTCTCGAGTATGCATGAGCTCCATGTGAGAGTAGATCCGATGCTGATGCCAGCAGTAGCGCGTACTGAGTATCTGGCGAGGACGATATCAGATCATAATCCTCTATTAATTGCTTTGCAGTGGCTGCCTGGTGTCTCGAGTGTTCCCACTTGGAGACTGCGCCCCAAGACGCTGGAGGATCCTATTTTTCATGCTGCGTTTGGGAAGAGGATTGTACAGTATTTAGAGGAAAATGCTGGCACGACTGCAGCAAGGGCAAAGGAATGGGATGCCTTTAAGGTGGTCATAAGATGGTTTTGTATAGGGAAGTATGTAGGGGTGCGAAAGGTACTCCTGGATGATCTAGATAAGGCTGACAAGACACTCCACGAAGTAGAACTCTTGAGACCCGGTCACCCTGAGCTACAAGAGAGGGTCAGCATTGCGAAGGAAGCGGTAGCGGCGAAAACAGAGCGCTTGCGTAGCTTCAACTATAAAGCGTACACAACGCTGACCCACACAGAGGGCGACAAAGCGGGTACCCTTTTAGCTTGGCTTGCTAATCCTGCGAAAAGGGGAGTACAGAGGGAGGAAATGAGGTCTACACCCAGGATGAGATATTACAGTGTTTTGTGCGGTATTATGAAAACGTATACAAAAGTAAGTTAGCAGCCGGCACCCCAGCCATGGATATCTTCTTGGAAGGGCTCTGCTTCCCAGAATCAGATCCTGAACAGGCGAAAACACTGGGTAAAGATACAGAGTTGGAAGAAATATGAAGCGCCACAAAACGTATGGCACGCAATTAAACCCCGGGGCTGGACGGGTTACCCGTAGAATTTTATGGAACTTACGTTGACCTTCTAGTGCCGAGACTGCTGGAGGTTTAAAAGGAGGCGAACCGACTGGGGCGATTGCCACAATCCATGCGAGAAGCCTTGGTGATACCATTATTGAAACCCGGGAGAGAGAGTGGAGACGTGGCATCATATAGACCACTATCGATGCTAACCACTGATTATAAAATACTAAGTAGTATCCTAGCATCTCGACTACTACCGTACATGACTGCACTGGTCCACGAGGACCAAGCTGGCTTCATTCTGACGCGTAATACGACCACGAACGTTCGTCGATTGATGCGGTTGCTAGAGGGGGACCATTTAGAGGCTCGACAACCAATGATTCTGTCAATTGACATAGAGAAAGCGTTCGACAGCCTTGAATGGGAATATCTCTACAAGGTGATGGGACGCTTCGGAGTGGGGGAAGATTACCTGAAATGGACGGCGGTGTTATGCACTTCGGCGGTAGCCAGAGTGAGAACGGGCACGCTGATATCGCCTCAGTACCCGGTGGAAAGAGGCACGAGGCAGGGATGCTAACTATCTCCATTGCTATTTGCTTTGGCAGTGGAGCCCCTCGTGCTATCAATTCGGTCGGGAGACCACTATGGGGGACTGCGTAGTGGGGGTGGTCAACAATACATTTCATTGTACGCAGATGACCTCCTACTTTTTCTTGAGGACGCTGGTGAGGCACTGGTGTGAGCCGAAAATTTACTCACGAGCTTCGGCGAAATATCTGACTTGAGAGTGAACTGGTCCAAAACGTGCCTATTCCCAGTGCGTCGTGGGGAGACCCAACCCTCCGTGAATCGGGAGGTTAGATGGTAGCCCACCTGCATGAAATACTTAGGCGTGTATATCTACCACACAACAGCTGTCTTGTTGGAGGGTAATATTTGCCGTGGTATAAGGGCGATGAAAGGCAGTATGGCATTCTGGGCTACTCTCCCGCTATCGCTAGCGGGCCGGATAGCACTACTAAAGATGGTGGCGCTTCCAAGGCTTTTGTACTACTTTAGGACACTGCCGATATGGATACCTGCCACTACCTTCAAACTTTTCAAGTCCATGATAGTGTCCTTCCTTTGGGGGACGAGGCGCCGACGAGTAGCACAAACAACGTTGATCAGACCTAAATCGGAGGGAGGATTAGCGGTGCCCGATTTTGAGCTATATTACTTGGCAGCTCAACTTCAGGTCTATACACAAGAGCTAGTGCGTGAATTCAGGGGACCGGGGCATAAGAGGGGCCGAGGTGTGCCTCGCCATGTCCTCTCTTTCATAGCGTTACAACAGAGGTTGGACCTCAGGGAGTTGACATAGGAGGAAAGGACGATCAGATTATGCTGGAACCGTTCACAAAGTAGAGCGGGAGTACTTCACCCGTATGCCCCCGAAATCCCATTGGGGATGCTAATGGCGTTGCCGCATGGAGGCGACTGGTCGCAGCTCCAGGATTGGGAAGAGGCGGGAGTCCAGTTGCTAGGGGATCTATATGAAGATGGAAAGTTGTTGCCGTGCCCAACACTTTCAGAGAGGTTCGACCTGCCAAGGGGAGGTTTTTTGCTGCATGCGGCACTGACACGAGCTATACAGATGCATTGGAGGGAGGGGCCGTCGGAACCGAGAACATCAATGGCTTGCCAATATGCTATGATGGCAGCTGGAACTTTTAAGGCAGTTGCGTGCCTCTACTCCAGAATGATCAATGAAGGGCTACCACCTCTGGAGACGCTGAAGAGAAAATCGGAAACAGACATAGGGAAGGATATTCCAGAGGCGGCATGGGCACAGATAATGCGGAGGGCCTGGAAGAGCACACGGAATGCAAGATTCCAGTTCGTGCATTTCTATATCCTCCATCAAGCGTATCTGACACCGGGAAGGATCAAGAAATACTTTGACATAGAATCCGCAGCGTGCCCTAGATGTGCGACAGCCGGAGCAGAATTAGATCATATGCTATGGACTTGCCCGATGCTGGAGTTATATTGGAAGGAGGTGGGAGATGCTCTGAATGCGGTAACAGACAGGGGCTTGGAATTTGACATGGCTGTGGGTGTCCTGCACTGGTTCCCTCATACCCCCCTGAACAAGGTCACAAGTAAATTTATTGATATGGGGCTTATACTGGCAAAGCGCGAAATTACAAAACATTGGAAGGCGACAGTGGGGCCCAATAGCGCTAGATGGAGGAACGAGTTCCTCAAGTGGGCTGGGGCTGAAAGCGACTTGAGATTCCAAACTGTGCGTAGGCGACGCAATGAGAAGGCGCTAGAGACCGCTCAGGCGTGGGACGCACTGGTGCAGTCATTGCGAGATTGTGGGACACAAGAGGATGAAACGGAATAGTGCCCAGATTGATGGCTATCCCCGAGACATGACAGGCACATCACATGGAACGCCACCTGATCATTCCTGTGCACACAGATTGTAAAGACTAGCACTACATGTAGACATCGATGATGGGGATCCAGGGTGGTGGGTGGGCACCAAGGGGAGTTCGTTGGCAAACTATGATAGGGCATGTTGAGGCCAGCCTTTAATGGGGCTTATAAACGTAGTCTGGATTGCAACCTAGTTCACTGCCGAGTGTAATCAGGGGGGACTGTCTCGAGAGCTTGAGTAACATGAGAACTGCAATTGATTTTGTATGATGTGTGAAATAAAAACCCAATAAAAACTCGTTTAAAAAAAATCGCTGTGGGAGGCTTTCAATACAGTACTTAGGGGTCAAGCTCTCCCTTTAATTGCTGGTTTTAAAAAACAGAAAGAAGAGGATGTGGTGAGGATAGAGACGGAGATAGCTGATTTGGAATTGGAATTGGAGCAAGAGGTTACCCGCTCTAGATTGCATGTACTGCAACTGAAGCAGCTGGACTATAGAACGTTGGTAACAGATGGTGCGAAGGCCCTTAGTCGGGAACAACAGGGGCGTCTCTATGACGTTGGGGACAAGGCTGGCAAATTAATTGCATGGTTGGACAGAAAAGACAGAGCTAGTCGTGTGGTACCAGAAATCGAGATGGAGAGTGGGGTTCTGGTCACCGACCCGCAGGAGATAGTAGCATGCTTTGCTGATCATTTTCGCTCTGTTTACTCTTACGTGTCGGATAGACTGGAGGAGGATTCATGTTTATTGTTGCGAGATATTGCGCTCCCGTGCCTGTCTGAGGCGGACTGGGACCTTATGGATGGTAAGATCACTGCAGATGAGGTAGCGTTATCCATGCGCTCACTGAACTCTGGTAATACGATGGGTCCCAACGGTCTCCCGATTGAGCTTTACAAGCTTCGCCCGGATAGGATTCTCCGTACTTGAGACATGTTCCTGGAGTCCCGAGATCGTGGTCTCCTCCCCCGTGATCAGAGATTGGCATCGATAGTTGTAATTCATAAGGAAGGAAAACCGAGGAATAGGTGTGCTTCGTATCGGCCGATCTCATTGTTAAATTCTGAACCTAAGATTTTTGCTAAGTTTTTTAGGCTAATAGACTGATCAAGGTTATTAGCGATTTGGTTCACCCGGATCAATCTGGCTTTATCCCGCACAGGAACACGGCGTTGAACCTTAAGCGCCTGCACGGGGCGCTTGCGAGGGCCTCGACGCTGCGTGAACCGGCCATTTTGGCATCATTAGATGCCACAATGGCGTTTGATACTGTCGAATGGCCTTATCTGTGGGCGGTGCTGGCTAAATTTGGTTTCGGTTCAGATTTCATTAGCTGGGTGCGTCTTCTTTATGCGGACCCACTTGCCCAGATAGTGGTTAATGGTCGCGTCTCTGAGCCATTTTGTCTCAGGCGGGGTACTCGTCAGGGTTGCCCGCTGTCTCCTCTGTTATTCGCGTTGGCCCTCGACCCTTTCGCAGCTTGGATCCGCTGGGAGCCCTTGATGAGGGGTATTAATTGGTCTCCACAATTTGAGGATCGTATCTCATTATATGCAGACATCTTGCTGTATTTAACCTCCCCCAGGAATTCTTTAATAGTACTCTGTGATGTTCTTACCTCCTTCGGTTAAAAACTCTGGCTTAGTCATTAACTGGGCGAAATCCTATCTGTACGTTTTTAGTGGCGAGATACCGATCCTACCGCGTAACTGTCCTATCCAAATAGCACAAGAGGGGTTCAAGTATCTCTGAATTTATGTTTCGATGGACCCCGTGGTTCGATACGAAAGGAACTTTCTCCCTCCTCTGACTCGGCTAAAACGAGTTGTTGCGGGCTGGCGGAAACACCCGTTGTCAATGCTTGGGCGGGCGGCCCTTTTCAAAATGATGTTGCTCCCTCGTTTTCTGTATGCCCTTCAGAACACGCTTGATATCGTCCCAGCTATTTATTGTCGATTGATGAAGGGTCTACAGAGGAAGCTGTTGTGGGATGGAAGACAGCGTATTGCGCTGGCTAAATTTACGCTCCAATGGTATGATGGGGGCATCACTCTCCCTGATATTAAGAGATATTATTGGGGCGGTGTTGGGGGCAAGATGGCGGCCGCTTGAATGTGCTGGTGTCACTCCCTGGTCTTGCTCGGCAACTTTGCAGCGTCTATGAGGGAGTAAGACGGAAGCATGGAGGGGTGATCTTCGGTAAATCTGCTACAGATCTGAGGCTCCACTGTATCCTATGGTACTCGACTGGGAAGAATGCAACCTCCGGCTGAGGTGTGGGCGGCTGATATGCACAGAACTCCGCTCTCGCACTCACCTGAGAGTGCTGCGGGCGTGGCTAGACCAGAAGCCGACTCGAGAGCTGGAGTCCGGCTCCGAGACCAAGAAGGAAACTAGCAGCAGGAAGAAGCCGGGGAATGATAGCGGGACCGGCCGGGAGACACTAACTACGGTCGGAGACGTCAGCAGCTGCTCTCGTGATATGTCGCCTCGCAGGAACGGAACAACGCCAGGGACAGGGACAGCGGCAAAATCCCCCGGGGCTAAACAGAAGGTCTCGGAGACGCTGGCTGAAAAAAAAGTGCGGGCAATGGCGGAGAAGGAGGCAAAGCTCGAGGAAGCTGCGCTGGTGAGTGCTAAAAAGACAGTGGCAATGAAAGGGAAAACTGTGGAGAAAGGGCAATCGGTAGGAATGGCTCATGCTGAGACGGGGGCCAGAAAGGAAGGGGGGGCCGCTGGTCCTAAAATACCCATTCAGCCTATAGTACTTACGGTCCCGGGAATGTTTTCCGGGAAAACCTCGTCCAACAAAATTACTGGCAGGTCTTCTCCTGGCGATAACGCAGGCCAAGATGTAGAGCTCGAAGGGCTCTGCTAAAATTTACAGACTAACAACTCTGTGGAGTGTGGTCAGACTGCAGATATGGCCTCTGATGGAACCCTTAAGCAACAAACCCTGGAGGGGGGGGCGCTCAGATACAGAGATAGATGTGGATAGCGTGCAGGAAAAGCATGATGAGGATAGTTTCTTTTCACCAGTGGAAGGGACGGATGAAACAACCGATTCTGAGCAAACAGAAGGCTCCTCTAGCGAAGGCAGTCCCCCTAATACCGTAGATACGCTAAAAAGAGCACCCAGGCTACATAGGAGATCTTTACAGTTGGGCCAAACTCGCCGGGAGAGTGAGTCTGACACTAGTAATAACCTCCAGTGGGGGGAGGAGCTTAGCGGGCATCCAAGATGGTCGCATGAGCACAGAGCTCCCCGGACCCTCGCCGCTCCTCGCACTTTATCCTGAAGATATCCTGACTTCTTGGACAGCTTATTGGAGATGTACCTCAGCTGAGTCCATAACTCTTCTCAGAACTGAAATCGGACGTCGGTGACCGTAGATATGGCACTTTGAACTTGTCTGGCCCACCTGGAGGCTGTGCCTGGGTCTTGGCTACTTGCGGATCCGGGACAGAGTTGTACAAAAACGGCAGTGGGGCCTCATCGGTGACCGCATCTCTACTTTCGGTTTCGTTCCCGGATCCACACATGATCTGATTGAGAGGCCGTCTCGCCCGGCTGGGGACCAGTCCAGCCCCCACTTTGTGTCTGAACTGTCTCCTCATTTCATCCTTTTTGGATCACATCGTGCCTTTTCTTGGTCCTACGAGCCAGCTCTTGTGGTCTCATTGGCGCCCGGACTGTCAGCGGCCATTTTCACTTGGTCTTGTGGGCCCCTCCGGGGAGCAGTTTCCAGCATGGCGGGCAAGGGTGATGCCGAGAAGCGGAAGACCAAAACTTCTCTTCGTGGTGGACCGGTCCAGACAAATGTTATTGATCGGTATACTCAAGTCAAAGGCTCCCCTGGGCCTCCCAGTCGTTCCCCGGAGGACGCCCGAGGCGGCCCTTCCGTTCCTGCCGAGTTGTCCCTGCAGGACATTATGGGCGCCATCACCGGCATGAGGGAAACCATCGGCCAGCAATACGAGGCCCTGGCTAGCAAAATTGACATGGTGGCTGTGGATGTCACTCTGATCAGGGCCGACCTGTCTAAAACGAACTAAAAGGTCAAATCACTCGATCTGAAGACCTCCAACCTCACGTCTGATGTGGTGGAACTTCAAACTGAACTTGGGAACTTAAAATCGGTGAATGACCAAATGTCCCATCGGCTGGAGGATTATGAGAACAGGGCAAGGCGCAATAACGTCCATATTATAGGGGTCCCGGAAAACCCCGAGACTCACTCTGTGGATCTCCTGGTCGAGGATCTGATTCTCACCCATCTTGCCGGGGCAAGATGGGTGAGGATCAGTAAATTTAGTAAATTCAGTAAATTCTTTGCGGTCGAGCGCGCACACAGAGTCCCGGGCGGACAACCTAAGCCGGGCGCCCCTCCGAGGCCCATCATTGCAAGACTTTTTCATTTTAGAGACCGTGATGCGATCTTGCAGGCATCGAGAGTGCATGGCCCGGTGAAATTTGAAAACTCCTCGATTAACTTTTTCCCGGACGTCACGCAACTTGTGCAAAGACAAAGGATGGGCTTTCTTGGAGTGAAGCGACGTCTCCAGGACCTGGGCCTTAAGTACGCCATGCTTTTCCCTACTAGGCTTCGTGTGGAGTATGAGGAACGGACCTTCTTTTTTGACCGGCCGGACATTGTGAGTGACTGGTTGGATTCCCTGCCGGGCCGAGGCGATCGTACGGAGCACCCTGGCGGTGCCGAGGGTGGTGAGCCTACGCATAAGTGACTCTTCAGTCCCTGGTTTCTGAACATTGGACTTTGCTCAGCTGGGTACTGTTTTTCTGTTTTTGTTGCCTTGCAGGTGTCCACATTTGGGTGGTGGGTGGGAACGGGCCTCTTTCCTCCTCCGGGGTCTTTTTGTAGAATGGCATTGTTAGGGCGACAGGCACACTGCACTTTAGGGGGGCTTTTTAGTCTTTTGCAGGGGTGCAGGGAGGGGGAAGTTGTAACGGGTTCTAGTTGGGGGTGGGGGGGGGTTTGTGTTTGTGTTTTTCTTCCTCAAGGCGGTGTAATAGTTCTTTCTCTGATCCTGATGTCCTGCTCTTCATGGGGATCCCCATGCAACATGTTTGGGAATGGGGGGTAGTGGGCTGAAACTTATATCTTGGAATGTCAACGGTTTGGGCGATCGTATAAAACGGGGTGTTGTTCTGCAGTATTTGCGACGTTTGTCCCCTGATGTCTACTAAGATTCAAAATAGTAGTGAAGTGTAGTACTGCGATAAACCAGATAGTACTGGACCATGAGAGTTGGTTTGTCCATCCCACTCTATTTTTCTTTTTCATCTGTCCTTCTCGAATCAAATCTATAGCCACAACCTTATCTATCACATAAAAGATGTTTGCATAAAAATGCCAAGTATGAATAAAAGATCAATCTCTGATTTATAACTGAATAATTTAGTTTCAGACCAGCATGTTCCATAAATAAGTATCTGCTATATAATGTTTAAATAATGTCTATCAAATATTAGTGAATGTAATAGTTGAATCATGTATCATTCATGTCTCATGCCATCAAAAGACTTCAGTAACAAGTTGAATAGAAGAAAGCTACAATAGAGGTTGTTATGTTATTTATGCTTTGCCAATTTTTTAGATTATCAACTGTGCTTCGATTATCTTAGGACCTTATGTTGTTTGAACAGTTCTTCCTAGTTTAAATAGAATATATTGTGTACACACGCTGTTTTTAATATTACATCAACGTTTGGATAATACTGTAATGACTGATTATAAACTATATATTGATTCATGTTTTTATTTTCAGAAAGTTGTAAACTGTCTTGAGAAAGGCGCCGGTCGCCGAAACGCGTCGACACACAACTTACTCCCTTATGTCCAAAAATGTTCACGTTATAATTGATGTATGTTTACTTTCTACGGAAGGTATATTTTTAGCTATTGATTTATGATACATGTATTTTTTATGTGATTGTAATAAACTTTTGTAACTAATTGGAAACTGTTCTCATTTAATGTTGGTCCTTTTAATATTGTTTCAATATTTTAGAATTACCGCCTAGGTAGTTTGTTCCATTGATTTATTCCCTGACCTAGGGGTTGATTGTCATTTTTTCTCACAGGGAACCCTTGTTGTTTACAAGTATTGTCCCCTGATGTGGTACTTTTGCAGGAGACGCACCTAGTTGGCAATGTATGTCACACGATGAATAGATGGGGTTACCGACTGGTTGCACACTCCGGATTCACCACTGGTTCTAGGGGCGTGGGCATTCTGATCCGGTCTTCCCTCCCACTTGAAATTGATACTGTCACTCTTGACGACAGAGGGCGCTACGCCGTACCCACTGGTAGGTGGGAGGGCAAGATTCTCTCTTTGGTTTCTGTTTATGTACCCCCGGGACTCCAGACCTCTACATTCTCAGACGTTGGTCGGCTGCTGCTGGGGCTCCCTGATGGTCTTCTCCTTGTGGGTGGGGACTTCAACTCGGTACTCTCCGGCGATTTGCATCGTCACCCCCCCAGGGACCTTCCCGCGTCTCAGTCATGGCTCGGTGGGTTCCTGGACACCTTTGGTCTGGTGGATTCCTGGAGGCTAATGCACCCGGCGCTACGTCACTACACCTTTCACTCCGGCGCTCATGGGAGTCTCTCCAGGCTAGACTATTTCCTTATGCCCGCTGTCCAGTCTTACTACATTGGGGAAATTAGCCACTTGGCCCGGGGTATCTCGGATCACTCTCCTGTTTTACTTCTTTTTGATATGGGTCTACATACTGCGGGACGGGGCGCCCCTATCAATCCCTGGCATTTACGCAACCCCAGGACCCGCGCCAGCCTTACGAAGTCACTTGACCAATACTTCCTGGAGAATGAAGGGTCTGTCTCGTCCTCGGTGTCCCTGTGGGAAGCCTTTAAGGCTGTTATTCGTGGACACGCCCTATCCTTAATAGCAGAGACCAAGAAAGCAAGGGATGGGGAGGTCGAGAGTCTGGTGGCCGAAATATTGGACTTAGAAGATGATCTAGACAGGGGTGTCTCCCGGGATAAACTCCACGCCCTTAGCTTGAAACAGTTTGATTATAAATCCCTTGTGACAGATGCTGCCAAAACGATGTACAGAGAACAGCAAGGTAGATTGTATGACGTTGATGACAAGGTGGGTAAGCTGATTGCTTGGCTTGATAAGAAGGAGAGAGCGAATCGTGTTGTCCCTGTGATTCAGGATCCTGATGGTGTGGAGGTGACTGACCCTTGTGAGATTGTGGAATGTTTTGCTGACTATTTTCGTTTGATCTACTCCCCGGTGTCCGACAGGGATGAGGATGACTCTCGTCTTTTGTTGAGAGACATCGCGCTGCCCTGCCTGTCTGAAGAGGATTGGGAGAGTATGGAGGCATCGTTGTCGGTCGATGAGATAGCGACTGCCATTCGTTCCCTCCGTTCCGGTAAAGCCATGGGGCCTAATGGCCTGCCCATTGAATTATAAAAACTCCGCCCAGATAAGGTCGCACCATACCTCTGTGATATGTTCACGGAGTCGCGTGATCTTGGCTTTCTTCCCATCGATCAGCGCCTGGCCACTATAGTGGTACTTCCTAAGGAGGGCAAACCGCGTGACCGTTGTGCCTCGTACCGGCCTATCTCCCTACTAAACGCTGAGCCTAAGATTCTCGCTAAGGTTCTTGCCAACCGCCTCCTCACTGTTATTTGCGACCTGATTCATCCAGATCAATCCGGCTTTATCCTGCACCGGAACACTGCTCTAAACCTGCTTCGCCTTCATGGCGTTCTCGCGAGGGCGGAGCTTCTCTCGGAACCGGCCATCTTGGCTTCATTAGACGCCACGATGGCCTTTGATACGATAGAGTGGCTGTATCTCTAGGCCACTCTTGAAAAGTTTGGCTTCGGTGCGGGATTCATTAGTTGGGTGAGGCTACTATATGGGGATCCGCTGGCTCAGGTGGTTGTTAATGGAAGAGTCTCCCAGTCCTTCGCTCTTGGGAGGGGTACTAGACAGGGGTGTCCGTTGTCCCCCCTGCTCTTTGCTCTTGCCCTGGAACAGCTCGCTGCCTGGCTCCGATGGGAATCCTCAATAAAGGGCATTCGCTGGACCCCTGATTTTGAAGACCCGGTGTCGTTGTATGCTGACGACATTCTTCTGTATCTTACCTCCCCTCGCAAGTCCCTCAACGTCCTCTTTGACGTCCTAACTTCCTTTGGCAAAAACTCCGGGTTGATTATCAATTGGTTTAAATCGTGTTTTTACGTCATCTCTGGTGGTCTTCCTCCCTTGCCTACCAGGTTCCCTATTCAAATCTCTCACTCTGGCTTCAAGTATTTAGGGGTCCACATATCGTTGGACTTGGCTGCCCGTTATGAGCATAATCTCCTTCCTCCTCTCCGGCGCTTAAAGCTCGACGTGGACCGTAGGCGTAGATTGCCGCTGTCCCCACTCGGTCGAGCGGCGCTGTTTAAAATGATGTCCCTACCCCGATTTCTCTACGCACTCCAGAACTCCTTTGATATTATTCCAGCGCGCTACTTTCGGGAGGTGGAGGGACTACAGAGGAGACTTGTTTGGGACGGTCGGACGCGCATTGCTCTTTCAATGTTATGTTATGTTATGTTATATTTACTTTTATATAGCGCGCGGCTACTCAAAAAGAGTGTCCCGGCGCTTTGAGTAAGGAGGGCTACAGCACAATAACATAACACGGTTAAAAGAAGAAGAAGACAAAAGGCAGAGAGAGCAGACAAGAAAGCGGCCTACTGGGTAAACAACTAGGTTTTAAGACCTTTTCTAAAAGCAAGTAGGCTGGTGGCTCCCCGGAGTGTGAGGGGCAGAGAGTTCCACAACTGTGGCGCCAGTAGTCCAAAGGAGCGACCTCCTAGGCGAGCTCTCTTCACTCGCGGGACAACCGCCAAAAACAGGGATTCCGATCTCAGAGAACGAGCCGGATGGTAAAAGGCAAGTCTCTTTTGGAGGTACTTTGCTCCCACTGCATGGAGGGCCTTATTGGCCAAAGTCAAAGCCTTAAAGGCGATCCGTTTGCGGATTGGAAGCCAATGCAAAGTCTGCAGCAAGCCCGCTGCACTGGCACGTCTATTCAAACCAAAAATAGCTCTCGCGGCAGCATTCTGCACAACTTGGAGCCGCTGTAGCAGATACTCTGGCAGGCCCAGGTAAAGAACGTTCGAATAATCTAACCTAGAGCCGATCAGGGCCTGCACAGTCAGCTTCCTGTGCTCCTCAGACAAAAGGGGAAGAAACCTCCGCAGCATCCTAAGGAGGCCGAAGCAGGTGCCCGACACCCCAAGGATCTGGGATTTCAACGTTAGCCCCTTGTCCATCTTGACCCCCAAGTTCTTAGCAATTTGGGATGAACAAGACGGAGGGAACATATTGATGGGCCACCAAGCCTGCCAGTCTGGCTCCGTGTCGCACCAAAAGAAGAGTACCTCGGACTTATCGGAATTGCACTTGAGGCTGTTCAGTTGGAACCATTGAAAAACAGCCCCAAGGCAATCCCGGATACTCTCCCCATCAAAGTCTCCTCCTCTCTTACACGAGAAGAGGAGCTGGGTGTCGTCTGCGTAGGATACGATCTGGGCCCCAAACGACTCCGCCAACGCCGCCAAAGGGGTCATGAAGATGTTAAAAAGGGTCGGGCTCAAAATAGAGCCCTGTGGGACCCCGACTCCCAAAGGCGGCATCACGGCGGAATCTGGCGAGGCCCAGACCGTTTGCCGGCGGCCAGCTAGAAAGGAGGAAAACCAGCTGAGCACCGTCCCCCGCAGTCCTATCTCATAGAGTCTTGCGAGAAGGCCATCATGGGGGACTGTGTCGAAAGCCGCCGACAAATCCAGCATCACCAGCATGGCTTTGCCCCCAGTGTCCAGAACCCCTTTAATGGTTTCTGATACCTCAAGGAGCGCGGTCTCTGTGCTGAGATTTGGACGAAAGCCCGACTGGGTGGCGTGCAGGATCTCATTTGTCTCTAGAAAATTGGAGAGCACCGTCTGAACGTGCTTTTCCACACTTTTCGTGAGAGCCGGCAGCAGAGAGATAGGCCTATAGTTGACTGGGGCCTTCGGGTCCAGACCAGGCTTCTTAAGCAGCGGAATGACCATTGCCTGCTTCCAGGCCTGCGGAACCACTCCCTGGCTCAGCGAGAGATTCAATAGTGGGTTCGCCAGCGGATTAATCACCTCTGCAATTTTCGCCAGAAATTTAGCGGGGCACGGGTCCAGAGGCGAGCCCGATTTGAGATTGCCCATGAGTGGCAGGGGCAGAGATAGGTGGAAACACGCCCAACGTCAAACCTGGCGAGGCCAGAGGGGACAAGTTAGCCTCAGGGTTAATCAGCCCCGCAGGTACAGCCGATGGAAAAGAATCCTGTATAAGTTGGATCTTGCTAGTAAAAAAGTTAGCAAGGTCCAAAGCCCAGGAATCAGATGGCCTCTCATCAGAGGTATTGGACCGTGGGGATATAAATTCTCTCACAATGGAGAAAATCTCCTTACAGGAGTTGGAGGCGGCTTCTATCCTCCCTGCCAGGTAGGCTTTTTTACTCAGGCGGATGTCCCGGTGATAGGCCTTAACCGCCGTCTTATAGGTCAGCTTGGCCACAGTATCGTATTGTGCCCGCCAGGCTCTTTCGGCCACCTTACACTGCTGCCGCGTAGCCGACAGTGCTGCGGTGAACCAAGGAGCGGAGACCCGTTTCGGTGTTAGGCGGGTTGTCAATTCCGGGGCGAGATCGTTTAGCCTGTCTAAAAGCCATGCTTGCAAGGACTCCAGATCCATCTCCAGGTCGCCTGAGAGGGGGCAGGGGTGATCCAGGGCGGCCTGGGCCAGCATCGCAGGGGTCACTCGATGGTAAGCCCTATGGACTCGACCCTGCTGCTGTGACAGAGCAACAGCCGATTTAACTAGCAAGCAAATGGTCTGACCATAGTACCGGGATAATCTCTATCACCTCGAGGGGGATGACGAGAAAACCTGGTCAAGAGTATGCCCCTTGTCATGCGTAGGCCCCTGCAGATAAGGGATCAGTCCCAGCGGGGCCATAGCCTCTGAAAGTTTGATAGCGGCAGGGTCCGACGGATCATCCATCCGGAAGTTGAAATCCCCGGCCACGATGCAATGTTCCGCTTTCAGGGCCAGTCCCAGCAGAACGGAGTCGAGATCTTCAAAGAACGTTCCAGGTGGACCAGGCGGTCTATATACCAGTAGTCCCTTAACTGATTGGTGCGGAGCCAGCGTGATAGAAAAAGCAAGGGTCTCAGAGCCGCGGATGTCATCCACTGGCAAGATAGCACAAGAAGTGCCTTTCTTCACCACCAGTGCCACTCCACCACCCCTTCCCTTAGCTCTATCCTTCCTGAAGATGTTATAATCAGGCGGGATTGCCATGGCGACATCTGGATTGGAGAATTCTCCCCACCACGTCTCAGTGAGCATAAGACAAAGTGGCTTTATCGTATCAAGGAGCTCAAAAATGTCCTGTGCATGTCTACACGCCGATCTAGTGTTTAATAGCATGCAGAGATATCCAACACTGGCGATGTTATTGTTAGGAGACGATGACAGAGCGCGGTTGGGGCGCCAGCCACAGGCAGGGCAGGTGGACTTACCTGGGTGGCGGCCGGGAAAGACAGTGCAACAGCCACTAGCTGGATTAAAGAGAGAGTGAAGCTCCCCAGGAGTATATCGCAGCACGGGTGACCCTGTATGACACATGCCTGGTAGCGGAGCCCAGCCCGCCGCCCCGACCGCCTCCGGAACGCTGACGGGCGCAGACGGGCAGGACTCTGGCTTGACTCCGGCGCGAGTCAGGCGCCACCGCTGCGCGTCTCTGCTGCGCGAAGGGAAGTGAGCTGTAAATGCAGCCTCACCTGGTCTCCAAACGGAGCACTAGAGCGCTGGATCAGGTGGAGTGCTGGAAGAACAGCACCCCCAATATGGCGGCCAGGCGCCACGAGTGAGCAACCAGAATCCAAATAACTCCGCTCTAAAAGCGGTGGGGGGCCCAATTATGGTGCAAGTGTGTGGGCGCGGCGGCGATAGTAAAAACAGGGGCTAAAGAAAAGAAATCAACAGAGATAGAAAAAACGGTAATTTTAAAATTCAAAAGCGCTGCGCGCCTACTGCAACATTAAACAGAGAATGTAGCGCGTTGATAATGCCAATAACTCCTTACTAGAGGTCGAGCTGTTCTGAATGCTCGCCTTAAATGCAGCCTCACCTGGTCTCCAAACGGAGCACTAGAGCGCTGGATCAGGTGGAGCGCTGGAAGAACAGCACCCCCAATATGGCGGCCAGGCGCCACGAGTGAGCAACCAGAATCCAAATAACTCCGCTCTAAAAGCGGTGGGGGGCCCAATTATGGTGCAAGTGTGTGGGCGCGGCGGCGATAGTAAAAACAGGGGCTAAAGAAAAGAAATCAACAGAGATAGAAAAAACGGTAATTTTAAAATTCAAAAGCGCTGCGCGCCTACTGCAACATTAAACAGAGAATGTAGCGCGTTGATAATGCCAATAACTCCTTACTAGAGATCGAGCTGCTCTGAATGCTCGCCTTAAATGCAGCCTCACCTGGTCTCCAAACGGAGCACTAGAGCGCTGGATCAGGTGGAGCGCTGGAAGAACAGCACCCCCAATATGGCGGCCAGGCGCCACGAGTGAGCAACCAGAATCCAAATAACTCCGCTCTAAAAGCGGTGGGGGGCCCAATTATGGTGCAAGTGTGTGGGCGCGGCGGCGATAGTAAAAACAGGGGCTAAAGAAAAGAAATCAACAGAGATAGAAAAAACGGTAATTTTAAAATTCAAAAGCGCTGCGCGCCTACTGCAACATTAAACAGAGAATGTAGCGCGTTGATAATGCCAATAACTCCTTTCAAAACTGACCCTCCCCTGGTATGACGGGGGTATTGCGCTCCCGGATATCAGGAGGTATTATTGGGACTCCCAGTTGTCCGCCATTAACCATGCTACATACGCTCCTGGGCTGAATCCAGCGTATGCTATGGATAAATGCCTGTTGCCCGGTGGCGACTTTAACAGAGCACTCTACTCTCGAACGGCGGGGAGGAACCTCACGGGACCCACTAAAATCTCAGTGCGTGTATGGAAGGATGCTAATGTGGCTATGGGGTGGAATGATCGACTGACGCAGGCGACCCCTTGTTTGCTTCGGAACGATTGGGATGCCTCTGGACGACGAAAGGTTTTGAGAACTGGGACACGATTGGACTCAGTAGGGTGGGTGATCTCTGGGTGAAAGGTGCGGTGAAATCATTCGCGGAGCTTCAGAGTGAATATGAGTTGAGTGAGCGGGATTTCTGCAGATATGCGCAGGTGCGTCATGCTCTACTGTCGGTCTTCTTTCGGCCGGTACTGTAGTCCCTGAATCTTCCCCGCTTGAGGACCGTATACTTGATGGTCATCTGCCCGATAGTACGATTTCCTTGATCTATAAAAAGTTGATTAGCAATCGGGCGGATCTTCTGGTGCGCCTCAGGGAAACCAGGGCTGGTGACGGGTTGGAATTGGACGAAGATTGGCAGTCTGCACTATCCTCCCCTAAAGAAGTTGCCATTCCGGCCCGTCTCCGCCTTGTCCAGCTTAAGATTCTTCACCGCGTGTATGTCACTGGTCCTCGTTTGGTTGCCATGGGTTTTTCGTCGGATGGGTTGTGTAGGCGTGGTTGTGGAATGAGTGCCACTTTTCTTCATATCCTCTGGGAGTGCTGTGAGGTCGCTACGTATTGGCGCCGTGTGCATGCTGTGATGGAGTGCGTCACTGGGGTCGTTCTGTTGCCTGAGGCTCGGAGATGTCTGTTGAATGTGTGGGAGCCGAATGACTACAACGTCGCCCAGACCAGGTGGGCGGCACTTGGGAACATGATTGCCAAAAGGGACATCGCACAGCTCTGGGGTTCCCAACGGCCTCCCACCGTGTCGACGTGGAAGGAGAACATGGACTGGTGCATGTTCAGGGAGAAGACGGTATATTTGGCTAGGGGCAAGCCTAGGGCGTGGAGTACAATTTGGGGCCAATGGAACCCGTACCGGGGAAACATCTGCACACCTCCCCTCGTAGAGATTCCAGACGCTTCTCTGTCCCCCTGACCTCTGAGGTTCCTCGATTATCATATTTCTTACTCGACTGTCCTGATTCCCCACTGCCCTCCCCCCCAATTGATTCTCTCCAACATCCTCCTGATTTCCGATCCGTTATGGTAGGTCCCCGGTGTTTGAGCTAGACTTCTTTTATCATGTTTCCGCCTTGAGTTGTTTGTTCTTTTGTTTTTCTTTGTTCTTTTCTAAAAAATAAGAATCGTGCATCCTGCATACTTCCTGTGTTGCCGACAGTGTATCCTGTACTTCTGCTGGACCTACCGAGGTTGACTGTTGCCTTACTGACTGCTGATTTACTTGACAAACACTAGCGGCCGGCCCCCTGGGGTTGTAGGCCCATACCTGTAATTCTTCTGTTTTGCACAATAAAGTTTTTATAAAAAAAAAAAATAATAACCTCCAGTAGGAATATTCTGGGGTCACCACAGGTTCTTAGAGGCAAGAATTAGGGAACACACTGGTGGATACAGAGAATACAACACCCCCTTCCAACTCTTTGATCTATGCTATGCTGAAGTCTATACAGAGCGAAGCCCGGCAAGAGCATAAAAGAGCGCAGCTAGCAACGAAAAAAATACAAGGGGCTATTCGTAAAAACACTAAAGCTTGTGCAGAAGTTATTGCTAGGACTGCCGCACTAGAGGAACGAATTGTTGATGTTGAAGCAGGGTTGGAGACTGTTGAGACGAAAATTTCCTCTAATGATGAAAGATACTCGGACATTATGTGGAAACTTGAGGAGTCCGAAAACAGGCTTCGAAGGAACAACTTACGCCTTCTGGGTATCGAAGAAAAAGTGGAGGGCGAGGATGTTAGAGGCTTTGTTTTGAAACTATTTAAAGCTGCATTTCCAGAACTGGCCCAGTGGTCTTGGGAGTCAGAAATTCAAGAGTTCATAGTTTCCCAATGATGCTTAGAAGACAGGGTGGGGGGGGGGAGCAAAAACCTAGGGCCATTTTGATTTTTTTTGTCAATTTTTTGTTAAGACAAGCGATTTTTGAGAAAGCACGACCAGGTGCCAGAAGGACTGCAGAGGGCCACACTTTTTTTGTAAGACCATATTTTTTCCACACCACTGTGGAGAGGAGATGGCGGTTGCGACAACTGATTGCCCCATTTGAAAAAAATAGGTGCGAGGTTTTTTTGATGAACCCGGCCATGCTAAAGGTGATACATCAAGGAAAAGTAAGGGTCTTCACATCGGAAATTCAAGCTGAGAGCTACTTAAAAGAATTGCTAGACTGACAAGAGATATTGGCTTGGCATGTGATTTAGCTGTCTGGTTATAAGAGTGTTGTTGCTTTTCCTTTTTCCTTCTTCCTATTGTGATCCCCCTAGGACTTGTAAGGGGAAAACAAAATGTGTATTTTGGGGATATTGGATACAGTGATTTTGCTGTTCAAGCTGTTTATAATCTGGATGGTATGAACTGAGAGGGCAGCCTCTTTTTGCTTTCTCTACTCCCTCTCTTATGGTTTAAGGATTGTCGGCCCTTGGGAGATCAGGGGGTGACCAGGCTGCACCTTGCACGTGGGAGGCATCGCAAGGGTCCGTGGACCTTTTTTGCCTGATTGTCGAGGGTGGGTGGGTGGGGGTGGTCGGTTCGTCACGGGGAGGGGGGGCAGTTTCAAAATTGTTATAGGATGCAGAGATGTGTTTTGTTAAAAGCCTTTTTTTTTGGGAATGGGTGCTAATGATTTGGCTGGTAAGCGTATTTATCCGGAATGGCTAATGTCAGGATAGCTTCAATAAATATCTGCGGGCTCAATGACCCCTGTAAGCGGCACCAGTTTAGAGAAGATATCCGCTATCTAAACCCCAATATAATCTGTCTCCAAGAGACGCATATTGAAAGCTCCCGTCACAAGTGTCTGGAGTTTGAGGGTTTCCAACTGGTTGCATGGACCAGACTAGAAGCAAAAACCAAAGGAGTGGCAATATTGGCCCGTCGGGAACTGATAAATGTCACTCGCTCACTGGTGGACTCATATGGTCGCTGGGTTATAGTTCAAGGCAACATTCAGAGTAGGCATTTTACACTCTGCTCTGTTTATGGACAAATATTGGATGACCCAGAACTGTATAATGGGCTCAGGGTAGAACTTGTAGAATGGCCCGCCCCGATTATACTGTGTGGGGATTTTAATATTAATATAGGAAGTGAACATCTGAGATATCCATACAAGGAATATCAGGGTCGGAAACCCAAAGTATATAAGTCTTTAATGCAAATGTTAGAGTTACATGGTCTGATCGACACCTGGGCTTATTTCAGAAGTAGTGATCCCGGATATACTTTTTTTTCTGCGCCTCACAAAACTCATTCTCGATTAGATTATTTTTTTATTTCTTCACGTTTAATACAAGGATCTAGCATAGTTAAATACCCGAGGGTGATTTCGGACCACAATCAACTGGTACTTGAGGTTCAAATTCACCAGAGGGTTAAGAAACCTAATATCTGGACTTTTAATAGAGGTTTGTTGTGCGATAGGGGCTACATTGATTGTATGACAACATGGATTATGCAGTTTATTACGGAGAACACAGGGAGTACTAATATACAGAATATCTGGGATACATTGAAGGCGGGAATAAGGGGTGAGACTACACGGTATGGATGGGAGAGTCAGAGAAGAGAGAAAATAAAATTGCAGGAACTTTACGAGAAGCTTGAAAAGGCCGAGTTAACCCTAGTAAAAACGTTAGCGGATGGAGGCATTGGGAATGTGGCTCAAACACAAATCACTATTGCCAAAGCAGCTATAACAGAAATATCTCAGAGGAAAGCGGCAGCTAAGTTTGTGGCGTGGCAATACAAGGTATATGAAAACAACGAGAGAGCGGGACAACTGTTAGCGGTTAGAACCAAAGAGAGAGAAGCAGCGTCTCGTATTAAAGAAATTCTGGACCCCGATGTGGGGTTAGTTTCAGATGTAGAGGCTATTGCTGTAGCTTTCCAGAAGTTTTATCAAAAATTATATAAGGAAGATATTACTGACAATGGGGGTCTGCTAAAAGAGATACAAAAATATCTTGATGATATAGAGGTGGGGGTTAACGCAGGATGAAGTAGCAATGTTGGAGGCTGAACTCTGTATAGAAGAACTAGGGACGGTTGTTGATGCTATTCCAAGAGCCAAGGCAGTTGGTCCAGATTTTTTACCTGGAGAATTCTACAGGACCTTTAAAGTACAACTGGCACCTTTAATGCTGGAGGTATTCTCACAGGTTGTTAAGGAAGGTAAGCTTCCGGAATCCTGGCAGAAAGCAAGGATAGTGACTTTTTAAAAAAAAAGGGAAAACACCGGCCGATACAGGGTCTTATCGACCTATAACATTAATAAATAGCGATATAAAAATATATTCTAAAATCTTTGCTAATCGGCTTGCTAGAGTAATTAAAAAACTAGTTACCCCTCAACAACATGGTTTTGTGCCAGGTAGAGAAACCATTGCACATATCCGCCGCACAATAACGCTCTTTGACTATACTAAGGTGACATGCGACCCTATGGCTTTGATTCTGCTGGATGCGGAGAAAGCCTTTGATAGGGTCTCCTGGCCTTTTTTATGGGCTGCTTTGCAGCATTATGGTATAGGAGAGAAGTTTATTGGTGCTTTAAAGAGTATGTATGCACACCCTATAGCTGAGGATTCAATCATGGGGATTCAATCGGGGATAATCAACATAAGTCGAGGAACTAGGCAGGGGTGCCCCTGTTCTCCCCTTTTGTTTTCGATATATATCGATCCTTTAATTAGGAAAATTGTAAATGAAGCATCCATCCGACCAGTACACACTAAAGGAGGCGATACAAAAATCCTTGGCTATGCTGATGACCTCGCCATTTTAACAGACTCTCCATTGTCAGCTTTTCAAGGAATCCAAATGCTAACTTCTCAATTTGGGGCAATTTCTGGGTACCACTTAAACGAGGCCAAGACACAAATCATCTGTAATGAAAAATTTGATTGGATAGACCCCCACATTGTAGGACAAGCTAAATATCTGGGGATAGAGATAGGTGCAAATCCTGATGAGTTGGTCGAATTAAATTTAGGTCCTTTAATTCGGAAATTAGACGTAGAGGCGCGACAAAATAATTCTTTACATCTGACCCTAATAGGCAGATGCAACCTAATTAAAATGATCTTCCTACCTAAGATTTTGTATTGTCTAAGAGCTATCCCACTACCAATTGACTCTAGCTGGTTTAAGAAATTCGCCCGCATAATTTCATGGTTTTTATAGGCCGGCAAACGACCAAGACGGGCTTTGAAATATATGACTCTCCCTAGAGACAGAGGGGGTTGGGCGGTACCAAATCTACATGTTTACTATTTTGCTATTACACTAAGACGTATTACTGATTTACTGGATATGGAGATGCCAGATTGTGATGATATTTCGATCTATCATCTAATTTTAGGATCTACTGCACAGGGACTTTTGTTTAGACAAATTGATTACTCGTATTTTAAGCGGGTGAGGTTCAAGGTACTTTTGGGTGCATATGAAGTATGGGTGTCAGTCCGGAAAATGTTTGATATTGGTAGATTACATATATATTCTCCATTTGCAGATAATTTGCTATTTCCAGATATTTTTCGGGATTCTTTTTTCAGGGTCTGGCTCTCTCAGGGGGTTAGGAGGATTGGGGACATAGCTTCTATATCGGGACTGATGAGCTTCGAAGAAATTAAAACAAAACATGGATTATGTAAAAGACAATTTTTTAAGTTTCTACAGATTAGGAACTTTTTTAGTAAAAAGACAACATGCTGGGCTCCTAATACGGTAATTGAAGCTTTAAAAGGGGGTCAAACATCTTTATCCCCGATTTATAAAATGTTGATTGCCAGGAAGTCTGATGATTTAAATAAGCATTTTGTACGCTGGAATTCTGGGGTTCAAGTTGAGCAGGGGATTTGTGAAGATGCACTTTTTTTTTAGCCAATCTGTTTTTTTTTCTGCCAATTTGCAAGTACAATGTTTTAAAACCTGGTGCAACCTGTATATAACCCCTGCCAGAATATTTAAATGGGGTGGTACTGCGGGGATAAACTGCCCACGATGTGGGGAACTAGCGGCAGATAGTGTGCATATGCTTGCGTCCTGCCCTGAACTTGCTCCTCTAGTACAAAAAGTGGAGCAGTATTTTGGTCAAATGTTTGGCTTCGACGTGGTTTTGACACCTCAGGCTATTATGCTTGGGATTATCGAGCAAAATATGTCTGAACTCGAACGTAAGTTGATTTTTATTGCAATCACTGTTTTTAGACTCTGTTTAACTACTGTCTGGCTTGACCCTATTCCCCCAAATGTGCATGTCTGGCTGAGTAAATTTATTAATACGTACAACTGGGAAATTTCTGTATTTAAAAGAAGAGGAGCTAGAGCCCGGAGAGATGGGGAGCGGATGTGGGAACCTTTATCCACATGGCTAGAATACAGATAATATTGATTTCTTTGGTTGGCTTTTTCATCTCTTTGTCTCCATTTATGTATACATATGTATTGGGGCTGCATTACTTTCTTATCCCTGTATCCTTTGTATCAAATATCCGGTCAATTTTTTGTTTGGCTCTTTTTCTCTCCTCTGACGAACCGACTGGGGTGGAGGTGGCTGGGAGGAGTATAATTTGAAAAACGGAGATGTGACATGTGGGAACAATTTGTATTGAAATTGAGCTGTTTTGTTTCTATGATAATACATGTCTTATTTCCTAATAAAAAAATAAATTAAAAAAAAAGATATTATTGGGCTTCGCATTTGGGAGCCATCAATCACGATATGTACGGCCCTGAGTTAAACCCTGGTTTCAGCATGGATAGGTGGTTACTTCCTGGTGGCAATTATTATAGAGCGTTGTACTCCAAATCTGTGGTGAATACTTTGATAGGGCCAACTAAGACGGCTGTGCGGATCTGGCGCGACGCTACCAGTTCGTTAGGGTGGAAGGACCGTCTGACTTTGGCTACCCCCCTTTTCGGCTCTGACAAGTTCGGTAAATTGTGGAACACTAAAGGGTTCGACAAGTGGGATCTCCTTGGCATCTCCAAGGTGGGAGACCTATGGGTGAAGGGACAAGTGAAATCGTTTGCGGCCTTGCAAACCGAGTTTGAATTGGGAGGGACGGAGTACTTCCGTCATGCTCAGGTTCGGCATGCACTAACGTCTGTTTTCACGGAGGGGGAGGTGATACCGGAGTCTACCCCGTTAAAGGATCGTATCTTGGATGGCCATATGCCTGATAGTACCATCTCCCTGGTGTACAAGAAATTGATTAATCACAGGGCGGACCTTTTATTGCAGCTGCGTGATCAGTGGACCCGTGTCGGCCTTGAGCTTGACGATGAAGACTGGCAGTCGGCGATCTCCTCACTGAAGGAGGTCGCGATTCCAGCACGACTGAGATTAGTCCAGCTCAAAATATTACATAGGGTCTATGTCACGGGTCCCCGTCTGGTCCGGATGGGTTTTTCCGAGGAGGGTCTGTGTCAGCGGGGTTGTGGGCAGTTGGGGACGTTCCTCCATATCATCTGGGAATGTCGGGAAGTGTTTGACTACTGGAGTAAGGTACACAAGGTGATGCAGGAGGTCACGGGCGTGGCTCTCTTACCGGAGGCCAAACGCTGTTTGTTGAATGTTTGGGAGCCCACTGATCTAAACGTGGCACAGACGTAATGGGTGACTCTAGGTGCCATGATTGCCAAACGGAACATCGCACAGTTATGGGGGTCCCAGAGGCCTCCTACTCTTGAGGAGTGGGGAGAAAACATGGATTGGTGCATGTTCCGGGAGAAAACGGTGTACTTGGCTCGGGGTCGCCCCCGGAAATGGCATAAAGTTTGGGGTCCTTGGAACCGATATAGAGGGGACATATGCGTACCACCTGTGGCAGCGGTCCTTGATATCCCGCTTTCCCCCTGACCCCCTTACTGTTATTGGTAATTTTCGTAGAATTTCTGTGTTCTCTTCCCCTCCCCCCTCCCCCGTCAATGTATTGTTTATTGTACTGTTTGATGATATGATGTTCAGCCCTCGTGGAGTCCTTGCATTTCTATGTTTTGTACATGCCTTGCTTTGTTTTCCAATAAAAAGAAATATAAAAAGAAAAGCCTTGTGCTTAACAGGAGGACTGTCCCCAGTGTACACATCATGGACACACCATTCAGTGACACCAGGAACCAGGGAGATCAAATCAGGGAATTGCCCCTACAGTTGGCGACAATCATTCTGCTACTCAGGGGTCAGTGTGGCAGACAGGATGACACCATCCACTGACCCATTTTGCTCTGTTACAGACAGGTCAGGAAGAGGCTCGGTCTCATCCATTCCATCATCTGTCGCTAGGAGCATGCCCACTTCAAAATCTTTCTAAGTGGAGCTTCAGGCGGTTAACATGCAGGACCAGCAAAGGGTTCCTAGAAGACCGCAAGTTGACCAGGTAGGTGACATCACTCTTGCGTTCCACCACCTCAAATGGTCCGGTCCACCTGTCCTGGAGCGCACAGGGCTCCAAAGAGGCCATGGCTCTAACTTTCTGACCAGGCTGAAGCTCAATCAGAGTGGCATTCTGATCGTACCACCGCTTCATCACTTCCTGACTGGCTTCCAGATTCGCCTGAGCGAGATGTCTGAATCGCCGAGTCTGGTCCCTGAAGGCCAGGATGTAACTGTATACAACCTGGGGAGGTTTCCTGGGAGATTGCTCCCAGCCTTCCTTGACCAGACTCCATCGTCCTCTTACCGGGTGACTGTAAGAAAGTGGCTCTATATATACTGGACCAAAGTAAGGTACAGTGTGTATAGAGTCCCCAATCTCCAGAGGTATAACAGAGGTTAAAGTCAGATCTGACCTTACTCTCTAAAGTGGTAGCTTGGTCGAGCAGTAAGGCAGTATCAGAGGACAGTGTAAAGCATTTGTTGTACACACTTAGGGCCAGATGTAGGAAGCGTAATTCCGGTCGGTAACAGAGGAAATTACCGAATTTCGTCCGTTACCGACCGGAATTAGGCTACTGAGATGTAGGTGCCAAAATTGCTAATTCGGTAATTTACCGATTCCGTATATTAAGGAATCGGTAAATTACCGATTCCTTAAAATATCGAATCTGTAAATTACCGAATTAGCAATGTAGGGAGCACTTAAATGAGTGCTTTCCCCTTTTTGGGATTCGTTATTTACCACCAACTACAAGTTGGTGGTAAATAAAGAAAAAAAAACAAAAAGCAATTTTATGCAAATTGCTTCAGTGCCATGTTGCAGACATACATGCCCTTAGGCAGAAATGAATTTTTGAAGTTCACCTTTGAATTTGATATGGAAAGATTGCCTTTCTTGGACCGCTCCATATATGTCACACCTGCAGGCTTGCAGAGCGAACTTTACAGAAAGCCGATGGCAAGGAATTCTCTACTCTTATATGAAAGCCATCATCTCAAAGCCCTTCGAGACAACCTGCCCTATGGGCAATTTCTCAGAATACGGAGGAACTGCTCGAACAGGGGGGATTTCGAGATCCATGCCAGTAACCTAACCACACAACTTCTCGAAAGGCATTATCCATGCGCACTTGTCAAGCGTTCATGGAAACGGGCGAGCAACAGTAATCTAGAATCGCTCTTGGAACCTCCGATAGGCAAGGCTCCCTCAGAAAGATTGACATTGGTGAACACATTTAATACCAGAAGCAACCAGATTCAAAAGATTGTTCGCCACCATTGGCGGATTTTGAACCATGGGAATGATAAGATTGCTCAACCACTATTTGCCTTCAGAAAATCAAGCCGCATTCGGGATCGTCTGGTGCATACCCGCCCGAGGGAGTCACCGAGAAGGACAGTAGGAACTCTATGGGATTTGCCACCAGTTACAGGGCATCACCCTTGTGGAACGTGCTCCGTTTGTCCCCAAACAAAACATTCATGTCAAATTGACATAGGCACTGACCGGCCTTGGGTACAGACTCACTTCACGAATTGCAACAGTGACAATCCTATCTATTTGCTGACATGTCCGTGTTCCACCCAATGTGTGGGCATGACCACGCGTAAAGTGAGAGTACGGATAATGGAGCACAAGAGTTCGTTTTGTTGCAGGAAATCGATAACTAGTCTGACTAAACATTATCTGGAGAAACAGCACAGAGAAGATGAATTCCAATGGACAGTCCTAGAAAAACCTCTGATCCTATCACATATGAGTGATGTTTCTAAATATTTATTGAGGAAGGAACAGAATTGGATTTATAAGCTTCGAACGAACATAGATGGACTCAACGATGAAATACCGTGGGTTTCACTGTGAATTTTCAATAGACATCTGTATGCCGATATTACCATCAGAGAGTTTGGATTTTCATTCTGAGAGAAAGCATACACAGACAATCGAGCATTAATCTGACTGGGAGGTGTACAGTGGCCCTACAAGGTCCACACAATATAATTTCTATGTGTGGCCCCAGAGAGTTCACAATGTATGAAAATTCTGTTCTGACTGTGGGCGCATGTACTTTTAATCTGTTAGACATCAGCATATAGAGTCTGTTCTAAACCTGCATATTTATAATAACAGGTACTCTTTGTATGGACCCTACGCGTGTTACTAATGCTATACTTTTACAGTACATAGTTTACTGGCATTAATTGTATTATAGGAAGCTAAATGTACAATATGGGTGCATTAAGACATATATGCGCAAAGTAGGCGCTAAGAGGCACTAATTACTCAAGTAAGGCAGAGAATGACAGACGGGAACAAGTATGTCAGCGGCACAATAGTAATCGGGATCTGATTCTTGCATGATCAGAACTGACATGTTTTACAAACGAGAGTTTTGAACTGTAGTAACGAGTTTGAACTACTCCGAATGACGCCGTGACGTTATTCTGTAGTTCGCGCGAGTCGATCCCAGGAAATGTTCAGTCCAGCCGGTAAATCGTGTCGGAACTACTCGTAATGACGCTATGACGTCATTCTGTAGTTCTATGCGCAAGTTGATTCCAGGAAGTTTATCGCCAAGCCGGTATTTTTTGGAAGACTTGCACAGTATTGCGGAACGTGCCATAAGGATTATTTAATTACTAGCCATTTGACCCTTCTTGTATTGATCTATGAAAGGTTAGTCATGTTTAGGATTCAAACAATTCAACTCGAGTGAGAATCGCGCGCTAGGAGTGGACACAAAGTAGTGCCTCATGCTTCTGTCCCTAAATATGCCTGTTTCTTTATGTCGGTGCCTCCCCCAAAGACTCAGGCTTGAGCTTTGAGGCACCGACGGACAGGTAAGATAGGGCTGTCTCGGAGAGCAATAGAGTTTATAACGATATCCCACATTCAGAGGTAAATAGATTGAAGTGAGGGATATATAACTACCAGATACTGAGAGCTTACAAGACACGATCAGCTAACTTCTAAACATGCCTTTGCTAGTAGTCCAGGAGCAGAATAGGGACTACTAGTTTTCAATGCTTGTTGGTTAGCCACAAGATTATCATGTTTGTTGGCATGTTCTAATTATGACCATTTTAGAAAAACATACACGAATGGGTTTGGAACACAGGGTTTGTTGCCTGCCTACATGTTTCATTGCTATGTGTATGTGTTTTACATTATACATTGTAGATGTTTAGGTAGGGTTATATAGAGTTAAGAGAGAGGCACCATTTGGATGGGCTCATATGTGGTCAAGGGGCCAATGTTTGTGACCATGAGGGGCTTTGATGAATTCAGGAGTATGATCATCACTGTTTCTCTCTGCTTGTTGTCTGTTGACCTTTAGAGCAGGGCCTTGAGAAACCTGAGCACGGACCAGGTGAGGTGAGGTGAGGTCCTGTTCCCGGTCAAGCAGGGTGAGGAAAATAATTTTACTTTTTACCAATTTAGAATGGGAATGGTATATGGTTGCATTTACATACAGTAGATTTATTATATAAATGTTTACTGTTTTTTTGCATCTCTTTTTAGATGTGCTTATGCATCCACTGACATGGAGAATTAGCTTTCTACAGGTTGTATTTGTTCCAACCTCTAAGATTTGTGTTATATTTATTATTTACATCACGTTTATAGCAGTAGCAACACACTAAGAGCAGAGGCCCTGATGAAAGCCGGGGGACTTTTTGCCCTGTTAGGCAGAAACATGTTGGCCTTGTTTTACGACAGATATTTGTTTCCACTGTCGCCTGCACTTTTCTGTTTTTAATTAGGGGACTTGTCCTTTGCCTAATAAAGATTTTTTAGGACATTCCACTCTATTTTATAATCACCACTAATCTGTTTTGCACTGCACTTTCACTAATTCTTGTAACCATCAATGATCAGCTGTCGCATGGCCGTCCATAAGTGCCTATGAACTCGATCTTGCTCCATTATCAACCTCGTGGTTAAATGGTCTTGATGATCAAGGGACCAACCACTTGATATTGGTGAACCACATGATAGGACTGATCATTAAGTTCATTTTGATGGTTATCCACTTTAGAGCATTTGGGATTGAGTATTTTGGCACTGGATGTACGGTTTTCCATGCACACAGATCCATTGTAACCTTGCATTTTAATAAGCTATCCAGGGTGACTGGGACACTAACTCACAAACTTGATTGGAGTGTAGGATAGCGAGCCACATGTCGTGTTGCTTTAGACCCCTGTGTTCCTTCTGTGTATCGGGTATTGAGTCGGGGACTTGAACCAGGAGTGGTCTTTAAATATTGGCATGTCCCTGTGACCCCCTCCCCCCTGTTTGTTATGAGAGCTGCTCAACGATCTCCCCCTCCCATCACTATCACGGAGGTTGAAACATTGATGTGCCAGATCAAGTCTGGCTCTCCGTCTGATTATGTCCCCGCAAAAACCATCCCATCCCTGGCCAAACAACTTAGCCCTATGGTGCAGTCCCTTGTCAACCTTTCCCTCACTGAGGGTCGGGTGCCGCAAGAATGGAAGATGGCCCAGGTGAGACCCATTGAAAAGAACTGCAATATTGCATGGACAGAGCTGTCGAATCTCCGCCCCACTCCGCTTCTTCCCTACCTGAGCAAATTAATGGAGAAACACGTTAACACCCACTTGTCTAATTTCATTGAACAAACTGAAGGTCTAGATCATTCCCAGTCCGGGTTTAGGCCCAAGTATAGCACCGAATCCGCACTTCTTTTAGTGAATGATAACATCAGAATGTCCCTTGACAAAGGACATTCTATGATTCTGGTGCTGTTGGACCTATCCGCGGCGTTCAACACTGTTTCCCATGACATCATGCTCAGAAGATTGGAAGAGGTGGGACTAGGGGGGTCGGCCCTGCCATGGATGAGAGGTTTTCTGTCTGGTTGCACGCAAATTGTCAACCTTGGCTCGTATCGCGCGACCCCGATGGAACTGACCAAGGGGGTGCCACAGGGCTCCTACTTGAGCCCCACCCTATTTAACATCTATGTCGCCCCCTTGGCTAGTCTCCTGAGGACCTACGGGTTTATTTCTGTTTCATATGCCGACGACACACAGCTTCTCTTCCCATTCAGCAAATTTACATCAGGCAAAAGTACTTAGGGCAGAGGCGGATGTGATAAGGTTGGAGGAAAGTGTGGCTAGTTCAGCCACTCCGAAAGACCTACACCTTTTGAAGTTACGACAGGATGAATATAAAGGCGTAGCCAGAGATAGAGCGATAGCCCAGAATAATGTCACACAAAGTCGAATATATGAGGCTGGTGCCTGAGCTACAGGGAACAGATACC
Source organism: Lissotriton vulgaris (assembly GCF_964263255.1). Lineage (NCBI taxonomy): Eukaryota > Metazoa > Chordata > Amphibia > Caudata > Salamandridae > Lissotriton > Lissotriton vulgaris. The sequence goes on from NC_141694.1 coordinate 584,814,833, forward strand.
GTCATGGTCACGGATCCCCAGGCAGTGGCTGATGAGTTCTCGGGCTACTACAGAGGGGTATACACCTCGGTCGGTGGATAAACAGAGGCTGAGAACAGTGAAATGATCAAGGATATTAGTATGCCTGCGCTGTCGGAAGAAGATAGGAGATATTTGGACTCGTCTTTTACTGATGATGAAGTGGCACATGCGATTAGAGGGGTAAGATCCGGGAAGGTGACTGGCCCTAACCGAATCCCAATTTTTTATTTAAAAATAAAAAATACTCTTCACAATTTATCTTTAGATAGTCAAAGAATGTATTTTTTCATTCATTAATTTAGATTTTGCTTTGAATCTTCAACATAATGTACACTTTTATGTAGTTATTAATCCATAACACACGTCAATGTACATCTGAATGATACATGAATGTAGTTTTTTACAGCATTACGTTTTTCATGAAAACAGATATAAATGCAACATAAACGGCGATAGTTGATTGTTTGGCCCGATGCATTTCGGGACAGGCGTCCCTTCCTCAGGGGCCACTGTAAATGAAAACGATATTGGTATGCTGTTATTCAGTGGTTACATCTTAATGTTCTTTTTTAAGATATTAGTCATGGAATACATTTTTTCGTGCCACTGAAAAAGCTGAGTCTCACTTGTCTATTATGTGCATCCTTAATGGTGCTCAGACGCTAGTAGTGATTCTTATGTGAATTATACAGAGCAAAGTGAGTGAAATGAGCAAGTGCTTCTAGCGTCATAAGCGGTAAGCCTGAAAGTATTAAGCAGGCGAGGTCTGTCTCTATTTTTACTGCCTATACTGTGTATACGTGGCTGCTAACGTGCAAGTGATATGATCATAGCTACAGTGAAGATTAATGTGTTAGCTCTTCAGTAAATCTGATCTAAAACCCGGCGTGCTCCTTAGCGTGCTACAATGAAAAAAGCACAACGTGCAACATCGACTTGCACACAAGGTGCACTTATCCTTCGACACTGACCTCCACTCCAAGCAACACAGCTGCTGGATTATCAACGAAATCCCGCCGAGGAATCTACATCGTGACAAAGCATACTATTACTGTCTACGAATCTGGTGACTTCGTAACATAAACCAACACCTGCTCATGATAGAAATCGTCCGAGCTTACATGTTAGTTAAAACGGAAAAGAGACTGTTCAAACACATCCAATCCCGGCGGCCATATTGTGTAAGTTGGGGATTTCAACTAAGTGCAAACGTAGTGATAACGGAGGCCATGTTGTGAAAACAAGTGGGTAAAAGTGATGGATATAGAAGTGTAAATGCACAATTGATGAATCAGATAAACAGTACTGTGCTCAGACGATGCACTCCGGTTTAGAACGCGAAAGCCTCACCAAGTTCAAGTACAAGTTCAAAAGACCTTTATTCGAATTTCATAAAATTCATAAAAGTACCACATAAAAACAATTCATTTACATACACGTTATTACAGAGATTCATAATTAAAATATAATACAATTCTGATGAGGCAGGCATCAAAGATTTTCCATCGTTTTACGCACTTGTGTTATCAGTCTCAAAAAAGTGCTAGTGCGAAAGATTAATTCATCTGAATTCAGGGAAACCAACATTATATAAGACTCCTCAAGAGAAAGGGGTCTATGTTTCTTAAAATATGGAGTTAAAAACCATTTAATATATCTTAGATAAAATTTGCAGAAGAATAGAAAGTGCAGATCATCCTGTGTACTAACACCATCACACGGGCATGGATTATATTCTGTACTGTGTCGATAACCCAAGGGGAAAGACAACAAAAATTTCACTGAACCCGCTCTTAGACAAAACAATCTCTCCCAACTGGTCACGGGTAGGGTGAGATACAGCGGGAGTGGTTGTCTACACAGTTCGTTTCCCAAATATTTTACAACAGTTGATTTTGATGATTCTCTTTCCATCCGTTCAGATTTGTAAAGTGCATACAGTGCATATTTAACCTCAGTATTATCCTTGGGCTCAATCCTGGTGGGGTCGGAGAATAAGTTACCTCTGTCCACGGCGCTCAGTGTCTTGAAGACTCCTGAGAGCCATGGAATCGCCATGCCATGGTCACAATTTAGGCAATCCTTTATTATGTTTTGTGTAAGGGTGGCTGAATTGTTCCTCCAAACTCTAATCCAGAATAATGCTGGTCTGGCTCTGATAAAATCGCAAACATAGGGAAGATTTAGCTCATTGTGACAGATAAAATCAGAGGATGAGATTGGGGCGCCCAGTATTTTCCTGCAAAAACGACTTTCTTCCCGCTGAATGCATGGGCTACTTCCCAACCCCCAAACCTCAGCTCCATATGAGGCTACTGGTAAGCACTGTAATCTAAAAAATTTTTAAATAGCTCTTGTGGCACCTATTTTCTTCGGGCGGGGCAAGCTCAGAAATGAATTGGTGGCTTTCGAGAACTTGCTCGTGGCGTGGGCAAAATGCCCACTCCACGAGCCGTTCGCAGCGAAAACCAATCCTAGATAGGGAAATGTAGGAACGGATTTGAGTTTATCTGTCCCTACATGTATTGCGTTGAGCTTCCGTTTTCCAGGCAACAATGGTCCCATGCATACAAGAAATATGAAAGGAATAAATATAGACAGAGTCAATCTATATTACGAGTGACATGTCCAGCCGGACAGTGGTCTTCAAAGTTTAGCACTAACAGAACGGGTACAGAAGGTGAATATAGAGAGCGAAGAAGGGCTTTTTAAGGCAAAGCACGTTTTCTGTCATTAATACAGTTGTATAGAATTTTTAAAACAAAGCATAGTAATCACGTTTAGTATTAGGTGCTAAATAGGTCGACGGCGTTTCGTACCCCCTAGTAAATCACGGGGAGCATCATCAGGACATTTCAATAAAAGCATTAACAATAATTAGCCTCTAATTGCCGATGAGACCCAATCGGGAACGGCAGTTGGAAGGTCTCGGATGTGCGCACCCACAATCGAGCGCATAAGTCCGCGGAACGAAATGGTATCCGTCGGAGCCTAGGGAAACCGGGTGAGTCGGTGGGCAGTTGTGCTCCTTTGTTTTAAAAATTCTGTACAACTGTATTAATGACAGAAAACGTGCTTTGCCTTAAAAAGCCCTTCTTCGCTCTCTATATTCACCTTCTGTACCCGTTCTGTTAGTGCTGGGCACAGGCTTGTGTTCCACACTGGTTGAATTGTGGAAGGTACTCCTTGTGTTATCACGAAGTGTATATTGAGTAAACTTTGAAGACCACTGTCCGGCTGGACATGTCACTCGTAATATAGATTGACTCTGTCTATATTTATTCCTTTCATATTTCTTGTATGTATGTGTGACGGAGTGACGGGTCAGCAGGGTGCGAGTAAGAGTGAGGAACCTGTTTTTCGTGACTGGTGGTCAGCTGTTCCTCTCTCGCCTTTTTCCCTCCAGCAACCCTCACCTCTTCTTGGGGAGGACTGGACCAACCATGACTCTGTGGACCCATGGGAATGCGAGGTAGAAACTGGTCAGCGTCCCTTTAAGCCCTAGTACGTAGAAGACGAGACTCCACCCACCTTGAACGTTGACACGTTAAAAGAAGGAGGATCCCGGAAGACGCCGGAATACTTTCCCCCGGAGGACGAGAGCGGTGTGGAGTGGAGATCGAGCACGGAGCAAACCACGAGTGGATGAGTGGAAGACAGCAAGCCAGGAGGCCAACGTTCCCGTGAAGCGCCCCGCCACGCCCCCGCGGGAGGAGCGTGGCTTTCCAAGGTACGGGGCAAAGTTGCGGGGTGGACGGGTTGGAGTGGTTAGACCACTGTGTACATACCGCCTAGTCGATCCCCTGAAACCCTTCCCTCACGAGCACTTCTACCGTTCGTTTGCTTAAAATCATCACCAGGTTTCCCTCACTCCCGGCCCCTGTGTGGAGCGTGTTGAACGTCTCCCTGATATAGTCTCTTTTGTTCCTTTCCTTTTGGGTGGCGCTCTCCCGGACTTCGCCTGGAGACCGACATTGACGGCTTCATTCTGGCCGCAACACCACCCGGACAACGCCGGAACACCCTGGAACTACCCGGTTTTCCTCGAGGCGTCTGAACGGAGCCCGACGAGATTGCCCGTATAAGACTGACCAATCGTAGAAAGAAAGCTTACTTGAAAATAAAACCCTCTCTAAAAGCACTATTCAAGCCTTCTGATTCCGTTACTGACCCAGTAAACCCCACCCCAGTACAAGTGGTGTCAGAAGTGGGATTACCAACTGAGTCCGTCTGTAATTCCGAGATGGACGCCCTTATCCAACATTTAATCAAAGGAAAAGAAAAACTGGAGTGGGCCGTAGAGAGACAATTGACAGCGGCTCAGGCTGACAGAGACCTGTTTAAAAACACCGTCACAGCTCAACTGGAGTGTATGCAAAAGAACGTGACGACTCCCACAGGTGTAGTTCATGTAGAGAGCAGAAGCCATACACCTAGTCCTTCTGGAATCGCCCTACAGAAATATGTCCATGGCGAAGACCCGGATGCGTTTCTTATGAACTTTGAAAGAGCTGCGAGAGCCCTGGGGTGGCCGGAAGAAAAATTGCAGTTTTTTCTTGCTCCATTGTTAACCGGAGAAGCCCAGTTTGCGTACCAGGCAGCCAACCCTGCAGGAAACGCTCCCTATGCTCTTATTAAAAATGTGATCCTGGACCATTTAGGGCTAGACCCTGAAGCGTACAGAGTACGGTTTCGAAAGGAGAAGGGTGTTACCGGTGAGAACCCTAAAACGTTGTTCTTCCGACTAAAGATGATGGCCGACAAATGGCTGAAGCCGGAGACCAGCTCAAAGGAAGACATACTAGCAAAGATCTACTTGGAACAGTTTATGGAGGCCCTCCCATATGGGTCGCAGAGGTGGTTGAGGCAACATTCGGGCCTGACCGTAGAACAGGCCATCGAAATGGCTACCAATTATGCCAGAGCCCAATCCTGTGGAACTGGCTGGGAAAACGAAAGACATTCTGAACAGGCGCCACCTCCAAAGATGGAAAAGAAAAGCAAACCGACAATGGACTCAGTTAGACCCAGACCATTGAGAATGGAATCGCCTATGACGCGTGGACCGCAATGCTTTGAGTGTGGCGAATGGGGCCACATTGCCCGACAGTGCCCTCGAAAACATCAGACGGAGGAACCCATGGAAGTAGGCTATCTTCCGAAAACGGTCCTGTACTCCGCCGAGATGGGGACGTCATTTTATGTGAGTATAACCATTAACGACAATGAGGTGAGGGCTCTGTTGGATTCTGGCTGTAGACAGTCTGTGGTTCAAGAACGCCTGGTGCACCCCAAACAGTACCTCCCCAACACTCTAGTACATATTCGATGTGTCCATGGAGATGTCAAGCCGTACCCCTTAGCACAAGTTGTCATACGGCCAAAAGACAAGCCTGCCTGTTTAGTGAAAGTGGGGGTTGTGGACTCTCTGCCCGAAGATGTAATATTGGGGGTAGATAATCCTGAGTTCCTCGCCCTGTTTCGAAAGAAGTTGAGCCTTCGGTATCCAACGCAGGGGGACCCTAAACCAGCACTCCTAATGCCTGATCCTTGGGTTATGGATCGTAATTTCAAATTCGCACAATCTGAAGATAGAACACTGTACAATGCATGGGAAGCCGCACACACTGCACAGGACAAACCGGACACTCCGTTTCCACGATTTGTCATACGAAAAGACCTCTTATATCGAGAAGCAGAAGAGGGGAGTACGCCGGTAAGGAAAAGACCACGGAGAGCATACTACGGCATTTTTACTGGCCAGGTATTTATAAGGATGTGCAGGAATATTGCAAGAAATTTGACATTTGTCAAAGGCGAAACACGCACAGACCCCCAGCTGCACCTTTACAGCCTATGCCCATTGTGGGAGTGCCTTTTGAAAGGGTAGGGATGGACTTGATCGGGCCACTACCCAAGTCTTCGAGGGGACATCAGTACGCGTTGTTACTAGTCGATTACGCCACCAGGTTTATAGAGGCGTTTCCCTTACGTGCACCTAACACCGCTAATGTCTCAGAGAAATTGGTGGAGCTCTTCGCCCGTGTTGGATTTCCAAAAGAGATCCTTACAGATCAAGGAACTCCCTTTACGTCCCGCTTGATGAGGGAAGTGTGCAAAACCTTTAGTATACGGCACATAAAAACATCGGTTTATCATCCTCAAACCGATGGCCTAGTGGAGCGTTACAATCAGTCTCTAAAGTCTACCTTGAAGAAAATGCTGTCCACGGAAGGGCCCACATGGGATCGACTACTTCCTTTGGCACTATATGTGCTTAGAGCGCAAAAACAAAGTAGCCTAGGATGTTCAGCTTTCGAACTACTGCATGGGAGGCTTCCCAGATCATTGCTGGAAATCACAAAAGAAACATGGGAAACCCAGGAAGCCGAAGAACAGAAGTCGCTTCTGGAATACACCTCACAGCTAAGGGCAAAACTGGTCAAACTCAGAGGCTTGGCTGAGACCAACTTGGAACAACAAAAAGAGAAACAAAAGCGGTACTATGACCGAGGAACCAAGTTAAGAACCCTCAAGGTCGGAGATTGGGCGCTTGTACTTCTTCCTACTCTTGCCAATAAAAAGGAGTGGATGGGACCATACGAAGTGGTAGACACAATAGGAAACACCACCTATAGACTACGTCTTACACCTAGCAAAACTCAGAGTTATATTAACTTGCTAAAAAAATGGATTGGCCCTCTACCACGGAACAACAACATGGTGCAACCCCTGAAGTCCGAAGATACGTCCACTCTGGAGCTCCTGGTCATTAACCCTGATCTGTCGGGAAAGATGAAAGAAAGCCTCATGGATGTCCTAAAACCACTGTCTCCTATCTTTTCAGACCTTCCCGGCAAGACTACATTGGTGGAACATTGTATCGAGACTCTCCCCGGAAAAATAGTGAAACAGCGGCCATATCGGATTCCAGCCGCAAGACGCGCGGATGTGAGGAAAGAAGTCCTGGATATGTTAAACCTGGGAGTGATCCGACCGTCGTAAAACGACTGGGCATCTCCGATTGTGATGGTACCAAAACCTGACGGTTCCAAGAGGTTTTGCATGGATTTTAGGGCTCTTAATGCAATATCAACATTTGACGCATATCCCATACCCAGGGTTGATGAGTTGGTGGAAAAATTGGGTGACGCTGTATTCATCACTACTCTCAATCTCACTAAAGGCTATTGGCAGGTGCCCCTTCGTAAACAAGATCGAAAGAAGACAGCCTTCTGTACAGAGGAAGGCCTTTATGAGTTTACAGTCCTGCCTTTTGGTCTCCACGGTGCCCCGGCCACTTTCCAGAGACTCATGAACTGTGTGTTAAAGCCCTATACGTCATTTAGCTCAGCCTATCTAGATGACATTGTTATCTACAGTAAGACCTGGGAGGAACATCTGAAGCACGTCCACACCATCTTGACAGCGTTACAACGAGCAGGCTTACATGTCAATGCAAAGAAATCCCGGGCAGCGTTTACTCGAGTCAACTACCTGGGATATGTGTTGGGAGAAGGTACCATCGCTCCGCAGGCTGAGAAGATCAAAGCCATCAAAAAGACAGGTTTCCCGAGCAACAAAAGAGACGTACGTGCATTTCTCGGTTTGATCGGATACTATAGGCGGTTTATTCCGAACTTTGCGGAAATCGCCGCCCCACTCCCTGATCTTCTGAGGAAGAACGTCAGACCCAAAGAAATTCAAGAGCCTTCCCAGGAAGCCGTGAATGCCTTTGAACAGTTAAAGAACATCATAACCAGCGCCCCTGTGTTGGAATCACCCAACTTCGAGAACACCTTTGTTCTTGCCACAGACGCATCCAATGTGGGGTTAGGGGCTGTGCTATCACAACGAGGAGATGATGGGGTGGAACATCCCATATTGTATGCCAGCAGGAAACTCTGTCCTAGAGAATGTAAATATTCCACAGTGGAACGCGAGTGTCTGGCCATTAAATGGGCCATTGAGAAACTGCAGTACTATTTAGAGGGGAAACCTTTCATCCTCCTTACGGACCATGCACCTCTAAAATGGATGTACCAAAACCGGACTGTGAATCCCAGGGTTCTTAGGTGGTTCCTTTCTCTTCAACCCTACTCTTTTGAGGTCCAACACAAAAAGGGCAAAGACAATGGCAACGCTGACTACCTTTCTCGTGTCTTTCCTCTCCCCGATCGGGAGAATCCAGGGGGGGAGGTGTGTGACGGGGTGGCGGCTCAGCAGGGTGCGAGTAAGAGTGAGGAACCTGTTTTTCGTGACTGGTGGTCAGCTGTTCCTCTCTCGCCTTTTTCCCTCCAGCAACCCTCACCTCTTCTTGGGGAGGACTGGACCAACCATGACTCTGTGGACCCTTGGGAATGCAAGGTAGAAACTGGTCAGCGTCCCTTTAAGCCCGAGTACGTAGAAGACGAGACTCCACCCACCTTGAACGTTGACACGTTAAAAGAAGGAGGATCCCGGAAGACGCTGGAATACTTTCCCCCGGAGGACGAGAGCGGTGTGGAGTGGAGATCGAGCACGGAGCAAACCACGAGTGAACGAGTGGAAGACAGCAAGCCAGGAGGCCAACGTTCCCACGAAGCGCCCCGCCACGCTCCCGCAGGAGGAGCGTGGCTTTCCAAGGTATGGGGCAAAGTTGCGGGGTGGGCGGGTTGGAGTGGTTAGACCACTGTGTACATACCGCCTAGTCGATCCCCTGAAACCCTTCCCTCACGAGCACTTCTACCGTTCGTTTGCTTAAAATCATCACCAGGTTTCCCTCACTCCCGGCCCCTGTGTGGAGCGTGTTGAACGTCTCCCTGATATAGTCTCTTTTGTTCCTTTCCTTTTGGGTGGCGCTCTCCCGGACTTCGCCTGGAGACCGACATTGACGACTTCATTCTGGCCGCAACACCACCCGGACAACGCCGGAACACCCTGGAACTACCCGGTTTTCCTCGAGGCGTCAGAACGAAGCCCGACGAGATTGCCCGTATAAGACTGACCAATCGTAAAAAGAAAGCTTACTTGAAAATAAAACCCTCTCTAAAAGCACTATTCAAGCCTTCTGATTCCGTTACTGACCCAGTAAACCTCACCCCAGTACAGCATGGGACCATTGTTGCATGTACAAAGTATGTTCCCCGAGGTCCCTGCTGACTAATTTGGGGCCCCTTGTTGTTGTTAACTTAACTTTCCGTTTTCCAGGGCCACATGACATAATAAAAGATTTTTTTTAATTTACACTCAGATCTAATCGCTCCATATGTTGAACAAAACTTTGAACTAATAAGCGGAGGGCATTTGGTGTGCGGGCCATAGGCACCGCATCATCTGTGCTTTAAGATCAGTATGGAGATAAGCCAGGAAGCTAACAAGAGCCTCGTCTAGCCCATAATTCAGTAGGATAGTCCAGAGTTTAGATCTATTAACAAGATCGAAGGCAGATGAAAGATCCATAAAAGCAAGGTAAATGGGGGATGATATAGCAATGCTATACTTGTCAATTATCAATTTAAGATTCAAGCATTGCTCCACTGTCCCCACCCTGCTCCTGAATTCCATCTGACACGGGTCCAGTAAGTCTGTCAAGTGGAGGAAATGGACACTTGTAACAATTCTAAACCATTGGTTAGAAATACTATGGTATCCTCAAAAAACTCAATGTGTGCTGGTAATGCGGTATATTTCTTTCATCCGCCCCTACATTGTAGTTTTGGCAGTTATCATCAGATACCAGGGATGAAGAAAGTGCCCCCAATAAAAATAGGGTAAGTGCAAAAAAGAAAAGAAAAGGATAAAATAAGATCGACACCCAAAAAATGTTTAATGGATTGGTGAAGATCTTTTGAGTAAAAGTGAATGGGTACTTGTACTAGATCGAGTAACTGGATCTAGAAGTGTGGATTTCCAAAATGTGTCGACATGTTTCAGCCCCCTATGGCTCAACGGAGTCTGTGGGGCTTTCGTCAGGACAAATAGACAAACAGAACATAGAATGATTACTCACACAATTCGTGTAGTGATATTGGGTTGATTAGTAGAGGGTATTCATTGACCACTCAATTCCTTTTAACCTGAAAAAGAAATATGCATAGACATGTTGCACAAGGATTATTGTCCTAATATCTCACTGTGGTGAGGGGGAAGGGGGGAAGGCACCAGAGTTAGCTATAGTCTAGTCTGCTGGGTGGTTGTTTATTAACAATGCTTGGTATGTAAATTAACATGGTGGATGAAAACCTAGTCAGGCAGAGGAAAAAGCGGCAAAAGTGAACAGTTTACAGGGCAGAATAGTGTCAGCATGGAGAACACTCGTCAAGTAATTGAGCGTTATAGTGACTAATTGGCCCCAAAGAATAGATAAACGTGCCAGAAAGTAAACGCTGCTAAGGCAAATACAGCAGTAACCCGTTGTTAAAGGGAGCAAGTTATTGTGCTGGGATCCCTTTGTAGTTAAAACTGACTGCGCGTGGGTAGTACTGGTAAGCTAACTCGTGGAACAATTGAAACAAAAAACTGTCAGAATCTTACCCCAAATCGTTAGATTATACGCTTTCATCAGGGGACCCCAGAGCTGTAAAAAGGGGTGAAGAAAGTGTAAGAATCTCCTTACCGTTATGCAAAGAAAGTACTTCTCTGTGTAATAGACGCCGCCATTACCCGCGTGTGTTGGCGCATTCACCGCTTGTGCTGACTCTGCCCCCGGATGCGGAGCACACGTCAGATGGGCCTTTTTAAGGGTTGGATGTTTTGGAATCTGCAACTTTATTGACTGCGTTAGGGACAAACACTGAAAGTGCTATTTTTTGACAGCGAAAGGCGGAGTGAGAGTCTTCGCGATCATTGTCTAATTGATAAAGAAAATTCCTAGAATATAATAGAGTGTAATTATCGAAATTGGGTAACGGTAAGACAGACAGAATGTATGAGCGGTTTTTACTAGTTCATATATATCTCAGTCTGGATGTCCTTACCATATACCGTTTCGTGATTCTAAAGAATGAAAAGGTCAAATTAATGGACTGCAAACTGATGCCAGGGGATATTATCATTCAAGCCCACGACGTTGGTTTTCAAGCGGTCTACCCATCTCTGCTCTATCTCGTAAAGCTTTCTCTCAGCATTGGCAGTTTTTTCGGTGAGCATTTCAATCACAGTCCATCTGATGTCATCACAGGAATGACCAGCCTCTACAAAATGTGCACAGAGTTTGGTAGTTGTCTTTTTTAACCTGATATTACTCCTGTGTTCTCCTATTCTAGTTTTGACCTTCCTGCAGGTCATCCCTATATACAGTTTTTTGCAAGGACAATTAGCCATGTATATAACATGGGAAGAGTTGCAGTTAGTGTGTTGTTTCTGGGTCCATAAGAGAGTCTCTGAGAGTTGTAACTGTTTGGAGTGAGTAGTGTATTTGCAGGCTGCGCAATTACCACATGGGTAATGTCCACTTACTGGTGACATAGTAATGTTTCTGGTTATCTCTTGGGTTTGCAGGCTTTTAGGTCGTGTATGGACCAAAGTATCTCGTAGATTCTTAGTTCTCCTATTTGCAAACCGCGGTTTCGGCCAGTTGAATTTCCCGGTGTTGAGGATTTTCCAGTTTTTATTTACCAGTTTTTGGACCTCATAAGTAGATGGACAAAAAGTTGTCACACATGTCATGAGGTCTGGTATAGGATCTTTTGGATAAGTTTGTAGGAGGCATTCCCTGGGTTGATTGTTCGCACGTTTCATACATTTGCGAATAGTGGTTGATGTATAGTCTCTTTGTTTTAACTTTGTACTGAGTTCTATTGCTTGGGCCTTGTAGTCTTCAGTTTTTGTACAGTTCCGTTTTATTCGTAAAAACTGGCTGTAAGGCAAGTTGTCCCTCAAGGGTTTGGGGCGGTGGCTTTTGTAGGAAAGTAAGCTGTTTTTAGCAGTTGGTTTAGTGTATGTCTTGGTTTTCAATTGATTGTTTTCAGCAAAAATTGTTAGATCCAAGAAGTCTATGGATGAACTATTGGCCGTATATGTGAATCTAAGCCAAGGATCACGTTCATTGAGCCAATTTATGAACAATTTCAAATCAAGTTTGATGTCCCAAATGAGGAGGATATCGTCAATGTATCTCTTCCAGTATAAAATACTGGAAGAGTACGGATTACATTCATTGAGTACATGTTGGTGCTCAAAGTGGCTAACGTACAATCCTGCCACCGAAGGGGCAAAGGCACTGCCCATGGAAGTTCCATGGTTCTGTAAATATAGAACTCCATTGTATTCAAAGAAATTTTCTTTGAGTGCTAATTGACAGCATTGTAGGATGAAATGTCTTGGTGTATGATAATGCCAGTCTTCATTGTAAAGAACATCTTCTAACATTTGCAGGGTCTCGTCTTGCGGTAGGCTGGTATAGAGCGACTCCACGTCGAGGCCCACTAGAAGCATTGTCTTTTGGTCAAAAGGTGTGTCCTTGATTTGTACCAGTAGGTCTCTCGTATCTTTAAGATAGGTGGGCGTCTTTTGCACAAGAGGTTTAAGGTATTCGTCAGCAAATTTAGAGAGGAGTTCAAGTAGTGATCCAATTCCTGCCACTATCGGTCGTCCTGGGGGTGGTGACTTGTTTTTGTGCGTCTTGGGTAAGGAATAAAAGAAGGGAATTTTGGGTTCTTTTGCACAAAGATAGTCAGCTTCCTTTCCTGTGATCCACCTGTTGGTTTCTGCCTCATGGACCATCGCAGAGATGGTATTTCTGAGTCTTTCAGTGGGATCTTCAGTGATCTGTTTGTAATATTTGGTGTCTGAAAGGAGTGAGAGGCATTGTGAATTGTAACCTTCTTTACTAAGGATAACAATTCCTCCCCCCTTATCCGCGGGTTTGATGACTATGTCTTCATTGGACTCCAGAGTTTTTAATGCTTGACGTTCTTTATTACTCAGATTTTGGAAAGGATGTTTCTTTTTTGCTGTTATTCCATCTACGCCCTTAAGTAGAGCTTGCTCAAAAGTATGGATTTCAGGTGGGATACTTCCTGCTGGCGGGTTGAAGGTAGATTTTCTTTTTAGGTTTGTGTCTCCTTCAGGTGGTAAGGATAATTTATCCGAAAAAAATGCTTTGAGTTTCAAAGTGCGGCATAGAGTTAACTGAAGACCAGAAGAAAGTCCTCGAAAAAGGACTAGGATTCGTCCCCACACCGCCAGTCGATAACTTCAGACTCAAATGTGAACTAGCAGAATTCTGCCGCACTTTGAAACTCAAAGCATTTTTTTCGGATAAATTATCCTTACCACCTGAAGGAGACACAAACCTAAAAAGAAAATCTACCTTCAACCCGCCAGCAGGAAGTATCCCACCTGAAATCCATACTTTTGAGCAAGCTCTACTTAAGGGCGTAGATGGAATAACAGCAAAAAAGAAACATCCTTTCCAAAATCTGAGTAATAAAGAATGTCAAGCATTAAAAACTCTGGAGTCCAATGAAGACATAGTCATCAAATCCGCGGATAAGGGGGGAGGAATTGTTATCCTTAGTAAAGAAGGTTACAATTCACAATGCCTCTCACTCCTTTCAGACACCAAATATTACAAACAGATCACTGAAGATCCCACTGCGATGGTCCATGAGGCAGAAACCAAAGGTGGATCACAGGTAAGCATGGGCGGAAAATCCGTTTCGCTTGCGGATTTTGTGGATTTTCGGTAAATTCGCAATCCGCGAGATTCGCGAATCTCCCGCAAAATCCGCAAATCCGCGAGCAGCGGATTTTGCTCGCACTGTTCGCATGAGTTCGCGGCTTCCCAGTACAACTTCGCACCCCGCGAATAAGCGCTAAATTGCAGAAATACGATCTTAGCAAAACTGAAACTACTTACCAGGTTCAAAAGTTCAGGCTCATCATTAGTAGCCATTTCCTGTAGTGCTTCCTGAGGGGCCCCTCCAGAGTTCAGTTGCCTACTTGCAACTATTATGTGACCCTGCTCTGAACCTCAGAATAGTTACACATATGCCACAAAGGTCCTGAATTACAGCTAAGGGAGACAAGCAGGAGCCAGGCTGGAAGTTCAAATCCATTAATCAGCCCCTAATTCATTATTGTCAGTTGGGGCAGGGCAGGTGTTGTAACTAATTTTGCAACAATGAAAGCACTTAGCAAGTGCAAAAGATCACTAATCAGGAAGCACTAAGGAAGCAGGTGTCAGCTAAAAAAGTATTCTGTGACACATTAATCAGCCCCAAATTAATTCAGGTCACTTGAGGCAGGGAAGGTGTGCTTTGCTTTGCCACAATAATGTACACTGACTGGACAACCAGAGGGTGCTGTGATGAAACAGAGGGTGGCATGGGTGGGCCAGAGGGTGGCATGAGTAGTCAGAGAGTGGCAGTGGTGACAGAGAGTGGCAGTGATGAAGAAGAGTGTCCCAAACAGGCTGGACACGTAGAAACAACAAGTTCGCAAAACTTGCGACCCGACAGGTAAGTTCGCGTTTGCGAAATTGTACAAAACCCTCGCGAACTGGCAGAAACCCGCGCGAACACAAAAAAAAAAAATCCGCTAATTCGCGAGAATTCGCGGATTTTGCGAATTGCGAGTTCGCAAATCCGCAAAATTCGCGAACGCGAGATTCGCAAAATTCGCCCATGCTTAATCACAGGAAAGGAAGCTGACTATCTTTGTGCAAAAGAACCCAAAATTCCCTTCTTTTATTCCTTACCCAAGACGCACAAAAACAAGTCACCGCCCCCAGGACGACCGATAATGGCAGGAATTGGATCACTACTTGAACCCCTCTCTAAATTTGCTGACGAATACCTTAAACCTCTTGTGCAAAAGACGCCCACCTATCTTAAAGATACGAGAGACCTACTGGTACAAATCAAGGACACACCTTTTGACCAAAAGACAATGCTTCTAGTGGGCCTCGACGTGGAGTCGCTCTATACCAGCCTACCGCAAGACGAGACCCTGCAAATGTTAGAAGATGTTCTTTACAATGAAGACTGGCGTTATCATACACCAAGACATTTCATCCTACAATGCTGTCAATTAGCACTCAAAGAAAATTTCTTTGAATACAATGGAGTTCTATATTTACAGAACCATGGAACTTCCATGGGCAGTGCCTTTGCCCCTTCGGTGGCAGGATTGTACGTTAGCCACTTTGAGCACCAACATGTACTCAATGAATGTAATCCGTACTCTTCCAGTATTTTATACTGGAAGAGCTACATTGACGATATCCTCCTCATTTGGGACATCAAACTTGATTTGAAATTGTTCATAAATTGGCTCAATGAACGTGATCCTTGGCTTAGATTCACATATACGGCCAATAGTTCATCCATAGACTTCTTGGATCTAACAATTTTTGCTGAAAACAATCAATTGAAAACCAAGACATACACTAAACCAACTGCTAAAAACAGCTTACTTTCCTACAAAAGCCACCACCCCAAACCCTTGAGGGACAACTTGCCTTACAGCCAGTTTTTACGAATAAAACGGAACTGTACAAAAACTGAAGACTACAAGGCCCAAGCAATAGAACTCAGTACAAAGTTAAAACAAAGACTATACATCAACCACTATTCGCAAATGCATGAAACGTGCGAACAATCAACCCAGGGAATGCCTCCTACAAACTTATCCAAAAGATCCTATACCAGACCTCATGACATGTGTGACAACATTTTGTCCCTCTACTTATGAGGTCCAAAAACTGGTAAATAAAAACTGGAAAATCCTCAACACCGGGAAATTCAACTGGCCGAAACCGCGGTTTGCAAATAGGAGAACTAAGAATCTACGAGATACTTTGGTCCATACACGACCTAAAAGCCTGCAAACCCAAGAGATAACCAGAAACATTACTATGTCACCAGTAAGTGGACATTACCCATGTGGTAATTGCGCAGCCTGCAAATACACTACTCACTCCAAACAGTTACAACTCTCAGAGACTCTCTTATGGACCCAGAAACAACACACTAACTGCAACTCTTCCCATGTTATATACATGGCTAATTGTCCTTGCAAAAAACTGTATATAGGGATGACCTGCAGGAAGGTCAAAACTAGAATAGGAGAACACAGGAGTAATATCAGGTTAAAAAAGACAACTACCAAACTCTGTGCACATTTTGTAGAGGCTGGTCATTCCTGTGATGACATCAGATGGACTGTGATTGAAATGCTCACCGAAAAAACTGCCAATGCTGAGAGAAAGCTTTACGAGAAAGAGCAGAGATGAGTAGACCGCTTGAAAACCAACGTCGTGGGCTTGAATGATAATATCCCCTGGCATCAGTTTGCAGTCCATTAATTTGACCTTTTCATTCTTTAGAATCACGAAACGGTATATGGTAAGGACATCCAGACTGAGCTATATATGAACTAGTAAAAACCGCTCATACATTCTGTCTGTCTTACCGTTACCCAATTTCGATAATTACACTCTATTATATTCTAGGAATTTTCTTTATCAATTAGACAATGATCGCGAAGACTCTCACTCCTCCTTTCGCTGTCAAAAAATAGCACTTTCAGTGTTTGTCCCTAACGCAGTCAATAAAGTTGCAGATTCCAAAACATCCAACCCTTAAAAACGCCCATCTGACGTGTGCTCTGCATCCGGGGGCAGAGTCAGCACAAGCGGTGAATGCGCCAACACACGCGGGTAATGGCGGCGTCTATTACACAGAGAAGTACTTTCTTTGCATAACGGTAAGGAGATTCTTACACTTTCTTCACCCCTTTTTACAGCTCTGGGGTCCCCTGATGAAAGCGTATAATCTAACGATTTGGGGTAAGATTCTGACAGTTTTTTGTTTCAATTGTTCCACGAGTTAGCTTACCAGTACTACCCACGCGCAGTCAGTTTTAACTACAAAGGGATCCCAGCACAATAACTTGCTCCCTTTAACAACGGGTTACTGCTGTATTTGCCTTAGCAGCGTTTACTTTCTGGCACGTTTATCTATTCTTTGGGGCCAATTAGTCACTATAACGCTCAATTACTTGACGAGTGTTCTCCATGCTGACACTATTCTGCCCTGTAAACTGTTCACTTTTGCCGCTTTTTCCTCTGCCTGACTAGGTTTTCATCCACCATGTTAATTTACATACCAAGCATTGTTAATAAACAACCACCCAGCAGACTAGACTATAGCTAACTCTGGTGCCTTCCCCCCTTCCCCCTCACCACAGTGAGATATTAGGACAATAATCCTTGTGCAACATGTCTATGCATATTTCTTTTTCAGGTTAAAAGGAATTGAGTGGTCAATGAATACCCTCTACTAATCAACCCAATATCACTACACGAATTGTGTGAGTAATCATTCTATGTTCTGTTTGTCTATTTGTCCTGACGAAAGCCCCACAGACTCCGTTGAGCCATAGGGGGCTGAAACATGTCGACACATTTTGGAAATCCACACTTCTAGATCCAGTTACTCGATCTAGTACAAGTACCCATTCACTTTTACTCAAAAGATCTTCACCAATCCATTAAAACATTTTTGGGTGTCGATCTTATTTTATCCTTTTCTTTTCTTTTTTGCACTTACCCTATTTTTATTGGGGGCACTTTCTTCATCTCTGGACACTGCAATCTAGACCAGAGGAGCCTCTGGATGAGGCAGGCACCTAGCACTCTCTATGGTATCCGATGATAACTGCCAAAACTACAATGTAGGGGCGGATGAAAGAAATATACCGCATTACCAGCACACATTGAGTTTTTTGAGGATACCATAGTATTTCTAACCAATGGTTTAGAATTGTTACAAGTGTCCATTTCCTCCACTTGATTACCCTTATACCTACCTGGGGAAATAAATGGACATTAATTCCTCCTCCCTATCTTTTTGATTGTATGTCCAGTAAGTCTGTGTCTTCTGTCCATTCAAGCACCCTGTTGTAAATTACTCGCCCCAGAATTTTTAAGGTGTTATCCAGGAGAGAGATCGGACGATAGTTAACTGGGTCCGACCTGTCTCCCTTTTTAAAGATCGGGACGATAGTACTAGTTGCCCAAGTAGTGGGCATGGGCACTGTTGGTAAGCTATTAAAGACGTTAAGAAGAATAGGTGCCCATAAGTCCGGACTATGTTTAATAATGTCAATGGGCAGACCATCAGGGCCTGGTGCCTTGTTTCCAAGGCTCTCTTTTATGGCTAGTTGTACTTCGTGGGCTTCAATCTGTAGGCCACGCAACTGTCCTGGGCTGGGAGGCATCAACTCCTCAGGTGGTGCGGCATAGATTTTAGAGAAGTGGGCCTCCCATACACTACTAGTTATATTACAGCTAGTTGAAGTTAGTTTTTTGCCCATTTCTCTTGTTTTCCTGACGGCAGACCAGAAGGGCCCGCTGCCACCCAGATTTGCACTGGCGACCAGTGATTCCCACTGTTCCGAGAGTAGTGTGGCCTTTCTTTCTGCTATTTTAAGTTTGTACAGCTTCCTGGCTGTCTGGATGGTCATTTTACACCTAGGTTTGGTGGTAAGTGCCCTTCTTAATTCTCTATTTGCCAATGAACAAGCAGACTCAAACCACCTTGGTTCTTTCCCTTCATTAGGTAACGGAACTGACAAGAGGGTTTTTATGGTTGAACACAGTTTGCCAAAGTCGGTAATTATCCTATGGTGATCACCGTCCATGGATGAGCAGGACTTAATCAGATGCGGGTATTTAATTTGTACGCTGTCCAGAATTGCCCCGCTATCAACCCCCCTCCATTTTAATCGCAACCCATCGGTCGAGGGTGTAATGTCCCTGGCACCATTTAGGTTTGCGTAAACCGGACTAGGTGCAAAATCCAAGGTTACTGTAAGAGGATTATGGTCACTAAACGATGTTTCCAACACTGTCGACTTTACTACACAGTCTATTAAGTGGGACGACATAAAGATATAGTCAATAGTGGAACTGCTGTCCCTACCTCTGAAAGGAGGCACCTGAGAAGCACCAAGGGTATGGCCTATTGCCATAGCATCACCAAGGGTGAACTCGGTTAGAATGTTAATTAGTTCAATACCCCTTCATTCCACTTGATCTAAGTGGGTCCTATCCTCGGTCCCATAATTCTTTGGTAACTTTGCATTGAAGTCACCCCCAATTAAAATCCCTAACCCAGCATGGGTCTGTGGACTAAATTCTAATTTGTGTAGGGTCTTTGTAAGTGCCTCAAAGTTCTTATTTGGTACACAGTAAAAATCATTATTATAAAAATTGATTAAATAAATCCGGGTCTTTAACTTGTATTTCAAGAATTTGTTCGGATTCCCACGAGACACATCTCTAATTGTGCCACCAGCCAAAATCCTAATCCCAATAAACAGGCCACCCCCTGCTCGACCAAAACTAGGTTTGGGCACTGTTACGCTGAAACAATGATAACCCTCCATTTGTAGGTTCCCAACGGCCCAAGTCTCTTGAAACATAACAATATCTATACCATCAATTATCTTAGCCCATTGAGGATCTGAGAGCCTTTGTCCTAGCCCGGCCACATTCCAGCTAAGAATTGACAAGCCTTGATAACTGGAGTGTCTAGTGGGCTTATTACTAAGTCTCCTCACTGTATTCATGTTAGATTCGGGGAGTTTGTGGGTTTTAGGTTCGTGCGTTGCTAGAGGTGTAGCAATATGGTCATATATTGGTATGTCCTGGAGGGCATTGGCTGGTGTTACTAGTGGGTGTCCCTCATTAATGTTGTCAACTGCTAGACAGCCAATATTGCCATCCACGTCATCAATTGGTCTATTCTGGGTTGGTATATCTTCTACTAATGATAGGTATCCCTTGTTGTCACAACTTGTGTCTGTAATTCCAATGTTACCATCAACCATTTTATCCAGTCAATCCTGCTCATCTAAGTTCGAAAAAGCATATTCGAACCGATTGTATTTTGGTATATTGAATAATGGCCTCACTTCATTCCACTGCGTGTACTGATTCGGCGTGATTGCTGGATATGTCCTTTCCCTGTGATCATACTGGGGCATTGTGGGGATTTGGGGGTAATACAATGGATATGCTGGCATTGAAGCCTGATGGCGCTGAGGGGGGCCCTTCAACGGATTAAAGTCTTGGTTCTGATGAAAAAGTGGAGACTTAATCCTGGTATAAAAGTTTGGGTCCTGGTAAGGCACAGCAGGGTTATTTGCCTTGTTCAACTTAGGGGAAATCAGATGTCTGTAGAAGTAATCCAATGGGAGCAGGGTTGTGTTGAATTCCCATGGTGACGGTAGTGGTGCACTAGCCAGAGTTTTTTCCGCCCATTCGGGGTTCTTAAAATTTATTGTTATACAGTCCCCCTCAAACTTTTTCCTCAATGGACCTATCCATCCCACTCTCTGGGTGTGAATAATCTCCCTTGCCCCTTCCATTGGGAAGTTGCAGTTTGCAATTAGCCAGTGTAGGGTCTTGTTTTTAAGGGATGTCGGGGTTTCTTCTTGGTCCTTCCTAAGTTTAGATACATTGACTAAGACCAGCACATATGCCCCACTTTCAGGCGGCAGATTGATACGAGGTGGGATCGGCCTCATATGAGTTGCCGTATTTTGAGCGGGCTGAGTCCTGGGGGGGTTTTGAACAGAGTTATTAGTTTGACTCGTTGGGATTACCTTGCTCTGGGCATTATTTTGCCCCTTCCCTGACTCTGAGACTACATTGGTCGTATGAGGTTAACAGTAGGGTTAGCGCTAGTGTTTGCAGCCAGTGGGTTGGTAGCAGTCCCTTTACCTAGAGCATGTGGGGTTTTAGGCTTTGTGGTTGTAATTGGGACTGGGGGGTTCTTAGGTTTGGAGAATGTAGGTTTTGATGAACTTGGTTTAGCTCCCACACCAGTAGGCGCCCCGTAGCTGGAAATGTTTTTAATGGGGACACTTAATTCAGCTAATTGCTTTTCAATGCGTGCAAGTCTGGATTCTATCGGGGACAGATAAATACTAAGAAGTTCACCCATTCTTTCCGACAGCTGGTCATTTGTAATAATTGCGTCAGATTTATCCTTTATACCCTGCAGCATCCCTTGAGACTCTTCACCTTCTATCTCTATAATTACATTTGTTTCGTTTATGTTTGAGTGTGAGTGTGGGTTCGCCCCCTTCCTAGGCTTTCGCTTTGGTGCGCTATGTTTTCTACCCTTAGACGTGCTGTGCTTTGTGGTGTGTTTTACTTGTTTCCGTATGGCACCCTCCCGCCTACCCCTTACTTGCCTCGTACTGTCTGTAACTACTTCATCTGGTGTAGGATTAATGGACAAATTGGGAGTCCTTTCCAAATCCATACTAGATTCTGAGTCGGAGTCTATTAGGGGATTTGATGCTGATAGATTAACCTCATTTGGTATACTATGAATCTCGGCACAGATATCAATAGTAGGTCCGGTATTAGTAGTTCTAACCTCGATAGGAGTTCTTGCCGATGCAATGAGACTAAGGGATGATCTTTTGGCTAGGGCTAGGTCTTGTGAAACCCTGCGCTCCAGGAGTAAAATGCCCTGATCTATGGCATCATTGGCCCTTGTTATGAAGTTGTCTCTTGGGCCTATCACTGGAGCACCCCCGGCTGCAGTTTTGTTTCTAGTACCCCTAGTAGACATGGTGTGAGTGTTTATGTTATCACAGTTGGAGTATTACTCAATTTCAATGCTATAAGACAATAGATGTGATAATGGGCTTTGGGGGGTGAGAGAAGCAATATATCAAGCGATACAGTCAAGTTCGCAAAGAACAAGGAGATAGATGCAAGTCAATGTTATTGTTATATCCCTTATGCAAGTTTTCAAAATGTCCAACAGTCAATCCAGGTGCGATAAGGGGTATGGGGAAACATACCTTGGGGATACTTGCGATAACAATGTTAGGGAGGTGTGCCCGGCCCGGCCTCCTTCGTCTCTGAGGGCCTCAGAGGGCCCGCCCTTTGCCCGGGCTTCGCCCAGCTGCTCCCGCGCGCGACTCGCGTGGCGCTCGGCGCTCCTCTCTTTTCTGGCGCCTCCGGGCGCAAAGCTGGCGTCAGGGACGCGACTTGGCCACCGGGGCACCTGGGAGGTGTAGTTTATAGCCCCCCGGTGGCTGTAGGCGATGTTGCAGCTTTACAAGCAGCCGTTCCCGTCACGGCGTTTCCCTGGATCTGGTGCAGGAGCCGTTGCCCTCACGGCAGGGTAAGTAGAAATACAAGCGTCCCAAAGAGCGCTCGGCGCTCCTCTCTTTTCTGGCGCCTCCGGGTGCAAAGCTGGCGTCAGGGACGCGACTTGGCCGCCGGGGCACCTGGGAGGTGTAGTTTATGGCCCCCCGGTGGCTGTAGGCGATGTTGCGGCGTTACAAGCAGCCGTTCTCGTCACGGCGTTTCCCTGGATCTGGTGCAGGAGCTGTTGCCTTCACGGCAGGGTAAGTAGAAATACAAGCGTCCCAGTAGTACAGCTAGAGAACGGGAGAAACAGCATTAGATTAGGTAAGCGGCTGTGACGGAGGAAATTCATTGGTGCCGAAGCAATAGTTTTCAGAGACCTTTAATGTTGTGGGATATATTGATAGTACACTTAGAACTCCATGTTGGTTTGTTTGGTACAGAAGTTCCATGGGGCTGAACCCTAAGGACTTCAGTGGCTTGTCCCACCACGGGGGCCGTCACTGTCCTGAGCGGGATGGGTACCGGGTAGCATGGTCCACCAAGACCAGGATAAACCTGTTGCCCATGGCTGTCTTGGGGTCCATTGGCCTCACAATGTCAATGCCCACCAATTCAAAGTGGGTATTGAATACAGGGAAAGGTTGGAGAGGGGCTTTTTGCTTAATTCCACTTTTCCCACTTGCCTGGCAAGTTTGCCAAGTCCTACAATGAGTATCTGAACTCTTCCGCATTTGGGGCCAATACAAGTGGGTGACAAGCCTTTCAAAGGTCTTGTCCTGCCCCAGACGTCCAGCTAAAGGCACACCATGAGCCAAACCCAGTAGGAAGGTTCTGAAGCACTGGGGTACCACCAGCACACTGGCTGACCCAGGCTCAGCAACCTTAGGCTCGCTATACAGGAGGTCGTTCTCCCAGTAGATCCAATGTGATCCAGACCGATCACCTGCTGCCTGGTTTGTGGCCTGTTGCCACAAACCCACAAGAGAAGGGCACTTCTGCTCTGCACAAAATTCCTCCCTGGAGGGTCCTACTTCTTGCTGCCAATGGGTCAGCTCAGGCAGGTCCCCCAGTTCAGCAACTTGCTCCCCTGTAGGTTCCAGGGCATCCCCCTCAAGTTCTGCCTTGTCGTGGGAACAATGAGGGCTGGTTTCCCGTGCCCCCTACCTCTTCTCTTTAAGGCTGGTTCCTGGGCCATACTTTCATGCTCCAGGACCTCTTGAACACCCTTACTGGCTGCCATAGACCGAGTGGTTACACACGCCCACTCAGGTAGACCTAACATCTCCAAATTTATTTATTTATTTATTTGGTAGTTTGTAGAGCGCACAGCTACCTCCAACTGAGGTGTCCCGGCGCTGAAGATATACCCTCTCCAAGGGGCAGTGGGATTATGCTGCGATTGGATACTTTTAGACAAGGGAGAAGAGCCAGGTCTTGAGTTTCTTTCGGAATAGAGGCTCCGACATCAAGAATCTTAATTCAATGGGAAGTTGGTTCCACAGTTAGGAGGTGGTCACTGCAAAGCCTCTTCCACCTGTGCGGGCCAGGCGAAAGCGGGGGCAGATCATAAGGCGGAGATGGTTGGATCTGAGGTTAAGGGAGGCTTGTGAGTGTTTAATTCTGTGGCGCAGGTAAAGAGGACCTCGATCATTCATCGCTCTAAAGGCCAGAATTAAGGCTTTGAATTGGATGCGGCGTCTTACTGGGAGCCAGTGAAGATTGATCAGATGGGGGGAGATAGAGTGGCGAAAGGGGATGTTGCATATCAGCCTGGCCGCTGCGTCTGGACTCTCTGAAGTTGGTTTATGAGATAAGCTGGGGCACCTACGTATAGACTATTTGCGTAGTCCAAGTGAGCTGTGATGAGAGAGTGGACAACTGTTTTACGTGAGTCTATTGGTAGGTAAGGGATGATTTTTTTTATCATGTGTAGTTTACCAAAGCACGCTGAGGTAACTTTATTAATTTGCGTCTTGCTGGAGAGGGCAGTGTCAAATTGGAAGCCAAGGTTACGGGCTGTTTGAACTGGGTCAGGGGGAGGGTCTAATTCAGTCGGCCACCAGAGGGTGGAGGGTTTGGGGGATTTTTTTTTTTATTTTAAATTTTTGGTAAACCTTTATTGTCAATAGCACAGTTACAATCACAGGCACGATACCATCACAGTCGGCCAGTAAATCAAAGGCGGTCAGAGCAAGTCAATTAAGCAGCTAGCAAAGCAACATTCCGCCACCCAAACACCCCGTTGTAACTCAGGATAATGTCCGTACCAAATTGGCACCAGGATTAATGAGGTTTCTTTTAAAGTTTTAAAGAAAAACAGGATCCATTGCCGCACAATCAAATAATACAAAAGCAAGGGGTTAGCAAAGGTCAGGATATGCATGGTCAGGACTAATGCAGGCAGGACGATAACTCCAGTACACAATATCAGGATGGACAATAAGCTATACATTCCGCCCCCCACACAGCAGGTGCCCGCCTCAACACAAGAATTTATAAAAACATCCCCCCTTGCAATTCGCACCACCAGAACGTACGGAGTGTAGCCCGTTACTTGGTCCTATCAAAGACTAAAAGAAGAGAAGTGGAGAAAAGCAGAAAGAAACAGAAGAGAAAAAGAGGCCCTAGAAACAGAAAAAGGAAAGATAATATGTCCCCCCCCGCAAACCCCCCACCCTGCACCCCTGCCTCCGGCTAAGGCCTCCCCCTTAGCAGCGTGCCTGTCGCCCAATGTGAACCCGAAATATAGGAAAGAAGAGAAGTATAAAGAAGAAAAAACGTAGTGGGGGGTCCCAGTTCAGGCCCCCGGCCCCCCCTCCCCGGCATAGTGCACGTCTAAAATGGCGTCGCCGCTGAATACACAGAACACTCCCCGATATAAATTAACAATCGACGCGCCAGAACACCCAGGCACCCAACCTCGATAGTGACCCCCTCCCTTAGCAGCCCAGAAAAACAATCCTCCCCCGCAGCCCCGGCACACCCGGTCGAAACAATGCTGTATCCCAGTCCAAACCTTTCGTAGCCATTTAACCAAAGTAGTGAAGGTACAGTAAGAATAAATGTCCAGGGGAAGACAGGAGATCTTGCAGTGTCCTAGAGCACAACACATTCCTGGAGCCGTCCGCCACCCTCGACAGCCTCCCGATCAGCCACGCAGGCACAGGTCAGTACAAATAGTCAGACCGCGCAGTTTAAATAGCATGACGACAGCAACCGCTGGTGAGAATGCAGCATTGAGGTCACCCCATGTTTCACAACAACGGAGTTCCCGATGATTCCATGCGCTGGGGTGGCAGGCACCGTTCCGAAGAAACCTTCCGTAGCAATCAGGGAGGTCACCCAGACCAATTCACACTTGACAGCATCATACAAAGATGTACCAAATACACCCGTCGGGGCCTTACCACGAACCGAAGGGGGAGTCACTGAGCCATAGGCACCCGGAAAAAGTGTCAGCATCACATGCACTCGTGACACCGCAAACGCTGGGGTCCAAGTTCACAATTGAGCATTGCCGTTGCATCAGGGTGGGTATCCAAACCCCCTGCGCCTTGCCAGGTGTGCATCGCCGTCTGTGCCGGTGGGAGCGGCTCTGCAGAGACGGCGCCATCAATCGGGGCCCACAGCATAAGTGCCGCCGGAGCCCTCACACAAGCCGCCATTTTGTCGAATATCAGGGCGTCTCTCCAGTTGCAGACGGTGTAACTGCCGTCCCAGCCTTCGATCCGGTGGTCCCACACATTTCGCACTGTGCATCCGAGCGATGCCAAATCATAACCCATTGGCTGGTTCCGAACCCCAAAACACGGACACAATCCACTTCAGCCGATGTGCTTTCATTCCCATCAGGGAAACAAGAGAGATGCCGCAGTCCACCGTCAGCGAGGCAGCAATCAAGGGAGGAGGGAGGGTCCATGCAACACGGGGAACCGGCACTCCACAGCAAGAGCAGGGGCTCCTCTCGGGGCAAGATAAACGCCCCAGCGGGTGTCTGGCGCCACTCAGGTCTTCCTGACCGATGTTGTTGTGTCCATGGCGGCAGTGACCTCACGCGAGGCCCCGGCTCCGGGACCCGCGCAGGCCCCGCCGACTGAAGGGCATATCTCCGCCCTCCGAACTCGGAGAGCCGCCAGAGTCACTCCCAGCGGGTCAGGGCACATTCCGTCGTTCGACAAACCGTCGGCGGCGCCACCGCAACAGCTGGATCAAGTAGCCGGAGGAGAAGGTCGTCGGAGCCGGGAGCCCCGGCGACCATCTTGGCCGCCCGGTTCCGTTTGGGGGATTTTTGATTAAAAAATAGGACCTCAGTCTTGTCCGTATTAAGCTTTAAGTTGTTAGCCAACATCCAGGAGGCAATATTCATCAAGCATTGGCGAAAGTTATGAAAAGATTTTTCGGAGTGGTCTTTGAAGGAGAACACCAGTTGGGTGTCGTCGGCGTAAAAGGTTGCTTTGACGCCCCAAGATTCGATCACTTTTGCCAGAGGTTTTAAATATACATTGAATAAAAGCGGGCTGAGAGCAGAACCTTGCGGAACGCCCCAGATCAGTGGTTTCTTGGTGGAAAAGAAAGAGCCCAGCATCACCTGTTGGAATCTGTTAGTGAGGAAAGATTTAATCCAGGTGAGGGGAGTTCCGCTTATACCGACCTCTTCTGGACAGAAGAATGTCGTGGGAGATGGTGTCAAATGCTGCGGATAGGTCGAGGAGAACCAGCATGGCCTCCTCTCCCCTATCCGTGCATTATCGAATCGACTCGGAAACCTCAAGAAGAGCTGACTCTGTACTAAAGTCTGGTCTGAATCCAGATTGACAATCATGAAACAAGGAGTTGGATTCAAGGTAATGGGATGGTTGCTCTTGGACTGCTTTTTCAAGCACCTTAGCCGGCTTGGGCAGGAGTGAAATTGGCCTGTAATTGCTTAGGCAGGCGGGGTCAATGCCAGTTTTTTTTTGGATCGGGATAAGCATGGCGTGTTTCCAGGTGGAAGGGACCATACCTGAGCGTAGGGAAGAGTTCCATATTTCAAGGAGGGGGTCAATAATTAGAGGGGCAATTTCGTTCATGATAGATGCCGGGGCTGGATCTAAAGGAGAGCAAGATTTACATTTCACAAGAAGGTTCAGGGCATGTTCCTTAGTGAGAGGGTTGAAAACGGTGAATGCATGCTTACTGATGATGACAGGTTCCTTGGTAGTAATGGTGGCGTTCTGAAGAATATTTTCCGCAATGTTGGAATTTTTTTTTTCGAAGAAGTCTGATAGATTTTCACTCAGTGCTTGGGAAGGGGGGACTGAGGTGGACATAGCAGTGGGCTTGGTAAAATCTTTAATGATATTAAAAAGGGCTTTGGAAGAGTTTTTTGCATTTGCAATAGAGTCTGCGAAATAGGTTCTAATAGAGTTGCGTTTGAGTTTACGAAACTCTTTGAGGGTTTGTCTGTAGAGCGCTTTGGCTTCTGGGTCATAGGCCTGCCGCCACTTTCGTTCAATCTTTTTACATTTACTTCTATGTTCTCTTAGTTCCTGAGTGAACCAGGGAGCTGACGGTTTTTGTCTGCGGGAGGTGAGGGCTTGTAACTGGGCTAATTTCTCAATGGCAGTTGTAAGATCATTGCTAAATGTGTGAACCGCTTCATTTAGATCGTCAGGAAACGGGTTTAAGTTGTTATGATAATGTTGTTCTAAATTAGAACACGATATCTTGTACCATTTCCTGCCTTGTGTTCTGATGGCAGACTCTTTTTTGACAATTTGAGTTGAGGGAATCTCAAATGGGATTAGAAAATGGTCTGACCATGTCAGAAGCAGACTTTGAAGGATTTTCAATTTTTCGTGGTTAGAAAAGATAAGGTCAAAGGTGTGTCCTGCTGTGTGAGTGGGGCCCTTAACTTTTTGTATCAGATTTAGGTTTTCCATTGATTCTAAGAAATGGGCGGCGCGGTTGCAGCTATTTATATCAACGTGTAGGTTGAAATCTCCCAGTACCACAAAGTGGGGATGTTTGATAGAGAGATCTGCGGTGATTGCCAGCAATTCAGAGATGGCTGATTGGGGGGTGTTCGAGGGATTGTATACCAAAATTCCAGAGGCAATGGCTGTTGTAGTGTCTGTGATCGTGAAGTATAGTGCTTCAATGGGCTTAATATTTGCAGTTTTCCTGGAAGTGATATTCAGGTGGTTCTTTAGAATTACTGCGATTCCTCCACCTGTTTTGGAGCCTTCGCGGCATAAGCCAGTGAAGCGGTAGCCGGTGGGTACGGCGAGAGATATGTCGGGGTTGGAGGAGTCTTTAATCCAGGTCTCAGTTAGAAATAAAGCGTCCCAGGAGGTGGAAGATAGTAGTAACCAGATGTCATTGGCGTGACAGGGTAAGGAGCGACAGTTCACCAATCCCATTGAGTGATTTTTGATGGGAGAGGGACGACTGGTTGTGAAGGCCTGGGGGCAGGTCCAGTAGGGGCGCAGAGTGAATTGGTAATTATGACATTTATATAGAGGTGGGTTAGGGCGAGGGAGATAGCATATGGTGGTTTGGGTGCAAGATTTCTTACCAATGTCCAGAAGCTGTGTCCTGGTCCATGTGAGTCTCTGCGCGGGTTGAGGAATAACAGCATGGCTGGCCCTAGGCACGGAGCTGGCGCGGACGGGCGCAGACGGGCTTGCCTTAGGCGCGCCTTCGGCGCGCATACGTCGCGCCCGCTGCGCGTCCGAAAGATACACATAATTTATGGAGAGTATGCGTCGGGAGAGAGGGGCGTGGCCTCATAAAAGGGGCGTGGCCCTAGTGTGCGGCGGGAAATGGCAGCAAGATTTGGTTGACTGAGTTCCCTCGGCAGCGCTAAGATCCGCTGCGTAGCTGTGGGCAGGAGGCTGGGATTGAGGACGGTGAGGTTTTTTAAATCAACACACACACAATTCAATCGTGACTCTCAGTTTGTTTAAAAACAAAACATTTCATTTGTGACTCTCAAATTAGGTTTAAAATTCCAAGTGCTCGCTGAGTATAGCTCCCGGCTTCCGCCTCAGGAGATGTAAACTTCTGACAGACGCTGGGCTATCGCGTCTTTTGTAGTCAGGGGGCGTGGCCTCATAAAAGGGGCGTGGCCCTAGGGTGCGGCGGGAAATGGCGGCAAGATTTGTTTGACTGAGTTCCCTCGGTGCGCTAAGATCCGCTTCGTAGCTGTGGGCAAGAGGCTGGGATTGAGGACAGTGAGGTTTTTTAAATCAACACACACACAATTCAATCGTGACTCTCAGTTCATTTAAAAACAAAACTTTTCATTCGTGACTCTCAAATTAGGTTTAAAATTCCAAGTGCTCGCTGAGTATAGCTCCCGGCTTCCGCCTCAGGAGATGTAAACTTCTGACAGACGCTGGGCTATCGCGTCTTTTGTAGTCAGGGGGCGTGGCCTCGTAAAAGGGGCGTGGCCCTAGGGTGCGGCGGGAAATGGCGGCAAGATTTGTTTGACTGAGTTCCCTCGGCATCGCTAAGATCCGCTGCGTAGCTGTGGGCAAGAGGCTGGGATTGAGGACGGTCAGGTTTTTTAAATCAACACACACACAATTCAATCGTGACTCTCAGTTCGTTTAAAAACAAAACATTTCATTCGTGACTCTCAAATTAGGTTTAAAATTTCAAGTGCTCGCTGAGTATAGCTCCCGGCTTCCGCCTCAGGAGATGTAAACTTCATGAGCCTTCTTCTCCACCTTTGCCCAAGGGAAGCTTCTTAAATCATTGCCCAACAGACAATCAACAGGCATGGCTGTCCTCACAGCTACTTGGAGACTACCTGAGACAGAAATCTTTGATGACATCCTTGGGGATATATACCCTGTCTTCAGAAGGCACAGATGGTGCGCTGCCACCAGAGGGATTGCTTTCTAAGCCGTTTGCTTTGATCTCTAACTCCCTCAACATTCTCTCATGGTCCAATCTCATTTTCTCTCTTTCCAAGAACATTCTGTTATTCTCTAGGTCCCTCTGACCCTTAATCTTGAGCTTGGCCATCTCCATTCTGTGCATCCTATTTCTCTCCCTGTCTTCCAACTCTCTGGGTGACAGGTCTTTGGAAGAGATGCTACTGCTAGGCGGGGACGGTACCCCTTCCCTAGCTTGAAACACTGGCCTATCCAGCTGCCCATCTGCATCCCCAGCTGGCTCCACCACCAGCTCATGGGCATTTTTTGCTTCTACCCAGGCCCTCAGCGCCTTTTGGTATTCATCCTTTTTGACCAGGCCTGGGAGAGCAACTTAAAATTTTCTGCAGAAGTACTTGAGCTGTTTCACATTGCAGGTTTCCAACCTCTCTTCCTCAAAATCTAGACCCATAGATGCAACAGATGATGGTCTGCTCATGGCAGTAAGAATTGGCAGCTCTCAGGAAAAGTAACAGTCCAAGGCCCTACAGGCCTGTCTCCCCTCGAACCTGCTCCTGCGAAACCCCGGCGTATCCAGCAGCCAGCAACCGCACAAACCCCGGAGGACCTGCCTGCCTTCACTTTCAGTACTGTTTCTCCTGTGAACACCGGACGTGTTTAAATTGCAGCTTCTGGTGCCAGCCAGGAACTGCGAATCGAGGCCACTCTGCACCCTCCGAAACCGGCCCAAGCTCGAGTGGAAAAACACCACAAGGAGGTCCTCCTGGTGATCCTGACCCGCTATCCGGCGACCCCTGACTTGTCTCCAGCCTCCTGATGACACCTGCAGCCTCAATTCAGAGGACCCCCGCGTCCGCGACCAGAGCGGTAAGAAAATCCGACGTCCAAAGGCACCCGATGCCTCACGGCCTTGTATGCACAACCCAGCAGTGCCTAACCAACCCTCAACATCCCAACTTACCCCTCAAAGTGGTGCAGTGTTTCTTTGTCCCGGACATTCTCCATTGAAATCAACAGGGCACCGAACCACAAAACAGCACCCTGCACCCGGCCGCCCTAGTACCGCTGAGGGTGCACCTTTGGTGCTACTTTGGTCCCCAACTTGCCCTGAGCTAAACCCTAGGAGCTTTGCTCCCACAACCCCGTGGCCTGCTTGCCAGCAGCCACCAACCTGAGCCCCCTATCCTCCATAGAATAACATTGGGCCTCAACACTCTGCGCCCTAGTGCCACTGAGGGTGCAACAACAGTGCATCACTGACCCTGCGAGACCCCTGAGTCTAGCCCCAGAACTATAACTCCAAAGACCAAGTACTTACCTCGAAACCGATAACCTGTTTTTCCTCATAGGATAACATTGACACTTTTTCTCCCAAAAAGTTTCTAAGTGTCGACTTTTGAAACTAAGAGTATTCTTTAAAGGGGGCATGGCCAAGCAACATGGCCGTCAGGATGTAGGCTCCCGCGGCTCCCGGCGGGCAGACTCTGTAATCCTGCATAAGTTCCTGTACGGGCTCATAATCTGATCCTCGGAGGGGTATATGAGCACCGGAAACCTTGGGCTACATCCTGACACCACTTTTGGGCCGATTGCTGGAAGGAGAGCATGCAAGACAGATTGGGCTCTGCGGAGGTGGGGCCAGTATCACGCAAGGCCGAGGTCTGGGCGTACTCTTGCGTGAAGGTGGCGCTCCTTGTTCGAGTTGACGGCGGTCACCAGAGCCCCTGGGTCGGGGGGGGGGCGCGACGCTGCGGGAGTGTGACCTGCTGCCTTTGGGAAGCCTCGACTGCGGAAGCTCCATAAGACGGTCCTGGTGGGCAGTACGGAGGCGCCCGAAGTCACTGCCGCGCCGGCTGGCGCTGTCGGGAGTGAAGCGGCCTGCCCGGCCCGGACTACCGCAGCTGATCCTTAGGTGGGGGAGCCAACTGGGGAGGTGCCCGCTGCCACCGGGGCCCTCCCGATCGGTCCCGTGCCCTGCGTTTGCAACGGGCCTAGTAAGAGGCTGGAGAGCCGGCCGGTGAGGACTGGGGGCGGAGCCGTTATCCTACAAGGCCGGGATCTGGGGCTTGGTCCCGCAGCGCCGAGGAGAACTTAACCCCGGGAGCCCACGGTCATCAGGCCCTGGGGGGAGGGGAGCGATCCCGTGGCGGAGAGGCCTGCGGCCATCTGGAGCCCCCTGGGTGCAGGAGCTAGTGGACGGAGCTGCCGGGCCTTGCGCTAGGCCTACGAGGGCCTGACGCACCTCAGAGCTGCAGTGAGGGGAGTGACTCGTGCTGCCTGGGTCCTGCGCTCAAAATCTACTAGGAGCGATAAGGAGAAGGGGGAGCCTGCTGCCATTGGGGAGATCTGGCGGCGGACGTGGGGGCTGACCTGCGAGGTGCCGTGTGGGCTCCTGGGAGGCCTTGATCTGGGTCTTCGAGGACTGCAGATTGGGTGACCGGCTCCCCGGGCCCTGAGAAGAGCGGAACGCACTCCTGGAAGAAGACCCACCTTCATCAGGGTCCATGGGGAGACGGGGAGCATTGGGGGACCTGAATTGGCGCTGTGGTGGTCGAGCAGGTGGGGGCCTGCCTGGAGCACGGCTTGAGACGCTGGCGCCCTGTGGAACTGTTCCTAGGGGAGAGGACCTGACGCTGGAGGGGGCTGCTGTCGTTGGGGGACCCTGCAAGGATTGGACCCCGGCGGCTCGTCTGGAATCCTGAGGATCGACTGGGTCCTGGAGACGCGCCCTGACACTGAGGACGGATCCGACCGAACGTGAGGAGAGCTCGGGAGGTCTGCAGGGACGGTACAGGGGCTCCTGCGGCTAACTGTGGATTGCCGGGGAAATCGATGGGCCTCCGGGTCGACCGAAGTGTACGTGGAGAGGGACTGCCCGGATATGGCATTGGTGTGGGCTCCCATCATCGTGGACGTTCCGAGAAGGGCCTAGGCGCTGTGCGAGGTCGGCAGTGGTAGGCTGATGCGGACAGTGGGTGATTTAGAGTCTGGCGAATAGTCAGTGTGTCGCCTTCATTTTGTTTAAATTTGTTTATTGGGTCTGAATCATCACATAACAAAAAGAAGAACAGACAATAATCGGAATACATTACCACAGTCTTACATCAGGTAGGTAAAATTGCATGTCTCGTGACCACAGGTTTTCTCTTTCCATGTGTCAAAGCCTTGTGTGCTCAGTATGTGACTCATCGTAGAGACATCATGATGTATCGGAAAGGTGTCAGTGTGTCACCCGCCAGTAAACGGCGATGCATGTATTTCTTACCGCATCGTCGGTCCTTTTCCGATAGTAACTCTCAGTTGGGTGTGAGGTATCACTATAGGCATGTTAGGTGGGGCCAGTGATGCAGGTGTATCCCAGATTCTCTTTGGAACTATCAATGCTATGTGTGTGTTCAGTATATAACTGCGCCCGGGCTGTCTGCCGGTCTATTATTCAACGATTCTCAACTGTGGGGAATCAGCAACAGGGGAATGGGGTGTCGGGGAGGGGGGGGGGTTCTGACTATGGTTCTGTCGGATTTCTGTTGTTCGGATAGGCGTAGGAGCTCGACGGGGCATAGGTGCTGCGCCGGAACGCATGAGGAGGGGAGTAGCTACACAAATACTGTTATGAACGTGGTGTGAACTAGGGGGTAGTCTAGGGTCAGCTCCCGAACAGGCATGCTCCTGGGTGTCTGGTGGCCCTCAGATGTGTCTCGCAGTGAGTGGGGCCGAAGAGGATGGCTGAGTTTGGGGTTGTCCATCAGGTGGGGGCTCGGGGGGTCAGTTTCATATGTGAATGTGTGTAGCAACTGTGCCCATTCTAAGGAAATAGGGCTTTTACGGGTCCCTTTCAGTTCTTCCTCCCGAAGTGTTTCTTCCTCTGCCTTCCCCCACTTTTTTACCGCGCCTATCCAGGCTGCCTCTGGTGGGCCCGTTGGGGATCTCCAGTGCATGGCTATCCCTCTTTTCGCCAACAGGATTGCTAGGGACATAAAACGGTATTGTATCTTCTCAGTTTTTTTCCTGTGTAATATCCCCAGAGCACAAGCCTCCCATGTCGTCATATTTGTGACCTGGGTCGTGTCCCTCAATGTTCATTGCACTCTATCCCAGTACCCTTGTATGGTGGGGCAGTCCCAGAACATGTGTCTAAAGTCCGCCGCAGGAGCGTGGCAGCCGGGGCATGTAAATTGCATGTCAGGGTAGCAGAGTGTCGCCTTCATATGCACGGGTTGTAGTGTGGGGCTCGTGGGCTTTCCTCTGCCACCAAGGGAGCCTTAAGGGGACTTGATGTCCACGATGCGTAAAGGATAAAACGCCCGGGCTACGCAGCCCAACACCATAACGCAGTACACCACCCAGCGACTCACCTCGCAGAAGATTACGCGCTAGTCGGGACAGGATGAAGGGGACCCGGCTCCTGAAAACCCCTCCCGGGCAGAACTGTTAAAGGCGATTCAGGGGTCGCATTCAGCCCTAGAGCGGCAAATTGAGACGGTGTCCATCGACGTGAATTTATTACAGACTGACCTCCGCAAAGTGGCCGACAAAGTTACAGATGCGGAGGGGAAAATCACCCAATCGCAAGGGGAGGTGGCGTCCCTAAAAAAAACCAGTCTCGCAACTCACGGCCACAACGGAGACGCTGGGCGGAGAGCAGAGGATGCGGAAGGGAGCGCGCGCCGTAGTAACATAAGGGTACTAGGTATTCCGGAACAGGCGGAGGCAGGCAACCCAGAACGCTTCCTGGATCACTGGATTCGTACTGCATTGTGTCCTGCAGGTCTGTCAGACGTATTCGTGATTGAACGAGCCCATAGAGCGTTGGTACCGCCGCCGAGGCCCGGAGCTCCGCCAAGGACCCTTATTGCCAAGATCCTCAACTATCGAGATTGAGACTGCATCCTTAGAGCGGCGAGGGAGTCTGCGGATCTCACGTTTGAAAATGCAAAGGTCTCCATTTTTCCGGACTATACCCAACTGGTCCAGGAGCAGCGGAAGTCCTTCCTGGCAGTTAATCAAAAGCTCCGGGAGTTGCACCTACAGAATATGCTACGCTACCCGGCGAAACTCAAGGATATTTCCCAGGGAAAGTCGCACTTCTTCGAGGCCCCGGAGGAAGTCTGGGAGTGGCTCGAGATTAAGGGGGATGCCTTCCCACCGGGAGAGCGGGGAGGAAACCGCAACACATGGGGGACAAAACCGCAGCGGAGGCGTACCAATCGGAGACGGCGTTGGTCCCGTACAGATGAGGTAGAGGAGGGACAACGAGTCATGGTGGGGGAGGATGGAGCCCTCCGCCTGGATTTGAAGGAGTCTGACCTCTTGCCACCGAAATCAAAGTCTCCCCCTCCGGGAGAAGTTCTTGTACCGGACACGCTGCAGCCCACCACGGATATTATTTCCCCTACCAGTGCTACGATCCCGGAGACGGCTGGGGCAGAGGGGCAGGTTCCGGAAGCCCTGCAGTGAGGAGAGGAACTGGTACTGTATGGTTTGATGGACTCTGGGCCTGGTGGTTGACCGATGACGGGCCGTAAGGGGGCCACTACTTACAGGGAGGCTAAATTCAGTCATGGGTTTCAGAGGTTGAGGTGGTGTGTTAGAGAGCGAAGGCATGAACACACAATGGTATCCTTCACTGTAATGGCCTGAACTGCATTTATGATTTGATAGCGGCCTTGCTGGGAGCTGGGGGGGGGGTGTTTCTTTTTTCTGTTGGGAGGTTTAGCCAGATTTGGCGTATGGGGAGGCTGTGCACGTCCTGGCACCAACATGGGAAGGGCATATCGGCTGGTTTTGTTGTTGCTAGTATATTGCTCGTGGGTGGGGGAGGGGTCAGAATGGGGTTGTTGAAGGGAAATGTTGTAGGCATCGCATGTATGACACTTCGGGCACGGGGCTGGGGGGACACTAGGGGTGGCGTTCTATGGGGAGGCGGGATACATCATCGCCAATGGGATACAAGTTCATGAGCTGGAATGTGAGAGGGCTAGGTACTTGCACTAAAAGATATAGAGTCCTTTCTTTGCTTCGCAGGCATGGGGTTTCAATTGCATGTCTTCAGGAGACCCATCTTACGGACGAGGGGGCGCAGAAGTTGGGTAAAAAGTGACGGGGTCAGGTATTCCACTCCTCTTATTCAACATATGCTAGAGGGGTGTTGATTTGGGTGGCGCCTGGGGTCCCATTCGCAGTCCAGTATGTAGAAGCAGACATTCAGGGCAGATACCTGCTCCTCAGGGCAAAATTAGATGGTAGGAACATTGTCCTTTTGAATACCTATGCACCTAATGTAGATGATCCGGGCTTTTTTCAGGCTCTCCAAGACGTGCTGATTTATGATTTGGGAGATCCAATTCTTTGGATGGGGGATTTCAATTGTGTTCTGGACCCGGTACTCGATAGGTCCCCACCACGGGAGGGCACAAAACCCCGAATGACGGCCCAGCTTCAGGAGGTCATGGAGAATATAGGGGCTGTGGATATTTGGCATCAGACAAACCCAACACAGCAAGTTTACACCTGTTTTTCCCCTACTCATAACACATACAGTCGCCTTGATAGGGTTTTAGTCGATAACGCGGAGATTAACATGTCTATAGAAGTAACACACCAGGTGCGCTTCCTATCTGACTACTCCCCGGTGGCATGTCTGGTACGATGGGCAACCCCGGTTTCCCGCCCACGTACTTGGAGGTTTCCGGTGGATATCCTCCGGGATCAGGTGGGGAAGGCGCATGTGGAGTCGGCCCTCTGGGACTATATGGACCTTAATTGGGAGGAGGAGGGCCTGTCGCTGGCCACCAAATGGGAGGCCCTAAAGGCGGTGGTGAGGGGGGCCTGTATGGGACTCACGAACGGAGTCCGGAAGCAGCTTACACAGGATCTGCGGGCGGCAGAGGACGCACTAGTAAAAGTCCAAGCAGTGGCGGCATCTGACGACCTGCAGAGGGAGGAGGAGCACGCGGCCCTTGGTAAGGTTGATGATATTCTGGACCGACTTGATAAGTATAACCTAGGCCAATATAGGCAGCGGCTCCATAGGGAAGGGGCTAGGTCACGCGGCTTTTGGCATGGATCCTTCGGAAAGAGCAGACCCCGGAACGTAGCGTGGCTCTGCGAGACTCCAATTGGGACGTGGTACATTCGGAGCGTGCAATTCTCGAGGCCCTCAGTTCCCACCTATAGCAGGTATACACTGCGGACCCTGACATATCCGCTGCTTCTTATTCCTCTTATCTGCAGGGACTGACCCTTCCATCCCTCTACAGTGCGGACCAGGAGAAACTGGATCTGGCGGTAACGTTGGGTGAGGTGCGGGCGGCTCTGGCCCGCCTGCCGCGCGCAAAGTCACCGGGAAGTGATGGATTCCCGCTGTAGTTTTATCATGAGTTTGGAGACACATTGTCGCGAGTCCTCGTACAGGTCTTTGCCGAGGCCTTTGAGAATGGGTCTCTCCCGCAGAGCATGTCCAGTGGGGAGATTTGCATCATCCTTAAACCGGGGGGGGGGACAAACTTGATCCTTCCACGTATCGACCAATCACCATGATTAATACAGATGTTGAAATTCTTGACTAAGTTATTGGCCACTCAGCTGGCACCACATATGGCGCAGTTGGTCCATCCGGACCAATGCAGCTTTATCCCGGGGCGTAACACCGCCATGAATTTACGGCGCTTGAATCCCATCACACATGAGGTCTAGGGGTCAGAAGACCAGACTGTGCTCGTGTCCGTTCACCTCGCCAAGGCGTTCAATACTGTGGACTGGGGTTATTTGCAAGAAGTCCTCTCAGTGATGGGCTTGGGCCCCAACTTTTGCCGCTGGATTTGTATCCTGTATAATTCCCCCCGGGCTCGGGTACAACTGGGAACGGCGCGTTCGGAGGAGTGGCAATTGGGACGGGGTACAAGGCAGGGGTGTCTACTCTATAGGATTTCCCCATTATCCTGTGTCTCTTTGAAGCTTGTTTTAGGCACTGATCACTGATGATGTAATCCCCTAATAGTGTTTTGCGGCATAATTGAGTGGTTCTTTTGATCTATTTACTTCTGTAGTTGTGACTCTAGTTGGCATAAGAAATATCTACTCTGATCATGATTTTCTCATGATCTTGTGTCTCTTTGAAACTTGCTCTAGGAACCGATCATATATGATGGAATCCCCTAATAGTTTTTTGCGGCATAATTTAATGTTTTTTTTTTAACCTATTTTTCTTTTCTTCTTATTATTGTCTTTTCTCATTATGTTTAGGGCTTACTGCTTGCCTGACTAAGATCCATGTCTCAGTGATCTACACGTCATTGGGAATTTTCTAATAAAAAGTCAACAAACAGAATATATATTTTTAAGTGAGTATGGTGACATTTCAAGTACTTAAAGTTGCTGTTATTACTTAGGAC
Source organism: Lissotriton vulgaris (assembly GCF_964263255.1). Lineage (NCBI taxonomy): Eukaryota > Metazoa > Chordata > Amphibia > Caudata > Salamandridae > Lissotriton > Lissotriton vulgaris. The sequence goes on from NC_141694.1 coordinate 584,853,238, forward strand.
AGTGAGGAATGGGCCATGCACACTGTACTTCTCAATGAAAATGAAGTGGGTAAAACAAAACTAAGGGTTTGCTGTGTAATATTTTTGAGGGTTCTTTCTTGAACAATCACCTAGTGGGATGATGTGGTAAAACAAAATAATAGAGCTCTTTCGTGTGATAGTAAATTATCACACCAACAGTGTGATAAACCAACAGTGTTTTTATAAATTAATGGGATTATTGTATCAACAGATAGACAGGTTTTCTATGACATGGGTCTAACTTGAAATTGTTTGCGACACGTTCCTTCCAGGTACTTTTTTTTTGTAACCATCTTTTTTTATAAAAATAAAAAAATACCACAGTAAATACAAATACTAGGTAAAGACCTTCCCCACTGGTTGTTTAAAAAACATGTAGAGAAGTTTAATATAAAAAACCTTTAAACTAATTTGTGGAGCACTTATCATATGGCTAATAAGGATAAAATGTGGACTTATGAATACCTTTTGTGAAATTCTAGTGACCACATATCTTTGTAATAAATAAACAGTGTTTAAACATGTTTTTGAAACATACCCTTCTGTTTGGTTTTAAAACACCTTTTGACAAAATAATATCTGTATAGATACTGGTTATCCATTTTGAACTGTATATGTTTTCCCAAAGGTCTAAAAGAAGATATGATAACAATATCTGCTATAATTCTGGTTCATGCATTGCAATTCTATTGTTTTTAATATCTGTATATAGCACGTGTGTAAATATGTGTTTTGTATTCTTTTTGTATCTTGTATAGCCCTGAAGAAGTCCGGTAACGGACGAAACATGTTGGCTTTTTGGCTTTCGGCAATTTTTACTAAAGAAAACTGAATAAAAGATTGAAAACTGAAGAAAAGACTTTACTGTTGTCTCTTTGGCAAAACAACTTCTACATGTATTTAAGAATGCTAATGTAAAATACTTGCTTTTTGCTTGAAACCTGAAACTTTATTTTGAAGGGTGCAGTCCGAATCCCTAGTGCAGTTTTGTCAAGGAAGTATAGTTTCTCTACTTTCTTTGTTAGGGATGTATAGGGATTACGTCCCTGGTTCTAGCACCTTCTACCTGGACTAATTAATGGTACTCTATGAGTGGTGCATGCCTTGCCTTAATCCCTAAAATTGGTATAGTCATATTAGTTGGGCTGCTTTGCACACTACAGAAACTAGGTGAATCTTTGATAATATCAATCATGAATTTTGAGGACAGTAGTGAGGAACTCCTTGGGCAGATGGGCTCAAAAGTAAATTTGTCTGTCTTGAGAAATTACGCAAACAAGAGTTGGCTAAATGGTGAGACGGGCTACATTGAAAAAATACTTGGAGAATAAACGGATCCCTAGAGGGCTACGGATACTGATCTTCCCAAATTTTGAGGATTTGGAACCAGATCTCCTAGGAGAATGGGTAGAAGGCTTACATCATGCATCATACAAGATGATGGATATCTTGATACAAAATGCAGAAAGAAGGGGCAAGAAGATTAGGGAAGACATTTTGGCTTTGGAAAAAGAAATTGGAGACATTAATTTACCAGAGACAATATCCAAAAACTATGAAATCTTAAAAAAGGAGTTGGCTAACTATTAGTTATACTTGAAAGGGAAAAAACAACAAAAGATTGAAAGGGACCGTAGAGACTATGAGAGAGGACGTATATTTACGTTCGCACGTAAATACGATGACATAGTAACAAAAAACACAACAGCACCAGCAGCTGAGAGTAGAGCCCCTAGTACACTGTCCAGCAGCACGTCTCAATCATCAGTATCATCCATAGAGAGTGACCCTGGGGAGGGTACTAGCTCCACAACTCCTGTCTCTAATTAAACCTCTGATTTTTTACGAGAGGTCCAACGTTACCGCTTGGGGAACAAAAAAAAGAACCTAAGCGAAGAATCAGGAGGGGTGGCAAAAAATACAAGGTCTGTAATGAAAGCAAAACTTACCAACGACAAGCAAAACTGAATTCTGATATTGTGAGCCACTGTGTGGACAGTATAAATGTGGATACTGGACTTGACAATGTCAATGTTATCAATTTGTCTTCGAGGATATTTGATGTTCATGAGAATGCCATTTTGTGTAAAGGCTTGAACTTTTGAATTAGCAATAAACAGGATTTGGACAATTGTTCTGTTTCACCCGTAAATTGAAATTAAAGAAGTTCTTTGCAGAACATCTTAAGACTCCGTTACCAGCTTCCAACATAAAAAATATTTCTGAGTTCACTATTTCAGATATTGATACGTCACACCTTATTGCCGCACTGGATGACCAGGGGGAGATAGGAGATAAGAGACCTAGTTGATTTTGCCCGTGGGTTGGATGTCTGTGAGGATACAACTATTGACAGTGGTCTGAAACATAGTTCCAAATTTATTCCACCAGGTAATGCATATAGTGCTATTGATGAATTTGCACTCCAAGTGACTAAGGACTTGTATAAATTGGAGGATACCCATTTTGGTGATTCTAAATGTAAACATCCACATAACATCTGTAAGACTAAAAGACTTTTTCTTAATTCAATACGCGATGATCCCTCTCTTGTTATTCGCAAGGCTGACAAGGGAGGGAACATCGTCATAATGAATACTAAGGATTACATGGATGAAATAGCCAGACAATTATCACAAACTGACTGCTACACTAAATTACATTCTAATCCCATTAAGTCTATTGAAAACAACATCAATGGGAGACCAGTGGAATGGTCTTATTTCCAGTGGAATAATGTCTTATTTCAGACACCGAATCAAAATACCTAATGGCCAATAATTGCAGATTCCCGTGCATCTATGCACTGCCTAAAGTGCATAAAGGTGGCAGTTTTCCCCAGGAAGACCCATTATATCGGGGAATGGGGGACCCACAGAGCACATGGCAGAGTATGTCGATTCCTTTCTCCAACCAATAGTCGAAAACCTACCATCTTACCTTAAGGAGAGCAGGGAACTCCTATGTAAACTTGAAGACGTAACATGGGAACATGGTAGCTTCACGTTCGTAACGATGGACGTAAAAAGCCTTTATATATGCATTGAACTTAGGAATGGGCTACGTTCTTTGAGACATTATCTGTACCAACGTAATGTGTGCCATTTGGAGCACAGCAACATGTTATTGACAATGTCCGAACTAATACTTACCCAAAATGTGTTCCTCCATGAGGATGACTGGTACATACAAAAACGTGGGACAGCAATGGGCTCCAGGTTTGCTCCATCTTATGCAAACCTTTTTATGGGTTTGTATGAGATGGAGCATGCCTGGGGACGTGGAGCGGAGAATTGGATTGAACACATCCTTTTTTACGTTCGGTACATTGACGACATCTTCTTGATTTGGAAAGTTAGTGGGGAAGCCCTTAATGAGTATTTCAGCTATCTCAACTCTAATGAACAAAATATTAAGTTAGCATTCAATAGCTCCAAACAAGAGATTGTCTTTCTGGACTTGAGACTGTATGCCAAAGATGGCATGGTTCACAGTGACATGTATAAAAAACCTTGTTCTGCATGCGACCAGCTGCCATCCTAAGAACACCATTGCCGATATTCCATTTGGAGAAATGGTGCGGTTACGCCGCAATTGCAGCGAAGAATGCAATTTTGAGAAGGGCCTAAAAAAAGGGAAAAGTGACTTTAAAAAGAGAGGTTATGACCCTTCATCATCCAAAAAGCAGAACACAAAATCAGGAAAAAACAAAGGAGTGATACCCTAATTAGACAACCTAAAACTAGAGACCATGACTTTCGTAACCAGTGTATCTTTGTGACTGAATATGGTCTATATAGCAGTCACATTTATAACATGCTTCGAAACACTGGCACTTACTTAAGCCAGACACGATTCCTCAAGGCATAGTGCCAAAACAACCTAGAGTGGTGTATAAGAAGGGCACCACAATTAAGAATTTAATTTGTCCAAGCTACGTAAAACCTGTTGAAAATATAGTCAAAACATGGTTGCCAGCAAAACCAGATGGTGTCTATGTATGTGGTAACTTCTCTATTTGTAAATTTGGTATAAATAAAACCAGGACATTTAAATACAATGGACCCAAGAATTATACCATAAAGGGCTTTATCAATTGCAATACTACTTATGTAGTATATGTTCTTGTTTGTCACTGTAGAAAGCTATAAGTGGGCAGTAGAATTAGAATTCTAACAAAGAGAATTCAAGAACATATTAGAGATATCAGAAACAGTGATACACGTAGTCCAGTGGCACAACATATCTTGGAATGTCACCTGGAACATGATGAAATCAGCTTTCATGCTATTGATCACGTAGAAATGAACAATAGGGGTGGTGATAGAACACTATTCTTGAGACGAAGGGAATCTCACTGGATTTGTAAACGTAGGGCAGTTCATCAAGGCAGGAACACCAACAACGAATATCACTATTTTTTGTAGGGCTCTATCGATGATATGTAGTGGTGATGTACTGCCTGTACCTTGAGGATCTCTGAAATAGGGTGATGTAAGATGCAATAGCTTATGAAAAGAAAGTCTTCCCCAGCCTGGGTATTTGGACAAAAGAGAAAAAATTCTCGAGTAACCTTTGATAAGTCAATAAAAGTCTTGTCTCATCATTAAACATATATATAGCCAGCGTTTAATCTATTTTCAAACGTGGCTTGTGGTGTTTGTGTTGTCTACAGAATATCTGGATACAAAGTCCATTTCGCTCCTTTTTGTCCATAGTGGAATATCTATCGCTCTGTGCCCTATTTAACTTTGTAGCATAATATTGGCCTTAGTGATGGACTAATTTATACACCTGCTGTATTATTTCTCGAGCCCTGACAAATATAGCTGTGAAAAGACCTCTTTATTATAATTTCAACGTGAACTTTTTTTGCTATACATGGGGGGCGTGGCTTGGACGCCGATCGGGATGGCGGCGTGAGCTTGCAGCTCCGCGCAGGGTCCCACTAATTCTCCTGAAATCAGCACCCGGAGCGACCCCTGGTCGGTCTGACTGGCCTACGAAGAGTTGGGGAGCCACTGGGGAGCGGCGGAAAGCACTTTTGGGGTTCGCTGGCCCCGTGGAGACCTCGTAAGACGACGGCAGAGGTGTCGCCCGGAGTGTGAAGAAAATGGCGGCGGCCCGGACCGATGGCCTCGGAAACCGAAACTGAGCGGAATTGGCTTCGACTGGCGGGGTGGCCCGCTCCTACGAGATCGGAGTTGTGGGAGCTGTAGATGCGGTCCTGAAGGCGGGGAGTTCGGTGCCCAGCATCTGTTCAGGGCAACTGGGGGCGACTACTCGTCTACTCCTTTTCCCCCTCCCCCACCCCACGGTCCTGGTGGCTGTGAGGTGAACGGCGCCGGTCCTCCAGCTCCCTGGAGTGCAGGCATTGTGGTGGTACTCTGTTGCGATCATTGCTGAGACGCACGTCCCACTGGACAGTGGTTGTTGGGACTTGGACTTGGCGAGGCCCTCTGCCCGTGTGGAGGCGAGGGAGCAACCTAAGATGGCGGCTGCTGTGGGAGCGACCGCCACGAAGCAGGGCCAGGAGGAGATGGCCGCACTAACCCAGGTCGGAGAGGGCCCCCCGCTGATGGTGGATCAGGAGCAGAGGCTCCACCGACGCTTGGATGCCATACTGGATGCTATCACCTCGACCAAGGAGGCATTGCAGCAGGACATTGCGCAGGTCGCTATGGGGCTGGGGCTCCTGCGAGCGGATCACGTCAAGTTGGCGGATACGGTGAAAGACCATGAACAGCTCTTATTGGACCTGAAACCGGCGGTGGTGACCGCGGAACATAAGATAACAGACATCCTGCCCCGGCTGGACATGCTGGAACGACGGGCGGAGGATGCCAAAAGCCGCAACAGAAGGAACAACGTGCGGGTCGTAGGCCTGCCGGAACGGATCGAGGGGGAGGATGCGGTGGCCTACATGGAGGAATGGTTCTGGACTGTGGTGGCACCGGAGGGACTTACTTCCTTCTTTACATTGGAACGAGCTCACAGGGTGCCGGCTCGCCCGCCAGCGCTTGGCCGCCCCCCCGACCGATGGTGGTGAGGCTCCTTCATTATAAGGACCGGGACCTCCTAATCCAGAGAGCTCGGGCTTCGGGCCCATATGAGGTGGAAAACAGCAGGGTCACGATCTTCCCGGACTACACTCAGGCGGTTCAGAAGAATAGGGCATCATTTCTGGCAGTGAAGAAGGAACTGAGGGAGGAGGGCATCCAGTACTCCTTGCTCTTCCCGGCCAAGCTGCGGATAATCCTGGATGGGGCCACGCACTTTTTTCAGACCCCGGATGAAGCATGGCTGTGGTTGGAATCATACAGAGCTGGCACGGACAGGAATCACAAAAGTCGACGAGATCAACCTAAACCGCCTCAGGTCCGGCAGTCCCAAAGGATCCGCTCCCGCAATAGGCGCCAGCGAGAGAAACTGGAGGCCCAAATGGCTGCGGACAAGAGAGAGGCGCTTGCAGCGACGGCGGCCATTACGAGATCGCAGCCGGAGAGTGAACTGGCAGCGACGGACTCTGGCGACGACGGCGGCAGGACCGGTGAGGAACTTTCGGAGGCGGAAAGCTCGAAGGGGCCGGTGGTCACCCCCCAAACGTCTGATGAGATTTTTCATGGCTGATTTTTCATTGGGACTTGGACACGATTTTTGGTAGGGTGGCATCCTGTTGGATCTGGGTGGGTCGCGGGGCAGGGTGCCGCGTTGGCATGGCGGGATGGAGAGCGCGGGGCGCGGGCTCCGCTTGCCGGGGTCGGCGATAACTCACCCCCCCAGGGCCCTTAAGGCCTTCTGTGGTGGCGACCACAGGTTAGTCTGATGTGTGTTTGGTTTCAGGTTTGGATCGGGGCTGACACCGGGTTTGTGGGCTCTGTCCTGGGGAGTGGGGTTCGGGGAGTTTTCTTTTCAATGGTTTGTTCTGGGGGGGGCAACTGCTATGGTGTGGGTATTGACTGGCTGCATTTGAACTGGATCGCTCTATGCTGGTATGGGGACGTTACCTAACTTGAAATGCCTGACGTGGAATGTCCGAGGGCTGCGAACTATGGTCAAACGCCGCAAAGTGCATGCGTATTTGGTGAGGAGGGGGGTTCAGGTCGCCATGTTGCAGGAGACTCATTTAACGAAACAGGAATGCACCGCACTACAGAAGAGATGGCCGGGTCAGGTTTTTGGCACCACTTACTCAGCGTTCGCTAGAGGGGTACTGATATGGGTGAGGGCGGGGATACCGTTTCAGGTGCTGAATCAAGTGGTGGATCCCGAGGGCAGATATGTAGCGGTGGAGGGGAGGTTATATGGTCGGGATGTGGTTCTCAGCTGTGTATATGCTCCAAATGTTGATCAGGCCCGCTTTTTCGATGGTTTGTCCGGGTCCTTGGCCTCCTTCCTAGCGGGCCCTGTGATATTGGGGGGGGACTTTAATTCGATCACGGATGTGGCCTTAGACAGATCTCACCCTCCCCTGGTTGACTCCCCGGTACGCAAGCTAGCCATGCATAGGAAGGATTGGCAGGATAGGTGGGGGCTGTTGGATGTGTGGCGGGAACAACACAGGGATGTTAGAGACTACTCCTTTTTCTCAGCACTCCATGCTCTACATGTTAGAATTGATTCGGTACTGTGTAGCGGGTCCCTAGCCCCATTGGTCTCTCATACGGAGTATCTGGCCAGGACCATCTCGGATCACAATCCTCTGCTGGTGCATGTCCAATGGCAGCGGGAGCGTTCTGCGATTCCAACATGGCGGCTCCGGCCCGACACGCTGGAGGACTCGGTGTTCAGTGACACAGTCCAACAGGGCATTGATCAGTATTTCAGTGAGAATGAGGGTACAGCTACATGCAGGTCCACTGAATGGGATGCGATGAAAGTGGTGGTGAGAGGTGTATGCTTGGGTAGGTTTTCGAATGCTCGATTGTCTGTGCTGAATGCGCTTGCCGGTGCAGAGGAGAGGCTGAGGGAACTGGAGCGGCGTAGGCCGACCCGACCGGAATTGCAGGCCCGGTTGATGGAGGCGAAGGAGGTGGTAGCCACCGAAACGGAACGGCTCCGGAGCTATGACTACAGACAATACGTCATCAGAGCGCATGCCGAAAGGGATAAGGTGGGTACGCTCCTGGCCAGGCTTGCTAATCCCGAACTCAGAGGCTGCCCGGTCCTAAGCGTCAAAAATGCACAGGGGGAAACAGTGTATTCCCAATCGGCGGTGCTGGAGTGCTTTCGGGCCTATTATGCGGAGCTGTACAAGAGTCAGCTGGGAGTAGAGGCCCACGAAATCGCGGCGTATCTGGAGTCAGGGCAGCTTCCGGTCCTTGACGATGACGATGCAAAAGACTTAGGTGGGCCTATCACGCAGGCCGAGATCAGGACGGCCATTAAGCACATGGCGCGAAATAAAACGCCCGGTGTGGATGGCCTACCAATATAGTTCTATCAGAAGTACGTTGATAGTTTGGCGCCCAGACTGCTGGTGGTGTACACGGAAGCTTACAGGTTGGGGGGTCTGCCCGGGTCAATGAGGGAAGCACTGATAGTGCCGTTGCTAAAACCCGGCAGGGAAGCGACTGATGTGAGGTCCTACAGGCCATTGTCTATGCTGACGGTGGACTACAAGATATTGAGCCGGATTTTGGCCACCAGGTTGGCCCCACACATGACTGGCCTGGTGCACAGGGACCAGGCGGGGTTTATCCCCGCGAGAAGCACGGCGTTAAATATTCGTCGCCTGGTTGGGATACTGGATGGTACAGTGGATACGGATGGTGCCCAGGCGGTGTTGTCTGTAGACATTGAGAAGGCGTTTGATAGTTTGGAGTGGGTCTATCTGGATGAAGTGCTGGTGAGGTTTGGTATTGGTGAAGGGTTCCGCAGGTGGACGAAGGTGCTGTATTCCTCGGCAACGGCGCGAGTACGCCTGGGCAATTTGGTGTCCGCGTCTTATCCAGTTGGTAGGGGAACGCGACAGGGGTGCTCCCTTTCCCCTCTTTTGTTCGCACTGGCGATGGAACCCTTGGCGGTGCGTGCCAGGTCGGGAGACGGGTATGCAGGGATTGCAAGCGGTGGGCGGCTGCACCACATCTCGCTATATGCGGATGACCTGCTGCTATATATGGAGGACACGGAACGGGCTCTGGAAGGGGCGATGGAAATGCTGTCTGAGTTTGGCCGGTTGTCGGGCCTCAGGGTTAACTGGGCGAAGACCTGTGTCTTCCCGCTCCGAGCGGAAACACCTTGCCCCGCACGTGAATTGGGGGTGGTCTGGGAGCCATCTTGCTTTACTTATTTGGGAGTCCGTATCTACCACGAGGCCGCGGACCTATTAGAGGGCAATATTGGACGGTGCGTACGGGCGCTGAGAGGTTGTATGTCCTTTTGGGCATCCCTTCTCCTGACGGTGTTAGGCAGGATTGCTCTGTTGAAAATGGTGGCGCTCCCACGACTCCTGTATTATTTTCGAACGCTGCCCATCTGGATTCCTCAGAGGATCTTTCGGGACTTGCGGACGATGGTTATTGACTTCCTTTGGGGGCAGGGCCGCCGTAGAGTGGCACTGAACACGTTGCTTCGCCCCAAGATGGAGGGAGGGATGGCCGTCCCTGATTTTGAGTTGTGTTACCTGGCAGCGCAGCTTCAGGTTCTTACGCAGCACGTGGCTAGGGTGTTCAGAGGGCCGGAGTGCGACCGTGATCTGGGGATACAACGCCATGTCCTGGCCTATATCGTTATGCAGCAGAAGCTGGAGCTGCGAGGCCTCACTATGGAGGAGCGGACGCTCAGGTCGTGCTGGCAGAGGAGTCTGAGGAGGGCGAAGGCGACCCGACCATATGCACCGGAGATACCGATAGGCATGTTGACTGCACTGCCGCACGGGGGCGATTGGTCCCCACTGTCGGAATGGGAGGAGTTGGGTCTGCAAGTGGTAGGGGACCTGTATGTTGACGGGACATTGGTGCCCTTTGGGGTACTACAGGAACAGTTTGGGTTGCCGGAGGGGAGCTTCCTCTTGCATGCGGCGGTGGTGGCGGCCATTCAGAAGCACTGGAAAGGGGGGCTCATTGAACCGGACACGACTATGGCATGCCAGTACGTAGTGATGGCCGCTGGCACCTTTAAGGCGGTGACCTGTCTACATAATATGATGCTGCACGAGGGGCTGGAACCGCTCCTGGGGCTGAAAGCGAAATGGGAGGCGAGCGTAGGTAGGCCCATTCCGGATACGGTGTGGAGCCATATTCTGAGGCGCACGTGGAAGGGCACGAGGAACGCGCGCTTCCAGCAGGTGCACTTCTTTGTATTACATAGGGCCTACTTGACTCCGGAGAAGATCAAACGGTACTTCCAGGTGCAGGAAGCGCGGTGTCCGAGGTGTTTGGCGTTGGAGGCAGATATGGATCACCTGCTCTGGGGCTGTCCGAAATTAGAAGCTTACTGGGCGGAGGTAGGGGACCTTCTTAATGCGGTGACCGACAGGGAGGTGGAGTTTGATATGGCGGCATGCTTGTTGCTCTGGTTCCCACACACCAAACACACTAAGGTGACAAGTAAGTTTATTGACCTCGGGCTGATACTGGCACAGCGAGAGATTACCTGGCACTGGAAGTCCAGGGAGGGACCGTCTGTGAGGAGGTGGACGAATGACTTGTTGAGGTGGTCCGAGTGCGAGAGTGTGCTCCGAATGAGGCAGGCTGTCAAGCTTGATAATGAAAAGACCTTAGAGTCAGCGCGTGCATGGGAATTGATAGTGCAGGCTTTGCGTGACTCATTGGTGGAGGATGAGGACTGAATGGATAGGATTCGAGGACACCGCGAGGCATACGGGTACGGAGGTATCAGCGGATCTGTAGCGGGACCCAAGCAAGAGTCGGGAACATGGCACACACCATTAGCGGTTGCAGGCGGGGTGGGACTAGGGGTTGTTTAGGGGTTGTTCAGGGGTGGGCTAGGAGCCGGGAGGCAGATTGGATACGGCAGCGATTCTGGATTGGGACTGCTTACTGGGTCTGTGGAGAGTGGGAGGATAGCGGGGGCTGCAGGGAGCATGGGACGGACATGACGAGGCCCTCGTAGGGAACGGGGAACGGGACTGCAGCGGCTCCGTAGCACTGGAATGTTGGACTAGGATGGCTGATGTTGGGGATAGGTTAGGGGTTGGGGGGGTAAAATGCAGATACGTAAAGCGATTTCGACCATTGTCCCTCAGGGACGCTCACCATGATGTCTTGCTACTAACTGGGACGCTGTGCCGCCCGGCCTCCGGGATGCGGGCTGAATGGCTGTGTATGATCTAAGCTCTTACGATTGATGCGGGGGGACACCATGAGTGTACTGGTTGAGCAATTGTATGCAATGGTTTCTAATTCTGCAATAAAAACAAATAAAAAAAAAAAAAAAACTTTTTTTGCTATACATACAGACAGGTCAAATGCTCTGGAATTGGCTAGTATAAAATGGCGCTTACTTTTGTCTGGAAGATGAAATGAAAATGAAATGAAATTAAATTAAAAATTCCACTTATATAGCGCATAACTGCCCGGAGGCCTCGCAGCGCACCTTTATTTATTACAAAGCCGTCATAATATTGACAGGGGCAATCTTAACACATTGATCTAATCTTTGGTGTTAGCTTTCCACCTGCGGGTCCTATATATATTTTTTTCCCATTTGGAGCCGTTCTTGCAGTTAGTACTAGCACCCAAATCAGAGATAATATTGGCTCTAATTATTGACTCAAGTGATTATAATATAATTTTTACTTATTTTGTTAAATTACACGCCAGAAATAGTATCTAAATGTCTTTCGTTTCAATGTGTTTAGGTTGCTTACGCGAATCTAATGCATTGATCACTTCCAAAATGGCGCAATGACTATGGTAGCATTCCCGTTCCAAAATGGCGCCTATGTGGACCTTTTCTAACATTGTTCCAACATTTGACCAACGTAGTCGTTTTTCTTATTTTTTGTTAAATTTACATGCCATGGATAGTTTCTAAAATGTTCCTTTTTTGTGGCATTGCTCGTGTACGTAAGTCCTATGCTTTTTACCGTTTCAAAATGGCGCGCACACTTTCTTAGCGTTTCCCGTTCCAATATGGCCTTTATTTGGACCGTGGCTGACTATATGGATGCGCGCCTAATTATATACTACATTTGACCTACGTAGTTGTTTTCTTATTTTTTGTTAGATTTACATGCCTTGCATAGTTTCTAAAATGTTCCCGGTTGTTGAATTGCTCGTGTACGTAAGTCCAATGCTTTTTACTGTTTTAAAATGGTGCGCACACTTTGGTAGCGTTTCCCGTTCCAATATGGCCTTTATTTGGACCGTGCCTGACGATATAGATGCGCGCCTAATTGGATACTAATGGAATGATTACTGTGGCTATGGCATGTATAAAAGTGCTGACTGTTGTGCCTAAATTGAACCAGAAGACCATATGGCTATTTGAGATTACGCGGCGCTACTGTGAGTGTTGATACATAGGATGGATCGCTTTGCAAGGGTGCGGGGAACTGATCTTGTGGTTTATATATATTTATCGTATTGCCTTAACTATGCATCTACTATTATGTAGTCAAGAGTTTTGACTGTTTTTAGCAGAAATGTCATGGAAACACTTTAATATACTTTCCTTCTTTAAAATGGCGCCTTAAAAAATCGATGTGATCAGTTACCAGTCTAGGGGGATATGGGTATTCTGACATCTGCCGTAACAAACCCCAGAGCATTAAACGCTTTAGTCAGTTTTGCTTATATTATGTTAGGAATATCTCAGGACATATAGGCACATATAGTGTAGCGAGTGATTCGTCTTCGCTATTATACATTATCATGTGTACTCCGGCTTTTGGGATCAGTCTAAGTTCTCCACCCTTTTATGCCATTGTTTCTAGATAACACTGTTATACCTTTTTATCAAATAGTCAAATCACTTATTTGCCATTTTGCAGCGGTGACATGGATTTTAGACATATATACATCGTTTTTTTATTTTTTTGCAGAGTTTTATATAGCGCAAACTTGACCCAAATCAGGTATCAGAGCGCTTTACATAGCACCAGTTGCATTACATGAGGACACATTCTTTTTTTTTTTTTTTGTTTGGTTAGGCACAGGGAGATTAAGTGATTTGCCCAGAATCACAGGATGTTCAGCGTCATTGCCGAGACTCGAACCCGGTTCCCCAGATTCAAGGTCAACCACCCTAGACTATTACTTCCGCCTTTTGGGATTACAGTTAGTGATTCACCCTTCTCTCCCTGACCTATTTTTCCACAAACCTTGACATAACATGGTCAGACCTTTATCATTGTTGCTGTGTTTGGAGTACACTTCTGTAGCTGTGACACTAGGCAACACATGAAATATCCACTCTGTATGATTTTTGCCGTGTTTGGGGTACACTTCTGTAGCTGCGGCACTAGTCCACACATGAAATATCTACTCTATAGGATTTCCCCATGATCCTGTGTCTCTTTGAAGCTTGTTTCAGGAACTGATCACAGATGATGGAATCCCCTAATAGTGTTTTGCGGCATAATTGAGTGGTTCTTTTGATCTATTTACTTCTGTAGTTGTGACACTAGTTGGCATAAGAAATAGTCACCACATGCAATATCTACTCTGATCATGATTTCCTCATGATCTTGTGTCTCTTTGAAACTTGCTCTAGGAACTGATCATATATGATGGAATCCCCTAATAGTTTTTTGCGCCATAATTTAATGTTTTTTTTTTAACCTATTTTTCTTTTCTTCTTATTATTGTCTTTTCTCATTATGTTTAGGGCTTACTGCTTGCCTGACTAAGATCCATGTCTCAGTGATCTACACGTCATTGGGAATTTTCTAATAAAAAGTCAACAAACGAAATATATATTTCTAAGTGAGTATGGTGACATTTCAAGTACTTAAAGTTGCTGTTATTACTTAGGACAGTGAGGAATGGGCCATGCACACTATTCTTCTCTATGAAAATTTTAAAAAGGGGGGGTAAAACGATACTAAGGGTTTGCTGTGTAATATTTTTGAGGGTTCTTGCTTGAACAATCACCTAGTGGGATGATGTGGTAAAACAAAATAATAGAGCTCTTTCGTGTGATAGTAAATTATCACACCAACAGTGTGATAAACCCACTGTGTTTTTATAAATTAATGGGGATTATTGTATCAACAGATCAACAAGTTTTCTACGACATGGGTCTAACTTGAAATTGTACTTTTTTTTTTTAACTATCTTTTTTATAAAAATAAAAAAATACCAAAGTAAATACAAATTCTAGGTAAAGACCTTCCCCACTGGTTGTTTGAAAAACATGTAGAGAAGTTTAATATAAAAAACCTTTAAACTAATTTGTGGAGCACATATCATATGGCCAATAAGGATAAAATGTGGACTTATGAATACATTTTGTGAAATTCTAGTGACCACATATCTTTGTGATAAATAAACAGTGTTTAAACATGTTGTTGAAACATACCCTTCTGTTTGGTTTTAAAACACCTTTTGACAAAATAATACCTGTATAGATACAGGTTATCCATTTTGAACTGTATATGTTTTCCCAAAGGTCTAAAAAAAGATATGATACAATATCTGCTATAATTCTGGTTCATGCATTGCAATTCTATTGTTTTTAATATCTGTATAGAGCACGTGTGTAAATATGTGTTTTGTATTCTTTTTGTATCTTGTATAGTCTGCTAACGGACGAAACGCGTTGGCTATTTGACTTTCGGCAATTTTTACTAAAGAAAACTGAATAAAAGATTGAAAACTGAAGAAAAGACTTTACTGTTGTCTCTTTGGGAAAACAACTTCTATATGTATTTAAGAATGCTAATGTAAAATACTTGCTTTTTGCTTGAAACTTGAAACTTTATTTTGAAGGGTGCAGTCCGAATCCCTAGTGCAGTTTTGTCAAGAAAGTATAGTTTCTCTACTTTCTTTGTTAGGGACGTATAGGGATTACGTCCCTGGTTCTAGCACCTTCTACCTGGACTAATGAATGGTATTCTATGGGTGGTGCATGCCTTGCCTTAATCCCTAAAATTGGTATAGTCGTAGAAGGAAGGGGTATCACCTCTCGCCACTACTCTTTGCCCTGGCAATAGAGCCTTTGGCCATCCGGATCCGTTTGGAGTTGTCGCAGTGGGGCATACAAGTGGTTGACACCTGCAATGTTATCTCCCTGTATGCAGATGATGCCTTGTTTTATCTGAGGGCCCCGAGGAGGCACTGCCAGTGTTGCTCCATCAGCTGGATAGGTTCGGAGATGCATCGGGACTGAGACTCAATAGACACAAATCCGTGATTTATCCGTTGTCAGGGCTAGATTTGAAGCCCTAGAGGAGTTGCCGGAGCTCGGGCTACAATGGGAAACAGATAGTTTTTGCTATTTAGGTATCCATGTGGCATCAACAGAGGCGCCCTCACTGGCCTGCAATATTGATAGGGTGATTAAGTCCCTGCAGCGCTCTGTGTCCTTCTGGAACACCCTGCCGTTATCTTTCATGGGTCGGCTCACCATAGCAAAGATAGTGATACTGCCTAGAACGCTTTATATACTTCAGAACACGCTATGTCCTCTCCCCCCTAGGATCTTTCGGACTCTGAATATGCTCCTTACGTCCCTACTCTGGGCGAACTGGCGTAGTAGAGTAGCCCTTCATACAGTGGTGCGCTCCTATGAGGAGGGAGGCCTAGAGGCCCCGCGCTTTGATTTATATTATTATGCTGCGCAGCTGCTACCGGCTGCCAGATGGTTTGCGGATGCAGACGTTTGGGAGACGCAACTATTGGCGGGAAGAGCGACAGTACAGGAGCTACAGGTGGCTTTGATGTGGGGCAGGGGGGCAAGTGAGACTTTGCCCTACGTCGTGAGACACACGGCGAGCGTTTGGCACCGATTCATAGAGAGGGTGTTGCGTACAGTGCCCTTCCACAGGTACCTGCCGATTTGGATCCTGGCGCCCATGGTGACAATGGAACAACATATGTCCTTTCGGGCCTGGCGGGAAGGGGGGTGTGAATCCCTGGCAGACCTATACCCCACGGACACCCTTTTGACCTACGAACAAGCGGAGGAGGCCTTCGGTCTTCCTAGAAGGCAGTACCTGCATTATCAGGCGCTGCGCAATGTAGTGAGGTCGCTCTGGGCTCAGTATCCAGAGGTGCCCCGACAACTCACACCTTGAATATTCTACTGTCTTGTGGCAGGGGACGTAGACTTATTTCCCTACTATATGCTGCCATGCATCGGGAATCGGCCCCGCCGGTACCACCAGCGTGGGGGGCCTGGGAGGCGGACCTAGGCACACCACTGGACCAGGGGCAGCGTCAGCGCATAGGGGCCCTAACACAGAAGGTATTTAATACATTTTAATTTCCTGCAACGCACCCACCTCACTCCGATCCTATTGAAGCGTTATTCCTCAGACAGGTGAGATAATTGTCCCAGATGTTGCGCAGAGGGAGCGGGGTTCCTGCACTTGGCTTGGGACTGCCGGCAAATCCAGAATTTTTGGGGGAGCGTAGTACAACACATAGTGGCCACAACTGGACTCCGTATCACACTGACACCTTTGCACTGCCTGTTGGCGCTGGTCCCTCGGCCAAAGAAACGAAAGCTGTCCTATAGATTAATGCAATTGATGTTGATGCTGGCCAGATGCAGGGTGGCTATCACTTGGATGTGCCAGAGGGCCCTGGAGATACACACGTGGATCAGGGATGTGCGGGATTGGGCCCTAGCAGAGCAAAAACATATGCAGAGCTGCAGGAGGAATGAGAAATTACAAGAAGACCTACTGGCCTGGCGAGCCATGTGTGCGACAGGATTGGGGATACGGGGACACACTTCCCATAGCGACTCGGAAGGGACGAGTGGTGAGCAATTCTCGCCGCAGGGATCGGGTTCTGAGGAGGAGGCCGGGGGAGCCCCCTAAGGTAAAGCTAGTATACTGTGTAATGTAGGGACTGGTTTAGTACTCACAATGATGCTTGTCTTTTATATGTTATTCTGCTATGTCTTTTGGGTGATCATGTATCTCGGTGAGGCCTCTAGTCAACGAACGTGCCTTAATGAGTCAGTCGACATGTGTACGTGCTGTTTTGATGCCAATTGGGGGGGGGGGGGGAGTGTTAAATGTCTGTACAATATAAACTGAAAAATAAAGTTAAAAAAAAAGAATATTCTCTAAAAATCGCACAAATAACCAAAACAAATTCTCTCAACTATTTGCAGGAAAGGTCCTAGTGCTGAATCTAAGTATCCAGCACTGAGTAGGAAAAGTAACGTAAAAGTAACTTACCCGTGAATTGTATTTCCTTCCGTAGGATAACATTGGTGGTTCTATGTGAAAAAGTTTTAAAGTGTCAACTTTTGAAATACAAGAATATTCTTTAAAAATCGTACATCTAACTAAAACGCCTTTTCTCAACTGTTTTCAGGAAATGTCCCAGTGCTGAATCTAGGAACCAGCAGTGTTGTAGAAAAAGTAATCCGAAAAGTAATTAACTGCATTTTACTTAAAAAGTATATTGATCCCTATGTACTGAGTTTGCTAAGTTTGTGCATTGCATTGCAACCCCTGCAAACTCGAATTGGTACAAAGTCCTACTGTATTTTGAAAGTATTCAGCAACAACATCTTATATCTGAAAAGTATTTTTATGCTTATCTGTACCAGGCTTGCTTGGTTCTAGAAATAAAACAACAGTATATTTCTTATACAAAAACAATTGGCCTAGAGTTCAGTTCTTGAGTGTGTGAATTAATTTGCTGACTGAGTGGGTACATCAAATGCTTAACACTGTCCTCTAATACTGCCTTACTGCTCGACCAAGCTACCACTTTAGAGAGTACGGTTCTATCTAACTTTAACCTCTGCAAAACCTCTGGGGACTCTTGGACTCTATACACAGTGTACCTCACTTTGGTGCAGTATATGCAGACGAAACTACAGATAGGTAAAGGGTTCCAGGGATAAGTTTAAAGACCTGCGCGGACTCATTCCCCAAACCAGTGTACTATAAACAAAACTGCCCGCGGGTCTAGAAATTGAGTTGCAGCCCTTGGTCACACTAGGCCTGGAAACCAAGAGGAGATCCCAGATGATGAAGCATGCCACTTCGGTGAGTGATGGGATTTATCCTCTTAAGTAGGACTCTCTCTTTCTCCTATAAATACATACCAATCAATCAATCAAGAGTATTTGTAAAGCGCGCTACTCACCTGCTAGGGTCTCAAGGCGCTGGGGGGGTGGGCTGCTACTGCTCGAAAAGCCAGTTCTTGTGTTGCTTCCTGAAGGAGAGATGGTCCTGGGTGAGTCGTAGGTGGGTGGGGAGGGTGTTCCAGGTCTTGGCCGCCAGGTAGGTGATGAATCTTCCTCCGGTGGTGGTTCTGCGAATCCGTGGGACGGTGGCGAGGCTGGCGGAGCGGAGCTGGCGGGTTGGCGTGTAGAACGTGAGGCGGTTGTTGAGGTATTCAGGGCCCAAGTCGTGGAGAGCCTTGTGTGCATGGGTGAGGAGTCTGAACGTAATCCTTTTGCTGACAGGGAGCCAGTGCAGGTCCCTCAGGTGGGCGGAGATGTGGCTGTGTCGGGGGATGTCCAAGACCAGTCGTCCTGAGGCGTTCTGGATGCGCTGGAGTCTTTTCTGTAGTTTGGCGGTGGTCCCAGCGTAGAGGGCGTTCCCGTAGTCTAGACGGCTGGTGACGAAGGCCTGGGTGACCGTTTTCCTGGTTCCAGTGGGGATCCAGCGGAAGATCTTACGGAGCATGTGGAGAGTGTTGAAGCAGGAGGAGGTAACTGCGTTAACTTGCTTGGCCATCGTGAGGGAGGAGTCAAGGATGAAGCCCAGGTTGCGTGTGTGGTCCGTGGGCTTGGGTGGGGGGCCCAGAGGAGGGGGCCACCATGAGTCGTCCCAGGCGGAGATGGATGGGCCGAGGATGAGGACTTCCGTCTTGTCTGAGTTCAGTTTCAGGCGGCTGAGCTTCATCCAGTCTGCGATGTCTTTCATTCCGTCCTGGAAGCTGGCTCTGGCGGAGGTGGGGTTGTTTGTGAGGGAGAGGATCAGTTGGATATCGTCGGCGTAGGAGATAATGTTGAGGTTGAGCTTGCGTGCGATGGCTGCGAGTCTACGTTGAAGAGATTGGGGCTGAGCGAGGAGCCTTGAGGTACGCCGCAGATGATCTTGGTGGCTTCTGCAAGGAAGGGCGGGAGACGGACTCTTTGGGTTCTGTCGGAGAGGAAGCAGGTGATCCATTTCAGGGCCTTTCCTTGGATCCCGGCGTGGCGGAGGCGGGTTGTCAGGGTGCGGTGGCAGACCGTGTCGAACACAGCCGAAAGGTCGAGAAGGATGAGGCCGGCGGTTTCTCCGTTGTCCAGCAGGGTCCGGATGTCGTCGGTGGCCGCGATGAGGGCTGTCTCGGTGCTGTGGTTCGCTCGGAATCCGGACTACGATGGGTCGAGGGAGCCGTTCTTCACCAGGAAGGCTGTCAGCTGATTGTTGACGGTTTTCTCGATGACTTTTTTAGGGAAGGGGAGGACCGAGATGGGGCGGAAGTTCTTGAGGTATGAGGGGTCTGCGGTGGGTTTCTTCAGGAGGGCGCTGATCTCTGCGTGCTTCCAGCTCTCCGGGAAGGTGGCGGATATGAAAGAGTTGTTGATGAGGTCCCGAAGTTTGGGTGCGATGATGGAGTCGGATTTGTTGAAGATGTGGTGCGGGCAGGGATCGGCTGGGGAGCCCGAGTGGATGGTGTTCATCATGTGGGTGGTATCTTCCGTGCTGACCTGAGTCCAGGCGCACATGGTGGTGGTGGGGGGTGTAGGTTCGGTGGTGGGGTACGTGTTCTGAGCGCCGAAGCTGTTGTGTATGTCGACGATCTTACGGTGAAAAAAGGTGGCCAGAGAGTTGCAGAGGTCTTGAGATGGCGTGATGTTGTTGTTGCTGGCGTTGGGGTTGGAGAGCTCTTTCACGATGTTGAAGAGTTCCTTGCTGTTGTGGGTGTCGTTGTCCAGTCATTCACTGAAGGATGACCTTTTGGTGGTGCGGATCAGCTGGTGGTGTTTGCGGGTGGCGTTCTTGAGGGCTGTCATGTTGTCCGTTGACTGGTTGTGGCGCCAGGCTTTCTCGAGGTCACAGCAGGATTTATTGGAGTCTTTGAGATCGTTGGTGAACCACGCGGCTTTCTTGCTGTTGAGGTTGCTGGGAGGGTTTTTCAGTGGAGCAAGGGTGTCGACGTAGTCGGTGATCCACTGTGTGAGGTTGCGGGCTCCTTCGTTGGGGTCCATGGTGTTGGTGGGAGGGTTTAGGCGCATGGAGGTGGTGAGTTGGTCAGTGGTAATCTTGCTCCAGCATCTTCGGGGGGTTTGTTGAGGTCGGTGGTGGGTCGTTGTTTTCCTGAAGTTGAAGTGTTCGCAGCTGTGGTCGGTCCAGTGGAGCTCGGTGGTGTGGCTGAAGGAGATGTGGTTGCTGGAGGAGAAGACAGGGTCAAGCGTGTGGCCGGCGTAATGGGTGGGGGTGTTGACGAGTTGCTTGAATCCGAGGTTGGTGAGGTTGTCTAGTAGGGCGGTGGTGTTGTTGTCCTGGTCGTTCTCCAGGTGGAAATTGAGGTCTCCTAGGAGGATGTAGTCGGGGGAGGCGAGGGCGAGTGGGCTGATGAAGTCTGCGATGGCCTCGCTGAAGTGTGAGCGTGGTCCCGGGGGTGTGTAGAAGATGAGGGTTCCTCTGAGGGTGGTCTTATACAATACAATACAATAAATACAATATTGCCTGATATCTCTACAATTGTCATAGACCTGCAGGCAGTTTATTTTGTAGCAGTATATATAAAGCCAGTTTCTTACATTGGTGGATCAGGGGTGGGGTACACAACTTGCATTTATTAGACTGCTTGGTTCCAGCTGATCACATAACAGAACTCCCAAATTGCCTTTAGAATTCTGATTTTTACAAATTGGGATTTTTTACCAAACTACTAAAAGTCTTGTTAGGGCCTTGCTTAAGTCCCCTTAGAATTTTAGAAAATAAAAAGTCACTATAGTCAAGGGTAGAGGGGTTAGAGCTTTTTGTTAGAATGTCTCAAAAACAGAACCCAGCTATTTGTGAAGATAACAATGATAACATACAGGACATGGTTGAGGAACTCAAACTCACCCCTTACCTTCACCTGTCTTTTCAGGAGTTAAGGTCCTTATGTAAAATAAAAAACATAGCCATGGGTCCACATCCAACAAAACAAAGGCTCCAGGAGCTGTTGGCTGAGTATGCTAAGGCCCACCCATCTGAGATTGGTGATGGCCAACCAGAAGAGGAAGGAGGTGAGGAGAATGGAGATAGGTACCCACTGTCAATACTTCCTAGGGAGGATAGGGTCCCTGTACCCTTGACTCCAAGAATCAACCCCTGGGGACCTAGAGGCCACACAGGTGGTCCAGGCTCTGGTGAGGACATTGAGGACAACCTCAATGAAGAGGACAGCCTGTTAGCCAGGCTGGCCAAAAGATTGGATCTAGAGCACAGACTCCTGGCTCTGGAAAAATAAAGGAAAGAGATGAGTTTAGCACCCATCAGTGGTGGCAGCAATATAAATAACAAGGATAAAGATCAATCTTATCATCCTACAATCCCCAAAGGGACTGTCCCTAAATTTGAGGAGGGTGATGACATCACCAAATGGTTCACAGCCTTTGAGAAGGCTTGTGATATGAGAACAGTGAAGAAACCTCTCTGGGTGTCACAATGTCACGCACCAGAACCTCCTTGTTTTTCCAGTTTGTTTCCTTCTTGGTGCTGAATGTTCCCAAGTCCTCCCTGAACCAACCAAGCCGGCGAAATTACGGTAAAACTTGTCGGTCTGTTTGATCACTGGGGGTAAGGAGAATTGGAATGAGAAAACAAGACAAAACACTGGCTCCGTCTTCTGGGAAGTAGTGTTGTTGTTTCTCAACTGGAAGTGACTCTGAGCTCCTTGCTGCGTAGATAGGTGCAACAGATTATGAGTTTTCAAGATTATGGAACAGCTTCCTGAAGTATCAAGAACACAAAGGCAACGACCTACCTAATAAAGAAGAGCTCATGCACACACTTCAATATAGATAATTTATCTTGTATCTTCTATCCTCACGAGAACCTTTAAAACATTGAAGTTTCACTGGTTATTGTATCAAATTATAAATAGTGAAGGGAACATTGTGTTAGAGGTTAGTCTTGTTAATTATACGTATTAGGCATTAATCCATACCTGTTACTCCCAATGAGGACTTGTTTAGTGGGGTTCTGAAATTATAATGAGAAAACAAACCTAGTACAACATGTGCCTTCACACATAGAACAACCTGTGCCTTTTCACAGAGCATTGCGTGGGAACTGTCACACTGAACAATAAATGCTTCTTTGGACAGGTATCTCCTTATTTCCAGGAAATACTACTGTACATCAAATATTCCTTTCTTTGTGCACAATTATCAAAGTTTAATAAATAACAATGTCTCTCTTGATTTGCAAATATTCTTTCACCTGAGCGCTATATTTTGCCACGGTTAACTTTATGTAGCTTTCCTTGGTTAGCGCTTAAACATTGCCTTCCACTCTGTAAGGCCATCAAATAAGAAAAAACAAATGTCCCAAAGTCTCTTTCTTCAGATACAATGTTGTCCGTAGCTTCTACAACAAGCATTTGCAATGCAATATGTCTCGCATTAGTAAAGTTTGAGCTATTGGTCTTGTAAATGACAATTTTTTTATTTATGTGTTGTTTTTGAAAATAGCTAAATTAATAGCTTTGTCATTTACAATGCCAATAGTTATACCTTTCGCAAATGTGACACCTATAGCATTTGTAATGCAACATATTTTGTATTTACGTGACTTAGATGTATTGATATTAAAAATAACAATGGATTTTAATTTTTTAAAATAATGAATACTTAAATAAAAGTGATTGTAATTTATAATGGCAATAGCTTAAACTGTTGTAAATAACTTTTGTGAAGATTATGTTCAGTATATTTTATTGTGACGAAAATCCAAGAACAGAAGTGAAATATTTACATCTTTTTGTGACATTTGTAATAAAGCTTGAAACATTGAGAGAACATATTTGAACCAGTGATGCTGTGGTGGTGCTGAGTGATGCTGTCGTTGCGAAGAGTGATGCTGTGGTTGCGCTGAGTGATGCTGTGGTTGTGCTGAGTGATGCTGTGGTTGCGCTGAGTGATGCTGTGGTGGTGCTGAGTGGTGCTGTGGTGGTGCTGAGTGGTGCTGAGTGATGCTGTGGGTATGCTGTGGTGGTGCTGAGTGGTGCTGTGGTGGTGCTGTGGTGGTGCTGAGCGATGCTGTGGTGGTGCTGAGTGATGCTGTGGTGTTGCTGAGTGGTGCTCTGGTGGTGCTGAGTGGTGCTGTGGTGGTGCTGAGTGGTGCTGTGGGAAGGCATGGCTTGGCAGTTCGGGCTGGACTGTTCCCATGAGGCACAGGGTCAGACTGGTTTGCATATGGCCATGTCTGAACTGGGGTGGCAGAGTGGGCTAAAGAACGGTGATGGATTAAACCTTGATCTGTTGACTGGGTGTGAGTGTTTGATTGGTTCAGATGCTCCGTCCATCACCACACCCTTTTGTACGACCTAAAAATAAGGCAGCAGGCACAGTGAAAGGCCCTAGGCTTCTACAAAACTTTGGGCATGAAGAATTTTCACACTGTCTAGTGAACTTCACCAGGGTTTACAAACATCGAAAATCAGCCCTAGTGAGTCCTCCAAGCAAGAAACATTCTCTACTTGGAAATGAAAGTGTCACTCGAGTTTACGTTCATTTTCAGGTGGTAACAGCACGCATTCGTTCTGCAGGAGCAGCTGTTCTAGAGTCAAAGAATGCCTTGCAAATAAAGCAACAGGGCTGGTGAAATGATCATGGGGAAATAATGTCACCAGTGGTTTTGCTTTTAAGAGATTTGTACAACATATGGGACCACGAAGCCAAGCTGTTGTTGAGGTAAAGGAGGATTGGCCTGGTGGACTTTCCTTTACATGTGTACTTTTTATGTTATAGAACTTATGTGCCTTGCAAATAGTTTAGTGTGGGGACTTTGTAACCATAAACGTGTGATAAATAAAGTATTTTTAGACCAATATAAAGTGTAACATACGTCCACCGAGTGCTACAGATGTGCCCACTGATTGAACCCATATTTTTTTAGCCAGATTTTTTTATTTGCCTTTATACCACATTTAATGTGTGGAGTGATTAAAAAAGAATCGGGTGAGTGTCAAAGAGCTGCACGATTAAGTCACTGTTTTCTTACCCATCTGTAAAATGCAAATCTTAAAAAGAATTTTACAACACATTCGGTGACTTCTGTAAAGTTTATTTCGTTTCTGCAGAGGTGAAGGATTGGAGGTGCTACACCTTCAAGAGTCACTGACAGGCACTGTAAGGAAACTCGCCCTGCTTTCAGCCTCAGATCTCTCAGCCATGCCCCCGCCCCCCCATGAACACCCCCGCACATCATGAACTCACTCAAACACCTACCTGGAAGTGACTCATTCGGTTCACTGTGTGCACTATGCAACATTCGAATATTGCATTTAAATAAAACTTGCGAAACGACAACTGGAAAAAGTAAATACTATTAGGGAATGCACAATTAAAAAAAATATATATGAACGCGAACGGGTACATAGATCAATGCCACGTACACCTTAACAGTTGTAAAAGTCATTGCTGACAAATCGCTCAGTTATTGGCCAGTAAAATGAAGACTTCAATATACAGCCTGACAGGGACCTGATCAAAAGTCAGTAATAATTACTGCCATGTCCCACTCCCGGTCGGATCGGGCGCCCTTAAAGCAATAGTCATCAGCATCAACCCTACTCCACAAAGCCGCATTAAGAAAAAGATGAAAACGTACCTATAGAACTCATCCCCATCAAAGACCAGCGTTGCACCAGACACCTATAGGAAGAAACACGCCCCGGGGTCAATATGTACTTTGTGTGCGCATTGTTCCATGAAAGTTGCTACTAATGAAAGGCAGGTGTGACCCGTACTCATCAGGGAGGTGCTGCTACGGATACATTCTCAATAGTACGGGGTTCCTACACACGATAGTTTGGGCTGGACTATTAGCTTTTAGGGGCGGGGAGTGGATCCCTTTTGAAGCACGGCCTCTCAGCCGTGAAGAAGGGTGAACAGCAGGGATCGCGCGAGGCAGGCGGATGGAAAGCGCTTATACTTTACAATAAATAAATAGATGTTCTACATCTGCCCAAATGAACCCTAAAGACAGAAAGGCCATTGTAAAAGTGAATGAAAACGGTAGTATATTAAAATGTGAACAGATGGCGAATATTTGCCCTGGGAAAGGCGGCAACCCCTACTCAGAGGAGTAGCAATCAATAGTGCAGCAGGAGCAGTGACACCGCGGCCCAGGGCTGTGAAGGACCACTAAACCACAATTAGTGGCTGTTCTTCTGTACAAACAAGCTAATGGGAGGTGGACCCAATTTAATCACTTGCATTGGCACGGACCCTTGTTACAATATGTGGATGCTGATTCACGACACAATGTGTAAATTGTAACGGAGCTTTCCAAAGATTCGTTCACAGGCACGGAGGTCAAACCCAGGGCTGCCATGTGCACTGCGTTTTTTTAAATTTTAGGCGCTTGTGGAACAGGTTCGTATATTTTTTTTAAACTATTATCGTATACAGTAAAATACTACGGCAGGCAGTAGCCAGGGCCCGGACTGAAAGGCAGGATGTGTTTAGGGAAGAGCCGATGTACAGGGAGGGGAGCGAACAAGGGCCGTATTATAAGACAGCTGTGTCTGGGGACGCTCCGTGTCCTCATGTGCTGCTGCGGGTCCATGCACAGTACATCGAAGATCTGAATGCGCTCACCATCTGCTGCTTGCCAAGATCATCCTGCGTCTGCGTCACTGTGACATTACCAGTACACGTGTCCACGTGGACAGCTAGGGGGAAAAAAGACTAAGAAATTAGAAAATGTTTGGTAACAGGTTTTGCATGTGGCAGACTCAAGTGACTCACGACTAAAACATTAAAAATAATGGGCCATCACCCATTTCAATTATCAGAATTGACTCCGACACCCAGGATCTGCGCTGCGTGACTTTGATTATGGCTGAGTGTTTTATAAGGTGATGATGATTAGCGATGGGACTAGGGGAGAGGCTCTAATGTGCTTATGTATGTGTGTCTGAGGAGGGGTATCCTGACCTCTCTCCTCAACCCCCTGCGTCCCCATCTATAGGGCCCGGCAGATCCACTCTCAATACTTAATGATACTGACATTGCGCAGCCTCCCCGACATGGCGGGCAGTTTTCACGGAGAAATGAAGTTCTCCTGGGCGCACTTATCAATCACTCGGTGGCTCCAGCTGTTCAGCCGGCTCCGGATCGACTTCAACAGCCGTGCTTACAAATTGTCTCTGAATAGCACCGAGGTGAGACCCCCTTTTTAGGTTTTGACTGGGGATGCGCACGTAGTGCGCATGCGCCAAAAAACCTGATGATGTGTGTGTGGGGTCGGGTATACGCCCCCTCCTCCCATTGGCTAGCTCCATAAATGGAGGCTAGCCATTGGGAGAGGGCTCCGTCCGTCAATCTCGGACCAGATTCGGGGGCGTTCCCGAGAATTTTTGGCTTTTGCCGAAAGCCGAAAGCCTGTTCTCGGGAACGCCCCCGAATCTGGTTCGACATGGACGAGTCACCGAAAAGGCTTCTGTTTTGGTGAGTGCTTTGTTTGCTGGGGCTAGGGGAGGCTCCCTCCCGCTACCCGTGTGTCCGTTCCCGCCCCCGCCCCCCCCCCTCCCTCTCCGTGTGTCCGTTCGGAAGCCGTCGTTGAGAGTGTCTGCTGGTTTCAGTAGTCTTGCCCAATATTACAATTTTCAGCCAATGTGTGTTTCATCTCTTTAAATGGTACTTCCGGAAGGCTAAAATATATTATGGAAAATGTATTGATAGTATGATTGATTGAGGCATAACTTCATATAGGACCTGCAAACCATGTAAGTATGCCCTGTGCCATTCGTAATGCAAAGCATGCAATTAAAACGATGAATCTGAGGAATTAGATGCCCATGCAAAGATAATTAATCTCACTAGTTGGGACCAAACAGGGAAAAAAGTACACAACTCCTTACCTAAGAGAACATTTGAAAATAGTGTGCTGCGTTTATCTAAAACGGGGCACTTTGAACTGTATTTTGAGGAGGAGTGGAGAGCAGGAAGCAGCCTGCGTCGTCTATCCCGAGGCTCCCGAGCGAAGGAGGAGCCCCGGGGAAAGAGCAAGTCCCGCCTCGGCCCCGGAACGAAGTCCAGGTGAGTGCTTTGTTTGCTGGGGCTAGGGGAGGCTCCCTCCCGCTACCCGTGTGTCCGTTCCCCCCCCCCTCCCCTCTCCGTGTGTCCGTTCGGAAGCCGTCGTTGAGAGTGTCTATGGGAGGCGGGGGCTGCTAGGGGAGGAGAGTCGAAGTGGAAATTTCTGTGTAAGCCGGCTCCTTATAACAGTAGTGGCTGCATCAGATCGCCTGATTGTCGTTGAAGGGAAAGTGAGGCATCGTTTGTGCTTTGTTTGGAGGGTACGTGTAAAAATACTGTAAAACGTAAGATTAAAGTCGGATGCGGTTTCCGATAGTAATGGCTCATTGTAGCAAGCCGACTAGCAATCGTGATGGGCATGTGAGGCCATTGAAAAGGAGCGCTGCATTTACTTCCGCCTTAGTAACGCGTTGGATGGTGACGTCTTCTTAAAGCCACAGCCATGTACTGGTGTCTATCCCCGTTGTACTGAAAAACGTGTTGCTATAGCTCGTCAAGTTTACTGTGTATGAAGTGGCATGTTTTTGATGTGTTATGTCTTAAATCACTTTTAAATGCTCGAACTCCGTCCAGATCGTGGGTTCTGGTTTGTCATTGTCTTCCGACAAATGTTTTTTTCCGCACAGCCTTTCCCAGACGTGTGCCCGGGATTCCAGAGGAAACGCTGTGCCCGCCTGCCTGCTCGGGGATGCGCTGCCATTGGCGGACCCCTGAGGCAGGAAGCCAGGCAACGGGAGAGAAGACGTAGGCCGGGCCAGAAGAAAGAAGGAAGTCCCGCCTGCTGCTGGGCTATGATTGGCTGCCCGCCGGGATGGAGCAAAGAAGCCGAGTCCTCCCGCGGCCCGGGGCTCCCGTGAGCTACGGAGAGCCCCGGGGCCGCCCCAGAGAAGAGAAATCCTGCGTAGCCGGTGAGTGGGGTCCGGTGCTGGTGTGTGTGTGTATGTGTGCGATTGCGGCGGCGGGGGAGGGGGGTCTTTGTATGTGTGTGTGTGTAGGTGCGCTGGTGTGTGTGTGGGGGGTCTCTGTGTGTGCGTGTAGGTGCGCTAGTGTGTGTGTAGGTGCGGGGTGGGTGTGCCTGTGTATGCATGTGGCTGTGTATGCGTGTGGCTGTGATGTGCGCATGCGTGAGTGTGGGTGCGCGTGCACGCAGCTGAATCCAGCCGGAGAGAAGCGCGTGGCAGTTTCTTGTCCTTCATTCCCCCGAATCAGCTAGCTATAGTTCTCCACCTGGACCGCATCCTTCGGATGCGTGTTCCCAGGCTCGACCTAAAAATGAGGAAGTTTAAATTAGCTTACCGGACTTCTCTTCACTCAGCTTCCTACGTTACCGTGATCGAATTATTCTCTCTCATGTTTGTTTCTCCTAGAGTTGCAGGATTAGAGGAATGCTGTTACTAGAGCCTCTGAAGCAGGCACTCCGAAAGGACTCAGGGAACGGGAGGAAGAAATCCAGGAAGAAGACGCTGGGAAGCAGGGAGCTGTTTCCAAGACGGCTCCACATGAAGGTAAGTGTCGGCGGGGTTTCCAAAGTGGGTGTGGAGTTTCCAGCGGTGACGCGACGAAGCGAAGCACCGTTAGGAAGAGGGTGGGGTCTTTTATAGTCCGGGCATACACAAGCGCTTAATTAAAGCTGCACTTGCACGTGTATACTGTTTGGCAGTACAACCGCCGGGCTCACGTACAAAACAGTAACATAAGCCTTCTTTACTCATTAAAGCAACAAGCACTGATACATACAAGATCTGGGCGAATACATGGCGATACAAATGAATGAAAGTACATTACCAAGGATCAAGTTAAGTGATTATAATGGTATTGACATTGTAAGGGAACACAAATAAATACTTCTGTCAATGCTTTCCCAATGATGAGGATGAAACCCTAACAGTTCCTCCCCCAAAAGGCCGTCTCACAGAGGGAAGCTTATCAGGATGAAGAGCATGAAAGACCCTGACTAATCTTGGAGCGTGAACATTCTTTTCGGGTTCCCAAGATCGTTCTGATGTGTCATAACCCTTCCAATCAATTAAGTAATCCAAACACCCTTGTACACGTTTTGAATCCACTATCTGTCATACCTCATATTTGAGGTGATCTCCTATGACAACTGGTGGGGGTGGGTCATCTGGTCTTGTGGATGGGTCATATGGTTTGAGAAGCGATACGTGAAATACAGGGTGAATAGTGTAGTCTTTGAGTAGATCTAATCTAATGGAAACTGGATTCAAAATCGTTTCAATTGGGAATGGTCAAATAAACCTTGGTTTTAACTTTTTTGGACCTTCTATCTGTATATTTCTGGTCGATAACCAGACTAGGTCTCCTACCTCATAAGGTGGTGTCGGTAATCTGTGTTTATCCGCTGATTTTTTCATCTTAAGTTTCCTTTTTGTCAAAAGCTTTTTGACGTGCTCTTGGAATTTCCGTAATTCTATCAATCTTTCTGAAACTGCAGGCATAGATTGGTCAGAATCAGGAAATGTGACTGGGATAGATCTTGGATGCAAACCAGTTAAAAAATAGAATGGTGAACAACCTAATGCTGCGTGGACATTGTTGTTATATGTGAATTCTGCCAAAGGAAGTACCTCATCCCAGTGTGTTGATAGAGTGGTAGTTGGACATCAAAAACTCTGCTCTAAGTATTGCTTTATTTTTTCAGTCTGACTATCTGTCTGGGGATGGAATGCAGATGATTACGCTAATTCAATTCCTAACTGATGACTTAACTGATTCCAAAATTTAGAAACGAATTGAGGACCTCTGTCCGAAATAATTTTACTTGGCAGACCATGAAGCTTAACTATGTTATTCAGAAAGATGTGGCTAAATTCTGTTGCTGATGGTAATTTCCTTAATGCAATAAAGTGTCCCATTTTTGATAAAAGATCGACAACTACTAAGATTGTGGTCATTCCATGAGATTCTGTCAGATCAGTGATAAAATCTACACCTATTGGTGCCAGGGTAAAGGAGAAACAGCCATTGGCTGTAAAAGACCTACTAGCAATGAATGAAGAGATTTTTGTTGTTCACATACTGGGCAAGTTTTATTATATTGTCGTATGTCAGTCTTCATGCCTTCCCACCAGAAATTTCTTTTACATAATTCTAGGGTTTTATTGATTCCTGGGTGACCAGCGATACCAGAATCATGATTCCATTCTAATACTTGTAGACGCAATTCCTTGGTAGGAACAAATAGCTTATTCTTATGAAAGAAAAGTCCTTCACGAATGGTATGATTTTTCTGAGATAACCATTGGTTTTGATCCCTGGTCTTTAGCTTAGTCCTTGTGCTTTCTAGGAATTCATCTGAATGGATGACCGCAATTATCTTTTCTGAAGGGATTATGTTTTGAGTTGAAGTGTCAAATATCATTGTGTTTGTCACAAACCAAAAGGGACAGAGTATCAGATAAAAGTTGTTTAGTTCCAGGGCGATAAGTGATTAGAAAATCAAATTTGCTAAAAAAACTCTAACCAACGCATCTGTCTTGGGGTGAGGGCCTTTACTTTTGAAAAGAATTGTAAGTTCTTGTGATCAGAAAATATTGTGATAGTGTGATTAGCGGCACCTTGTAAATTATGTCTGCATTCTTGAAACACAGCCTTGATAGCTAGTAACTCACATTCAGCTATAGTTTAGTTTTGTTCTGCAGGTAATAGTTTTCGTGAGTAAAAGGCAATTGTATGTAAATGTCCTGATTTAGACTTTTTGCATTAACACCCCACCTAAGGCTGTTTGAGAGGCATCTGCCTCTACAAAAAATGGTCTATCTGGATCTGGGTGAATTAGAATGGGAGCTTACTTGAATGCCTTCTTTAAATCTTCAAAAGCCTGAGCAGCTTCAGAAGTCCATTGAAACTGTTTTCCTTTTTTCAGCAACTGCGTGATCGCGGTTACAATTTCAGAAAACTTTGATATGAAACGTCTATAGAAATTAGCAAACCCTAAAACTCTTTGCGTGTCTTTCACTGATATCGGAGTGGGCCAATTCAAAATTGCTTCCACCTTTTTGTGATCCATGATTATGCCCTCGGGAGAAAGCCAGTAACCAGGAATTCAACTTTAGAAGTGTTAAACACGCATTTCTCTAATTTGACAAATAAAGAATTATCCCGTAGCCTTTGTAAAACAGCACGGACATGTTGTGCGTGTTCTTCTGGATTATTGGAGAATATTATTATGTCATCAATGTATACTATAACACAGATGTCTAATAGGTCGTGCAACACTTCATTGATGAAATACCGAACAGCTGCTGGAGCATTGCAAAGACCAAAGGGCATCACAGTATACTCGAACAAGCCAAATTTAGTACGGAAGGCCGTTTTTTACTCATCACCTTCTCTAATGCGAACAAGGTGCTAAGCCACCCGTAAGTCCAATTAGTATAAATACTCGAGCCTTTCACCTGATTTAACAAAACCGGAATCAAAGGTAATGGGTACCTGTTTTTATTTGTGGCTTTGTTTACGGAGCGATAATCTATGCATGCTCTCAAATCGCCTGACTTCTTTGCCACGAAGAAGAGAGGCGAAGAAACAGGTGAAGTTGAATGACGAATGAAGCCTATCTCTAGCAGTTCGTCCAGATAGGATCTTAAGTATTGATTTTCAGCATCGGCTAGAGCATAGATCCTATTACAGGGTAGAGTGGCTCCAGGCATGAGGTCTATTCTACAATCGTAGACCCTGTGTGGTGGTAGTTTAGTTGCTTTAATAGGATCAAAGACATCGGAATACTCTTGGTATTCTTCAGGAATACAGGGGGTTTCTAGGTTCGATGCGGCACAGAAGAGGGGCATCACAGGATCTTGAGTCTCTTGATAACAATGAACTTGACAAAAAGAAGAGTCCAAGGTCACCATGCGTTTAATCCAATCAATCCTTGGGTTGTGTAACTCCAGCCATGGGACTCCAAGAATCACTCCAAAGGTTGGAGTGTCTATGAGGTAAAAAAACACTGTTTCTGTATGACCATTGTCTGCTATTATTGTTAGAGGGGTAGTGTGGAATCTGATTAGACCCGAAGACAAGGCTGACCTGTCAACAGCCCTAACTGGCTCAGGTTCTTTTTTGGGCACATGAGTTATATGTAATTTTCTGGCAAACTCTAAATCAAAGAAATTGCCGGTTGCTCTTGAATCAATAAGAACTGGTATGCTATGTCTTTGTTGGTTTGTCAAAATAAAGGTCAGTTGCACCGTGAAGTGTTTTGGGGTGCGATTGATTACATTAGTCCCATAGTGAGAGATCTGTTGACCATTACCTCCAGAAGAAACGATCTCTACTTTCCTCGAGACTTTTAGTTTTCCTCCTTTTTAGGTAAATCACTAACTACTGCCAGTTCTTTTCTTTTGGTGGGTTTTACAGGAACTCCCTTGCAAAATGGCCAGATTTGCCGCAGTACAGACATAAATTACTTTTACGTCTTCGTTCTTTTTCTTCTGCAGAAAGTGGCCCTTTTAAATCACCGATCTGCATAGGCTCTACATTAGGGTTCTTTTCCTCTCTTTTTTTATCTACCTTGAAATGCAGGTGTCTGATATCTCCTCTAGGTCTTTCCGACTTTCGCTCCCCCAGCCTGTGATCTAGTTTAACTACCAAGTCTAAAAACTCAGTATAATCGTCAGGTAAATTAACTATATGTGCTAAGGAATCCTGCAAGTCCTCTCTAAGACCTCTATAAAACAGTGATACTCTTTTATCTTCAGGCCAATGTGTCTCTGCTAACAGCCTGTTTTTTTTTTGTTCTTTTTTTTTTTAAAACCTTTATTTATCAAATGCACATTACACAGCGTCTGCCTACAACCCTTTTGGGCCGGCCGCTATGACAAACGGTCAAAAAGTATAACACATTATACTGCGGAGAAGGCCACTTCTTGCTTCATTATGGTGTAGTGCATAAAGCAGCAATTAGAGGATATCAAAGGTTCAATTTTATGATTTTGTCGAAGTTAAACAAACAGAAGAACGAACACATGGTAAAGCAATAGCAAGTTCACAGGAGGGGAGGGAAAGCGGGAAACAGTATACAAGAATGGAAGCAAGCCTACTAGGGGAGGGGAACGATGAAGGGAGTGAAGAATGGGAGATAATGAAAGGAACGTAAACTATGGGGAGGAGGGAATGGCCTCGGCATAATCAAGTGGTGGGGTACAAATGTCACCCCTGTATTCATTCCATTGCGCCCAGATTCTATTCCACTTCCTAGGACGACCCCGGGCCTCATACACCGTCTTCTCCCGAAACATGCACCAATCCATGTTATCTTTCCAGGCACTGAGTCCAGGCGGTCTGGTGGAGCCGTGGAGCCCCAAAGCTGTGCTATGTCCCGTTTGGCAACCATGTTGCCCAGGGTGATCCTGAAAGTCTGAGCAACCGTTCAATCCGTAGGCTCCCACACATTAAGCAGGCAACGCCTTACCTCGGGAAGGAGGGGGACCACAGTAACACGCCCCATCACATCGTGGACCCTAGACCAGAAAGCAGAGATAACCGGGCATTCCCACAAAATATGAAGAAAAGTACTATTCATACCACAGCCACGTCTACATAATCCATCAGTCGCAAGCCTCATTCGTACCAGACACACACCAGTCACATAGACGCGATGGAGGATCTTTAGTTGCACAAAACGAAGCCGAGCCGGAATAGCCACCTCCTTACAGGAAGAAATAGCCATTTGCCAGTCTTCATCATCCAGTTCGAGCCCATCCGCTACCCAGGATGCACGAAGCTTCTCTAGCAGGTCAGCCCTGTTGTTAATAAGTTTTTTATAAATTAAGGAGATCATACTGTCCGGGACATGACCATCAATAATACGATCTTCCAACGGAGACGACTGGGGGATGTCAGTCCCGGGGGGAAAGGCGGAGGATAGGGCATGCCGCACCTGAAGATATCGAAAATACTCCTTATCATCCAATTGATATTCTACCTTTAGGGCCTCAAAGTATTTCACTGTTCCTCTGGCCCAAAGATCCTCCACCTTGCTAATCCCAATCATATCCCATCTATTAAACCCTTTCGCCCGCCACAGGTTACCCAGCCGTTCAGAATCATACAGCGGGGTCATACGTGTCAATCTATCGCCCCAACCTGTAGCCTCATTCACATCCTTCCAGGCACGCACAGCACATTTCGTAGGACCAGTCAAGAGACGGAGTGGTGACTTCGAGTATAAAGCTCTATTGAAGTTGCCACCTTGCAACAGGAATTTATCCAGGGCGAAAGCGGGAGCGGGTTCCGGGGAATACGTCACATGTGTGATTGCACTTAAGTGTGAGGCCCAGTAATATCGTCTGATGTCGGGCAGAGCAATACCGCCATCATACCAGGGGAGCGTAAGTTTTGATAAGGCAATACGGGCACGGCCATCCCAAATCAATTGACTCTGTAGGCCTTCAATCTCACGGAAATAGCGAGCGGGGACATGATCGAAAAAGTTCTGCAAAGCATATAGGAACCTGGGGAGCGACATCATTTTAAAAAGTGCCGCTCGTCCCAATGGAGACAAGGGCAATTCACGCCACTGCCGCACATCCTGTTTGAGGCGACAAAGGGGAGCGTAAAGATTACGATCGTATTGCACCGAGGAGTCCATGGAAATAAAAATCCCCAAATATTTAAAACCATCTTCTACCACCTGGATAGGAAACCTGCGGGGCAGAGGAGGCAATACCCCGGCTATAACATAGACACATGACTTGGTCCAGTTGATAACAAGCCCGGAGTTCTTACCAAAGGAAGTGAGAACGTCAAAGAGCACGTTTAAAGACTTCTGGGGTGAGGTGAAATAGAGAAGGATATCATCCGCGTAAAGCGAGACGCGATCTTCCAGCTCTGGTGCCCACCGGATCCCTTTAATCGAGGGCTCCCATCGAAGCCACGCTGCAAGGGGTTCCAGAGCCAATGCAAAAAGGAGTGGGGAGAGCGGGCACCCCTGACGGGTGCCACGTCCCAATGGAAACGAATCGGAGCCTTTGCCGTTCACCACGACTTGGGATAATGGTTGTTCGTATAGGAGCCGCACCCATGCAATAAAACTAGGTCCGAAGCCGAACTTAGAAATGGCCGCCCACAAATATGGCCACTCTATGGTGTCGAAGGCCATTGTAGCATCCAGGGAGGCCACCACTGCGGGCTCAGCGAAAGTTCCAGCTCTCGCGAGAACGCCGTGGAGTCTGCGAAGATTAAGAGCTGTGTTTCGATGGGGTATGAAACCGGACTGATCCGGATGGATCAAGTCACAGATTACAGACAATAGACGATTAGCCAGGACTTTGTCCAGAATTTTAGGCTCGGCATTGAGCAATGAGATGGGGCGATAAGAGGTGCAACGGTCACGAGGCTTGCCTTCCTTGTAAATGACCACTATGGTAGCCAAGCGCTGTTCAGACGGAAGGACGCCCGCCTCAAATGCATCCAGAAACATTGTCCGCAAGTGAGCAGCCATTTTGTCCGGTCGAAGTTTATAAAGCTCGATAGGCAAACCATTGGGTCCCATCGCTTTACCCGATCGTAAGGACCTGATGGCAAGAGCGATCTCATCCACTGTAATAGGAGCCTCTAGGGCCAATCTATCCTCCTCTGAGACACAAAGTAGTGCAATGTCACGCAATAGTAAACGGGAGTCGGCCTCATCACGGTCACTCACTGAGCTGTAAACTGTTCGGAAATGGTCCACGAAACATTCAACAATCTCACCGGGATCGGTCACACATTCACCAGTCTCACGGGTGATAACGGGCACCACGCGGTTCATCCTTTCAGCCTTGTCCAGCCACGCCAGGAGTTTGCTAGCCTTGTCACCCACATCATACAAACGGCCCAGCTGATTCACACGCATCACCTTAGCAGCATCAGTCACACAGGCTCTATAATCCGCCTGCTTCAGTTCTAAGGAGTGTAGAAGTGCAGGCGTATCATCTCCACCCAACTCACTTTCGAGCGCAGTTATTTCGGTCTCAAGGGCCAACACAGCCTCCCTCCTAGCCTTCCTGTCAGCTGCAATAAGGGACAGTGCGGAACCCCGTATAACAGTTTTGAAGGCCTCCCACAGGACCGTAGGGGAAGCAACCGAACCCACATTCTCATTAAAGTAACAATCGATCGCCTTAATCAAATCCGATCGGAGCCGAGGGTTCCTAAAGTGCCAGGGCGGGACAGGGGGAACTCTGCCTCCGGGAAGACCTCCCACCGAAACCTCGAGTAACAAGGGGGAATGGTCAGAAATACCCCTGGGGAGATGTCGGACTTCACGCACCAAGGATAAGTTAGCGGTCAGCATAAGAAAATAATCAATCCTTGAGAGGCTACCATGGGCACCAGGGTGGAAAGTATATTGAGTTTGTGAGGGGTGCAGCGACCGCCAAACGTCTACCAACCCGAAGGTTTCCGTCAGGTCAGTCAGCCACATCTGTGACAATGGCAGAACTCTAGGGGGCAGCCGATCACACTCGCCCGACATCACAGAATTGAAATCCCCACCCATGATCAGGAGTCCATCTGGAAGCCCCAGAAGAGTCTTACCAAGGTCAGCATAAGTGGTAGCCTGCAGTCCCGGGGGAACATAAACAGCAACAATTACAATCAGCTTTCCATCCCATCTCCCCGAGACAGCAGCATAGCGACCCCGATCATCGAGGGTGACATCGTCAATTTCAAGGGCTAAAGAGGATTTCACCGTTATACCAACCCCTCGGGAGCCGGATGTAAAACCAGCGTGACCAACAAGTCGGTAACCTCGGCGGTCAAGAGCTTTACAGGCATTACCAATCAAATGGGTTTCTTGGAGTAAAACAACATCAGGAGAATGACGTCTTATAAATTGCAACACAATACCACGTTTGATCCTGTCCCCCAACCCATTAACGTTCCAGGATAGAACCTTCAAGTTACCCCCCCCATCCCAGAAAGAGTCCCAGCCCACCCCCTCTCGGAACCTTAGATCAAGGATACATACAAGTAATATAGTACCATGTGAGAAAAGAAACATAGAACACAAAACGTAACCAAGTCCCCACCACCCACCCCCCAAACAAGAACCCGTTACAACACCCCCCACCCTGCACCCCTGCTGACTAAGAAGCCACCCCAAACTGCAGTGTGCCTGTCGCCCCATCTGAATCTACACAAAGAACCCCCGAGGAGGAAGGGAGATACTACCCCAACCCGCCCCACCCCGGACATAAAGGTGAAGGCACATGATATAAGTTACTCTGTAAAAGTTACAATCCAAAATCGGACCTCAGGACCCAAAGTCATTCCTGGGCCGTTGCGCCTCCGTCCGCGCCTCCGGGGCCCCCGCTCTCGGCATCGTCCTTTGGCAACAAGTCCAACCAGTCACTGGCACTGTCCGGTTGATCAAAGAAGTAGGCACGTTCCCTGTATTCGATACGTAGGCGAGCGGGGAACAGCATCGCATATTTAAGTCCCAAATCTCTCAGGCGACGTTTCACTCCCAGGAATCCAGATCGTTGCCGCTGTACTTGAGGAGTAAAATCAGGGTAGATAGAGATGGAGCTGTTGTCGAACTTCAGTGGGCCGTGCTTGCGAGCGGCCTGAAGAATGGCGTCCCTGTCCCGAAAGTGAAACAGCCTAGCAATAATAGGCCTCGGGGGGTCCCCCCGGCTTAATCTGTCCACCTGGGAAGCGGTATGCACGCTCGACCGCAAAAAACTTACTGAGGCCTGCGGGAGCAAGTTTAGCAACAATTAATTCCTCAACCAGTAAATCGATCGAGGCAGCACCACTGTCCTCCGGCACCCCGACTAGGCGGATGTTGTTTCGTCGGGCCCTGTTGTCGTACTCCTCCATGCGTCTAGTTAGCAGGTCCTGCGACGACCGCAAATTCCCAATCTCAGACTGCGCTTCCGCCATATCCGTCACCAGACTGGTAGCTTTTAGGTCCAATGCCTTGACCCTCTCGTTAGTCTTAGCTAAATCGGCTCGGATAAGAGTAACATCGACCGCCACTGTGTCGATCTTGGACACGATGGCCTCATATTGTTGACTCATATCAGCCTTGAGTCCTGCAATGGTGGCCAGTAGGTCTTGAAGTGACACCTCTGATGAGGCCGTCATGTCCGTCCTTGGGTCCTCCAAACTGCGGCTGGTAGCACTGGGGGATCCTCTCGGCTGAGTATAGCGATCGATCACGTTGGACTGGATCGATCCCCCACGATTGGTGACTTTCCTGCGCTTCTCCAGCTCGGGTTTTGTCGCCATGTTGGAATCAGCACCCCGCTGGGTCCTCCCGGGTGCGATAGAATGGCAGCGACCTTCCGGATCTCGAGAGTCTCAACTTCACAAAAATCACAGACCACTGAGCCGGCACTGCGATGAAGACGTGCAGCTGGTTAGACCACCAAAACCAGGAGTGTAGATCAGGTCATAGGCAGTCAGTGAATGGATGGACAAGAAACCGAAAGTGAAAGTGACACACCATCGGTGGAGCAGATGCCAGGCAGCCGTTGTTGTTGCATTACTGCTCGGCCATCCAAAGCAGTAGAGTCCCCGGTCCCGTCCGGGGCTAGGCCAGAAAGCTTAGGACGACGTAAATATGGTTCCCGAAGTCCGATCTCGGCCCCAAAAAGTACAGCAGCATCAGCAAGAGTAGCACTTCAAAAGCCCGTCAAAGTGACCAGGATAGCAAAAGGATAAATCTATAAGGGCGGCGCGGGTCTGGGGAGCTCTCTGCTCACGCGACCATCTTGGATGCCCGCGTAGCTCCTCCCCCCTAACAGCCTTTTAAAGGTAGTTACGTAAGTTAACAAATCCTTGGTCCCTTGACGTAGGTTCAGAAGTTCGTTATCAGAGGCTTGTATGAAGACATGCTTAGCAAACAAACCGGACAAGGCTGCCTTAAAATCTACTAAGTTATGTAATAGAGGATCGTTTGAGTCAACCAGAGGCATTGCCCAATTGGCCGCCACACCCCCTAAATAGGAAATTTGAATGCTACCTTGGATGTGTCATTGGTAAACACCTGGGGTTTACACATGAAATGTAAGTGCCACTGACTCATGAAAGTCGAATATCGACTGCTATCCCCTGTGAATCTTTCAGGGTTAGCAAGGGGAACTGGACTAGGCGTAACTACAGTAACTTGTAGTGGTTGTTCTGTGGTTTGGCCTGAAGTACTCCGTGAAGTAAAGGCAGCAGATCCAAAAGTTGGAGGGATGAGAATTGTTTTTTCTGTCTTTCCTGACGTATCTCTCCAGTTGGTAAAGCCTAACCTAGTTCTATCTAATTCTTGTCTGAGAGTCTGATTCTCTAACCGTAATTCCTGCATCTCCTCATTTAATTTATGTACTGATTACGCTAACTGCTCGGTATCCATAATTTCAGAACCAAGAAGGAAATAAGTAGAGATGTGGCTTCGCTTTCTGTCTCGATGTCACTCACCAGAACCTCCTTGTTTTTTCAGTTTGTTTCCTTGTTGGTGCTGAATGTTCCCAAGTCCTCCCTAAACCACCAAACTGGCAAAATTCCAGTAAAACTTGTCGGTCTGTTTGATCACTGGGGGAAAGGGGAATTGGAATGAGAAAACAAGACAAAACACTGGCTCCGTCTTCTGGGAAGTAGTGTAGTTGTTTCTCAACTGGAAGTGACTCTGAGCTCCTTGCTGCGTAGATAGGTGCAACATATTATGAGTTTTCAAGATTATGGAACAACTTCCTGAAGTATCAAGAACACAAAGGCAACCGCCTACCTAATAAAGAAGAGCTCATGCACACACTTCAATATAGATACTTTATCTTATATCTCCTCACGAGAACCTTTAAAACATAGAAGTTTCACTGGTTATTATATCAAATTATAAATAGTCCAGGGAACATTGTGTTAAGGGTTAGTTTTGTTAATTAAACTTATTAGGCATTAATCCATACCTGTTACTCCCAATGAGGACTTGTTTAGTGGGGTTCTGAAATTATAATGAGAAAACAAACATAGTACAACATGTGCCTTCACACATTGAACAACATGTGCCTTTTCACAGAGCATTAAGTGGGAACTTTCACACTGAACAATAAATGCTCCTTTGGACAGGTATCTCCTTATTTCCAGGAAGTACTACTGTACATCAAACATTCTTTTCTTTGTGCACAATTATCAAAGTTTTATAAATAACAATGTCTCTCTTGCTTTGCAAATATTCTTTCATCAGAGCACTCTATTTTGCCACTGTTAACTTTATGTGGATTTCCTTGGTTAGCGCTTAAACATTGTCTTCCACTCTGTAAGGCCATCAAATAAGAAAAAACAAATGTCCCAAAGTCTCTTTCTTCAGATACAATGTTGTCCGTAGCTTCTACAACAAGCATTTGCAATGCAATAGGTCTCGCATTAGGAAAGTTTGAGCTATTGGTATTGTAAATGACAAATTTATTATTTATGTTTTGTTTTTGAAAATAGCGAAATTAATAGCTTTGTCATTTACAAAGCCAATAGTTATAACTGACACGTATAGCATTTGTAATGTAACATGTGTTGTATTTACGTGACTTACATGTATTGATATTATAAATAAAAATGGCTTTTCATTTTTTTTCAATAACTAATACTTAAATAAAAGTTATTGTCATTTATAATGGCAATAGCTTAAAGTTTTGTAAATAACTTTTGTGAAGATTATGTTCAGTGTATTTTATTGTGATGAAAATCCAAGAACAGAAGTGAAATATTAACATCTTTTTGTTACATATGTAATAAAGCTTGAAACATTGAGAGAATATATTTGAACCAGGTGTTGTTGAATGGTTGCACAGATTGATGCTGTGGTGGCGCTG
The DNA here is from genome assembly GCF_964263255.1 of Lissotriton vulgaris. Lineage (NCBI taxonomy): Eukaryota > Metazoa > Chordata > Amphibia > Caudata > Salamandridae > Lissotriton > Lissotriton vulgaris. The sequence continues at coordinate 584,894,412 of NC_141694.1, forward strand.
AGTGATGTTGTGATGGCGAACAAGTGATGCTGTGGCGTTCAGTGATGCTGTCGTAGCACATAGTGATGTTGTGGTGCTCCTGAGTGATGCTGTGGTGGTGCGGAGTGTTGCTGTATGCTATGCTATGTTTATTTTTGATATGCTATGTTTTGTTTTGTTATGATATGCTTTGCTATCCTATGCTTTGATTTGTTATGCTATGCTGTGCTATGCTATGCTGTGTTTTGTTATGCTATACTATGTTTTGTTATGCTATGTTTTGCTATGCTATGCTTTAATATGCTATGCTATGCTTTATTATGCTATGCTATGTTTTGTTATGCTATGCTATGTTTTGTTGTGTTTTATTATGCTATGCTTTGTTTTGCTATGCTATATTTTGTTATGCTATGCTATGTTTTGTTGTGTTTGGTATGCTATGTTTTGCTCTGCTATTATATGTTTTGTTTTGCTATACTATGTTTTGTTGTGTTTTGTTAAGCTATGCCATGTTTTGTTGTGTTTTGCTATGTTTTGTTATGCTAGGTGTTGTTGTGTTTTGTTATGCTATGTTTTGCTATGTTATGCTATGTTTTGTTATGTTATGTTTTTTTTTTGCTATCCTATGCTTTGTTTTGTTATGCTATGCTATGTTTTGTTGTGTTTGGTATGCTATGTTTTGTTTTGCTATGCTATTATATGTTTTGTTTTGCTATACTATGTTTTGTTGTGTTTTGTTAAGCTATGCTATGTTTTGTTGTGTTTTGCTATGTTTTGTTATGCTATGTGTTGTTGTGTTTTGTTATGCTATGTTTTGTCATGTTATGCTATGTTTTGTTATGTTATGCTATGTTTTGTTTTGCTATGCTATGTTTTGTTTTGCTATCCTATGCTTTGTTTTGTTATGCTATGCTATGTTTTGTTATGCTATGCTAGGTTTTGTTATGCTAGGTTTTGTTTTGCTATCCTAGGTTTTGTTTTGCTATCCTATGCTTTGTTTTGTTATGATATGCTATGTTTTGCTATCCTATGCTTTTTTTGTTATGCTATGTTGGTGAGGGTGTATGAGTGTGTGTGAGTGAGGGTGTGTGATGGCGAGGAGGTGTGAGGGTGAGGGTGGGTGTGTGATGGTGAGGGTGTGAGGGTTTGTGAGGGTGAGGGTGAGTGAGGGTGTGTGAAGGGGTGGGGGGTGTGAGGGTGAGGGGAGAGAGGGCGTGTGAGGGTGAGGGTGTGTGAGAGTGAGGGTGTGTGAGGGTGAGTTAGGGTGAGTGAGGTTGAGGGGGTGTGAGTGAGGGTGTGTGGGGGTGTGTGAGGGTGAGGGGGTGTGAGGGTGAGGTGGTGTGAAGGTGTGGGGGGTGAGGGTGTGTGAGGGTGATGGTCTGTGAGGGTGTTTGAGGCTGAGGTTGTATGAGGGTGAGGGAGTGTGAGGGTGAGGGCGTGTGTGAGGGTGAGGGGGTGAGGGTGAGTGGGGGTGTGAGGGGGTAAGGGTGAGAGGGTGAGTGAGGGTGTGTGAGGGTGAGTGAGTCTGAGAGGGTGTGAGGGTGTGTGAGGGTGAAGAGGTGTGAGGGTAAGGATGGAACCAGAGACGGGACTGCAGGGGGATATTCCAACCTATATTTTCTGCTTGTCAAGTAATGTGTAATTCTCAAATGTAGCTTAAAAGCACGTATTTTTACCCAGCCGTGCCCCATGCCGTGCCCCATGGGGACGCTCTATGGGTATCATGGGACAGACATCTCTTTTTACAGAAACTGCGTCCGGCTTTGTATCCTGCCAGGTTAGGTTCTAAACAGCACTTCCTTTCTAGCTGAGCCCAAGCCAGATGGATTCAACAGCATGCGGAGAACGCACTCTGGAAAGCTCTCTTCAAATCCATTCTAGTTAAAACTGATTGAAACTAGTGGCTCCAAAGGACCTGCATGGTGAGCTGTGGAGAGACTACGGCAACCCAATCCTAGACTAGCACAGTTGCAATTAGATGCCTCTGGCCAATCAGATGAGCAGTACATACGCAGGCTTCATCTGAGGGAAACTTTAGATGGAGGTGAATTTGCAGGAAGGCTGGAGTATTCCAGTCAAACCCCCCAGGTTGTTTAAAACGTCATTTATTGTAATGAGACACGTATATGTTTGTTTTGTGGCAGTAGGGAAGGGGAAAGGGTCAGGCATAAAAGACTAGCCAGTCTTCCTGTGGTTACAGCCGTAAGCATGCTCCTCTCTAGAGGAGATTGTATTCATACAGTTACATGCCTTTTACAACATACTCAAAAGGTGAAGTGAAATCGCTTTGTTACAGGTGAATGAACGGAGCTGTACTCCACAAAACCCTTACAGACAGCCAGCAGTCTCATTAGTCAAGGAAGGTCAATCAATGGGTCCATTCTTCCACCTCTTTTAGCATGCAGCATACTATAGCCTTTAGCTGAAGCAAAATAGATGTGGCATTCTGTGTGGGATGCAAACGATTATCAGACTTTAGACCAGAAAAACGCAGGGGGCGAGTGCTGTGACCTACAATAACCTTTTCGGAGCCTTTTCCTTAAACTGGGCAAATAATTATCTCCCTGTGCCTCGATGTTCTTTTCTATGAAAATACTTTGTAAATACCCCGGAGTGCACATTATATGAGAAACAACACTATTTACATGTCACACTATTTCTTTGAGTGCGCTACTTTATTAGTTCATTCCACCGATTCAAGCCCGCACCTCCCAAGACGCTTCTGAGAATGACCCTTGGCGCCTTTAGCCGTCTCTATGCCGGAGGGCGGGGGCTGCCTGCGCATGCGCGCCATTCCTAAGTTTCGTTTTTAGTAGCGAGCCCCGGAGCGAAAGCGAATTGGCAGCTGAAGTCCCGGGTCCCAGGAGGGGGCCCGGGTGAAGACCAGCGGAAAGCACTGCAGGGCTCCCATGCCTAAGAGGAGAGCCCCGCTTCGTGCTGGCCTGGCAGAGGAGCTCGAGTGCTCTACGGGGCTCCCATGAGAAGCTTGGCGTGTTCCAGATGGTGCGAGCCCGGTGAGGTAAGGGGGGGGAGGGGTGCGTGCCTGCGTGTGTGTGTGTGCCTGCGTGTGTGTGCATGCTCGCGTGTGCGTGTGTGTGTGTGTGCCTGCCTGCGCCTGCCTGCGTGTGTGTGTGCATGTTTGTATGTCTGTGTTTGCGCACTTCAGGGAATGTGAGGCAGGAGATGTGCACGGCGCCGGCCTGGACATGCGCGTCCACATACACCAATCGCCGCGCGTGCCCGACCCCTGTCTCAGATTCCCAGGAGGCGGACAACATTAGATACTTCGCTGGACGCAATGCTTCGCATTGCTTTCTCCAGCTCAACCTAAAAATGACAAAGTTTAAATTAGCTTACCAAACTTCTCTTCAGTCAGCTTGCTATGTTACCGTGATCAAATTAATCTCTCTCGTGTTTGTTTCTCCTTTTGTTGCAGGTTTAGAGGAATGCTGTTAGTAGAGCCTCTGAAGCAGGAATACGATGGCCAGAACTCCGGAAGGACTCAGGGACCAGGAGGAAGAAATCCAGGAAGAAGACGCTGGGAAGCAGGGAGCTGTTTCCAAGGCGGCTCCACACGAAGGTAAGTGTCGGTGGGGTTTCCAAAGCGGGTGCCGAGCTTCCAGCGGTGACGCGACGAAGCGAAGCACCGTTAGGAAGCGGGTGGGGTCTTTTATAGTCTGGGCATACATGAGCGCTTAATTAAAGCTGCGCTTGCACTTATATACTGTTTGGCAGTTCAACCGCCGGGCTCACGTGGAAAACAGTAACATAAGCCTTCTTTACTCATTAAAGTAACAAGCACTTATACATACAAGATCTGGGCGAATACATGGTGATACAAATGAATGAAAGTACATTACCAAGGATCAAGTTAAGTGATTATAATGGAATTGACATTATAAGGGAACACAAATAAGTACTTATGCCAATGCTTTCCCAATGATGAGGATGAAACCCTAACACTGGGGGGCACTCATGTGGGAACTGTTCTCTGGTAACTACAGAGACAGGCTTCTGACCCTCTCTTGGCCAGATGCAGGGTCCTATGATCTCATGAAGAAAACTCTGATTGAGGGAGTTGGACTCACCACTGAGGAGTACAGAATTAGATTCAGGGGGTCTCACAAAACACAGAACCAGTCCTGGATTGATTTTGTAGACTACTCTGTAAAGACACTGGATGGTTGGTTAACTGGACACAGTGTGCATGACTTTACTGGACTTTACAGTTTGTTTATGAAGGAACATATATTAAGTAATTGCATGAATGAAAAGTTACATCAGCATTTGGTAGACCTGAGTCTAATTTCTCCCCAAGAATTGGGAAAGAAGGCAGACCACTGGGTCAAGACTAGGGTGACTACTAGGACAACCACTGGGGGTGATCAGAAGAAAGTGGTTACAAAACCTCCCCAGGAAAAAGGTGGTGAGAATCCCCAAGATGAAAAGTCTGAGTCTTCCAAAGGGCCCCGAAAACCTGCACGGGGGTGGGTCCCAAACTATTCCCTATACTCCACAGCCCTATAGGGGGAAGAACGTTGATCCTTCAAAGGCCTGGTGTATCAACTGTAAGAAGTTGGGACACTTATCTGTAGACAAGTCAATGGTGTGCGCAGATTTATTATGACTATGTGAGAAGTGCCACTTTTAGAAGTTGGAATTTCTGTGTGCTATGTGTCTGCCTGCCTGTGAATTGCATGTCTGGTTTTGGAGCGACAGGGCAGGCTGAGCCAGACATGGGTTGAATAGAGAGATCTGCAGTTGGAGTATGGGGGGGGGTGACCCTTTGATCTGAGCAGGGCTATGCCTGGCAAGGTGAATGATAGCTCCACCTCCCACTGTGCGTGTGATGGCAGACCCCCTCTTTCTCAAAGGCAGGATGCAGCCTTGTAAACAAAGTGCTCCAGGACCACACCAAACTGGTTCTGGCTGGGTTCAGTGACTTATGACTTTTGAGAACAAAGATTTTTAGTGGTATAAGTAAAGGTGTGGTGACCCCATGAATTTGTTCAGTTATTGGGCCAGAATCCTGCCGGGGCGTGCTGCTGCTGGGGCCCAGGTGGGGGGGGGGCTACCATGAGGGCTTGCCTCCCAGTGCCCTGCATTGCCCCTTCCTCACTAAAGACTTTTTGGGACCTTTTACTTTGTGTGTGTTTCTTCTGGATGTCAAGACGAACCTCTGTCCGCCTAACTAGAGGGAAAGGACTCTGAAACTTTCATCCTTCTTGCTGAAGCAACTACCCAAGGGCCTGATTTGAGCTTGCCTCCTGCCGAAGTCTCAGGGACATTAGACTTCACCCATCAGCCGTCCGGATTCCTATTTCAGCGGGATCCTACACGCAGGTGAGGCCTCAGTTGAAAATTCCAGAGCCTCTGGTTCTACTGCGGGGTACGTGGGCTGAAAATCATCACTATCGTGGGCCGCTACAGCTGAGGAGCTGTTGCCGCTGAGAGCCCGCATTTGCCTGTGCTACCAAAGTCATTGCATCGCTATTGTGGGCCACCACAGCTGAGGAGCTGTTGCCGCTGAGAGCCCGCATTTGCCTGTGTTACCAAAATCATCACTATCGCCATTGTGGGCCACTGCAGCTGAGGAGCTGTGCCGCTGAGGGCTCGCATTTGCCTGTGTTACCAAAATCAGCGCATCGCTATTGTGGGCCGCCGCAGCTGAGGAGCTGTTGCCGCTGAGAGCCCGCATTTGCCTGTATTACCAAAATCATCGCTATCGCTATTGTGGGCCGCTGCAGCTGAGGAGCTGAAATGAAATGAATGAAACTTATATAGCGCACGACTTACCCTGGGGCATCTCAGCGCTTGCTTAGGGAACCCGTCCTGGTATTCCCCTGTGAGATAACCCTGGCAGGGTATCCACAAGGTGAAAGCCAGGCATCCCGCCGCGAGGGGCCGTTGTGGAGATTAAGCAAGCTATTGCCCAGAGTCGCAGAGTGTGAACCCGTGAGTCGAGGAGGCACCGGAGCGAGAATTAACGAGTCCGTGGAATTTTTGAGCCCAAGACCCGCCGAGGTGGGGAATTGAACCCTGGTCCCGGGCCGAACTCAAGCTCCAGGTCTGCCGCCTCTAACCCCTGAGCCACACTTCTCCACCGAGTGCCGCTGAGTGCCCACACTAGTCTCCACTTCGAGGATCTTGTTACCACCTGCATGTGGGTGCCCGTCTTTAAGCCCCGTCCCAGGATTATTGTGAGTGCACGCCACAGACCGCTACAGCTGGGAGCTGTGGCCGCTGCAAGTCCGCCTGTTATCACTGCAGCTTCCTTGTGAGGCTGCGTGCCGTGCCCCTTTAAATCTCAGGTACATTGTGCATCACCGTGTCGCGTGGACCCCGGCCTCGAACTAAGTTCGTTCCACGCACTTTTTGAGTGCCTTTATTGCTTTTGAAGCAAATCTGTAATTATGTGCATTGTGGCTCCTTGAGTGCTTTTAGCCTCGTGTTTAGTCTATATAAAGATAAGGCATTTGAGCCCCTGTGAGAAGGCCAGTTGGCCGTGAGGACTTTTAGGTGTATAGTGTACCAGGCCCGAATGTGATTTATTTGGTGCTAGGAAATGTGATGCATGTATTATGATTTGAGTTATGCCTCTAATGTGGATTTATGGTTATCAGGTTGTGCATACTGTGTTTATGTTTGATTTGTTTCCTACTGTGAATTATACCCCTAATGTGAGTTATGCTGGTGAGGTTGGAGCAGAATGTATTTCACGCCTAAATGTGATACTGTGCTTAATATGGTTTGTGTTACAGGATCATGCTGAGTACAGTGTTTGCCAATAATTACTGGTTGTGTTCTACATTTACTATCTTTACTAAGTGATGGTTCTGACAGTGGTCCTGTCATGTGTATATAACCCCCTGTAAATATTCCCCCTTGCCAGTTGGCACAGTGTATATTGTGTGATTACTATTCTAATGTGTTTTATGATAATACAAAGGCTATTTTTTATATAACCTTGTGTGGAGTTCCTTTTTTGGTGGGCCTAGTATGTTGTTGCTGTGTGGGTTGCGCAAATGCTTTACACATGGCCTCCAGGATAAGCCTGACTGCTCGTACCAAGCTACCAATGGGATGAGCAGGGGTTATCTTTGGCGTGTAACTCCCTTGCCCTGACTTGAGTGGTGGTTTCTGCCTGGCTTTTGCACACGCCTTAGCCAACCATAAATCCCATTTCTAACAAGTACCCTTGGATTAATGGAACTAGGATATAGGCTCTGAGGGATACAGGTGCCAGTGTCACTATGGTGAGAGACACAATGGTTTCCCCTGAGCAATACTTGATTGGGCGTACTTACCCAGGCACCAGTGCTGACAGTGTTACCACTAATCATGCAATGGCTATGGTGACATTAGACTGGGGGGGCGTTACTGGCCTGAAACAGGTAGTGGTCTCGCCAAAGCTACCAGCTGCCTGTCTGCTTGTCAATGACCTGGAAACCTCAGCCTGGGCTGAGGTTAAACTAAAAACCCATGCAGAAATGCTGGATATCCTTGAACTGGTGTGTGTAAAAACAAGAGCACAGAGCAAAATGCAGGGTGAATAAATACTGTTGGAGCCTGAAAGTATAGCCCACCCTATCAAGAGAAAAGGTAAGAAAACTGGGGAACCAGCTTCTGTACAGCAAAAGGATCAGGACCCCTCTCCTCAGGGAGAGGACTTGGACACCCCAGAGGGAACTGCGCCTATGGAGCTTCACCAGTACCAGGTTGAAATCCTGGGCCCAGGGGGACCCTCTAGGGAAGAGCTGTGCCAGGGTCAGCAGGACTGTCCCACTCTTGAAAGCCTGAGGCAGCAAGCTGTTTCAGAAGCAAAGGGAGCTGTCAGTGGTACCCACAGAGTTTATTATTGGGAAGAGGGATTACTGTACACTGAGGTAAGAAACCACAACCCAGGAGCCACCAGGGGAGTTGTAGTGCCACAGAAGTACAGGGAGTTCCTCCTAACTTTAGCTCACAACACCCCCCTAGCTGGACATCTGGGCCAAACCAAGACTTGGGAAAGGCTAGTTAGCCACTTTTACTGGCCCCAGATGCACTATAAGGTGAAGCAGTTTATAAGCTCCTGTGTTGCCTGTCAAGCCAGTGGCAAGACAGGTTGCCACCCAAAGCCCCCCCGGATACCACTGCCTGTGGTGGGGGTTCCCATTGAAAGGGTAGGTTTGGACATAGTGGGTCCACTTGAACCTCCCACAGCCTCAGGGAACAAATTAATTCTAGTGATAGTGGATCATTCCACTAGGTACCCTGAAGCAATTCCACTTAGGACTACTACAGCTCCTGTAGTAGCCAAGGCCCTCATTGGTGTCTTCACCAGGGTAGGGTTTCCTAAGGAGGTGGTTTCAGACAGAGGTTTCAACTTCAGGTCTGCTTACCTCAAACACATGTGGAGAGAGTGTGGAGGGTAGTACACGTGTACTACACTCTATCACCCTCAAACCAATGGCCTTGTTGAGAGATTCAACAAGACATTGAAAGGAATGATTATGGGGCTCCCTGAGAAACTCAAAAGGAGATGGGATGTTCTCTTACCATGCCTGCTTTTTGCTTACAGAGAATTGCCACAGAAGGGAGTAGGGGTTTCCCCGTTTGAATTTCTGGTTGGCCATCCTGTGAGGGGACCACTCTTGTCTTGTAAAAGAGGGTTGGGAGAGGCCTCTCCAAGAACCCAAACAAGATATTGTGGACTATGTGCTTGGCCTAAGGTCCAGAATGGCTGAGTACATGGAAAAGGCCTCCAAGAATCTTGAGGCCAGCCAGGAGCTTCAGAAGCACTGGTATGACCAAAAAGCTGCACTGGTTGAATGAATTTCAACCTGAGCAACAGGTGTGGGTTCTGGAGCCAGTGGGCACCAAGGGCACTCCAGGACAGATGAAGTGGCCCTTACCCTGTCCTAGAGAAAAAGAGTGAGGTCACAGGTTCGTATCCCATCCTCGTCGCCAGTGTAATAACTTCAATGATGAAGAAAATCCAAGGAAGGCACGAGTCAAAGGTAAGAGCTGTTTATTCTTGGTCATCCGCTCTCAGAATCAAAGAGATGCCAACATTCTAACTTGAGCTCCCGGGTGTACTACTGGTAAGGGAAGAGGAGGGGAGGGTGGAAGGTACCAAGGGGAACAAGAAAATAAGATTACAACAGTCACCTACTTAGTTGACCTGGGCACAAGCAGAACACCCAAAAGGTTATCCATGTGAACTGCCTCAACCTCTACAATGACAGGGCTGACATCACCATGCTGATGGTGACTGATGAGGAACAGGAAGCAGAGAGTGAACCTCTCCCTGACCTCCTCTCCTACAGCTCAAAAGATGGGTCAGTAGATGGGGTTGTCTTTTCAGACAACCTCTCTGGCCAACAGCAGACTGACTGCAAGCAAGTCTTGCAACAGTATGCTAAGCTATTTTCCCTGACCCCTGATCTGACAAACTGGTGTACCCATGATGTGGACACTGGTGACAGTTCACCTGTCAATAACAAAATCTATCGACAGTCTTACCAAGTCATTCATTCATTTAATCTTTATTTCGGCTATTTTTAGCCATAAAAGATACATTTTAACACAACACATTATACATATAAATTGCCGATCAATTTGAAGCAAAAACTGTACATTTCAGACAGTAAGACTTACATTATACTTAGTAATTACACAATCATTTGGAAGCAGAAAAAAAACAACATCCCCGTTAAAAAGGCATAAAAATGAAATTAAATATATTAACAGCTTCCATCTCTAACGCATCTAGAAAACAACCTAGCCTGTATCAAGTCAAGGAAAGCATCAAACTGTAGTCAGCAAGATGCTGGAGTTAAGGGTTATTGAACCCTCTGAGAGCCCCTGGGCCAGCCCAGTGGCTCTTGTCCCCAAACCTCATCTGCAGAACGGAAAGAGAGAAATGAGGTTCTGTGTGGACTATAGAGGGCCCAACTCTGTCACCAAGATAGATGCTCACCCTATCCCAAGAGCAGATGAGTTGATAGACAAATTGGGGGCAGCCACATTTCGAAGTATTTTTGACTTAACTTCAGGGTACTGGCAGATTGGCATGGCCCCAGGAGCAAAAGAGAAAACATAATTTTCCATACCTGATGGGCACTATCAGTTCACTGTTATGCCCTTTGGTTTAAAGAATGCCCCTGCCACCTTCCAGAGGCTGGTGAATCAAGTTCTTGCTGGGTTGGAGTCCTTTAGTGCAGCTTATCTTGATGATATTGCTGTCTTTAGTTCCACCTGACACGATCACCTGATCCACCTTGGGAAGGGTTTACAAGCCCTGCAAACTGCAGGCCTAACTATCAAGGCATCCAAATGCCAGATAGGGCAGGGCACTGTGGTGTACTTGGGCCACCTTGTTGGTGGAGGCCAGGTACAGCCCTTACAGCCCAATATCCAGGCCATCCTAGGCTGGGCAGCTCCAATACCCCAGACCCAAGCGAGGGCATTCCTTGCCTTGACTGGGTACTACAGGAGGTTTGTGAAGGGATATGGGTCCATTATGACTCCCCTCACAGAACTCACCTCCAAGAAAATCCCCAAACGGTTAACTGGACAGTTAGTTGCCAAAAGCTTGTGAAACCCTGAAAGAAGCAATGTGCTCAGCACCAATTCTGAAGGCTCTGGAATATGCCAAGCAGTTCATAGTGCAGACTGATGCCTCTAAGATAGGAATAGGAGCGGTCCTATCCCAGACCAATAATGAAGGCCCAGACCAACCTGTTGCATTTATAAGCAGAACGCTTCTCCCCAGGGAGCAGTGTTGGAGTGCCATTGAGAGGGGAGCCTTTGCTGTGTTTTGGTCCCTGAAGAAGTTGAAACCATACTTATTAGGTGTTCACTGCCTAGTTCAAAATGATCACAGAACTCTCAGATAGCTAATGCAAATGAAAGGAGTAAATCCTAAACTGTTGAGGTGGTCCATCTCCCTACAGGGAATGGACTTTGAAGTGGGACACAGACCTCGGACTGCCCATGCCAATGCAGATGGGCTTTGCAGGTTCTTCCACTTAGACAATGAAGACTCTCATGAGCAAGGTTAGTCATCATCTTTCATTTGGGGGGGTTGTGTGAGAAAGTGCCCTCTTTCTCGTATGGTATGCACCCACTTTTTTGCTGAAGTGCTGATGTTCTTTGACTGAGTGTGCCCTGGGCTCCTGCTAATCGGGTACCCAGGTCCCATGGTCCTTCCCTAAAACTACATTAAAACCTAAACCCAATTGGTATCTCTGGCCACCAGTCATCCCCTGGTAAATGGTAACATAGGTACCCTGGGCACTGCGACCAGAGAAGGCCTCCAAGGGCTGCAGCACTTATTGTGCCACCCTTAGAGGCTATGTACCCTGACACTCACACACTGCCTTTGCAGGCTGCGTGTCTGGGTGCAGAACAAAGTGAAGAGTCAACATGGTACACATCCATGTGTGCCATGCCCACAGACCACTACCCTGGTATACATCAGTCACTCCTCTAGCTGGGTGCCCTATGCCAGTGGTGAGGGTACAGGTGCATGAGCCCTGTACCCCTACAGTACCCAGGTCCATTCCTTGGCACTGTAAGTGCAGTGCTGTCATTAAGAGTATATGGTGCTGGGAGTTTGTCATTACGAACTCCACAGCACCATAATGGCTACACTGAAGACTGGTGAGTTTGGTATCAAACTTCTCAGCACATTAAACCTACACTGATGCCAGTGTGGGATGTAATGTAAAATGCACCACAGGAGACATCTTAGAGATGCCCCCTGAAACTCGACTAACCTCCAGTGACCTGACTGAGTGACTGCCTAGGCTGCCACCACCAATCATGTTTATGGACACCTGGGTCAAGAGCTTGCTGCTCTCGGGGGGCCTGAAACAATGCATATCATGGTACGAGGTGCCAAGCCTCCTCCCCCTGGATGGGCAGGGTTCACAAAGGAGAAGCTTTAAAGGCATGCCGCCTTTGTGAGCCTCTCCAGACCATTTGCTGCTTTCAGCAACTGGTCCCCACTGGTTCTATCCCCCACTTTGGGTGGGAGACCCGGTGGGAAAAACAAGTGAGGAAGAGAGGTGCGCCCACCTCTGCCAACTCCACCCCTAAGGTGGGGGAGGCGAGGTGACGCATAGCCTCGAGTCCCCACCATCTTGAGGATGGGGGACCCAGCCAACCAGGGACAGGCTCCTGCCCCCCTCCCACTGGAGAGTGGCAGAATATGGGGTGTACACACCCCAGGAAAGGGACCCATTGGTCCCTGCCCTTTATCTACCTGTAACACCCCTAAATGTAGTATTTAGGAGCACCCTGAACCTTCCTTCCTCAGGTCCAGCAATCACATGAAAGGAAGAGAAGTAGAAGGACGAGAAGCTGTGCAGAGCTAACAAGAGGATGACGCCCACCGTCTTGGCCCCAGCCCTACAGGCCTGTCTTCCCCTCGAACCTGCTCCTGCGAAACCCAGGCGTGTCCAGCAGCCAGCAACCTCACAAAACCCAGAGGACCTGCCTGCCTTCACTTTCAGGACTGTTTCTCCCGTGAACACCGGATGTGTTTAAACTGCAGCTTCTGGTGCCAGCCCACACTGCACCCTCCTAACCCGGCCCGAGCTCGAGTGGAAAAACAACACGAGGAGGTCCCCCAGGCAATCCTGACCAGAGATCCGGCGACCCCCGACCTGCCTCAAGCCTCCAGACGACACCTGCATCCTCAATCCAGAGGACCCCTTTGTCGCGGCGACCAAAGCGGGAAAGAAAATCTGACATCCAAAGGCACCCCTGCACCCGAAGCCCCACGGCCCTGTGTGCCCAACCCAGCGGTGCCTCGAAGTGGTGGTCGCTCCTGGAAGATCCTCGTTCCCGAGCCTGCAGTGTTTCTTTGTCCTGGAGAATCTCCATTGAAACCAACAGGGCACCTGACCACAATAGAGCACCCTGCACCGACTGCCCTAGTGCCCCTTAGGGTGCACCTTTGGTGTTACTTTGGTCCCCAACTTGCCCTGAGGTAAACCCTAGGAGCTTTGCTCCCACAACCCCATGGCCTGCTTGTCAGCAGCCACCAACTGTAGCCCCCCTATCCTCCTTAGGATAACATTGGGTCTCAGCACTCTGTACCCAGCCGCCCTAGTGCCACTGAGGGTGCAACAACAGTGCATCACTGACCCTGAGAGACCCCTGAGTCTAACCCCAGAACCCTAACTCCAAAGACGGAGTACTTACCTCGAAACCGATAACCTGTTTTTACTCATTTTTTTTTTTTAAATGTGTTTTTATTGCAGATTCAGAAAATGTACAATCGTTTGGTCCAACATTCCCACCTCCTACAGACTTCCTGCGCAGGTCGTAAATGAAGCATCACACAGCCATTTAGCCCACATCCCGGAGGCCGGGCGATAACCTGTTTTTCCTCATAGGATAACATTGACACTTTTTCTCCCAAAAAGTTTCTGTCGACTTTTGAAAACTAAGAATATTCTTTAAAAATCGCACAAATAACCAAAACAATTCTCTCAGCTATTTGCAGCAAAGGTCCCAGTGCTGAATCTAGATATCCAGCCCTGAGAAGGAAAAGTAACGTAAAAGTAACTTACCTGTGAATTGAATTTCCTTCCGTAGGATAACATTGGTGGTTCTATGTGAAAAAGTTTTTGTCAACTTTTGAAATACACGAATTTTCTTTAAAATCATACATCTAACTAAAACGCCTTTTCTCAACTGTTTTCAGGAAATGTCCCAGTGCTGAAGCTAGGATCCAGCACTGTGTTAGAAAAAGTAATCTTTTTACTTAAAAAGCCTATTGATTCCTATATACTGAGTTTACTCAGTTTGTGCATTGCATTGCAACCCCTGCACACTAAAATTGGTACAAAGTCCTACTGTATTTTGAAAGTATTCAGCAACAGCATCTTATATCTGAAAAGTATTTTTATGCTTACCTGTACCAGGCTTGCTTGGTTCTAGAAATAAAACAACAGTATATTTCTTATACAAAAACAATTGGCCTAGAGTTCAGTTCTTGAGTGTGTGAATTCATTTGCTGACTGAGTGGGTATATCAAATGCTTGCGTGTATCAAGAGGGAGAGAGAGGACCAGATAGCTAGTCCAGATCCCCGGTTTATATGTAGATTAATCAAAAAGAGACTAGCTATGGGATGGGGTGGTATGATGTTTACATTGTAAAGATCATGGTGACTCAGGTAAGTTTTGTTGGTCAGGGGTGGCACCCATTGGGTGTCTTAAGAAAGCCCTCACCCACCAACCTAGTTGGTGGCATGCTTCATCATCGGGCCCACCCAGTGACACCTAGCGTGTCCCGGGTGTGCTACGACGCCTGAATACAGTGGAGCAGGTATGTCACTGTGTGTGCGGTGAGGGATGTTAAGAAGGTGAGTTTAAAACGGCTTGGCGGGGGTCCCTGTACCCGGTGGGTAAAAGACTTTATTAACAGGGCCTCCGTCAGCGGTTAAAAATAAGGCTGTGGGACGTAAGAGGCGAGTTACGACCTCTCACGTCCTTTAGTAATGTCAACATGTTTCAGCCAGTGCCTTATTGATATGCTGGCTTTCTTCAGGACAATAAAAATGGGTGTGGGTGTGATTAAAACTAGTGGGTGTGTAGTGTGGACTATGTGTCTACACGCCCTAAAGTGTATCTAACTGTGAGAGGGGGGATTCCCTTCTCAAGATCACCTGTACATGTAACATAAAAGACATGAACAAAACATACAAGGAAAAAGAGTCACTATGAGGTATGAACTTCATATCATGGCAGCCGGCTTAATAGCGATGGGGTGCAGGCTATAAGCGGCTCAAGTGTAATGGTATTGGTGGTACCATTATGGTGACATATCGCACTAGAACTGCGTTAGTGGAGTGAAAATAAAAACGGAATTTCTGTAATAGTGGTATAAAAGGTGAACACATAGAACACAATGAGGCGTAAGGACTGTATCTTACGCTAGTTTTAAGTGGTGTCCTCTTCAAGGTACTTTGAAGTGGCAAAGGTTAGACCCTATGGGGAGATAAAGGGTAAACCACTGTGGTTAGGAGACCTGTAGGGAGTAATCCTGTGAGTATGCTGCCACTACCACCTCGACCAAGGGTAAGCGCTGCCTTTTCTCTCCCTACAGGTCTCCTAACCACAGTGGTTTACCCTTTATCTCCCCATAGGGTCTAACCTTTGCCACTTCAAAGTACCTTGAAGAGGACACCACTTAAAACTAGCGTAAGATACAGTCCTTACGCCTCATTGTGTTCTATGTGTTCACCTTTTATACCACTATTACAGAAATTCCGTTTTTATTTTCACTCCACTAACGCAGTTCTAGTGCGATATGTCACCATAATGGTACCACCAATACCATTACACTTGAGCCGCTTATAGCCTGCACCCCATCGCTATTAAGCCGGCTGCCATGATATGAAGTTCATACCTCATAGTGACTCTTTTTCCTTGTATGTTTTGTTCATGTCTTTTATGTTACATGTACAGGTGATCTTGAGAAGGGAATCCCCCCTCTCACAGTTAGATACACTTTAGGGCGTGTAGACACATAGTCCACACTACACACCCACTAGTTTTAATCACACCCACACCCATTTTTATTGTCCTGAAGAAAGCCAGCATATCAATAAGGCACTGGCTGAAACATGTTGACATTACTAAAGGACGTGAGAGGTCGTAACTCGCCTCTTACGTCCCACAGCCTTATTTTTAACCGCTGACGGAGGCCCTGTTAATAAAGTCTTTTACCCACCGGGTACAGGGACCCCCGCCAAGCCGTTTTAAACTCACCTTCTTAACATCCCTCACCGCACACACAGTGACATACCTGCTCCGCTGTATTCAGGCGTCGTAGCACACCCGGGACACGCTAGGTGTCACTGGGTGGGCCCGATGATGAAGCATGCCACCAACTAGGTTGGTGGGTGAGGGCTTTCTTAAGACACCCAATGGGTGCCACCCCTGTCCAACAAAACTTACCTGAGTCACCATGATCTTTACAATGTAAACATCATACCACCCCATCCCATAGCTAGTCTCTTTTTGATTAATCTACATATAAACCGGGGATCTGGACTAGCTATCTGGTCCTCTCTCTCCCTCTTGATACACGCACGTATTGGCAGCGCGCAGCTGTGAGAGCATTTCCAGCCATGGCCGAAAACCATGGCCTAACCTTCACTGAAAATGACTTGGCAGACATATTATCTGACCCGTCATTTCAAGCAGATTTCAATATCTCTAGCACTATCGCACAGACCACTGACTGGGAGACCCTCACAGAGAAGAAACGCAACAGAATACGCACTATCCTCCACGGGACAATCCTGGCCCAATACCTCAGAACCAATTCAGCACCAAGGGGACTTCTAGTGTCCAATGCACCCAGGATCTTCCTTGACGACCCCACCTTTAGGAAGGACTGGGCCCAGATCGCATGGCACTGCACCAGAGACTGGATGATACTCATCCTAAAGACAGCCAAACGCCTATCAGACACATTAATGCTCGAAATAGAAGAAACAGAGAGACACTTTAAGGCCACTATCACGTCATATAAGAAAAAATTGGATGATCAGAATAGAGAGATCAATGAGTACAAGGACTACCTGACTCAATCTAAATTCAAAAAATTCGAGAAAGACCTTAAAAAATTCTCTTACGCAAAAGTCTATCCATACTCGGAGGAGAACTACACCCCACCCACCAAGGAGACCAATGTGTCCAATTCCTCAGGTGACGACAGCTCCGTGTCCAGTGACTCTAGCAGTGGATCACAAAACGGGGAGGCAGAGGACGAAGAGGTCAACGCTGGCCCAACCACTGGCAAGGAGGACATCCAAACCAATACTATGGTTTTCAGCCCAACATGGGTCACATGCAAAATCCCTTCTTTGGTTTCCCCAACATGTACCCCCCAGGACCAATGCCACTCTTCGCAGGTAACCAAGGCCCAAATTATCCTTTTTTAGGACGGGGCCACAGGACGCGGGGACGCAGAAGAACGAATCAACAAAACAACGCACAGGTTCACTGGGCAGAAGAGGAAAACCCTGTCAGCTCCAACACACGCCAGAAGACAAAAGAGGCAACACCAGGAACGAGCAGGTAGCAAACCCTACGGACCAACCGTCGTTGGTATTTAATCTATCTAGTACCCAACTATCTACCAAGGAACAGGCAGTCTTGGAAAGGGGACTGTCGTTTGTGCCCACCACCAGACTTGACAAATTCAAGTTACATGCTGAACTAGCACAATTCTTCAGAAAGCTAAAACTAAAATCTTTCTTTGAAAAACCTACCACCGACACAATACCACCTGACACCAACCCGAATATCACGGGCCTGAGAGTCAAATCAAACTTTGTCCCACCACCCTCCACCATCCCTGCAGAGATTACAACATTTGAACAAGCGGTTTACCACGACATTGAAAATCTCAACCCTACCAAACACTTCAACAATTTGTCATGGGAGGACAGACAAACTATACAACGTCTCCAAAATATCCCCACGCTGATAATAAAACCGGCAGACAAAGGGGGAGGCATTGTCCTCCTCGACAAAGTAGATTATGATACAGAATGCCGAAGACTACTCAGCGACAATAGAAACTATCGCAGACTGGACCACGACCCTACAGAGCAGCTCCGCACCACCATCAACACACTGGTCAAGAGGGCTGCTGATGAGGAACACATCTCCAAGCAAGAGGCCGAATACCTTTGCCCTGAACATACTAAAACGCCATACTTTTACACGGTACCCAAAGTACATAAAGGGGTAACCCCACCACCTGGAAGACCTATAGTATCGGGCATCAACTCGGTCCTAGAACCACTCTCCAGATACTGTGACTTTTTTCTGAACCCATTGGTACAGCAGACCCCCACCTACATAAAGGATACAAAGCACCTGCTACAAGTAATAAACAACTTGGCCTTTGATCCCGACACCCAACTGCTGGTGGGGCTTGACGTGGAAAGCCTTTACACCAGCCTTCCACAGGACGCCACCCTACAGGTTCTACATGACATCCTGGAAGAATCTCCCTGGCCGTACCACACCCCAAGGAGTTTTGTACTGGCCTGTGCTACTCTTGCCCTGAAAGAAAATTTCTTCGAATACGAAGGCACATTTTACTTACAAACAAACGGCACATCAATGGGTAGTGTTTTTGCACCGAGCGTGGCTGGACTGTACGTCCACCACTTCGAGAGCACCAACATCAATACAGACTCTAACCCGTTCAGACATCATATCCTGAAATGGCACAGGTACATTGACGATATACTGGTCATATGGCAAGGCACACATCAGGAGCTGGACAACTTCCTGAACTGGCTGAACAGCAACGACCCATATCTTAAATTCACTAGCACAGCTAGCAATCACCAACTGCCGTTCCTGGACCTGGAAATCACAGCCAAAGATGGAACCCTGGTAACCACCACTTATTACAAACCCACAGCGAGGAATTCATTACTCCATTACACCAGCTTCCACCCGCGACCTCTTAGAGAAAACTTACCATATGGCCAGTTTCTCCGAATCAGAAGAAATTGCACTAATGTGAACGATTACAAATCGCAATCCGCAGACCTAGCTACCAAACTAGGAAACCGCGGGTACCCTAAAGCAATCATCAACAAAACACGGAAAAGGGCTAGAAACCAAAACCGTGAGGCACTTCTTGAGGAATTCGTCAAAGAAGATGAGGAACAACCTACTACATGTGTTACCACATATAACACCGCCTCTAACGAAGTTGCGAAAATAATCAAAAAACATTGGAAAATCATTAATTCAGGACACAGGAACTGGGAACTCCCCAGGTTTGCTTACAAGAGATGTCACAACCTACGAGACCAACTAGTCAGCACCCGACCTAAACCACCACCAAAACCACCGGAGAGCACAATACTCAATGCATGGGGCTTACCCAGGATAACAGGACACTACCCCTGTAATGACTGCAGCGTGTGCCACCTGACTTCTCACACAAAAACTCTGAACCTTGAACCCAATAAAACCTGGTCACAAAGAAGCCACACTAACTGCAATTCACGGAACGTGATCTACATTCTTACGTGCACATGTGGCCTCCGATACGTGGGTATGACCACACGCAAGGTCAAAACCAGGATAACAGAGCATCGCAGCACCATGCGGTGCAAGAAAAACATAAGTAAACTGACCAACCATTTCATAACCCACCACCACACCCCAAATGACTTTACCTGGACAGTCATTGAGCAGATTCCCGAAAGCCCCTTTAACAATGACAAGATCCTACTCAGTAAAGAGCAGAGATGGATATATCGCCTCTCTACTGCTACACATGGTCTGAATGACGCTATCCCTTGGAACTCCCTAACCAGCCTGTAATCCCAGATCTCTGAACTCCCCCCTACAATATCCCCTTGTTAATGATTGGTTCGCTTTGCACATTAATATTGCCCCCTTGACAATGATTGGTTCACCTGGTACATTAATATTGCCCACAATGTGCAGTTTTAATTTTCATCCACTTTAACTCAGTAACTTGAGCACTATTCTCTCTTCATAGCCACGCAGCATAGCACTGTTCCCCCCGTGTATTATCCACTCTTCGGCGACTGGTGCGCCCTAACCCAGCCTCCTTCATTATCCATGAGCGTCATAACGGATTTCCCAGCCTTCCGTTATGCCGCCAGCATTATACCCAATTATCCAGCATATGCCCGGATCAGTACGCGCTGTACACCAAGTAGTGCTCTCACCGCACGCATGCGCAGACGCGCTGTAAACAAAGCGGCGTGCTTCGCGCTTGCCGCACGCATGCGCGGCGGCCCCCGAACGGCCGCGCATGCGCTCACTGCACTTACCCTTATGCGCATGCGCGGAAAACGCCCGCTACACCGCTCACCGACGCGGCGCCCCGGTCACCCTCCTGAGCGCGAGCATGACTCGAAATCGAGTCTTTCCACCATTCTTGTCATTTTCCAGGTGCAATCCATTAACCAATCGCCACACCAATTACCCTGAGTATAAAAACCAGGAACAGATGCCACTGTTCACCGGTTCCAAGAAGGAGGCACATTAGGTCTACAGCCGGTATCGACCAGTAATCCTGTGAGTATGCTGCCACTACCACCTCGACCAAGGGTAAGCGCTGCCTTTTCTCTCCCTACAGGTCTCCTAACCACAGTGGTTTACCCTTTATCTCCCCATAGGGTCTAACCTTTGCCACTTCAAAGTACCTTGAAGAGGACACCACTTAAAACTAGCGTAAGATACAGTCCTTACGCCTCATTGTGTTCTATGTGTTCACCTTTTATACCACTATTACAGAAATTCCGTTTTTATTTTCACTCCACTAACGCAGTTCTAGTGCGATATGTCACCATAATGGTACCACCAATACCATTACACTTGAGCCGCTTATAGCCTGCACCCCATCGCTATTAAGCCGGCTGCCATGATATGAAGTTCATACCTCACAGTGACTCTTTTTCCTTGTATGTTTTGTTCATGTCTTTTATGTTACATGTACAGGTGATCTTGAGAAGGGAATCCCCCCTCTCACAGTTAGATACACTTTAGGGCGTGTAGACACATAGTCCACACTACACACCCACTAGTTTTAATCACACCCACACCCATTTTTATTGTCCTGAAGAAAGCCAGCATATCAATAAGGCACTGGCTGAAACATGTTGACATTCTAAAGGACGTGAGAGGTCGTAACTCGCCTCTTACGTCCCACAGCCTTATTTTTAACCGCTGACGGAGGCCCTGTTAATAAAGTCTTTTACCCACCGGGTACAGGGACCCCCGCCAAGCCGTTTTAAACTCACCTTCTTAACATCCCTCACCGCACACACAGTGACATACCTGCTCCGCTGTATTCAGGCGTCGTAGCACACCCGGGACACGCTAGGTGTCACTGGGTGGGCCCGATGATGAAGCATGCCACCAACTAGGTTGGTGGGTGAGGGCTTTCTTAAGACACCCAATGGGTGCCACCCCTGACCAACAAAACTTACCTGAGTCACCATGATCTTTACAATGTAAACATCATACCACCCCATCCCATAGCTAGTCTCTTTTTGATTAATCTATATCAAATGCTTAACACTGTCCTCTGATACTGCCTTACTACTCGACCAAGCTACCACTTTAGAGAGTAAGGTTCAATCTAACTTTAACCTCTGCCAAACCTCTGGGACTCTTGGACTCTATACATACTGCACCTCACTTTGGTGCAGTTTATATATAGAGCCAGTTTCTTACACAGTTCTATTGCCTTTCATTGCAAATGTATTATGAATAGATTGTGATGCAATAAAATAGTTAGGAAATTGAAACTTACAGATGTCATTGTAGAGACCCCAAAGATTATAAAAATGAGGAAACAAATTTAAGAAAATTATTTTTAAGACTAATTTACATGTATGGATGTTGAAAAATTTGTGGCAGTAGGTTATAGCTGTCAGTTTCATGCAATAATACATTGGTGAAACATTTACTATTCACTTATTGTGAAATGATTCAATGCAATATATTTGATTCTAAATAAGTTGAATTCACTCAAAGCTTATGTATGCATTTTAAGCTTTAAATGTGTTTTCTTGAGCTGCAAATTTTCCCTTAGCAACCATAATAATTCATTGGTATTTCTGCAACTGTTGCATTATTTGTTCTGTGCATATTTCATTTTACATACAAGGGACATTCTTTCGAAGTTCACTGTGAGATGAGTCAGTGGGAAAATCAACTCCTACCCGATGCCATAGTCTATTACATTGTATAGTTCTTACAGTTGACAAACCTGTGAGGCATGGAAAGCCAAGTCATTCACATGAAGTGCCTGGGAAAGAATGTAGCAGTTACTAAATGTATTTGGTGACGACATAAGTAAACTAATCTTCCAATGGACTGACTAGTGGAGTGACACCACATCCTTAAGGTGTAATAAGAACTATAAGAGAAGAAACACCAAGTGAAGGGTGTCCTAAGCTGGCTATGTATATACTATACCAAAATGAGGTATAGTATGCACAGAGTCCAGTGGAACCCAAAAGGTAGGCACAGGTAAAAGTAAATTGCACCTTTCTCTCTATTTGTGGTAGTGTGGGCAAGCAGTAAGGCTTTATCAGAGGTTAGTGTTAAGCATTTTTTGTACACACTCAGGCAGCACATGATGTCACACACTCAAAGACTGAACTCAGACCAATTTGTATCAAAAATATTATTTACGTATATTTATTTTCTAGAACCAAGCAAGACTGGTACAGGTAAGTGTAAATGGTACTTTTCAAGGCAGTTTGAACAATACTAGCAAGCTGAATGAAAATGTCTTTGTTACAGGTTTGTAAATCTTTTCAATACACTGGAAATTAATGTTAAATTACTTTTGGGATTGCTTTATTGTTTATTTTTTCGACTCAGTGTGATATGCCTAGATATCACACTGGGCCGTTTCCTAGAGAAAAGATAAGAAAAGCAGTTTTTAGTTATTTGCAGTTATTCAAGTTCTCATACAGAACCAACTCCACAATTAGGACAATTTTCAAGGAAAAAGAGTCAATGTATTCCTATGGAGAAAAATGAAGTTAACGGTTTGCAGGTAAGTACTTGTTTGTGTGAGTTGGTATTCTGGAGTTAGAACCAGGGTTCCCCCAGGGTCGAAAATTCACTCTTGAAACACCCTCAGCTGCACTTGGGCGGCCGTGTAAAGAGAGCTGAGGCCCAATGTATCCTATGGGGGATAAGGGATCTCCGGTTGGTGGCTGCTCACGAACAGGCCACAAGGTTGTGGGAGCAAAGCTCCTAGTGTTAGGCTCAGGGCAAAGGGGGATCTGAGTTAGCACACAAGGTGCACCCGCAGTGGGGCCTGGTGCAGGGTGCAGTTTGGGTTTGGGTGCCCTGTTGTTTTCAATGGGAATTGCAGGTTTTGGATTTTGGCTGCAGGGTCGGTCCAGGAAGACTTCCGGGAGGAACCAACAGCTGGGCAGATAAGTTGGAGGGCTCGGGATGTAGGTGCACCTCGGGTTCTCTTCTCCAGGGTGTAGGGTGGCTGGATGCAGCGGTGTATTTTGAGGTCGGATTTCATCGTACCGGGCCAATCGCGGTTGGGGGGTTCTAGTGGGTTCTAGTGGGTCAACACACGGTGGACTCGGACTCTGGAGCGCTGGGGACCTCGGGCCTGTAGGCGACCCGTGCAGTGGTGGTTCCAGGCGTCAGGTTTCTTTGTCCTCAGCAGGCTCAGAGTCTATTTTGGGAGTTTCTTTTTAACAGTGCTGCTGTTCACAAGAGATCTGGTCTTTGTTGAAGGCAGTCAGTCCTCCCTGGGTTCTGGAGGTTGCTGGCTGCAGGACAAGGTGACTTTTGGGGCAGGATCTCTGGAAACTGCAGACTGGCCGGTAGGGCTGGGGCCAAGTCAGTTCTTCTCTGCAGTGTCCTCTGCTGGCTGTCTTCTTTCGTGGTTCTTCTTCTTCTTAGGTTGCGGGAATCTGTCTTCTTGGTTCATGGTTGCCCCATAAATACTGTATTTAGGGGGCGTTTTAGGGGTCTGGAGGTCAGTAGCCAATGGGCTACTGACCTTAGAGTGACTACACTCTTGGTGTGTCACCCCACATTGGGGAGTGGGCACAGTCCCTAATTGTGAGTCATGGAAGGATCAACCAATGGTGGACTCAGACTCTGGAGCGCTGGGGGACCTGCTGGGACCGGTGGTCCACTCGAATTCGGGCCGTAGGCGACGGGTGCAGTGGTGGTTCCAAGCTTTGGGTTTCTTTGTCCTCAGCAAGCTCAGGGTCTATTTTGGGAGTTTCTTTTGAACAGAGCTACTGTTCACAGGAGATCCGGTCTTTGTTGAAGGCAGTCAGTCCTTCCAGGGTTCAGGAGGTTGCTGGCTGCAGGACAAGGCGACTTTCGGCGCAGAATCTCTGGAAACTGCAGACGGGCTGGTAGGGCTGGTGCCAAAACAGTTCTTCTCTGCAGTCTCCTCTGCTGGGCGGCGTCTTTCGTCCTTCTTCCTCTTAGGTTGCGGGAATCTGTCTTATTGGTTCATGGATGCCCCATAAATACTGTATTTAGGGGGCGTTTTAGGGGGTCTGGGCTACTGACCTTAGGGTGACTACACCCTTGGTGTGTCATCCCACGTTGGGGAGTGAGCTCAGTCCCTAATTTTGATTGGAGAGTGCCTGCCATCTGCAAGATGGCAGGTACTGAAGAGTCGGCTTCACTTCTCCTCCCCCACCTGAGGGGTTGGGTTGGCAGCGGCGGGCACACCTTCTGGGCTCTGCTAATTTTTCCCACCTTTCATCCAGCCGAAAAGGAGGGGAGACAGGAAGGGGGCTGCTCCTAATAGCAGGAGAGGCTGGGGGTGGCATTTACAAAGGCGTGAAAGCCTTTGAAGCTCCCCTGCCACAGATGGTTCTTTCTGGCCTGGGGAGCAATGTTCCCTCTAATTTTTTTCCTCTGTGTATGGCAGTGGAGTGTCTCTGTGCGCTGCAACAATGGCTATGTGCGCCAGGAACCAGACCGCACGCGCGTGCAGCTCCAAATGTCACTCCTTTACTGCTTATGTCAGACAGCCGTTTTTGTTACTTGCAGTTTATACGTTTAAATCCTAATACAGAACAGTGAGCTATTAACTATCAAAGAGCTGCATTTCCGTTCATTGCAATGGCAGAAACCCTACGACAGACCACCCGAGCGGAAGAGTAACATAGCTTTTGATTGTAAGAACTTAACGGTGTTTTTGAACAGTAAATAAGAAAAATTCAGCCTAAAATTAAAAAATCAGCATCAAGAGGAATAACCTTCAATCATGTTTTACTTTCAGATAAGTTAAAAAAACACAGACAAGGAACAGTAGGGCGGCCTATTCAAGGGCGTTCCTCAAATACTAAAATAGATGCCCAAATAACAGCCAACCACTATAACTCTCAAACCACAAAGTGACCAGCTAGAATTCAAGTTCTGCATGTTCGACCCCATACCTCATGCTATGCTGTAGGTACCACGAGGGAGAGGGGGTACTGCTTGCACCATACACACTGCAGCCTCGCAGAGTAACTACATTTAATACAGTTAGTGAGAGTGCGTGTGCCAGACTATGGGTGCGAATGCCTGAATGTGCGTGACTGGCGCATTTCCAGTATATAGCCGGCAAAATGTTGATAATTCTTTGCAAGTTAAGGGAATCCATGGTATGATGGTGCCTAGCATTTGAATAAAACTAGCTCAAGCATAATGGTGGCAGCTCCAGGCATCTATGGCACGAGGGTGCCTAACCCTGGAATAATGCCACCGCCTCTTGCATAATTGTAACCCTCAGTATGTTGTGGTTATCCATGACTTGCAAGGGCTGTACATGCAAGGCAAAATCCAGCACTGGCAGCAGGAGTTGGGAGTCTTTACCTACGCTCAAACATGTTTTTGGATGTCTTCATCTATGACAGTGGCGGCTGGTGACATTTGAAAGTGGTGTGGCGTAAACCAATAGTCGTACTTAACTGCGGTGAGCGAGCGTAGAGAACATTTTGAAAAAAAGAGTGGGCAAATGGTGCATTTTCAAGTAAATTTGCGAGTGCAATCCCACTATTCGAACTCCTGCCTCATATTCGTCATTACTACTGAAGCCCTGCACCAAAACACAGTCAGACCACACCCACCCTACATTAAGATAAGGCCTTCCGCTACTACCACACGCTACACACAGACTGATCCCACGCACTACATCACAACAATAGCTGACACTACTACTACCCCAGAACTCTGCAGTTAAAACGTCTCCCTCGTTCTCGCCCTGTTTCTCTCCAGCATTCTCCCTCGCTTGCTCATTTTCTATTGTTCCTCTCTGTCTCGCCTTCTTCCTTCCATTTTCTCACACCCTCATTTTCTGCACCCCACTCTCTATCTTTATCGTTCTTGTACTCTGTCAGCCTCTTCTCTCTCCCTCTCTTGCAATCCCTTCTGCCTCTAGCTCGAACATCTTTCTCTCAGCCTCACCTCGCAGTCTTGCTCACAGCTCTCCTTCTCTCACCCCTTCTTCTCCCCCATTTCATCCTCCCTCTCCCTTAGTAACCCTCTATCTATCTCCTTCCTCTATTTTCTACTCTCTCTCTCTTTAACCCCCTCCCACCCTCTCTCTCGTTGCTGCAGTTGGAGTCACGTCTACATACTTAAAGATGTCAGATAGGACTGTGCGTTCCTAATTTGAGTTTTGAAAATGAAGGGTAAACAATAGTCTTTCTGTTGAGGCCTGTCTGTGCACAGTCAAGGTAGTGAGAGGTGCCCTACTATCTCTTTCATCAAAGTTGCTCTAATTATCATCACCGCCGTGACACTCATGTGGGGACATTTTCCCTTTGAAATACTTGCTGTCTGACAAGAAAGTTATCTGCTATCACATGCAGATGGATGCATTTGAGGAGGAGGCATTCACAGTCATTTAAGACGTATTTAGCTGTTAGTAGGAGGTTCTCTGCAACGCTGTGTAGATGTTCCCCAGGTACCAAAAAGTCCCACGTGGAAACACTGTTGGTTGGGGAGGAGACGTGTCCAGTGGGCCCAGGCTGTGGAAGGATGTTCAATTTCCTGCACGCCAGCCGGGCCGTAAGGCACCCAGGAATTCCTTGCTGTTCTGCTGCACATCATCTTGCTGCATGGCTGAGAGTTAAAGGAGAGGCTGGTGTTCGAGAACGGATGCCTCACCAGCAAACCCTCTAAGTGGATAATTCTATCAAGGCTTTTAGTAAGTCACATTTTAATATAATAATTTACTGCTACTGACAGTTAAAATGTTTATTACGAGAATGAGGAGGTGGCTCCAGCACAGCATAGCGCCATGCTGCAAATGTGCACACTAAAGTTGTTTGTTTGTGCTATAAATGCAGGGCCATCTAATGCAGCAGTTTTGTCTAATTAATATAGTAGTTTTGTGGACTTATTAGTTCAAAAGATTTAATATCCCTACTTAACAGTACGAAGCAGCAGGCTTTAATTTTGCAGCACTAAGAGATTTGCTTAGTGAAAGTCACTGATAAGTCCTGTGATTAATGTTCCTACTGGAGAGAGGTCACAGTTTTCTCTACTGGCAGTTTTCACTCTCACCATAAGTAGTGTAGAGGGTTAATATGCCTGATATAAAGAAAGTCTGCCACCATTATAGAACTGTATTGTATGTGGATAGCACAGTGGGTTTCTGCTTTTGTGACAGAGATCCCTTTTGTACTTGCGGTTCAGCCACACCTGGAGCTGAGGTCGGGGTGGAGGGTGCTGATTATTTAAAAACTAAATAATAGCTTTAAAAGCACCTGCTGCAGAGTTCAACTTTCTTGTTGCACAAATGAGTGTGATTTCAGATTTTTGTCTGTTTTCATGGATTTCATTGCATCATTTTGGTGTCAAGAAAGAGTCACTTTAAGTGTCACACATTTAGTCACTGAATGTCTCTCAAAAGGTATAAATGGTCGCCTCGGTCTCTCGCAGTTATGTGGCGAATTGCTATTCTATTGAATATCATTTCCGATTGACGTGAGGAGAATAGTAATGTTAAAATGGATTGAGTTAGGGCTCACACATTTGGAATTTTGCATTGAAATACCGAAGTCTAAAGGCAATTCCAAGGACTTTAATTATTAATATTTTGTCTGAGGGCTTGCGTATCAGATAGAAAGGTGAGAAACGGGTATCATAGTTGTATAAAATCAACATATGAACTTTAAACCCTGCCCCGGTTAAAAAGCACCATGTCTCTTTCAGCGACACACACAGGTGCTTTCATACACACTTTTACTTTCATATGGAGGCTTGTTACCAGTCTAGCAATTTAGCAAGACTGTAAATAATTGTATTTTATTGTTATCACTTGGCTCAATCACATGCATTTAGTCGAACCCAAAAGAATGAAGGGCTAGACCATAGCATTTGAAGATGTACATTTTCGTTAAGATGACAGTAGTAACAACTTTAACACATTGAACAACCCCTCTAGCTCTATTGACTGAGTTTATTCCCTAGCTACACAGTTTAGAGGGTTATGGTGCATGCTTTAGATTTTTGTCTTCAGCAGGTCTTCGGTGATAATATACCTTTGGTAGTTAATGCACTTGCTACAGTGACCTTTGTGTAACCCTCTGGTCAAACATTTATATCAACATAATCTAGCACGTGCGTTGTTTGATGTGCTCACAGCAGAATACTAAAGGTAACCTGCGTGTCACAGGTTTGAATACCTGTAAGATAACTTACAGCT
This sequence comes from Lissotriton vulgaris, assembly GCF_964263255.1. Lineage (NCBI taxonomy): Eukaryota > Metazoa > Chordata > Amphibia > Caudata > Salamandridae > Lissotriton > Lissotriton vulgaris. The sequence continues at coordinate 584,922,623 of NC_141694.1, forward strand.
TATTTGTGCTTGATGGGGCGAACCGTGTATAAACTGCAGATCGCAAGATCCAATCCTCACTAAATAGCTCCTTGAATTAAGCTCCCACAACAAATTGCTGCGTGTAATCTCCAAGGCCTATGTTTGAATCATAGCTGACTCTTTCATTCTTCTTGGCACTTGCTCTTTAAACTCTACCTATGCGTTACAGCTAATTCTAGCCATATGGGCGTGTTTCCACCTATATATTCGCCCGCCTCTTTAGCACTTATGGGCAACTTGAAATCGGGTTCGCCCTTGGACCCGTGCCCTGCTAAAATTCTGGCGAAATTGGCCGAGGTGATTAATCCACTGGCTAACCCGCTACTGAATCTCTCGCTGAGCCAGGGAGTGGTTCCGCAGGCTTGGAAGCAGGCAATGGTCATCCCGCTGCTCAAGAAGCCTGGTCTGGATCCAAAGGCCCCAGTCAACTACCGGCCTATCTCCCTGCTGCCTGCTCTCACGAAAATTGTAGAAAAGCACGTGCAGACGGTGCTGTCCAATTTTCTAGAGACGAACGAGATTCTGCATGCCACCCAGTCGGGCTTTCGCCCAAATCTCAGCACGGAGACTGCGCTCCTCGAGGTCTCAGAAACCATTAAAGGGGTTCTGGACACTGGGGGTAAAGCCATGCTGGTGATGCTGGACTTGTCGGCGGCCTTCGACACCGTCCCCCATGATGGCCTGCTCACAAGACTCAGTGAGATTGGACTACGGGGGACGGTGTTCAGCTGGTTTTCGTCCTTTCTAGCCGGCCGCCGGCAAACGGTCTGGGCCTCGCCAGATTCCGCCGTGATGCCGCCTCTGGGAGTGGGGGTCCCCCAGGGCTCTATTTTGAGTCCGACCCTCTTTAATATCTTCATGACCCCTTTGGCGCCGCCGAAGAGTGGCCCTGAGCACGCTACTTCGCCCCAAGATAGAAGGGGGCATGGCTGTGCCTGATTTCGAGCTGTACTATCTGGCGGCGCAATTGCAGGTCCTTACGCAGAACGTGGCTAGGGTGTTTCGGGGGCCAGAGGAGGACCGGGATCGGGGGATACAACGCCACGTACTGTCCTATATTATCATGCAACAGAGGCTTGAGTTGCGGGGCCTCACTATGGAGGAACGGACACTCCGGCTGTGCTGGCAGAGGAGCCTTCGGAGAGCGAAGGCCTCGCGGCCTTATGCTCCAGAGATCCCGATCGGCATGCTGACGGCCTTGCCGCACGGGGGAGATTGGTCCCCGTTGCTGGATTTGGAAGAGGCGGGACTGCAGGTAATAGGCGACCTATACATAGACGGGGCTTTGGCACCGTTCGAAGCGCTCCGGGACCAGTTTGGGCTGCCCGACGGGGGGTTCCTCCTGCACGCGGCGGTGGTGGCTGCCATACAGAAGCACTGGAAAGGGGGACTCATGGAACCGACGACGACTATGGCATGCCAGTATGTGGTAATGGCGGCAGGTACGTTCAAAGCTGTGACGTTCCTCCATAATAGGATGCTGAATGAGGGACTGGAACCGCTCCAGGGGCTCAAGTCTAAATGGGAGGAGAGTGTGGGCCAGCCCATACCGGACACGGCGTGGGGCCATATCCTGCGGCGCACGTGGAAGGGCACGAGAAATGCGCGCTTTCAGCAAGTACACTTCTATGTGCTTCATAGGGCCTACTTAACCCCTGAGAAATTACAGCGGTACTTTCAGGTACCGGATGCCCGGTGCCCACGGTGTTCGTCTCTGGGAGCGGACATGGACCATTTGTTCTGGGGGTGCTCGCACTTGGAGGCCTACTGGGCGGAGGTAGGGGACCTCCTGAACGAAGTGACTGATAGGGAGGTGGAATTCGATATGGCGGCATGCCTGCTGCTCTGGTTCCCGCACACCAAACACACCAAGGTGACGAGCAAATTCATTGATCTGGGCCTGATATTGGCGCAAAGGGAAATATCGTGGCATTGGAAGTCCAGGGGGGGACCCTCACTGCGTAGATGGAAGAATGAATTGCTGAGGTGGTCTGACTGCGAGAGTGTGCTCCGGATGAAGCAGGCCGTCAAGATAGGGAATGAGAAGGCATTGGAGGCGGCACGTGCATGGGAGTTAGTGGTGCAGGCTTTGCGTGATTCTATGGTGGAAGATGAGGACGGTGAGACTTAGGCCGGTGGACACCGCGGGGTGAACACAAACAGTATCATAACCCGCACTGTAGTGGATCCATCCAACTTGTCGGGACGAGGCATACACCTTAGCAGTTGCCGGGGGGGGGGGGTTTGGGGGGTTGGTTAATGGGAGTTTGGGGTGGGTCGGAAGCCACATGGATGGTGGCCCGCCAGGGCACCTTGGAATTAATAGGATGGTGGGGTACTGCGTGGAGTGAGGAATGGCTGGGGGGAGCGGCCAGGCAGGATGGATATACAGCACCTGGGGCAGGTCCCGACAGGGGCGGTACCACTGATTACCACTGGGATGGCTGACGGGATCAATGTTGAGGGTGGGGGGGTAAAAGCGGATACGTAAAACGACATATCAACCATGGTCCCTATGGGACATGCACCGTGATGTTTTCCTCTTGAGTTGAGTATTATGCCGCCCGGCCTCCGGGATGCGGGCTGAATGGCTGTGTACGATCTGTGTTTTACTACTGAATGGGGGGATGTCACGAGTGGACTGGCTGACTAATTGTATCCTGTGGTTTATAACTCTGCAATAAAAATATATTAAAAAAAAAAAAAATGACCCCTTTGGCGGCGTTGGCGGAGTCGTTTGGGGCCCGGATCGTATCCTATGCAGACGACACCCAGCTCCTCTTCTCGTGCAAGAGAGGAGGAGACTTTGATGGGGAGAGTATCCGGGATTGCCTTGGGGCTGTGTTCCAATGGTTCCAACTGAACAGCCTCAAGTGCAATTCCGATAAGTCCGAGGTACTCTTCTTTGGGTGTGACATGGAGCCAGACTGGCAGGCATGGTGGCCTACCGGTATGTTCCCCCCCACTTGTTCATCCCAAATGGCTAAGAACTTGGGGGTCAAGATGGACAAGGGGTTGACTATGAAGTCCCAGATCCTGGGGTTGTCGGGCACCTGCTTCGGCCTCCTTAGGATGCTGCGGAGGTTTCTTCCCCTCTTGTCGGAGGAGCACAGGAAGCTGACTGTGCAGGCCCTGATAGGCTCTAGGTTAGATTATTCAAACGTTCTGTACCTGGGTCTGCCAGAGTACCTGCTACAGCGGCTCCAAGTTGTGCAGAATGCGGCGGCGAGAGCGATCTTTGGCCTGAACAGACGTGCTAGTGCAGCAGGCTTACTGCAGACCCTGCATTGGCTCCCAATCCGCAAGCGGATTGCCTTTAAGGCGTTGAACTTGACATACAAGGCCCTTCATGTGACGGGAGCTAAGTACCTCCAAAAGAGACTTGCCTTCTACCGTCCGGCTCGGTCTCTGAGGTCAGAATCCCTGTTTTTAGCGACTGTCCCACGAGTGAAGAGAGCGCGCCTGGGAGGTCGCTCCTTTGGACTACTGGCGCCACAGCTTTGGAATTCTCTGCCTCTCATACTTCTGGGAGCTACCAGCTTACTAGCTTTTAGAAAAGGCCTCAAAACCTGGCTGTTCAACCAGTAGGCCTTTTGCTTGTTCTGTTCTTCTTTATCTGTGATATTTTCTCTTTTAATGTGTTATGTTAGTAGACCGCAGCCTTCCTTTTTAAAAAAGTGCCGGGACACTCTTTTTGAGTAGCCGTGCGCTCTACAAAAGCTATTATAACATAACATAACATAACATTATAACATAACATAACATATGTTTGGTTACTTTCGCTTTCCTTTAAAAAATAGTTTTATCCCACATTGATTTTAAACTTGCTGTATGCTTTTGTTTGTAAAGAGCGGTGCGGGCAGATTGCGGGCTAAGTATTCATGCTAATCACAGCTCCTTCAAGAGCTGTGATTAACATGAATACTTAGACAAAAGCCCGCAATCTTCCCCGCACCGCTTTTTACAAACAACAGATTAGAGCAACTTTAAAAACACAGCGTTTACCTTCAGAAAGTACACACTGGGTTTTTTAACTTGCTCTAATCTTTTTTTTGTGAAACGAGGTGCGGGCCGGGGAAGATTGTGGGCTTTTGTTTAAGTATTCATGTTAATCACAGCTCATGAAGGGGCTGTGATTAGCATCAATACTTAGACAAAAGCCCACAATCTGCCCCACAAGTCCCAACTGCCGCAAGCCCCCAAGCCCCAAAGCCAGCCTTACCTGTACTCCCGACTCTTCCACCGAAATACCGAGCGACGCGACTATTTCGTGGGATGTGTGTGTATGCGCGCTGCACATACGTAAGTGCGCGCTCACCTTAAGAGAGGTGCGCGTGCGCACGTGCGCACGTTAGCGGGAACAGTGCTGGGGAGGTGTGACCACCTCGCCCAGGAACGGCTTTGTTTCTGGGCTCAGGGAGCGAAGGCTCCCATCCCAGGGGTCCAGAAAAATGTCTTGTGGTGGCAGGCTGGTGAGTACCAGTCAGGGAGCCCACACGAAGCTATTCATTTTTCAGGGGGCATCTCTAAGATGTCCTCTGAGTGCATTGGTCAATAAATCCCACACCGGCATCAGTGTGGGTTTAATGTGCTGAGAAGTTTGATACCAAACTTCCCAGTTTTCAGTAAAGCCATTATGGTGCTGTGGAGCTGGTAATTACAAACTCCCAGCACCATATATTCTTAATGGCATTACTACACTTACACTTACAATGTCTAAGAATTGGTCTAGAGTTTCCCCGGCTTGGGCTGCCTGGGAGGCGGATCTCGGTGTCGCCCTATAGCCTGACCAGCGCAAACGAATCGGGGCATTGACCCGTACGGTATCATGTAATGCACGGTTCAAACTCATCCATTTCAATTTTATGCACCGCACCTATATGACCCCGATATCCTTACACCACATCTCAAACGACAGACGGGACGACTGCCCTAGATGTGGACTGGGTGGAGCGGGTTTTCTCCATCTGGCCTGGGAGTGCCCGCCGGTGGCGACCTTCTGGGGACGGGTGGTAGGGCGCATCCGGAGGATAACGGGTCTCCGGATCGCCTTGGATCCACTACATTGTCTGTTGACCCTGGTACCCAAGCCTAAAAAGAGAAAGTTGTCCTATAAGCTGTTGCAGCCAGTGTTCCCTCTAACCTGCGCGCCTGCGCTCGCGCGCACCTTTAAGGCACGGAGCGCGCAGTGCCTCCAGTGAAGCGCGCAAACGTTCTCGCTGCCGCCCGCTTTTAAAACGCGAGCGGCGAAAAACGGCAATTTACTCGTTGCCAGAGGCCTTTGTGAAAGTATTTCTGTTAATCACAGCGCCAGTCAGGCGCTGTGATTAACAGGAATACTTTCACAAATGCTCACATCATCCCGCAGCCTCTCGCCATTGAGAAAAGACATGTAGCAAATCCAAAAGCACAACGTGTGCTTTACACGTTTTGCTTTCAGACGTGTTTCATTTCTTTTCTAAATAGAGCGCAGCAGGGTGCTGATTGTGGGCCATTGTGAAAGGATTCCTGTTAATTACAGCGCCCATCATGCGCTGTAGTTAACAGGAATATTTTCACAATGGCCCACAATCAGCACCCTGCTGCGCTCTATTTAGAAAAGAAATGAAACACGTCTGAAAGCAAAACGTGTAAAGCACACTCTTCAGGTGCTTTTGGGCCTGGTATGACAGAGCGGGTGCAGCTGCCACTCTGTGCCCCAGCAGAGAATAGCAGCCGGTGTGCCAGCGTAGGGCCCATGCAATAGCTGCTGATGGCTGTGGCTCGGGATCCGCACGCCTCTACTGCTTCCGTTGTGCGGCTGCTGCAGAGCTCTCCCCTCTGATCCTGCAGTGGTGGCCGCGGCCCGAGGGAACTGAATGAAGCTTGAGCCGTGGATACATTTGTAGTGCGGGATGAGAACAGCAGCGTCTATGCAGAGGGTTCCAAGATCCTCCTCTCCACTAGTCAGTGGAAGAGGTTTAAGAGGGACACTCCCAGATTCAACCTGATGCTGGGAGAGAGGAACCGGACACCCTTCGGGAGGCTTGGTAAGGATCATTCAGACAATGCTCCATTCTCCTACTACCAGCTCCAGACCCTTCCCGTGCATCCTCAGTCAACTCTCACCAACAAAAGCACACCCACCCCCACGTATGCTGCTGCTTCTTTCTTATTTTTACCCTCCATATGCCTACTTCTTGAAACCGAATCAGGCAGCTTGTTTATGCTATTCCTTTTACCCACGCGCGTTCCTTAATTATTTCAGAGGAGATTTAGGACGCTTTCCGTGCTTGGAGAAAGGCGAGACGTGGTCTAGAATAAGTCACGATGCGAGTGAGAAGTTGACTCGAGCAGCGACCTGTACCATTTCTCCTGAATATAACGCTGTAAATAGTTTGTCCGGTATTAAGTATGTTCCCAGAGGTTAAGTGTTCCATTCCTTTTCGGAGAGCGTGAACCAAAGGACCGTCTCTCCGTTTGGATTCCTTACTGCAGATGTTGTCATCCATGGCAGCATTAGAAAAGCAGGAACGGCATTTAGGTGAATGAGGGGTTTCTTGGGGTACTGACCCAACACTGTAAAGAGGGATATTGTAAATGTTCAGAAATATAACTTCTGAATAGATGCTTTCAATGTTTGGTATATCTTATAACGAGTTAGAAAGTTTTCTTAACATGCTTTTATTATTATACTCCTTGGTTCGCCAAGAGGTTGATCTAGTACCCTGTTGACCTTCATTCCGTTTCTGCATTTAGTATACACTTGTATTTACGCATGATTCTTTAAGAATATACTTGACAGCGACTTTGTCAGTGTCCAATTTTTTGGGGGGGTCTTTTTGAACCTATTCCACACCGAGGATTTTGCACTACTTTCACAGACACTATTCAAGCAAGCATGAAAAGCATGCTTAGCAAAATTAGCCAAAGCACTAAGCCTAGTAAAAGCATGTTGTAAATTTATCATATTGAGATTTCTACTGTCATATTATCGTGAGTTTCTGTCACTTAGCTGTTGCCTGAAGTCTGAGTAGGATTTTATATATTCTCACAGAGTATCGAACAGTTTCCATCAAGTACATTTATATAGATCTATTTCAGTGAGTAAAACTCAGATTTTAAGTGGCTACTGATTTTTTTTAACTAAGTCTGAGGTGATGAGCAGCATTTTCAATTATTCTATTTACACACAAATACGTGTTGGTACGCATTGAACGCTCTTGACCTGAGAAAATGTACTATGTGTATATAGAGATAACTCTAATTAGCATATGCAGTATACCTTTGTACTGTCTACCATTCCTATGTGACTCTTAGAGTATAGCCATTTGTATCTCTTCCTTGAGTGACTTTACTACCTGTACATTCACAATTTTTCTTTCACTTTGTATCTCTTCCTTGTGTGACTTTACATCTTGTACATTTGCATTTTTTTCTGTTTGTATCTTTTGTGTAATGCATGTAATCCTAAATCCTTATGTTTTGCAACTGGTTCTTATGTAAAGCGCTCTGACACCTTCGGGTAAAGTTTGCGCTATATAAAACCGCAGAATCGCAGGAGGTTAGGCTGACCAGAGACTAAAAACCCATCTCCTAAATCGATAGCTTGAGCATTAGCCACAACCCCAACCATAAGAGCGGAAGCATTTTCAATATTATTTACAACTTGATGCAAAAGACAACCATTGACTAAGCCAATAGTCTTGGCTTTTTGTAGGTGTAATGTTACTTGTATTATATATCTGGATGCAATGACAGAAGCAGCAAAATATCGGTAGGGTGGCACACTATGCGATGCACATATTTTTAGTGTAATTGCCTTTAAGCCACACCCTTAATTGCATCGGTTACGCCCCTTTGAAAGATCTCAGAGTATTTCCATCCCTCTCAAAGCCCTAGTCTACACACGCAGTCAGGTCCTTGGCGCACATAGTTTTGGCTGCAGCGCACACAGACCTTACTCTGCCGCACACAGAGGAAAATAATTAGTGGGAACATTGGTTGCAGCTACTATTGGTGCTGGCAAGGCGCAGGGTGGCTATCACCTGGATGGGAAGTCGAGCCCCGGAGCTGTCATTCTGGCTTAGAGACTTCAACGAATGGTCCCTGGCGGAGGAAACACATATGCAACACACACGTAGGGATGAGAAGCTGCAAGAGGACCTGTTGGCGTGGCACATGATGTGTGCTGTGGGGTCTGTAGATAGTGACTCGGATGCCACCAGTGCTGAGCTGTTCACCCCGCAGGGGTCGGACTCCGGGGAGGAGGTGGATTGGAGTGGGGATGGTGGGGCTGCTAGGAGCTAGTGTCTTGCTAGTACCGCACGTATAACCTCTGTAAAGATGTGATTTGCTTTGAGTCCCAAATCTGTGTTTGATTTTGATTTGATAACTATGCCCGGATGGGCCCTGACGACCTGAACGGAATGTATATGCCTGTGTCCTCACTGATGCCGAGTTTGTAAGCGAGGGAAAGTTTTTTTTATTCCTGACTTTTATTGAAGTTTTCATTTTGTCATGTGTTTCCAAACAATGGAAAAGAAAAAAAAAAAAGTGATGATGTACTTTCACCTGCCCGTACAAACGGCATGTGTATTGCTTTACCATGACTACAGAGTCCATGTTTCTGGTACCATGCTGCCGCCCGGCCCCCGGGATGTGGGCTGAATGGCTGTGTCCTATTGGTTAACGTCCGGGTCCTCGAATCAAGGATGAGCCATGTCCTGGTTTACTCCGATGTATGTTCTTGCATCACACTCAAAATAAAGTATTTTTTAAAAAAAGAATTGGTCTAGACACTGTAGGGGTACAGGGCTCATGCACCTGTACTCTCACCACTGGTATAGTGCACCCAGCTAGTGAGGTGGCTGACCTATGCTAGGGAAGTGGTTTGTAGGCATTGCACACAGGGATGTGTGCCATGTCGACTCTTCACTTTGTTCAGCACCAAAACACGCAGAATTCCATGGCAGTGTGTGTGTGTAAAGGTACAGGACCTCTAAGGGTGGCATGATAAGTGCTACAGCCCATAGAGGCCTTCCCTGGCCACAATGCCCTTAGTACCTATGGTACCTTTTACAAGGGACTAACATGTGGCCAGAGAGGTGCCAATTGGGGGTACACTGAACCGTTCTGGGAAAGAACACAGGCCCTGAGAACCTGATTGGCAGGGACCCAGGGCACATCAAGTCAAAGTGCATCAGTAGTCTGGCAAAAAGTGTGTGGGGGGGTTTACTGAAACAGAAACCCAGCTTCCTACACAAGCCTCCCTCCCCACCCCCACAGCCCAAAGGCCAGGAGACTCAGCCAAACCTGGGAGAGTCTTCCTAGTCTTTCAGGCGAGGAAGAGTAGAGGAATTGGTTTGAAAGTTGCAGGGCCTACTCTGCCTTACATCCTGTTGTGTAGTTCCTAGGAGTTCCCCAATACCTGCTCGTTTTGGATGACCCAAACTGAGGGCTTAGTGTCCCAACTGCTTCCGGACACCCCCACAGGATATGTCAGCCGTTAGACCAGCTAGCTCTACAGTGCCACTACCACTCCCCTGTATTATACAGAGGTGTAGGGAGTCTTTGGCAACCACTGAACATGACAACCCTGATTCCTCCGGGATCATGGAAAACAGTACAGTATGTTTCGCTCAGACACTTGTGCTTGCTTTCTCTCAGAAAATACACAGATTGCCAATTAGGACTTTTCAATAAGAATTTATCAGTCCAGCTACAGCCTGGTGTAAAACATATGTGCCGCAACAATCAGAAGACAGAAGCATACAAAAGAGATTGCTAGTAACAATATAGTGAATAGTAGATACATTGCCACCATAGTGCTAATAAGATGAACAAAAACAGTTCAGATAAAAACAGTACCACTTGCATATACCTAAAATGCGCTCTCTTAGTAATTTGCTTAAAATGTACCTAGCCTAACCTGGATGTGTAGGTGTATGTATGGGCAGCCAAGAAACCCCTAGGGAAGAACCAGCCCCCCTCACCTGCTGGTTTAGAACAAAGGACAGAATAACAATAGGAGAGGTAGGGAGATTCAGGCACACTCTCTTAGTCCCCGGTTATCGTACATAAACAAAAGAAGAGAGGTTAAATGTGTCTCAGAAGCTACAGAGACGGAGCGATGCAAGGAAGGAATTACACACCCAATTTGGGTAGATAGGAAAGCCCTCACACACCGACCTAGTCAGTGTCATGCTTCATCATAGGGCCCCACCAAAGAGGCCGAGTGCCTCTTTGGTGTGAGATGACGCCAGAAGAATGCGGAGCTGGTTGTGTGAGTGGGCGTGCAGTGAAGTATATAGATAAAAGTGCCTAAAGAATATCTCAAAACAAAAAAAAATTATTGTTAGATCCCTAAGACACGGTTAAAAAGTTCGTATGTGTCTGAATTTACAGCCAAATGTAATGGTTTGGTTTAATTCAGAAATTGCATTAAGTCAGTCAACATGTTTCAGCCTTTTACAGTGGTGTTAATTTACCTAGGCATTCATCAGGACTAGTGTAAACATCGGCGGTATGGACTCTCTAATCGTCCACCCTAACCTGGTGACGTGAAAGTGAAAAAGTAAAAAGTGTAGTAAAGTGCAAAAAAGGGGGGGGGAGGAAGTGCAAATAGCCCGTTCCTAAAAAACTCCTGATTTAGGAGTATTTCTGCACCTGTAAAAGAAAAGACACAGACAAACATAAAAGACATACACACAATTAATAGTAGGTATAGGTCAGGTTGTTTGTCCAGGGTGCTCCAAAGCTGTGGCAAAAATAGTGTTAGGAAATATACATTAAAGTTATCACCATCCGTATAACCCTGTAGGGATGATGCCACTAACTCTAGGGAGTGAAGTGGAAAATAAGTGCTTAGAACACGCTAAATAGCTAGAGGGGGTTAAAAACACATATAAAAGTACTCCATAGGAAGGATCAATGGACCAAAGGTCTGTGACCCCACCAGATAGTTCGTAAACTCAAACAGTTATCTCACTTTAGGTTATGGCGCTAGCTGCACCATGGGTCTCGGGAGGGGGGTAGGAGCGTACCTGGCACACCCTGTAAGTAAAAGGCAGAGGTCTAAGTACATTAGATCGGGTTTACTTAGCTCGATCGTGTAGGTCGCGTTGGATGAAATGGTTTCAGGAACTCACGCCCTCAACGCTCGCCACCCGCTAAGCACCTAGCTTAACCTCTGAACCGGACCCCGACGATGAAGAGCGGGGCCGGTTATCGTGTTTACAAGGCAGTCCTCGTTGCTCCGTGCACTTCCGGGTGGGTGTGGTTGGGCTGAAACAAGGCTTGGAACGCACCGGTCGATTGCCGGTGGGCGTGGTCGCACTGAAAATGAGGCTTGGTTGGCGGCGGCCAATGGAAACAAGCTGACAAACGTTTCCATGGTAGCCGGTCAACTACTTTCTGACGGGGACGTTGATTAAAGCTTTGTTCAATCAAGAAGCCAGGCTGACAATGCCATGCTGCAGCCTGGATACCCCATGATCGAGAAAGGGGAATGCGCTGCGCTGTGAAAAAGGTCACAAGGGGCGGATTACCCTAGGCTTGGTCTGATTGATGGGTGACATGCAGTCCAAGCGCCAGTGCTAAGAAAAAAGGGCTGATGAAAGTAATCATAGTCCCACTAAAGGTAACCTGCGTGTCACAGGTTTGAATACCTGTAAGATAACTTACAGCTTATTTGTGCTTGATGGGGCGAACCGTGTATAAACTGCAGATCGCAAGATCCAATCCTCACTAAATAGCTCCTTGAATTAAGCTCCCACAACAAATTGCTGCGTGTAATCTCCAAGGCCTATGTTTGAATCATAGCTGACTCTTTCATTCTTCTTGGCACTTGCTTTTTAAACTCCACCTATACGTTACGGCTAATTCTAGCCATATGTTTGGTTACTTTCGCTTTCCTTTAAAAAATAGTTTTATCCCACATTGATTTTAAACTTGCTGTATGCTTTTGTTGGTAAAGAGCGGTGCGGGGCAGATTGCGGGCTAAGTATTCATGCTAATCACAGCTCCTTCAAGAGCTGTGATTAACATGAATACTTAGACAAAAGCCCGCAATCTTCCTCGCACCGCTTTTTACAAACAAAAGATTAGAGCAACTTTAAAAACACAGTGTGTACCTTCAGAAAGTACACACTGGGTTTTTTAACTTGCTCTAATCTTTTGTTTGTGAAACGAGGTGCAGGCCGGGGAAGATTGTGGGCTTTTGTTTAAGTATTCATGTTAATCACAGCTCATTAAGGGGCTGTGATTAGCATCAATACTTAGACAAAAGCCCACAATCTGCCCCGCAAGTCCCAACAGCCGCAAGCCCCCAAGCCGCAAAGCCAGCCTTACCTGTACTCCCGACTCTTCCACCGAAATACCGAGCGACGCGACTATTTCGTGGGATATGTGTGTGTGTGCACGCTGCACATACGTAAGTGCGCGCTCACCTTAAGAGAGTTGAGCGTGCGCACGTTAGCGGGAACAATGCTGGGGAGGTGTGACCACCTCGCCCAGGAAAGGCTTTGTTTCTGGGCTCAGGGAGCTAAGGCTCCCATCCCAGGGGTCCAGAAAAATGTCTTGTGGTGGCAGGCTGGTGAGTACCAGTCAGGGAACCCACACGAGGCTATTCATTTTCAGGGGGCATCTCTAAGATGTCCTTTGAGTGCATTTGTCAATAAATCCCACACTGGCATCAGTTTGGGTTTAATGTGCTGAGAAGTTTGATACCAAACTTCCCAGTTTTCAGTAAAGCCATTATGGTGCAGTGGAGCTAGTAATTACAAACTTCCAGCACCATATACTCTTAATGGCATTACTACACTTACACTTACAATGTCTAAGAATTGGTCTAGAGTTTCCCCGGCTTGGGCTGCCTGGGAGGCGGATCTCGGTGTCGCCCTATAGCCTGACCAGCGCAAACGAATCGGGGCATTGACCCGTACGGTATCATGTAATGCACGGTTCAAACTCATCCATTTCAATTTTATGCACCGCACCTATATGACCCCATTATCCTTACACCGCATCTCAAACTACAGACGGGACGACTGCCCTAGATGTGGACTGGGTGGAGCGGGTTTTCTCCATCTGGCCTGGGAGTGCCCGCCGGTGGCAACCTTCTGGGGACGGGTGGTAGGGCGCATCCGGAGGATAACGGGTCTCCGGATCGCCTTGGATCCACTACATTGTCTGTTGACCCTGGTACCCAAGCCTAAAAAGAGAAAGTTGTCCTATAAGCTGTTGCAGCTACTATTGGTGCTGGCAAGGCGCAGGGTGGCTATCACCTGGATGGGAAGTCGAGCCCCGGAGCTGTCATTCTGGCTTAGAGACTTCAAGGAATGGTCCCTGGTGGAGGAAACACATATGCAACACACACGTAGAGATGAGAAGCTGCAAGAGGACCTGTTGGCGTGGCGCATGATATGTGCTGTGGGGTCTGTAGATAGTGACTCGGATGCCACCAGTGCTGAGCTGTTCACCCCGCAGGGGTCGGACCCCGGGGAGGAGGTGTTAAAATCTAGTTTGCGACATCAACATTATCGGCGCCATCTTGTCCTTTTTTAGGCTCAGTTGTGCGCGTAAGTGGCAGCCATTTTGAATGCCATGGTTGACTGTGATTCTAGTAGCGCTGGCGCTTGGTAGCAAGCAGGACTGCTACAAGTGTTCTCTTCTTGTATTCCTGCTAGCCATTATTTTAGCCTGATTAGGAAAGCGTTTTTTAGAGTGTACTGCTTTTAAAACTGTACTAGTGTAATCTACTTACTTGCCTGCTTGTATTCCTGCTAGCCATTATTTTAGCCTGATTAGGAAAGCGTTTTTTAGAGTGTACTGCTTTTAAAACTGTACTAGTGTAATTTACTTACTTGCTGTGCTCGCTCACTCCCCGGTCCACCGCAACTACCTGTGCTGTTTGTTTGTGGAGGGAGGCAAGCGGCACAACTTCCTGGTTGCTCCATCGGAGGCGGCCATATTTGGTGGGTTGACGCGCTAGTCTCCCACTCCGCCCTGATCACAAAAGGGCCGGTTACAAGCGCGCTCGAGTATTGACTGTGATTCTAGTAGCGCTGGCGCTTGGTAGCAAGCAGGACTGCTACAAGTGTTCTCTTCTTGTATTCCTGCTAGCCATTATTTTAGCCTGATTAGGAAAGCGTTTTTTAGAGTGTACTGCTTTTAAAACTGTACTAGTGTAATCTACTTACTTGCCTGCTTGTATTCCTGCTAGCCATTATTTTAGCCTGATTAGGAAAGCGTTTTTTAGAGTGTACTGCTTTTAAAACTGTACTAGTGTAATTTACTTACTTGCTGTGCTCGCTCACTCCCCGGTCCACCGCAGCTACCTGTGCTGTTTGTTTGTGGAGGGAGGCAAGCGGCACAACTTCCTGGTTGCTCCATCGGAGGCGGCCATATTTGGTGGGTTGACGCGCTAGTCTCCCACTCCGCCCTGATCACAAAAGGGCCGGTTACAAGCGCGCTCGAGTATTGACTGTGATTCTAGTAGCGCTGGCGCTTGGTAGCAAGCAGGACTGCTACAAGTGTTCTCTTCTTGTATTCCTGCTAGCCATTATTTTAGCCTGATTAGGAAAGCGTTTTTTAGAGTGTACTGCTTTTAAAACTGTACTAGTGTAATCTACTTACTTGCCTGCTTGTATTCCTGCTAGCCATTATTTTAGCCTGATTAGGAAAGCGTTTTTTAGAGTGTACTGCTTTTAAAACTGTACTAGTGTAATTTACTTACTTGCTGTGCTCGCTCACTCCCCGGTCCACCGCAGCTACCTGTGCTGTTTGTTTGTGGAGGGAGGCAAGCGGCACAACTTCCTGGTTGCTCCATCGGAGGCGGCCATATTTGGTGGGTTGACGCGCTAGTCTCCCACTCCGCCCTGATCACAAAAGGGCCGGTTACAAGCGCGCTCGAGTATTGACTGTGATTCTAGTAGCGCTGGCGCTTGGTAGCAAGCAGGACTGCTACAAGTGTTCTCTTCTTGTATTCCTGCTAGCCATTATTTTAGCCTGATTAGGAAAGCGTTTTTTAGAGTGTACTGCTTTTAAAACTGTACTAGTGTAATCTACTTACTTGCCTGCTTGTATTCCTGCTAGCCATTATTTTAGCCTGATTAGGAAAGCGTTTTTTAGAGTGTACTGCTTTTAAAACTGTACTAGTGTAATTTACTTACTTGCTGTGCTCGCTCACTCCCCGGTCCACCGCAGCTACCTGTGCTGTTTGTTTGTGGAGGGAGGCAAGCGGCACAACTTCCTGGTTGCTCCATCGGAGGCGGCCATATTTGGTGGGTTGACGCGCTAGTCTCCCACTCCGCCTAACCTACTTAGCTCTCAATTACTCGCGCAGCGGTGACGCGCAGCGGTAGCGCCGTAGACGCGCCGGAGAGGCGCCAGAGAGAAGCCAGTCTGCGCCAGTCCGCGTCCTGTCGCTCCGGCGGTCCGGCAGGTATACTGGTTTGCCATGACTCTCTCCTCCTACACTTATGATGTCCCCTCATTGCTTGCCTTACGCCCTCCCTTACGCTCTCATTGTGCCCATTTGTTTCATCCGTCTGATATCAATTATCTCTGTAGGAACTGTAATTGGAATCCCTCTATCCTAAATATAGGTATCCCACACCCTTCTCCAGCTCTGGAATGGAGATTGTATCTCCTAAATTGCAGGTCCGTATGTAAACACCACACGGAATTACATACAATGATTGAAGAGCTCAACCCCCACGCACTTTTCCTAACGGAAACTTGGCTTCACTTAGACAACGATCCAGCGATTGGGTGGGCCATTCCCCAGGGCTTTACGCTCAAGAGGCTGGACCGTCAGACCGGGAGGGGCGGGGGACTGGCTATTGTCTATCGAGACAATTATAAATGCCGTATTACCCCTACCACCTCACCTACCTGCGAAAGTGTTCATTTTTCGTTAGAATTCTCCCCTACTACCACCTTTTCAGGAATATTAGCCTATCGCCCTCCAGGTGCTTTAAAAAACTCCATCGCTCAAATAACCGATCTTGCTGCTAGCATTGTGCTGTCTTCACCCAACTTCCCTCTACTGGGGGACCTTAATCTGCATCTTGATGACCCTCACAATACAGCAGCCAATACGCTCCGCTCTAACCTTTCAGCACTGGATCTTCATCAAAAAGGATTTCATATAACCCACAATAGAGGCCATCTTCTGGATCACATTTATAGCAACAGCGACGATCTTACAGTGCTAACCCCGATTCCGTTACCATGGATCGACCACTTTTTGGTTCCTTTTATCTGGCATACATATTCTCCCATCCCCACCTGTCATCTTGCTAAACAGCGAGGTAGGAAGTGGTCTTCACTCCCCCTCTCTGAATGGGAAACTGCACTGGCCAGAGACCCCCCGAGAAAAGCCCCGAATGCCAATATCGCTGCCAATAATTTCGATAGCTGGATCTCTTCCTCTCTGGACATGGTCCTCCCTGTGCGAGTTACCAATGTCACAAAAAGACTGAGACCTGCTCCTTGGTTCACTCCTAACCTTAAATCGAGGAAACAACTCTGTCGGAAATATGAAAGAGCCTGGAGACAAGATTACTCCCAAGACAAGAAAACTAGTTATAGAGCGGCCATCAGGCTCTATAAACGGGAGCAAAAAACAGCACAAGCCTCTTATTACGGCAGCAAAATCGAGGCTGCCGCTAATGCCCCAAGGGAAATCTTCAAAATCGTTAAAACCCTTACCTCTCCCCCTACTGAATGTCCCTCCGTGGAGGGTGCCCAGGATCGCTGTATCAACCTGGCGAACTTTTTCTCCCAAAAGATTCAGACTATATACTGTTCTTTTGGAGAAGTCGATAGCACCCCGGACCCCTCTTCCCCTACTTTCCTGTCCACTGCTACTCCTTGCCAGCTAAATACCATTCCTCTTTTAGATATGCCTACTCTGGACAGACTTATTTCTCAAATTACCTCTGGTTCACCCAGTGACTCAGCATCCCCCCAGACCCTTCTGAAGGTAGTGGACATAATCCGCCCGGTCATACTGGACGTCCTCAACACCTCCATCACCACAAAATCCGTACCCCCGTCATGGAAGTGCGCAATGGTGAGGGCTCTGTTGAAGAAGCCCAACCTGGACCAGGACAACCTGGCGAACTATCGCCCTATCTCTTTGCTCCCTTGGCTGAGTAAACTATTGGAGAGGCACGTGAACAACATCTTGATGAGCCATTTGGAATCAAATGGGCTCCTGCGTGCCTCCCAAACAGGGTTCCGCCCTCGACATGGAACCGAAACCGCTCTCCTAGCGGTAACGGAGGAAGCTAGAACTGTGTTGGACCAGGGTGGAAAGGTCGCCATTATCTTATTAGATCTAAGTGCTGCGTTCGACACAGTCAACCATGTCACGCTTTTACAACGCCTGGCGGACATGGGTGTGTCGGGCGCAGCCTTAGAATGGCTGACATCCTTCCTGGCTGACCGCTTCTTTCAGGTCTTCGAGGGCGAGGTGACATCCCCTAAACACCCTCTCAGATGTGGGGTTCCTCAGGGCTCCTCCCTGAGCCCCACTCTGTTTAATGTCTACATGGAGCCCCTAGACAGGATAGTCCATCCCTTTGGTGTGCGTATTGTCACCTACGCAGACGATACCCAACTGGTGGTCTCCTTAGACCACCAGGAGGGATCGTCCAGCACCTTAGGCTCCTGTCTGGAGGCGGTTTCCAGATGGATGCAATCCTCATGTTTAAAACTCAACGGGGAGAAGACAGACGTCATCTTGCTGGGCAATTCCTCTCCCTCGGGTTTTGCATCCTCCTGGCCTCCATGTTTAGGCCCACCCCCCACGCCCAAACCTCAAATAAAAAGCCTAGGGATTTGGCTTGATACCGACCTGAACTTTTCGGTACAAGCTACGAAGACTGCGGCTACCTGTTTTGGGTTGATGAGGATGCTACGGAGGGTGCTCCCTCTGCTCCCATTTCAGGCAAGGAGGATCCTGATCCAGGCCCTTATACTATCTCGCCTGGATTATGGGAATGTCCTCTATATGGGAGCTCCTGCCTATACCATCCACAGGCTCCAAGTCGCCCAAAACAGTGCAGCCCGTCTACTCTACAACCTTCCCCGTTGGCAGTCAGCGAGGAATGCTTTGAGGGAACTTCACTGGCTTCCTATAGCTGGAAGAATACAATTTAAGGCCATGTGTATTTTACACAAGGCCTTTCATCGCACCGGCCCTGCAATTCTTCAGTCCCTGGTCACTCCCTATGCTCCATCTCGTTCTCTTCGGTCCAGCTCTTCTCAGTTGGCTACTCCCATCAGAGTCAAGAAGGCTCGATGGGGTGGCCGCTCCTTCTCACACACTGCGGCAAGGCTATGGAACACCCTCCCTCTGCCTCTGCGGGAAACTTTAAACCATCTCTCCTTTAGGAAAACTTTAAAAACACACTTGTATACTACATTCTGTTGACCTGCCCTGAGCCCTTGCTAATTGAATTTCTGTCACTAGCGCTATGAGGCCTCCGGGTAGATAGCGCTATACAAGTACTGCCTCATTCATTCATTCATGGCCTCTCTGCCCACTGCCGATAGCCAGCACGTCTCTCTCTCTCTCTCTCCTAACCCCGCAAGCATCCCCCGCACGCTGACAGCCCCCGCTCTCACATGCTTAGGCCATAAAACTCCCTTCAGCGCAACCCTGCCTCGGCACCACATCCCGTTCCCAGCTAAACACCTCCCTCCATTCCTTTCATGATCCCGTATCTTTTGATGAACCCCCCTCTCCTCTGTGCCCGATTGTCTTGCTCGTTCCCAGGCCGCCACCTGGCCCTGCGGATGCAGTTTATTGCCCCCATACAGTAGGAAGCTTCCCCCATCAAAGGATCCACAACTGATCAAAGCCCCCACCCCATGAGATCCGATCAGCCGCATGCATTCCGGGAATCGGCGGAATGTCTAGCTGCGCGACAGTCATCACCTGTTTAGACCGGGGTGGGGACTTCTACTGTAAATGTGTGTGGGAACGGGCTTGAAGCGGGGATTCCGAGGATGTCTTTCCGTACATCAAAGTGTTGACAAAGATGTGTTTCATGCAATAAAGCCATAAACCTGTGTATAAGAGGCCAGGCCTCAGAGATGCGGTTAGAGCACCTCGAGAAGATACCCTGTTGTCTGATTTGATGTGTTCTGCTCTGTCGGAATAAACTCCTGTTTCCTGCCTTCCAGTCTCCAGCGCCTGCCTCTTTGTTTGATAGATTCGAGTGGTATGAGAGGCGGTTAGCGCCGGGCAATACTTAAAAGGTTCTTGGTCGACATCGGCCCTACCCTTTTCTACAATTTGCGCCCAACGTGCGGCCCATCAGTGACACGTGGATCCAGTGGGAGAGGTCCTGCTGACAGAGTGAACTACTGCAACGATCGGGAGAGCTCCAGTCCGATAGACCCGCGTCTGACAGCCGATCATCCGAACTTCACCGGTTCCGAACAGACCTCTCTCGAGTGATCTACGGTCCTGACTGGGAACCATCAGGAGTGCCGCGACAGTTACGGAGAATAGAGGACGATCGGGCGCTGGATGCGGAAGACGAGAAACTGTCCATGCGGTCCGGGTAAGGTCGTGTAACACGACAAATTGCGAAACGATTGTTTGATTGTTTGGAAAATACTAGTATTACTCTTCGATTGTTGGTTCTTTTTGAGATCTTTCTGTCTGCAAACGGGGAAGAATAGAAATATTCTCTCTTCCTTTGCAGATAGTGAAGGGTAGGTAACGCGGACTTTTGTCCCCCATTGTAACCCGTTGTGCCTATTTTTCTCCCCACTGGTTGATTGATTGCCCGAACATTGATTGTTCGAAGCTCGTCCTTTTGAGATACTCTCTGTCTGCAAACAGGGAAGAATAGAAATATCCTCTCTTCCTTTGCAGATAGTGAGGGGTAGGTAACGCAGACTTTTGTCCCCCGTTGTAACCCGTCATGCCTATTCTTTCTCCCCACTGATTGATTGATTGTCCGAATATTGACTGTTCGAAGTTGGTTCTTTGAGATATTCTCTGTTTGCAAATAACGTAGAATAGAAATATTCTGTCTAGTCTTTGCAAGTAGTGAAGGATAGGTAGTGCGGACCTTTGTCCCCCGTTGTAATCTGTCATGCCTATCTTCTCCCCACTGATTGGTAGTTGGTTCAGCCCGGACCGCTTATTAGAGATGAACCATCCAGCTCCACTGGAAGGCACCCCTAATAAGGACATGTTCATGAAGCATGGACTAATCGCTATAGCCTATAGCAAGCTATGGCATAAATATACTAGAAAGAATCAGGAAAGTCAGTGGCCACTGATAGGATCCTTTGATGATGATAAAATAAACACGCTGGAAACAGCCCTTCGTAACAATAAGACAACACCCACTATGCTCGATAGTCTCGGCATGTGGCGCAAAGAAACAGAACAACGTAAGAAGAGAAACGAAGTCAGATTAGAGAAAGAACCACGAAAAGCAGCTCACCTAGCTGCCAGAAAGTTAGAGGAAGAGATAAAGGAGAGAGAGGAAGCCAAACGGAAGCAAGAGTCCGAAACCTCGAGTCAGTGTCCTGTCAGAACACCCTCCACGCTCTACCCTGAGTTACCCTCGAAACAGCGAGCCAACGATGATCTATTACTAGGTCCTCCGATCATCTACATGCCCCCTCCATATGCCCCTTCCCAACCCTTAGTACAGCACCCGCCACCCCCAAGCACAGACGAGAATAGTACCAGGGCCTCGGTCCTCATGGCCTCCGCGCCGGCCGAAACCCTCGTACTCGATACAGCGCAAGCAGCAGTATTAGACGACCCTGAGGCCCGAAAGACAGATTCCACTAGAATGAATAGGTTGAGTAAGGATGAGCGAGCAGGGATTGACAAGATAGTAAAGACACTAGTAGAACGAAAGGAGAGTGAGGAGTACATAATGGATATGTTCAACTCATATGCTGGGAGCCACAGACGGCACTTTGTCGTACAATTATGTTACCATGCCCTAAATACTTATGAGGACCGATACCGAGACAAAGGTCCCGAGAGCCTAACGACTCTATATAGAAAAGTTGATATCGGGGATGAGGGCGAGTGTGACGTGACGGACCTCCTCGTGCGTACGCTTGAAGTTTTCCGCCACCTCACTGAACAGGGGTTGGAAGCTAAACCTACGACTCCTGTAGCGACCGAAACTCGAATAGAACAAGCTAGCGCCATGATGCCTATAAGGGAGTCTGCTCCCTACTGGGTTCCCCCACGAGGTCAGGGAACACACGATGATGTTAACCATCAAGATGCAAAAGGGAGGGTAGTTTAAAACTGGGTCTACCAACCATGGGATCGGCAAGATATTCTGACGTTCCGAAAATCTCTGCCCGATTTACGGAAAAACCCCACTGCCTTTTCTTTATACCGAACTAGGTACAGCCTTAGGTTCAATGATTATGACCCTAGCTGACATCGATTGGTTTTTCGGGTTATGTCTGCCAGCTGATGTGTGGAAGCAAATCCGGAAAGTCGACCACCTTGAGCTGTTCGGACATACCTGGTCACAACTCGATGGTATAGATAGACGACGAGAGCCTAGACAGAAACCTTTGAAATCCATTTTAGAACTCCCAGACAAAATTGTGCAGAAACTGAAAACCCTGATCCCAGAAAAGAAAGTGGACTGGTCGATAGTAACGGCCTGTTGCCAGAAACCCCAGGAAGACGTGTCAGAATACTTCTCTCGGTTTGAAACGGTGTTCTCCGATTACAGCGGCCAGGACATGACCACTGCAACCGGACACCATCTGTTTGTCCAGAACTATGTTAAAGGTCTGTCGCAGGAAGTCTCTCAGAAACTGCAAGCTAGCGAAAGTAGATGGGCAGGCTCCAAACCCGCGGCTATCCTCCAGATGGCCCAGTATTATGAGCATCAGAAAAATGAAAACGATAGGGCGACTGAGAAAAAGAAAAAGGACTTGAAGGAGAGGGTGATGATCGCACAGTTGCAGGGGGTGACTACAGGACGAGAGCAGTACAAGGGAAATTACCTGTCGAATGCGCCTAGAAACCCACCCCCTAAAGACCGTACACCCGCACCCTATGTTGGACCAAAGATATTGGTGAGGACCAGTGTGCATTTTGCAAGGGATTCGGCCATTGGAAATCCCAGTGTCCGGTCCTGATAGAGATGAATAAGAATAGGGACACCAGAGATGTAGCGGTTGGACCAAGAAATAGAGGACAGTGACGAGGGTCCACGAATGACACAAAAAACGACAGGTCAGGCAGGCCGAACACATTTGACCGTCCCCGACAGAATCAGTACCAACAGTCTGACTGCGACGACGCCCACGACTTCGCATAGGACTGCCAAGGGCAAGGGAGGGATCCAGTCGAGCTCTATGTTGACCAGCAAGGTCCTTATGTCACCGCTAAGGTCCTGGGTGCGAAGTCTCCATTTCTGGTAGACACTGGCGCAACACGTAGTGCGTTATTTAAACGACTGATTCCAAGGGCACCCTTGTCTGGCTCACTTGTAACATCGATAGGTTTCGATGGAACGCCCTCCACTAATCCCTTTTCCACACCGATCTCCTTTGACTTAGAAAATAACATCACTGACACGACGTTTTTGCTTTCATCCAACACCCCTGATGCCATTATGGGACTTGACTTATTGAAACATTTCCGAGCTACCATCAGGTGTTTGCAAGACGGAGTTCGGGTCTTTCTGTACGATAACCCGGCTCTGCTCAGACTTTGTCCTTCCCGACGCATGTTTTCCATCTCTGATGCTGACTCGTCCCTACTTGACACTCTACCTCCGTATCTGTGGGCCAAAACTGACTCGGACATAGGACGCATGATGATCGACCCAGTGCACATAACTGTTCGACAGGACGCAATACTCCCAAAACTTCCACAGTATCGGATATCGCCCGAGGGCGAGAAGGCATTGGTAAAGATTATTCAGTCCCTGATAGATGCAGAAGTGGTAGAGGAAGTTGTTAGCAATGTTTGCAACAGCCCTATCCTACCCATCATAAAGAAGCAAGGAGAGGGAGATGAGAAAGCGTACCACTTCATCATTGACCTGCGAGAGGTCAACAAAGTAGTTGTACCTCAGTACCCCGTAGTCTCAGACATCACCCCATTCTGACTCTGATTCCTTCCACTGCTACCACCTTCACTGTCATTGACCTCAAGAACGCCTTCTTCTCTATCCCCATCCACCCAGACAGCCGATACCTCTTCGGCTTCACCCTAAAAGCCCGCTCGTATAGATTCTGTCGAGCACCCCAAGGCTACACTGAAAGTCCCAGCATCTACAGTCAAGCCCTCAAGAGACAACTGGACGCAGTCCAGTTACCCGATGGAGTGGTGTTGATACAATACGTTGATGATATCCTTTTGTCGGCCGACACCACTCCACTTGCAGTCACAGCCACCATCCAACTCCTGCACTTCCTTGCGGAAAATGGCCACAAGGTCTCCAAAAAGAAGTTGCAATTCTGCTAACCCCAGGTCACTTACCTAGGCCACCTCTTGTCCAAAGACGGAAGGAAGCTTACCCCCGACCGAATTCAGACCATTCTAGAGACCCCTGTCCCTAAAACCCAGAAACAAGTCCGCTCCCTGCTAGGCCTCACTTCCTTCTGCCGACAGTGGTTGCCAAATTTCAGCCTCATTGTGAAACCACTGCTTTCTCTGCTGGCTAAAGATGTCCCCTTCCCACTCGCTTGGACCCCTGAATGCCAATCCTCCTTCATAGAACTAAGAGATGCCCTCTGCTCAGCCCCTGTCCTAGGAACCCCCGATTACACGAAGCCCTTCTCCCTCTACACTCACGAGAGGGAGGGATGCGCTTTGTCTGTCTTGACCCAGTCCATTGGCCCAAAGCAACGCCCATGCGCTTACTTCTCTGCCACTCTTGACCCCGTAGCCAGAGCTTTGCCTGCCTGCCTTCGAGCTGTAGCTGCCGCTGCTATCTCTATCCGACAAAGTGAGGGGATTGTGCTCTCGAACTCCCTCACGGTGTTAGTGCCCCATGCGGTTGACACCCTCCTGAACCAGACTAAGAAGCAACATCTGACTAGTGCACGACTGACTGGGTATGAACTGACTCTGCTTGCACCCCACATCACCCTGAAAAGATGAACCACAAAGAATCCGGCGACTTTGTTACCCCTACCAGAGAACGATCCCAATGTGTCCCCTATACACGACTGTGTGACCCCCACGGACAAACAGACTAGGAGTAGGGTTGACCTCAGAGACACAGCCTTCCCAGACCCTGACGGAGAGCTGTGGGTGGACGGCTCTTGCATCAAACTCCCCGACGGCACCACCTCAGCTGCTTATGCAGTTACCACAGCCCGAACCGTAGCAGAGACAGCCCGCATCACACAATGATCTGCACAGGCCGCAGAACTGATTGCCCTCACACGAGCATGTATCCTGGCAGCGGGAACCACAGCAAACATTTACACCGACAGCCAGTACGCCTTCGGGGTGGTTCATCATTTTGGGCTCCTATGGAAGGAGAGGGGATTCCTGACCTCACATGGCACCCCCATCTTACACGGAGACCTAGTCTCTGCCCTGACGGAAGCAGTCCTACTTCCCAAACAACTTGCAGTCATCAAATGCCAAGCTCACAAAAAGGTAACAGACATCATTGGGCAGGGGAATGCACTGGCTGACATCACTGCCCGAACCACAGCCGAGAATAGGACAATGACACGCATGTACGTGACCAGGTGACAAGCAGAAAAATGGACGGACGCTAGAGAAACTATTAGGGACATCCAAATGGCCAGCTCACAACACGAATTGACTGAATGGGCACAGATGGGACTGAAAGACGATGAAGGCTGCTGGCGGACAAAAGACAAGAACAAATGGTTGCTACCCGATTCACACCTGATCCCCATACTGACCATGGCACACTCTCCCGCACACATAGGATCTGCCCCTATGACCGAACTTGTCTCAAAGGTTTGGCACAATGACAAAATCGCAGACTCTGCTAAACGTCTAGTCCAACAATGTCTGATATGCTTGCAACACAATCCTGGGAAAGGAACTGTAGTACCACGGGGAGGGTTTGGGGTTCCCAATCATCCATTTGAAGTCCTGCAGATGGACTACATCCAACTAGAAAGACGCCAAGGTCTGAAGTATGTACTTGCTGTCGTGTGCGCATTTAGCAAGTGTGTGGAAGCCTATCCAACCCGCGACAACACTGCCATTGCCACCGCAAAGGTACTACTGAAAGAATTCTTCCCTCGTTATGGCCTTTGTCGAATTTTGTGGAGCGACAATGGCCCCCACTTCGTAGCCGAAGTTATCCAACTCATCCTGAAGGGGATGGGTGTAAAACAAAAGTTCCACGCAGTCTTCCACCCCCAATCTGCTGGACTAGTCGAGCGGCATAATGCCACACTGAAGCTCAAACTAGCTAAGATAGTGGCTACCTCAGGACTGAAATTGCCAGACGCTCTCTCACTGGCATTGCTATCAATGCGCTCCACCCCCACCAAACACCATTTGACACCTTACGAGGTCGTTTTCGGCCGGCCTATGAGCGTCTGGTCTGCACCGAACCGACTTCCATTCACGACGTCCCGGACGTCCTAATGTCTGATTACTTGTACAACCTGACTAAGACACTGTCTGTTATCCATCAACAGGTGCTGCATGCCATTCCTGATGCTTCTAGGGGCCCCGGACACGACATCCAACCCGGTGACTTCGTCCTGATACGCAATTTCCAGCGTGCAAAGAGTCTGGAACCTCGGTGGACGGGCCCCTGGCAAGTCTTGATCACCACCCGAACAGCGCTTCGAGTGGAGGGGAAGCGCAACTGGCTGCATGCACACCACTGCAAAAAGATCTCTTCAACCCTGACGACAACCGAAGACGTGAACACCCAAGAAGAACTCCTGAACAAAGATCGACCATTCCTGAACTGTTACCCTGATAAAGAGACGCTTGAACTGACAGAATTTCCGGATCCCACTGTGCCATCCAGAGAAGGGTATTACCTGCGACGAAAGGCGGGAGCTTCGGCTAAGCAGACCACTGACTAAGTTATAATTCTCAGAACGGTGGCCTTACACTACTAAGGCTGCCAGGAGAGAAGCCAAACGAAGTTTGTGGTTCTGCCCGCTACCGAGTCCCTTGAAGATGATGGAAGCGCCCGATACGAAGATAATGGAAGCCCCCGGCACGAAGATGATGGAAGCAACCGGACATCCGAAGATTCACTAGAGAAACCCAAAGACTATTGCACTTTTTATCGCCCTTCTCTTTTGCCTCCTCCTCATGACCACCCTCTGGATTGTGGAAGAGAGCGCACCAGCTCATAAGACATTTCTGACCACTGCACAGCCTACCACAATGAAAGAACATTACCTGGTTTCTCTTTCACCTCAACTCCGAGAAAGACGTAAGGAGTTTTGGAACAACTCCTTCGTGCAACTGCTGCACCAGCACAATCTTGCCACCAATGCCACCAACTGCTGGATCTGTGGGTTGCTACCCCACGCCACTGGACATTCCATCCCCTTCATCCCCTCACCTTTCTCAGTTCATGGCTCCTGCCTTGCTTGGCTGATCCTCTTGCAAGAAAGCTACAGGGATAACGCCACTTCCAGCAGAACTATGACACATTTCTTTCATAGGGTCTGGCAGAACAAAACAGGGAGAACTGCTGCACACTTTTTCCCCCTGGCATCCAACGACTCTATTCATATGGACATCCCTGTCAAAGAACAGATTGAAATGCAGGTGTTCAACAACACGACCAGACCCACCTTCTCCTACCTCCGGAAACGAACAGCTGCCACCCTGACTGTGGTCCTATCCGTCGTCAATGTCTCAGGCCTTATGTGTATCGAAGGGCTTGGGACACAGCTGGTGGGCCACAGCGCTTGCCTCATCACCAGAACTCTGGACTCAACTGATCCACCCTCTTTTGTCACTTCTCCGAATATGTACTTTGTTTGTGGTACAAAGGCTTACACCTGGCTCCCCAAAGGCTTGGGGGGGTACCTGTTACATTGCCTTCATCCTTCCTCCGACCTATGTGGCTCCAGTGAATCATCACCGACAAAAACGAGCAAAAGACATTGAGCAAGCCGACTCCACCGGAGCACAGTTCCTCGACGCAATGAAGGGACTTGTTCCACTCTGGGGTCCGATGGCGAACAGCCGTGCCATCCGACATTTGACCCAGGCAGTTGAAACGACAATGAACATTACAGCTGGCATCCTTGCATACAATACAGCCGAGCTTCAAGCGGTCCGCCTGGTGGCTCTTCAGAACCGCCTTGTTCTAGATGTGGTTCTAGCGGATCGTGGAGGAGCATGCCGTATCATTGGGTCCAGCTGTTGCACCTACATACCGGACAATTCACCCTCAGTGTACAAAGCCATTGAACACCTCCACAGACTTTCCTCAGAAGTTCAATGTGGATAGCACTGCCGTAACCCATACGGGCACAGTCAAATGTTGCTGAATGCTTCAGCTGAACTTTTCTCAATAAAGTTTTTTTACACAAAATAAACCGGAGTCTTTCTTCTTCTTTACAGGATTTTTAATTCATCCTTTTCAATTTCAACCATATATGCTGGTAATTCGTAAATGTAATCACATTACATATTTCTTCGTTTTTCAAACATGAATTCACATTTTACAATCCATGGAAAATCCAATGCATTTCGCCCATAAGGGCTTCATCAGGGAAATCTACAAAAAATATATATATCTATCACCAAATCATATGTGAATATGCTGTATCCTCACATTGTAATATACTAAACATAAATGATGTTAATAAAGTACAAAAAACCATTACCATTCAACATGTATGTGACCACTTAATAAACGATTCATGCATACCTCGTCTATTGTTCCTTATGATTTCTACGTTATAGACTACTGGTTGGTTCATCAGGGTCTTAAAAAACGCCATATCAAATATACGTTCTAGCATGTGCAAAGTCCTCTAAACTGCGCCTTAATTGTAGTACCCAGCCGCGTGGTTCGTGATTCTTACAGTAACAAAACGTGTTACGTGCTGTTCATGATTTTTACAGTAACAAAACATGTTACGCGCTGCTTCCTAAGTACACTGAAAGGGATCAGCAGTTCTTACCCGTAACGTCTGGAAATTATGTGCGCGTCTTTAGGTTTCTACAGCATTCTGAACGGTCTCCTCCGCCGGTGGCGTGTGACGCGCTGACCGGAAGTGTGTATGTTTAAAGACGCAATGTGCTTAAAGAAACACGGTACTTAAAGAGACAGTATCTTCGTGGGGACATACGTGCTAAGTAAACCAACGTGTGCATTCATGAGTCAATTATGCATCAATAGAAATACATACATATTGCGATTTTTAAAAAAATTTGGTAAGTGCATGATAATCAACAAAGAATTCAAAGAATCTGCATGCCATACACGATGCTCATGTATAAATACCATCCTCATAAGTGGATCATAGGTAACAACTGTATTCCACTCTTTCATTAATTCCATAAGGTGCCAGGCTCTGTAGATAAAAGATCCAGTGATTTTCTCGCATAAGCAAAGATTTCTTATTGTCCTTATCATCTTTTCTCTCAACTATTTCAAGGATGCAAGCCTTTATTTGGTTAATTTGGTGTCTATGTTCCAAAAAATGAGTAGCCAACGTGGATTTCATAACTTTTGTTCGGATATTACTTTTGTGTTCTGTTAATCTGGTCTTTAGTTTGCGTTCCGTGTGTCCCACGTACACCTTGCCACATGGACATTTAATTAGATAGATAACATTTTTAGTATCGCAGGTTCCTGTGACCGCTAGTTTTATTTGGTTACCTTTCATCGGATGTCTGATGGTATTCCCTTCCATAATATTGTGACAGTTACTACAATTTCGGCAAGGGATGGTTCCTTTGTGGATTTTTTTGTCCTTTTTATTATCCGGATATTTAATGATTTCACCCAAATTTTTGGCTCGGGTGTATGCAAACACCGGTTCCTCCTGAAAAATGTTTTGAAAGTCTGGTTCTGTTTGTAGCATTGGCCAATGTTTTTTGATTGCTTTCTTAACCAAATGGCTTACAGTAAAATACTTACTTACGCATGTTATTTTGATATCCTTTTTGGTTGGTTTTGAATCAAGTAACATTTCTCTGGATTTCAGCTGTGCCCTTTCTTGTGCTGTTCTCAATGTACTTTCTGGGTATCCACGTTTTTTAAAACGTTGTAACATGTTTTCTGTTTGTGTCATTGATACTTGGGGGTTTGAGACAATCCTTTTTACTCGCAATAGTTGTGAATACGGTAAGTGTTGTTTAAGGGAGCTGGGATGGAAACTCTGATATGTCAATAAGTTATTCCGATCCGTTTTCTTGGTATATAGTGTGGTTTCAAAATGATCATCTTCTTTCATGATAGTCACATCTAAGTAGTTGATCTGTTTGTTGTGGATTTCTGATGTGAATTGGATGCGTGAATCTATGGAATTCAACTGGCAAATATTTTTGATCAAGATTTCTTTGTCTCCTTTCCATAGTATAAATATATCATCGATATATCTTATGTACATACGTAGCCCATGTTTCCATTGTTCATTCTTCATAATGTGGTTTTGTTCGTATTGGTACATAAAGATATTTGCGTAGGCTGGGGCAGCCGGATTGCCCATAGATGTTCCAGACTTTTGTAAGTACCACCGTTTGTCACATTCAAAATAACTGTGCATCAACACAAAATTCAATAGCTCCATTAAAAATTTTTTTTTAATGGTTCATCATATTTCATCTGGAGCAATGCTTCCTCCACTGCCTCTATTCCCATAACATGCGGTATAGAGGTATACAATGCCTGTACATCAATCGTACATAGGGTAATTTCTTCTTCTGGCGTGAATTTGATCTCATTCAATTTTATAAGGAAGTCCGTGGTATCTTTAACGTATGACTCCATAGTGGTCACAAATGGCTGCAAATATTTATCAATTAGTTTGCCCACCGGCTCATGAACGCTTCCACATGTAGAAACAATGGGTCGACAGGGCGGCCTCATGGGGTCCTTGTGTATTTTTGGTGTGAGATAAAATTTTGGTGTCTTTGGGTATTCAATGATCAAATATTTCATCACTTTTTCATCAATACATCCGCGATTCACTCCTTCCTGGACAATCTTTTTCAATACTTCCTGTATTTCTCTTGTAGGATTGGCATTTAGTTCCATATAAGTGTAATCATCAAGAAGATGGATTGCAATTTGAGAATCATAATACTCTTTGTCCATGATTATCAGAGCCCCACCTTTGTCTGCTTTCTGACATACTATTGTTGGATTGTTAGCTATGGTTTTTAAAGTGGCATATTCTTTTTGTGAGAGGTTCCTGTGTCTGGTTTGTTTCATGCAATTGATTTTGTTGAGATCTCGTTTCACCATTTGTTCATAAAGATCCAAGGTTTTGTGACTCAGTGGTGGCATATATGTACTTTTCTTAGATAAGCCTTTGAGTAAGTCTTCACTGGGTTCTTGTTTATCCGTCACTATGTTAGAAAAAAAATGTCTTAGTCTCAATTTTCTCATTAGTTTGTAGAAGCTAATGTTAATTTCCAACTGATTGCTGTGTGCCGTGGGTACAAACGAGGTTCCCTTTTGTAATGTTCTTATTTGTACAGGGGATAATTGCATTTTTGAAATGTTTATAACCAGATTTCCTCAGAAGTTCACCAGGAACAAGAAGAATGGTCGCTTGGTGGTTGGTTCTGGAGTACCGTGAAGAACTGGGGGTGGAGGTTATTTATGATCATACTGATACCGATTGTCGTAATATGTGGATTCTGCCTGGGTATTCAATGCTTGCTGCCTCTGTGTTCACTATGTTCAAACTGTATCTGCCCTAAGACTCTGGACTTCGAAAAAGAACGCATGAAAGTATTGTACAATGTCGAAGTTAGAAACATGATGAGGATAGACATTGGCTAACAAGCTGGCTGGATATGTTGAAAAGGGAGGACTGTTAAAATCTAGTTTACGACATCAACATTATCGGCGCCATCTTGTCCCTTTTTAGGCTCATTTGTGCGCGTAAGTGGCAGCCATTTTGAATGCCATGGCCTCTCTGCCCACTGCCAATAGCCAGCGCGTCTCTCTCTCTCCTAACCCCGCAAGCATCCCCCGCACGCTGACAGCCCCCACTCTCACATGCTTAGGCCATAAAACTCCCTTCAGCGCAACCCTGCCTCGGAACCACATCCCGTTCCCAGCTAAACACCTCCCTCCATTCCTTTCATGATCCCGTATCTTTTGATAAACCCCCCATTCCTCTGTGCCCGATTGTCTTGCTCGTTCCCAGGCCGCAACCTGGCCCTGCGGATGCAGTTTATTGCCCCCATACAGTAGGAAGCTTTCCCCATCAAAGGATCCACAACTGATCAAAGCCCCCACCCCATGAGATCCGATCAGCCGCATGCATTCCGGGAATCGGCGGAATGTCCAGCTGCGCGACAGTCATCACCTGTTTAGACCGGGGTGGGGACTTCTACTGTAAATGTGTGTGGGAACGGGCTTAAAGCGGAGATTCCGAGGATGTCTTTCCGTACATCAAAGTGTTGACAAAGATGTGTTTCATGCAATAAAGCCATAAACCTGTGTATAAGAGGCCAGGCCTCAGAGATGCGGTTAGAGCACCTCGAGAAGATACCCTGTTGTCTGATTTGATGTGTTCTGCTCTGTTGGAATAAACTCCTGTTTCCTGCCTTCCAGTCTCCAGCGCCTGCCTCTTTGTTTGATAGATTCGAGTGGTATGAGAGGCGGTTAGCAGCGGGCAATACTTAAAAGGTTCTTGGTCGACATCGGCCCTACCCTTTTCTACAGAGGTGGTTGGGAGTGGGGATGGTGGGGCTGCTAGGAGCTAGTGTCTTGCTAGTACCGCACGTATAACCTCTGTAAATATGTGATTTGCTTTGAGTCCCAAATGGATCTGTGTTTGATTTTGATTTGAGAACTATGCTCGGATGGGCCCTGATGACCTGAACGGAATGTTTATGCCTGTGTCCTCACTGATGCCGAGTTTGTAGACGAGGGAAAGTTTTTGTTATTCCTGACTTTTATTGAAGTTTTCATTTTGTCATGTGTCTCCAAACAATGAAAAAAAAAAAAAAAGTGATGATGTACTTTCACCTGCCCGTACAAACGGCATTTGTATTGCTTTACCATGACTACGGAGTCCATGTTTCTGGTACCATGCTGCCGCCCGGCCCCTGGGATGTGGGCTGAATGGCTGTGTCCTATTGGTTAACGTCCGGGTCCTCGAATCAAGGATAAGCCATGTCCTGGTTTACTCCGATGTATGTTCTTGCATCACACTCAAAATAAAGTATTTAAAAAAAAGAAATTGGTCTAGACACTGTAGGGGTACAGGGCTCATGCACCTGTACTCTCACCACTGGTATAGTGCACCCAGCTAGTGAGGTGGCTGACCTATGCTAGGGCAGTGGTTTGTAGGCATTGCACACAGGGATGTGTGCCATGTCGAATCTTCACTTTGTTCAGCACCAAAACACGCAGCATTCCATGGCAGTGTGTGTGTGTAAAGGTACAGGACCTCTAAGGGTGGCATGATAAGTGCTACAGCCCATAGAGGCCTTCCCTGGCCACAATGCCCTTGGTACCTATGGTACCTTTTACAAGGCACTAACATGTGGCCAGAGAGGTGCCAATTGGGGGTACACTGAACCGTTCTGGGAAAGAACACAGGCCCTGGGAACCTGATTGGCAGGGACCCAGGGCACATCAAGTCAAAGTACATCAGTAGTCTGGCAAAAAGTGTGTGGGGGGGTTTACTGAAACAGAAACCCAGCTTCCTACACAGGCCTCCCTCCCCACCCCCACAGCCCAAAGGCCAGGTGACTCAGCCAAACCTGGGAAAGTCTTCCTAGTCTTTCAGGCGAGGAA
The DNA here is from genome assembly GCF_964263255.1 of Lissotriton vulgaris. Taxonomy (NCBI): domain Eukaryota; kingdom Metazoa; phylum Chordata; class Amphibia; order Caudata; family Salamandridae; genus Lissotriton; species Lissotriton vulgaris. The sequence continues at coordinate 584,955,571 of NC_141694.1, forward strand.
GAGTAGAGGAATTAGTTTGAAAGTTGCAGGGCCTACTCTGCCTTACATCCTGTTGTGTAGTTCCTAGGAGTTCCCCAATACCTGCTCGTTTTGGATGACTCAAACTGAGGGCTTAGTGTCCCAACTGCTTCCGGACACCCCCACAGGATATGTCAGCCGTTAGACCAGCTAGCTCTACAGTGCCACTACCACTCCCCTGTATTCTACAGAGGTGTAGGGAGTCTCTGGCAACCACTGAACATGACAACCCTAATTCCTCCAGGATCATGGAAAACAGTACAGTATGTTTCGCTCAGACACTCGTGCTTGCTTTCTCTCAGAAAAATACACAGATTGCCAATTAGGACTTTTCAATAGGAATTTATCAGTCCAGCTACAGCCTGGTGTAAAACATATGTACCGCAACAATCAGAAGACAGAAGCATACAAAAGAGATTGCTAGCAACAATATAGTGAATAGTAGATACATTGCCACCATAGTGCTAATAAGATGAACAAAAACAGTTCAGATAAAAACAGTACCACTTGTATATACCTAAAATGCGCTCTCTTAGTAATTTGCTAAAAATGTACCTAGCCTAACCTGGATGTGTAGGTGTATGTATGGGCAGCCAAGAAACCCCTAGGGAAGAACCAGCCCCCCTCACCTGCTTGTTTAGAACAAAGGACAGAATAACAATAGGAGAGGTAGGGAGATTCAGGCACACTCTCTTAGTCCCCGGTTATCGTACATAAACAAAAGAAGAGAGGTTAAATGTGTCTCAGAAGCCACAGAGACGGAGCGATGCAAGGAAGGAATTACACACCCAATTTGGGTAGATAGGAAAGCCCACACACACCGACCTAGTCAGTGTCATGCTTCATCATAGGGCCCCACCAAAGAGGCCGAGTGCATCTTTGGTGTGCTATGACGCCAGAAGACTGCGGAGCTGGTTGTGTGAGTGGGCGTGCAGTGAGGTATATAGATAAAAGTGCCTAAAGAGTATCTCAAAACAAATTTTTTTTATTGTTAGATCCCTAAGACACGGTTAAAAAGTTCTTATGTGTCTGAATGTACAGCCAAAGGTAATGGTTTGGTTTAATTCAGAAATTACATTAAGTCAGTCAACATGTTTCAGCCTTTTACAGTGGTGTTAATTTACCTAGGCATTCATCAGGACTAGTGTAAACATCGGCGGTATGGACTCTCTAATCGTCCACCCTAACCTGGGGACGTGAAAGTGAAAAAGTAAAAAGTGTAGTAAAGTGCACAAAAAGGGGGGGGGAGGAAGAGTAAATAGCCCATTCCTAAAAAACTCCTGATTTAGGAGTATTTCTGCACCTGTAAAAGAAAAGACACAGACAAACATAAAATACATACACACAATTAATAGCAGGTATAGGTCAGGTTGTTTGTCCAGGGTGCTCCAAAGCTGTGGCAAAAATAGTGTTAGCAAATAAACACTAAAGTTATCACCATCCGTATAACCCTGTAGGGATGATACCACTAACTCTAGGGAGTGAAGTGGAAAATAAGTGCTTAGAACACGCTAAATAGCTAGAGGGGGTTAAAAACACATATAAAAGTACTCCATAGGAAGGATCAACGGACCAAAGGTCTGTGACCCCACCAGATAGTTCGTAAACTGAAACAGTTATCTCTCTTTAGGTTATGGCGCTAGCTGCACCATGGGTCTCGGGAGGGGGGTAGGAGCGTACCTGGCACACCCTGTAAGTAAAAGGCAGAGGTTTAAGTACAATAGATCGGGTTTACTTAGCTCGATCATGTAGGTCGCGTTGGATGAAATGGTGTCAGGAACTCACGCCCTCAACGCTCGCCACCCGCTAAGCACCTAGCTTAACCTCTGAACCGGACCCCGACGATGAAGAGCGGGGCCGGTTATTGTGTTTAAAAGGCATTCCTCGTTGCTCCGTGCACTTCCGGGTGGGCGTGGTTGGGCTGAAATGAGGCTTGGAACGCACCGGTCGATTGCCCGTGGGCGTGGTCGCACTGAAAATGAGGCTTGGTTGGCGGCGGCCAATGGAAACAAGCTGACAAACGTTTCCATGGTAGCCGGTCAACTACTTTCTGCCGGGGACGTTGATTAAATCTTTGTTCAATCAAGAAGCCAGGCTGACAATGCCATGCTGCAGCCTGGATACCCCATGATCGAGAAAGGGGAATGCGCTGCGCTGTGAAAAAGGTCACAGGGGGCTGATTACCCTAGGCTTGGTCTGATTGATGGGTGACATGCAGTCCAAGCGCCAGTCCTAAGAAAAAAGGGCTGATCAAAGTAATCATAGTCCCACCTTGTCTTATATCCACACAACTATGCAGGGGTGAAGGGGAAGCCGCTGGGATCGCAATGTATGTTTAATCCTATAGCAGGAGAGAAAACACCATTTGGCGATAATACTGTGGTAGATCTTACACTACTTTGCCTACCACAGAATACATAAGTTCTCAAGCAGATCATTTATTTGGGGTCAGCCTCCAGTACATAGTGGAGGTGCAGGAGTTGTGCGGTCCTCTCTTTACCTTAGTACTGTGTTCCATGGGATATCATCGTTCAGCCCAACTACATTGGTGCCCAAGCGATAAACCCAACGCTGTTCTTTCTCAAACAGCCTGCTTGTGATGTTAGTGGTACCAGTGATTACCTCTATAATAGTCCATCTCAGGTCATTGGTAGTGTGATTGCTGTCCAGGAAATGACGGCTTAACTTGGTTGTTGTTTTCTTGCATCTAATATCACTTCGATGCTCACAGATACGCTGTTTTACTTTGCGCGTGGTCATGCCTACATATCGCAAGGCCCAGGGACAGGTGATTAGCTACACAACATTGGTTGAGTTGCAGTTCGTGTGTGCAACCTGTGTCCAGGTCTTCCCTTGCTCTAATGTGAGTGTTTAAGATGCATCCGTCAGATGGCACATGCTACAATCTGTGCAGGGGTAGTGCCCTGTGACTTGAGGTAAACCCCATGACTCCGTGACTGAAGGGATTCGTGGGGGGATCTTTTCCTTGGAGCGAGTGTGAACCAAGGCGTCTTTTAGACTGCGGCCCTTCTTGAAGGAGAAAAGAGGCTTCTCCCAGTCCTTTTTGGTGGATTTGATGATGCTCCAATGCTTGTTTATGGTCTTTTTCATGAAGTTGGACAGGCTTTTGAAGGTGGTCACACATGTGAGTGGTATTTTATCTTGAGTGTTAGTTTTCTCTTCCAACAGTGCCTCTCTAGGCTGGTTCCGAGCTCTCTTGAAACCCTTATTAAGAGTTGAGGCTGGGTAACCTCTATCTTTCAATTTTTCAGTTAGTCCAGAAGACTGTTCTTTGAAATCTTTTAGAGTACTACAGTTCCTTCTGAGTCTTAAGTATTGCCCATATCGTAAATTCTCCTTCAGAGGGCGGGGTTGAAAACTAGCAAACTCTAGTAGATTGTTCTTGGCTGTGGGTTTGTGATGGGTTTTTGTGGTTAGACTCGTACCGTAGACAGAGATCACTACATCGAGAAAGGCAATTTCAGTTTTACTGGTGGTGTAAGTGAACCTAAGGTTGTGGTTAAGGGTATTAATCCATGTCAGGAATAACTCAAGGTCACTGTCACTGCCTGTCCACAGTAGCAGAATGTCGTCAATGTAACGCTTCCATAAAAGTATGGAAGCCGAGAATTCTGCGGATGGAGGTAAGATGTGTTTTGCCTCGAAATCTGCCACATAGAGTCCAGCTACACTTGGGGCAAAAGTGCTGCCCATAGATGTACCTGAGCATTGGAGGAACAACTGATTCTTGAAGGAGAAATTATTCTCTTTAAGGGCTATTGTGGCGCACTCGATTATGAATGATTTTGGTGTTTGGTATTTCCAGTCAATTGAGTTTAGAGACTCCTCCAGGACTCTGATGGTATCGTCCTGGGGATGCTCGTGTAGAGGCTCTCAACATCCAACGTCACCAATGTAATTGAGTTTTCTGCAAAGGTGATGTCTAGAAGGAGCTGTAATAAGCTTTTGGTGTCTCTCAGGTAAGTCAGGGTTGACTGCACAAGTGGTTTGAGAAATTGATCACAAAATCGGGATAACGGCTCCAGGAGAGAACCTATGCATGATACTATTGGACGTCCAGGGGGTGGCAACCTATTCTTGTGCATCTTTGGCAGTGTGTAAAAGTATGGAATCACATCACTGCTACTGTCCAGAAAGTCTGCTTCATTTTTGGACAGATGTTCTCTTTCTTCCGCTTGCCTCACTAGAGCGGTGATCTTCTTGGTTAGATCCACCGTGGGATCTCTTGTCAGAGGGGTGTAGTTCCTATTATCTCGTAGCAAATCCTCACAGGTTTTGTCATAATCTTTGGTATTCTGTATTACAATGCCCCGGTACGAGTCTAACCACAAAAACCCATCACAAACCCACAGCCAAGAACAATCTACTAGAGTTTACCAGTTTCCACCCCCGCCCTCTGAAGGAGAATTTACCATATGGGCAATACTTAAGACTCAGAAGGAACTCCGTAGAGTTAGTGGTATCATCCCTACAGGGTTATACGGATGGTGATAACTTTAGTGTTTATTTGCTAACACTATTTTTGCCACAGCTTTGGAGCACCCTGGACAAACGACCTGACCTATACCTACTATTAATTGTGTGTATGTCTTTTATGTTTGTCTGTGTCTTTTCTTTTACAGGTGCAGAAATACTCCTAAATCAGGATTTTTTTAGGAACGGGCTATTTGCTCTTCCTCCCCCCCCCCTTTTTTTGCACTTTACTACACTTTTTACTTTTTCACTTTCACGTCCCCAGGTTAGGTGGACGATTAGAGAGTCCATACCGCCGGGGTTTACACTAGTCCTGATGAATGCCTAGGTAAATTAACACCACTGTAAAAGGCTGAAACATGTTGACTGACTTAATGTAATTTCTGAATTAAACCAAACCATTACCTTTGGCTGTAAATTCAGACACATAAGAACTTTTTAACCGTGTCTTAGGGATCTACCAATAAAATTATTTTGTTTTGAGATACTCTTTAGGCACTTTTATCTATATACCTCACTGCACGCCCACTCACACAACCAGCTCCGCAGTCTTCTGGCGTTGTAGCACACCAAAGAGGCACTCGGCCTCTTTGGTGGGGCCCTATGATGAAGCATGACACTGACTAGGTCGGTGTGTGAGGGCTTTCCTATCTACCCAAATTGGGTGTGTAATTCCTTCCTTGCATCGCTCCGTCTCTGTGGCTTCTGAGACACATTTAACCTCTCTTCTTTTGTTTATGTACGATAACCGGGGACTAAGAGAGTGTTACTGAATCTCCCTACCTCTCCTATTGTTATTTGTATCTAGCAGCGCACAGCTGTGAGAGTTTGGTCTTACTCCAGGCGTGGTGGAAATTTCCCATCACCACTGCTTGTTTTATTAACGTACTCCTGTCTCCTTTCCTGGCCTTACCATGACGAACTTGGGCCTGACATACTCTGAGTCTGAAGTAGAAGCACTCATGTCTGATCCATCACTATTTTCAGACCCACACATATCCCAAGCTATAGCAAATACCACCGAGTGGGAAACACTCACGAAGAAGAAACGTGAACACATCCGCACAATTTTACATGGTACCATCCTGAAACAATATCTTCTCTCGAACACAGCACCGAGGGGCCTGCTTGTTACCAACGCCCCTCGCATTTTTCTGGACGATGCGACATTCAGAAAGGACTGGGCCATGATCGCGTGGCACTGCACGCGTGATTGGCTCGTCCTAATCATTAAAACAGCGCTCAGGCTCTCTGAAGCACTAATGGTTGAAATTAGAGAAACAGAATCTCATTTCAAGGCCACAATAACGGGGTATAAGAAAAGGTTGGATGAGTTAAACAAAGAACTCAATGAGTATAATGATAATCTCATGCAATCGAAGGCAACTAAATTTAAAAAAGATCAGAAAAAATGTGATTTTGAGAAGGTTTACCCTTACTCCGCAGTGTCCTATACCCCACCAACAAAGAATGCGAGCAAATCTGATTACTCGGATGATGATTCTTCAAACAGCAGCGGGTCAAGTAACGGCTCCTTTAAACAAACTAAAAGAAGAGGCAATCGTGGCAATAGGAACAATAGAAGCAGGTCAGGCCATCAGAGCCAACATCAACTATGGCAGGCACCAACTCAGATCGGGATGGGCCCCCACTCCTACCCATACCAACAACCTCCATACCCATTTATGGGTTGAAACTCGGGAGTTATGCCTCCTATGAACTTCCAAAACCAATACCGACCGCCTTTTTTAGAGAACGGCCGGAGGGGGAGAGGGAGAAGGCGGTGCAACAACCGGGTGTCCTGGGAGGAGGACGACTCTGTAGCAAATCACACCCGCAGCAACAATCCACAACCAGGAACGAGCGGAGTGTAAGCTTAGTGACCAATCTTTCAGAAAGGATACTAACACCTATTGAGGCCCAGGTTCTAGAAAAAGGCTTGGGGTTTGTCCCCACAGCCCGACCGGACAAATTCAAGTTGCACTGTGAACTTGCTGCTTTCTTCCGCAAGCTGAAGCTAAAAGCTTTTTTCGAAGGCAAAACAGATCCTAATGAGTCAATTCAGAAAGGTGACACCGGCCTGAGACTGAACTCCACTTTCACCCCCCCCTCCACATACTGTGCCGGCGGCTATCACCGCCTTTGAAGAGGCGGTGTTCAAAGACCTGGAGTCCTGCCAGAATCCAAGAACATTTGGCAATTTTACCAGTGCAGAATACCAGGCCTTACAACAATTACAGAACGACACTGCGATAACTATAAAAACAGCTGACAAAGGAGGGGGCATTGTAATACAGAATACCAAAGATTATGACAAAACCTGTGAGGATTTGCTACGAGATAATAGGAACTACACCCCTCTGACTAGAGATCCCACGGCGGATCTAACCAAGAAGATCACCGCTCTAGTGAGGCAAGCGGAAGAAAGAGGACATCTGTCCAAAAATGAAGCAGACTTTGTCAAGTCAAGTCAAGAGATTTATATAGCGCGCTACATACCCATAGGGTCTCAAGGCGCTTGAGGCAGGGTGTGGAATTACTTGTCGAATATCCAAGTTTTAAGTTGCTTTCTGAATGCTAGGTGGTTCTGAGTAAGGCGAAGGTGAGTGGGAAGTGAGTTCCAGGTTTTAGCTGCCAGGTAGGAGAAGGATCTACCTCCCATGGTGGTTTTGTTGATGCGAGGTACAGTGGCAAGGGCTTGGTTGGAGGATCGTAGCTGACGGGAGGGGGTGTAGAAGGACAGTCGTGTGCTGAGGCATTCGGGTCCAAGTTCGTAAAGTGCTTTGTGTGCGTGGGTTAGGGGGCGGAAAGTGATCCTCTTATTTACGGGGAGCCAGTGGAGGTTTTTCAGGTGACCAGAGATGTGGTCTTTACGCGGGATGTCTAGTATGAGCCTGGCTGAAGCGTTCTGGATGCGTTGAAGTTTTTTCTGGAGTTTTGCGGTGGTACCGGCGTATAGGGTGTTTCCGTAGTCCAGGCGGCTCGTGACCAGTGCGTGGGTGACCGTTTTTCTAGTTTCGGTGGGGATCCAGCGAAATGTTTTTTTGAGCATGCGAAGGATGTTGTAGCAAGATGATGAAACGGCGTTGACTTGTCTGGTCATCGAAAGTGAGGAGTCCAGGATGACGCCCAGGTTCCGTGCGTGGTCCGTCGGGATGGGTGCTTTTCCAAGGGCTTTTGGCCACCAAGAGTCATCCCAGGCGGAGGGGGAGGTGCCTAAGATGAGGACTTCTGTTTTGTCTGAGTTCAGTTTCAGACGGCTGTGCTTCATCCACTCGGCTACTTCTTTCATTCCTTCGTGTAAGTTGGTTTTAGCGGTGTTAGGGTCTTTGGTGAGTGAGAGGATCAGTTGAGTGTCGTAGATAGAGGTTACCCAGCCTCAACTCTCAATAAGGGTTTCAAGAGAGCTCGGAACCAGCCTAGAGAGGCACTGTTGGAAGAGAAAACTAACACTCAAGATAAAATACTGGAGTTTTTCTGGAGTTTTGCGGTGGTACCGGCGTATAGGGTGTTTCCGTAGTCCAGGCGGCTCGTGACCAGTGCGTGGGTGACCGTTTTTCTAGTTTCGGTGGGGATCCAGCGAAATGTTTTTTTGAGCATGCGAAGGATGTTGTAGCAAGATGATGAAACGGCGTTGACTTGTCTGGTCATCGAAAGTGAGGAGTCCAGGATGACGCCCAGGTTCCGTGCGTGGTCCGTCGGGATGGGTGCTTTAGAAGGAGCTGTAATAAGCTTTTGGTGTCTCTCAGGTAAGTCAGGGTTGACTGCACAAGTGGTTTGAGAAATTGATCACAAAATCGGGATAACGGCTCCAGGAGAGAACCTATGCATGATACTATTGGACGTCCAGGGGGTGGCAACCTATTCTTGTGCATCTTTGGCAGTGTGTAAAAGTATGGAATCACATCACTGCTACTGTCCAGAAAGTCTGCTTCATTTTTGGACAGATGTTCTCTTTCTTCCGCTTGCCTCACTAGAGCGGTGATCTTCTTGGTTAGATCCACCGTGGGATCTCTTGTCAGAGGGGTGTAGTTCCTATTATCTCGTAGCAAATCCTCACAGGTTTTGTCATAATCTTTGGTATTCTGTATTACAATGCCCCGGTACGAGTCTAACCACAAAAACCCATCACAAACCCACAGCCAAGAACAATCTACTAGAGTTTACCAGTTTCCACCCCCGCCCTCTGAAGGAGAATTTACCATATGGGCAATACTTAAGACTCAGAAGGAACTCCGTAGAGTTAGTGGTATCATCCCTACAGGGTTATACGGATGGTGATAACTTTAGTGTTTATTTGCTAACACTATTTTTGCCACAGCTTTGGAGCACCCTGGACAAACGACCTGACCTATACCTACTATTAATTGTGTGTATGTCTTTTATGTTTGTCTGTGTCTTTTCTTTTACAGGTGCAGAAATACTCCTAAATCAGGATTTTTTTAGGAACGGGCTATTTGCTCTTCCTCCCCCCCCCCTTTTTTTGCACTTTACTACACTTTTTACTTTTTCACTTTCACGTCCCCAGGTTAGGTGGACGATTAGAGAGTCCATACCGCCGGGGTTTACACTAGTCCTGATGAATGCCTAGGTAAATTAACACCACTGTAAAAGGCTGAAACATGTTGACTGACTTAATGTAATTTCTGAATTAAACCAAACCATTACCTTTGGCTGTAAATTCAGACACATAAGAACTTTTTAACCGTGTCTTAGGGATCTACCAATAAAATTATTTTGTTTTGAGATACTCTTTAGGCACTTTTATCTATATACCTCACTGCACGCCCACTCACACAACCAGCTCCGCAGTCTTCTGGCGTTGTAGCACACCAAAGAGGCACTCGGCCTCTTTGGTGGGGCCCTATGATGAAGCATGACACTGACTAGGTCGGTGTGTGAGGGCTTTCCTATCTACCCAAATTGGGTGTGTAATTCCTTCCTTGCATCGCTCCGTCTCTGTGGCTTCTGAGACACATTTAACCTCTCTTCTTTTGTTTATGTACGATAACCGGGGACTAAGAGAGTGTTACTGAATCTCCCTACCTCTCCTATTGTTATTTGTATCTAGCAGCGCACAGCTGTGAGAGTTTGGTCTTACTCCAGGCGTGGTGGAAATTTCCCATCACCACTGCTTGTTTTATTAACGTACTCCTGTCTCCTTTCCTGGCCTTACCATGACGAACTTGGGCCTGACATACTCTGAGTCTGAAGTAGAAGCACTCATGTCTGATCCATCACTATTTTCAGACCCACACATATCCCAAGCTATAGCAAATACCACCGAGTGGGAAACACTCACGAAGAAGAAACGTGAACACATCCGCACAATTTTACATGGTACCATCCTGAAACAATATCTTCTCTCGAACACAGCACCGAGGGGCCTGCTTGTTACCAACGCCCCTCGCATTTTTCTGGACGATGCGACATTCAGAAAGGACTGGGCCATGATCGCGTGGCACTGCACGCGTGATTGGCTCGTCCTAATCATTAAAACAGCGCTCAGGCTCTCTGAAGCACTAATGGTTGAAATTAGAGAAACAGAATCTCATTTCAAGGCCACAATAACGGGGTATAAGAAAAGGTTGGATGAGTTAAACAAAGAACTCAATGAGTATAATGATAATCTCATGCAATCGAAGGCAACTAAATTTAAAAAAGATCAGAAAAAATGTGATTTTGAGAAGGTTTACCCTTACTCCGCAGTGTCCTATACCCCACCAACAAAGAATGCGAGCAAATCTGATTACTCGGATGATGATTCTTCAAACAGCAGCGGGTCAAGTAACGGCTCCTTTAAACAAACTAAAAGAAGAGGCAATCGTGGCAATAGGAACAATAGAAGCAGGTCAGGCCATCAGAGCCAACATCAACTATGGCAGGCACCAACTCAGATCGGGATGGGCCCCCACTCCTACCCATACCAACAACCTCCATACCCATTTATGGGTTGAAACTCGGGAGTTATGCCTCCTATGAACTTCCAAAACCAATACCGACCGCCTTTTTTAGAGAGCGGCCGGAGGGGGAGAGGGAGAAGGCGGTGCAACAACCGGGTGTCCTGGGAGGAGGACGACTCTGTAGCAAATCACACCCGCAGCAACAATCCACAACCAGGAACGAGCGGAGTGTAAGCTTAGTGACCAATCTTTCAGAAAGGATACTAACACCTATTGAGGCCCAGGTTCTAGAAAAAGGCTTGGGGTTTGTCCCCACAGCCCGACCGGACAAATTCAAGTTGCACTGTGAACTTGCTGCTTTCTTCCGCAAGCTGAAGCTAAAAGCTTTTTTCGAAGGCAAAACAGATCCTAATGAGTCAATTCAGAAAGGTGACACCGGCCTGAGACTGAACTCCACTTTCACCCCCCCCTCCACATACTGTGCCGGCGGCTATCACCGCCTTTGAAGAGGCGGTGTTCAAAGACCTGGAGTCCTGCCAGAATCCAAGAACATTTGGCAATTTTACCAGTGCAGAATACCAGGCCTTACAACAATTACAGAACGACACTGCGATAACTATAAAAACAGCTGACAAAGGAGGGGGCATTGTAATACAGAATACCAAAGATTATGACAAAACCTGTGAGGATTTGCTACGAGATAATAGGAACTACACCCCTCTGACTAGAGATCCCACGGCGGATCTAACCAAGAAGATCACCGCTCTAGTGAGGCAAGCGGAAGAAAGAGGACATCTGTCCAAAAATGAAGCAGACTTTGTCAAGTCAAGTCAAGAGATTTATATAGCGCGCTACATACCCATAGGGTCTCAAGGCGCTTGAGGCAGGGTGTGGAATTACTTGTCGAATATCCAAGTTTTAAGTTGCTTTCTGAATGCTAGGTGGTTCTGAGTAAGGCGAAGGTGAGTGGGAAGTGAGTTCCAGGTTTTAGCTGCCAGGTAGGAGAAGGATCTACCTCCCATGGTGGTTTTGTTGATGCGAGGTACAGTGGCAAGGGCTTGGTTGGAGGATCGTAGCTGACGGGAGGGGGTGTAGAAGGACAGTCGTGTGCTGAGGCATTCGGGTCCAAGTTCGTAAAGTGCTTTGTGTGCGTGGGTTAGGGGGCGGAAAGTGATCCTCTTATTTACGGGGAGCCAGTGGAGGTTTTTCAGGTGACCAGAGATGTGGTCTTTACGCGGGATGTCTAGTATGAGCCTGGCTGAAGCGTTCTGGATGCGTTGAAGTTTTTTCTGGAGTTTTGCGGTGGTACCGGCGTATAGGGTGTTTCCGTAGTCCAGGCGGCTCGTGACCAGTGCGTGGGTGACCGTTTTTCTAGTTTCGGTGGGGATCCAGCGAAATGTTTTTTTGAGCATGCGAAGGATGTTGTAGCAAGATGATGAAACGGCGTTGACTTGTCTGGTCATCGAAAGTGAGGAGTCCAGGATGACGCCCAGGTTCCGTGCGTGGTCCGTCGGGATGGGTGCTTTTCCAAGGGCTTTTGGCCACCAAGAGTCATCCCAGGCGGAGGGGGAGGTGCCTAAGATGAGGACTTCTGTTTTGTCTGAGTTCAGTTTCAGACGGCTGTGCTTCATCCACTCGGCTACTTCTTTCATTCCTTCGTGTAAGTTGGTTTTAGCGGTGTTAGGGTCTTTGGTGAGTGAGAGGATCAGTTGAGTGTCGTAGATAGAGGTTACCCAGCCTCAACTCTCAATAAGGGTTTCAAGAGAGCTCGGAACCAGCCTAGAGAGGCACTGTTGGAAGAGAAAACTAACACTCAAGATAAAATACTACTCACATGTGTGACCACCTTCAAAAGCCTGTCCAACTTCATGAAAAAGACCATAAACAAGCATTGGAGCATCATCAAATCCACCAAAAAGGACTGGGAGAAGCCTCTTTTCTCCTTCAAGAAGGGCCGCAGTCTAAAAGACACCTTGGTTCACACTCGCCCCAAGAAAAAGATCCCCCCACGAATCCCTTCAGTCACGGAGTCATGGGGTTTACCTCAAGTCAAAGGGCACTACCCCTGCACAGATTGTAGCGTGTGCCATCTGACGGACGCATCTAAAACACTCACATTAGAGCAAGGGAAGACCTGGACACAGGTTGCACACACGAACTGCAACTCAACCAATGTTGTGTATCTAATCACCTGTCCCTGCGCCTTGCGATATGTAGGTATGACCACACGCAAAGTAAAACAGCGTATCTATGAGCATCGAAGTAATATTAGATATATTAGATGCAAGAAAACAACAACCAAGTTGAGCCGTCATTTTCTGGACAGCAATCACACTACCAATGACCTGAGATGGACTATTATAGAGGTAATCACTGGTACCACTAACATCACAAGCAGGCTGTTTGAGAAAGAACAACGTTGGGTTTATCGCTTGGGCACCAATGTAGTTGGGCTGAACGATGATATCCCATGGAACACAGTACTAAGGTAAAGAGAGGACCGCACAACTCCTGCACCTCCACTATGTACTTCAGGCTGACCCCAAATAATTGATCTGCTTGAGAACTTATGTAATTCTGTGGTAAGCGAAGTAGTGTAAGATCTACCACCGTATTATCGCCAAATGGTGTTTTCTCTCCGGCTTCACCCCTGTGTGGATGTAAGACAAGGTGGGACTATGATTACTTTGATCAGCCCTTTTTTCTTAGCACTGGCGCTTGGACTGCATGTCACCCATCAATCAGACCAAGCCTAGGGTAATCCGCCCCCTGTGACCTTTTTCACAGCGCAGCGCATTCCCCTTTCTCGATCATGGGGTATCCAGGCTGCAGCATGGCATTGTCAGCCTGGCTTCTTGATTGAACAAAGCTTTAATCAACGTCCCCGTCAGAAGTAGTTGACCGGCTACCATGGAAACGTTTTTCAGCTTGTTTCCATTGGCCGCCGCCAACCAAGCCTCATTTTCAGTGCGACCACGCCCACTGGCAATCGACCGGTGCGTTCCAAGCCTCGTTTCAGCCCAACCTCGCCCACCCGGAAGTGCACGGAGCAACGAGGAATGCCTTTTAAACACGATAACCGGCCCCGCTCTTCATCGTCGGGGTCCGGTTCAGAGGTTAAGCTAGGTGCTTAGCGGGTGGCGAGCTTTGAGGGTGTGAGTTCCTGACACCATTTCATCCAACACGACCTACACGATCGAGCTAAGTAAACCCGATCTAATGTACTTAAACCTCTTTCTTTTACTTACAGGGTGTGGCAGGTACGCTCCTACCCCCCTCCCGAGACCCATGGTGCAGCTAGCGCCATAACCTAAAGTGAGATAACTGTTTGAGTTTACGAACTATCTGGTGGGGTCACAGACCTTTGGTCCATTGATCCTTCCTATGGAGTACTTTTATATGTGTTTTTAACCCCCTCTAGCTATTTAGCGTGTTCTAAGCACTTATTTTTCACTTCACTCCCTAGAGTTAGTGGTATCATCCCTACAGGGTTATACGGATGGTGATAACTTTAGTGTTTATTTGCTAACACTATTTTTGCCACAGCTTTGGAGCACCCTGGACAAACGACCTGACCTATACCTACTATTAATTGTGTGTATGTCTTTTATGTTTGTCTGTGTCTTTTCTTTTACAGGTGCAGAAATACTCCTAAATTAGGAGTTTTTTAGGAACGGGCTATTTGCTCTTCCTTCCCCCCCCCCTTTTTTTGCACTTTACTACACTTTTTACTTTTTCACTTTCACGTCCCCAGGTTAGGGTGGACGATTAGAGAGTCCATACCGTCGGGGTTTACACTAGTCCTGTTGAATGCCTAGGTAAATTAACACCACTGTAAAAGGCTGAAACATGTTGACTGACTTAATGTAATTTCTGAATTAAACCAAACCATTACCTTTGGCTGTAAATTCAGACACATAGGAACTTTTTAACCGTGTCTTAGGGATCTACCAATAACATTTCTTTGTTTTGAGATACTCTTTAGGCACTTTTATCTATATACCTCGCTGCACGCCCACTCACACAACCAGCTCCGCAGTCTTCTGGCGTCATAGCACACCAAAGTGGCACTCTGCCTCTTTGGTGGGGCCCTATGATGAAGCATGACACTGACTAGGTCGGTGTGTGAGGGCTTTCCTATCTACCTAAATTGGGTGTGTAATTCCTTCCTTGCATCGCTCCGTCTCTGTGGCTTCTGCGACACATTTGGAGAAGTGTGACTCACTGGTTAGAGGAGGCAGACCCTGATGCAGAGGTCAGACCCGTGACCAGGGTTCAATTCCCAACGCGGCAGGGTCTTGAGCTCAAATGTCCACGGACTTGATAATTCTCGCCTTGGTGCCTACTCGAATCTTGGGTTCACACTCTGCAACTCTGGGCAATAGCTTGCTTAATCTCCACTACGGCCCTACTGCGATGGGATGCCTGGTCTTCACCTTGGGGATGCCCAGTAGGGGTTATCTTGCAGGGAAAGCCAGGACGGGTTCCCAAAGCAAGCGGTAAGAGACCTGTCGGTGATTTGGCGCTATATAAATCGAAATTACCTACCTACCACATTTAACCTCTATTCTTTAGAACAAAGGACCCCATCTCTGTATCGAGGATGACAACCCACAAGGGATGTCACACCCCTGCTTGTCGGAGGTTAGGCATGCAGGACCCAGTCTCAGCTTGGAAGGAATTCTCCTCTAATTTATAGGGGGGAGTGAGGGTTTTTTATACTAAGTGGTCACTCCAGTGATTTTTCTAGAATCAATATGTTTTTAAAACAATCATGGATGGTTTGAAAACAATCATAAATGTTTTGAAAACAAATCACCAATGCTTTTCTAAACAAGTGTGATCATGTACAGCTGGCTGTTGGCCAAGGATGAAAAAAGTGGTGACCTTTATACAGAATAAATCTGCCATGCCTGGCCCTGGGGACATGTTTACGTACGTCAGGTACAGGGATTATGATAGAATACTTAGAGCCTGTTGTTGTGGACACAGGAGCAAGCTACTAGGTAAAAGGTCACATGTTTAGAATAGTTATTATCGTGTGGATGGGACAATGTATGTAAAAAGGGGTATACATGATAGGACTATCCTAAAAGACATGACAATACTTCTGTCCAGGTCAATCCCTTTGGGGAGCTGGCCTACCTCAACAGATTCAGGACCTAATTCTCAATGCTCCTTTCCTAGCTCTTAAGTGTCTTTACCCCATCTTTTTAGTTTGGATTCAGAGGTGCCTACCTCTGCAAATGTTAACTTAGCTAGGGCAAAACCCAGCTTACCCACAGAGGTTACCCACAGCTTGAGTAACCCCACCATGACCAATAGGGCCAGGGGGCCTAACTTGCTATCTGGAAGGGGGCTAGGCCACTATTCTAAGGACAGTGCTGCCATGAAGGCGTACACCCAGCAGAGGCTACTGACAGCTGTCAGTGCCCACAACCACACCATTAGCCATTCACTGGTAGGTGAAGTGGCTACCTTACAGGTTTCCTTGGGCTCTGGTGGCCTGTCTGCTATTTTAGGGTCGGGCCACTACACTTTGTAGTGAACACCCTTCTTCCACCCTCTGTTCTGTCAGCTGAGCAGCCACCAACTCAGACTGGACAGTTTCCTGACTAGTCAGGGCTTTTTGTGGGCTAGTGAGGACTTCACCAGTGCCAATTTTGGAGTTCTCCCTTACTGGGATTTGCCTCGAGTGGTTTGAGGCCGTTACGCTGTTTCCCGAGGAAGAGGAGGAGCTAGTTCGAGCAGCAGCTGTGTGGCGTGGTGCGCGGAGAGTGGCGTCCTCGCTGCGGGTCTTTCCAGCGGGAGTCCGGGTCCGCGTTTCGTATTCTGAGGCCCGTCTATCCCGTTTGGCCCGTCTTGGCCTGGGGGACGGAGGACGGTGGTCGGAGGTTGGCATCCAGCGCGTGTATGGTCGGCAAGCCCACAACCCCACGAACACACACGCTTGTGAGCCCGCCAGAGCCCCGCCAGAGCTCGCCAGTGAGGTGAGGAGGCTAGAAGGAGGCTTAGAAGACAAGGAGACAAGTGCTGAGGGTCGGGGCTGAACTCCGGTGCCCGTGTTTGGATCGGGACACACATCAAGGCAGCAGAAGAGGCAGTGGTGGAGGAGGAGGCAGTCAGTCAGGCGGCCACGGCATCGATAGTGGGACGTCAGCGTCTGGAGAGTGTCTGTAGAGCGAGGTGAGCAAGGCGAGCGAGCGAGGCGGTTGGGGAGCTGTTGGCGTGCACCCCTTGCCTGCCTGCCGCCGTACATTCGTCCCGTGTGACTCGCTTGTCTCGCTTGGACCTCAGGAACCCCAGTACATCTTTTGTGGTACCCCGCGATCTTTAGTGGTCCACAGTGGTGGGTCCCCATTCAGATTGGAGTCCTGGCCTGGGCCCGGGGGTTTGTGTGGATTCATGCTGTGCCCTGCCTCTTGTCAAATAATCCTCAAGTAAGTTTGGATCCGGATAAATCATGAATAAATCCTGATATAGACGCTGAACAATCCCTTGGTCAATGCGAGCGGTATGTACAGTGAGAACAATATGAACTGGTAATAGTATTGCAGCAAGCACTTATTCATAGTACTTACCGAGTATCCCATTCTGCCACAAACGTTGCCATAAACCTTTACCATCAATCTGCAGAGTCTACTACGGTTACCACGCCACCATATCCCTAGTGCCAGACGGGGGTCGGAGTGTGGGTCGGAGTGTGGGTCTAATTGGACTCTGATTGGGCCACTGCTGAATCGCCCAGGCCTTGGGCAAGGTGGTACGTGAATAGTAGTGAAAAGTAGTGGGGTATCTGTGAGGCAAATGAGGAGTCTTTGAGGCAGTGTCAATTCTTCCAACTCTTACAGGGTTGTGTTTTACATTCATCCAAACTCATACGTATGGTTATCTGCTTTCAACTCTTCTTATTAACAGCTGGAGGAGTAACAAGTCTAAGTGACGTTAAATCTCTGGGGCAATGGTAATGTCTGTTAGGCGATTGCGCTCACAGTCAAAAGCAAAATCAAAATCAGCAGAAACTATAGTAACCATCGATCAGAGTGCCAAGAGTCTCCTGAGTCCTCTAAAATCTCAGAAAACTATTTGTCGACGCAGAAGTGGTGCGCATCTAACATTATTGAAATCTTATCCATCAGTAAAGTCAATGTTTACCAAAAAGGGAAGAAGTTCTAAGTATGGAACTGGACTAAAAAATGGAGATGAAGGGAAGGAGGGGATATATATCAGAATGGAGTGGAGAGTCATATAATAGGACCAGAGGTGCTTTTCCCTGTTGCAACTGTAGTAAAGATGAATGGGAATGAATGCAACGTAGGACCCCCTTTATCAGTAAGAAGAGCAGATCTGCAGCAAGTAGATGGGGAGGATAATAATTCGGAAATGGAGATGGAGATGGCCCTATCCAGGCTTGAGACAATGGGTTCTCCTCAAGGCAAGGGCAGTGAAAGAAAGGAAGTCACTCCAAACTCTCCACTAGCAGATCTGATATCCCTTTTTGAAAAGGCAAAAGACATCGTTAGCGTGTCTCGGAGGCTCATGTCGGACTCCCCATTAGTAAAAGTAAGTGATCTCACTCCAAAAATGGAAAGGCAGAAAGAATGCAGCTTACTTATTGGGCAGGCGAAAACAGAGGACTTAACTCTTCCGGACATTGCCATTCCATTAGAAAAGAATGCCGATCGAGTGAAGCAGCTAGAAAAACTGGATGCTCAAGGTTTGGTCTCAGAGTCTCATTCTAACAAAGAAGGATTGACTTCTCGAGAAAGAGTTCATACACACACGCCTATCATGTATAGTAGTAGTCCTACTAAATTATCTTTGGTTTCGGACTCACATGATTTCTCTGGTGAAGAACTATCAATGACATATGATAAAAGGATAAGGAATTCCCTGTATTCACTGGTCGCGAATGAGAATACAGGGGCAGAGGGGCTAATGAACACGTTTTTTAAATTGGAAACAACCCTATCCGCAATCTTGTCTTTGTTGGAGAAAAGTACTTCTAATACCGATCATATTCTCAGAGTCCTCTCGCGCATTTTAGGAGGGGTTTTAGAACCTAAACATCATAGACAATCTTGCGTGAAATGTGCTTCCGCTACAGTTAGTAAATCATGTCAAACGCATAATATAATAAATAATGCTGATAAAGTGTATGGGATAGGGGAGCCAAAAGATTTGCTGGTAGACTTTGATAGCTTGACACCTGTAAGAAATTCAATCTCAAGCCCGTCCCAAGTTAATCTTAAGGATTCTGTAAAGGTCCCCATATCGGGGGAAAGGTTAAATGTAGGAGTTTCTCCTGTAACAGACACAGTGAGTGTTTTTCCAATTTTTAATATGTGTACGTTAAAAAAACTTAAACCTCAACAACCAGATGAAATAATTACCATCCTAGAGAGTTCTGTTTTGGGGAAGTTTATATGGTAAGAAAGGGAACAAATAAAAACGGTCATAGGAGAAAAAAGAAGTTGAAAATTGCCGGTTCCTAAAACGTAAGCAGAGAATGTTGCGGTTCCAACCAGCAAACGAAAAGGAAATGTCTTACATAGCCCTTGTGGACGAAAAGAATACTATGTCTTCTGTGGGGCAACCGAAAATGAGTATGACTCCGAATCATGAGCAGGATCTTGCCCTTCAGCAGAATAGTTCGACTGTTAGGCCGAATACCAATCAGAATAATGATGGGGAAGGTGAAGGCAGTTTAAGAAGGGGCTCTAACCAGTACAGTAGCACAGGTATTAAAGAGGCTAATTTAAAAAGCTTTGTAACATTCCCGAGAGTAGAACTAAGTGGTGCCGCACAGGAGTTAACTGGTCCTGTAGTGTCATCAACGATTCCAGAATTAAGTAATATCGGGGGAGTTAGTCGGAGAATGATTATAGCGGGTAATAATAATAAAGGGGTGAATTTAAATGATGATCTCCCCAGAAGCCAGCAAGATATTAATTTAATTAGGCTTCCCGAATCAGGAGCTCAGCAAGTGAATAAGACTTTAATTTTTATCCCACTCTTTGATGCTGAGTTAATAACATTGAATAGAAGCGCCCTCCTTAAAATTATATCTGAAATAGATGATTTAAAGTTAATTACCAGTATTGATATAGAACTGGTTCATCTAGACTGATGGTACAAACCATATGTAACTAAAGCATTTTTTACATCTGCGGTAGTGTATTCACTCGTTTTAGCAAATGTGGACGGATTCAGGAAAAGAGGAATAAATGTTCTTAATAGTATGGTTCCTCGTGGTGTCCCGCCCAAAAGCCTCGAAATACCTAATCATCGGCAGGGGAAAGGATTTATTGAACATGAGGGAGAGAATACACCCACAAAATTTGAGGTTTTGGAAATAACAGTAGGAAGGGTTTCGAGTGCAAGAGAAATTAAGTTTTCAGCTCCCGAGGTCCAAGAGGACCTTAGTATAGATGGGGGAGATGAGGTGTCTAAATGGAGCTGGATCGCAAGTACTTTGAATGGGGCAAAAACAACTAACATAAAACCCATAGAGCGGGGGTAGCCCACTAGGGACAATTGTGTCGTGGAACATGGCGGGGCTAGGAAAAGAAAAACATAAGCTTAAATCCTTAGAATACCTAGCACCCAAGATAATTTTCCTCCAGGAGACGTGGGCAAGGGAAGAGTTCCAGTTAGAGAACTACTATGTGTTCTGTAGTGAAGCAAAAAAATCTATAAAGGGGCATGCTAGTGGGGGTTTAGCCAGTTTGTTAAGTTGTGAGTTAGCATGGGACACTGTGATATGCTACACTCATCAAATTGCTGTATCTGCGCTAAGTTAAAAATAGAAAAAGATATCTTGGGACACGAAACCTTTCTGCTTTTGGTAAACGTGTATATTCCACCTGGGAAAGCATTTACTCCATTGGTTGACTCCATTTGCTCTTTTGTGCAAGTCTTATGTAGTAATGGAGAAAGAGTATGTATAATGATGGTAGGGGACTTTAATGCTAAAATAAATAACAGCTCCATCTCGTCCTTTTCCAATGTGGACTTGGAGGAGGTTTGGTTTATACCAGAGTCAATATTTCCGGCCAATTTAAAACCGGACAAACGTGGACTTTCATTGTTGCAAAATCTTAGGAATCTTGACCTAGTATTATTAAATGGTAGATTCCCAGAGGATTCTCCCGCAGCACTCACCTTTCACGGGACATTTGGCCATTCCCTACTTGATTATATGGCAGTGTCTTTTCAATTATTTGGGGCATGTTCACAGTTTAAAGTGCTTCCCACTAAATTGAGCGACCACAACATCTTGGCTGTAAATTTAGCATTAAATTTCGAGAAACCTGAACTCTGGAATCAGAGGAATGACAACGTAACTTATTCTCTAAATAATGGTCGCACCTGCTGGTCACATAAGAGCCTACCGAACTTCCAATGGGTATTTAAAAGTATTGTGCCTAGTTCAATCTGGGAGAGCCCAATTGTGAATTATGAAAGAGTAATGGCTGCCATAAGAAATCTGTGTAGAAAGAAGCAAGTTGAACGAACCGCCCCAAAAGTAACATTCCCCACTGAAATTAAAAAGCTTAATAATAAGATAAATGTGCTGATTAGATCCCAATTTAGAGATTCTAGCCCATTAAGACAAAAAGAGATATACAGATTAAAACAGGTCCGGAAAAGAAAACTAGCAGCTGTCCGTAGGGCCTCTGAAGATGAAAAATGGGTTAACCTTAGGGAGGTGGCACTTTCGGGGAATACTAGAAAATACTGGGCCTTAATAGCTAAATTCAGTGTCAGTAGAGAAAAATCTCAACCCATGTTAATTCCAGAAAAAGGATGGTCTATTTATATTTCCTTACTGTATGCCCCTAATCCATTAGATGATGAGGTTGAGGGGTCTGTTAATACCATAGCATTTGCGGGTGATGTAGAAGCGCCATCAGTGAGGGAAATTGAAGGATATATTAAGGGGTCGAGATACTCAGGTGCAATGGGTCCGGATGATGTCCCTGTTGCCATAATAAAAAAGGACTGTGGCGATTGGGCAAAAGTACTACAACCCCTATTTGTCCATTGCTACAATTTCGGGGACATCCCTTACTCCTGGAAGGGCAGCATAATAGTCCCGCTATATAAGAAGGGCCCTAAAACCTCCCCGGCAAGTTTTAGGCAAATTTCCCTGCTAGATGCGACGGGAAAACTGTTTGCGAAAAATATCCTGGTTCATCTACAAGAATGGGTATTTGGAAATAATTTAATTCCCCTTGAACAATCAGGGTGCAGGAAAAATAATGGCACTCTAGATAATATTTCTGTTCTGCAAACCCTAATTGATAAATATCCCGTTGGTCGGAAGACACCATTGTATGCAGCATTTATTGATTTCTCCACAGCGTTCGACAGGGTAGATCGGGGGACGCTGTGGAGGAAATTGATCACTACGGGGATCCCAGGGAACCTGTGAAGAGTAATAATTGCTCTCCACTCTTCAACATGGACCCAAGTTCTGTTTGGGGGACTCAAGGTCTCTCAAAGAAAATTTCTACTAACAACGGTTTGAAGCAGGGGTGCTTATTGGCTCCTTTACTCTTCTCAATCTACATAAATGACTTACCGAGTCAGATTGGGGAAAGTAAAGGGGATCCTCCTCAATTGGGTGACCTAAAAATACGTTGTTTGCTCTACGCAGATGATGCTATAATAATGGATTTAACCCCAATTGGGCTGCAGAGACGATTGACGGAATTGGTTAGGTACACTAAGGAATACTTTTTAAAAATAAATGTTTCAAAGAGTAAAGTGATGATTTTTAGGTCTCGCCTCTCAATGCGCATGTGCATTGAGCAGAGCGAGACTATAGCGACTTAAACAGACTTTACCCAACTAGTATCCCAACTGGCGAGTTGGTGCTGTGCCCGTGCGCTTTTAGGTCAATGCGCAAGCGCATTGACCTACAATGCGCGTGCACATCATCAAATCTCCATCTGTTCCCCAGCAGCACTCCTCCCATACCTTTGAAGTGAAGCTTAGCTTCACTTCAAAGGCCCCTGCTGCTTCACACCCTCATCGCCGCTCTCACCGCTCCGCCCCCTCCCCTGCACGCCGTGTCGCATTTCTCCTCCCCTTCTCTGCCTTCCCTCCGTCTTGGTTTTTTTTACCCGCTCCGCCCCCTCCCCTGCCCACCGTGTCGCATTTCTCCATAGACCCATCAAAGCAGAAAAAAAAAACTTTCCCGATTTCAAGAGCATTTTCTAAAAGAGATCGGGTTCGGGGTTGATATGCAGCAGCTCAGCAACAACCCTGAAAACAGCATTATTACTAACTGCCTGGTCAAACCACCCTGCACTGAACTCCCAGAGACTTCATGAAATGTGAGGTCGGAGTAAAGATCTCACCGCCACTGTCGCAACGACCAGAGCAGGTTTAGCTAGCACATTTATTATTCTTCATAAATGTTAATTACATTTGACATTACACCAAATATAACGCCATGTTCACTCTGCGTGCAGTGTGATTGAGCACTGACCTTTGGTTATGTGTCACACCAGTGCTGCACAGACCGTAAACTGTTGATGTTTCATAAGACCCAACGAATATATTAACAATTGCAGTAGCATCTTAAGCAGTTGAAATTCTCTCATGTTGAAAAGCCACAAATGATCTGCCAGAATGTGAAATGTTGCATCTGCTGGGTCGTTCTTCAGTGTTCATTCATGGCTGTGGAAGGATTTCTGTCCTGTGTTTGCTGTACTTGGCAGTATTTGTTGTTGAGCGCTGTATTTATTTGCCTTTAGTCACAGCTGATATCGTGCGGGGAAAAAACGCGGATCCTGATAGCAGCTGGTGTGTGCTGCACTGCGAAAGCATCTTCTACGTTTGTGGGGAAACTTGCCTGTATTTGCAACGATTGTGACACCTGGGACCTACGTTTTTATTACCTCTGTTCCGTTGAGAAAGAATCTGGGATGTCCTGTTGCCCAGGTAGCTGCACTTTAGTCCTAACATGTCTTAGTTATGATGGGTTTAACAAGCAAATTAATTCTGATGTGGATTTCATCTATTTATTTTGGTCTTTATTATGTTAAATCGTACGTATTTGATTGTACAGCTTTTTATTCTCTTTCTCTAAATGTATTTGTTGCAGAATATTTGTATAGTGTTCAATATATATATTTTTTTACGTCCTAAATTTGGCAAAATACAGAATAATTGACTGACCCCTATGCCTTAGTGGCACCTTATTTATCCTACGAATACAATCCACTAATTTTAAATTGGCAAGATATTGTTGCTGTATTAATTTTACTAGCAGTTCTTTCGGACAGGACCTACAGCACTGTCTGATTGCTAAATATTGCATCTGCTGGTGTCATACCACCAGCCTGGCTGGGGTGTCTGCTGTGGAATATGACCGAGCCAACATTCCTCTACCAGGCTTGGAACTCGTCCTCACTCGTACTCACACTACTTTATGACCACACACACTGAGCCCACACACTACTTTAGGCTACACACACTGCGCCCTCACACTACTTTAGGCCACACACACGCTGCGCCCTCTCACTACTTTAGCCCACACACACTGCACCCTCACACTACTTTAGGCCACACACACACTGAGCCCTCTCACTACTTTAGCCCACACACACTCCACCCTCACACTACTTTAGGCCACACACACTGCACCCACACTCTGCACCCTCACACACCATGCACCCTCACACATACTACACCCTCACACACACTGCACCCTCACACACTCAGTGCCACATAATTATATGCTACATAATTACACTCCACTTAATGCAACATACACTCCAAACAATACCACGCAGAGCCACATAATTACATGCCACACAATTACACTCGACTGAATACAAGATACACTCCACACAATACCACTCAGTGCCACATAATTAAATGCTACATAATTACACTGCGCTCAACGCAACATACACTCCGAATACCACTCAGTGCCACATAATTACACACCACATAATTACACTCTACTAAATGCAACACACACTCCACACAATACCACAGAATTAAATGCTACATAATTACAATGCAACATACACTCCAAACAATAACACTCCGTGCCACATAGTTAGACTCCCCACAATTACACTCTACTGAATACAACATACACTCCTCATAATACCACTCGGTGCCACATAATTAAATGCTACATAATTACACTGCGCTCAACGCAAAATACCCTCCAAATAGCACTCAGTGCCACATAATTACATGCCACATAATTACACTGCACTCAATGCAACATACACTACAACACTCACTCAGTACAACAACATTTTATGCTACGTATTTACACTGCGCTCAACGCAACATACACTCAAAATACCACTCACTACCACATAATTACACACCACATAATTACACTGCACTCAATGCAACATACACTCCAAATACCAGTCAGTGTCACATAATTACATGCCACATAATTACCCTACACCCAATGCAACATACACTCCAAATACCACTCTGTGCCACATATTTATATGCTACATATTTACACTGCGCTCAACGCAACATACACTCCTAATACCACTCAGTGCCTCATAACTACACACCACATAATTACACTATCTATCTATCACCCTCACTCTATCTATTGCCATCACTCTATCTACCGCCCTCACTATACCACTCTACCACCTTCACTCTACCTCCCTCACTCTATCACCCTCACACCCTCACTGTACCCAGTTCTCAGCAAAAATGCAATCTATCAATGTTTAAAGCTTTATTACAAAAGTACAAAAAAAATTAATATTACACTTTTAATCTTGATTTTTAAAAAATATAACATACGCACCACATAATCTTCTCACAATTTTTTTCTTTTTTAAATGTAGTGCCATTATACATTACAAAAATTATTATGTAATTAATAATTACATATAAAATGTATAAGCCATTAAGATTTGTCATATCAATACATGTAAAACAGGGGAATACTAAACATCTAGCTTTAATAATGCTATAGGTGTCACATTTGCAAAGTCTATAAATATTGGCATTTACAATAACAAAATTAATACATTTGCTATTATAAAAACATAAACATAACTTAAAAATGTTTACATTTACAAGACCAATAGCTCCAACTTTTCTAATGCGAGACCTATTGCATTTCCAATGCTTGTTAGTTATAATGGCTGTAAGGTTAGAGCAAAGCTAAAATGGTTTTTAGGAGATGAAATAATGAAAATAGTAAAATTTTACCCTTATCTAGGAAAATTCTTCACTAATAGGTGTTCTGCTAACAGACATATCGACCATTGCAAAAGTAAAGCTATCTCACAAGCCTCTGCAATTAATTGCTTGTACTTGCAATGTGGTATAAGAAATTTTTCGCATCCCATTGCAGTGTATAAAATAAAGATTTCCCTCACTTTGAATTATGCAAATGAAACGATAGATGAATGCGATTGGGCAAAGTTCGAAAAAGTGGAAGGTAAAATTTGGCGACAATTATGTAATCTGAGTCATGCTGCGTCAATCGCCGCTCTTAGGCTCAAATTTGGACTTCTTTCAACATATGTCTTAACAATGGCAGGTTGTTTAAGGTGGGGAAATGCATTGATAAATTGTCAGGAGAATCTATTAAGGTAAGCATTGCATAATGAAATTTTCATTAATATGTTGTCGAAAAGTGTAATTTTTAGGAATTATTTAAAGTCTTTAAGCAGTTTTGGTATAGACTCTGAAGGGGCAGCAGGCTTGGATAAAATCGCTTTAAAGCATATAATTAAAAGAAGTATATATGTAATTTCACGGGAAAGAGACTTGAAAATATGCCGTGTAAATGGAAGGTTGGACTGTATCGTGGAGAGCTCTACAGTTAAAAATCCTCAGCCGTATGTTCTTTGGAACTTGAACCATGGAGTTCGCAGAGTGATTTTATTATTAAGAATGAACCAATTGCCTTTAAGGATTGTAACAGGCGCCTGGGAGGGTATCCCCAAAAACGAAAGATACTGTGATTTATGCAATGGTGGCATACAAGATCTTAATCATGGTCTGATTGTGTGCCCAGCGCTTCTTTCAATACGCCGCAAATACTTAAGGCATGGTTTTTTACAGTATAAAATTTCCACAGCAGAACAGGCCCGTAACTTTCTCCTGGTCCCTCCATCTGCATTGATCTGTTTTAAGATTTTTCGTTTTTTTAAAGAATTTTTGAATGTCTATTAAAAAAATAAAAATTAGTGGGCGAGGGTGATCCTTAGGTTTTTATAGTATTGTGTGATGTGATTTTATGCACAAGCACTTTTTAGGCACTTTAAGCACTTTAATTAGTTACTAAACATGATATTCAATATTTGATTTTTAATTGTGGATTAGTATTCCTGTAAGAAAGTTAATTTCCTAAACGCATTTCCTTAGAAACA
Organism: Lissotriton vulgaris; assembly: GCF_964263255.1. Lineage (NCBI taxonomy): Eukaryota > Metazoa > Chordata > Amphibia > Caudata > Salamandridae > Lissotriton > Lissotriton vulgaris. Next base: position 584,982,377 of record NC_141694.1, read on the forward strand.
TAGCTCCTGGGCATTTATTCATGAGAAATGTCCCAGAATAGGGCATTCAATGCACTAGCACTTTATGTAATGCATTAGCACTTTATTTAGCAAATTACAAAATATTTGCTGCTATTGCTATCCCATGTTCATCTCCCTAAAAAGTTTTTTAACTATTTATGTAACTTGTTGTGTGTATATTGGATGATAATTGTACTCTTTTCTTAAATACGTGCCAACCAAACGTAGATTATTTTATAAAACCAGGGTGATAGTTAAAAGTTTTACCCACCTGAAATGATCGTTATTGGTCGCAAGTGTACTCTACTAGAACATTGTTGCCCATCGGAAGTGATGAACTTAATGAAGAAAAAAAAGATTTCTACATTTTGAAGGATGCAATTAAGAAAAACTGAACTTGTAACTTTTTGTGTTTTGGACAATGACCTCTGTTGTCCTCAATAGTGCAGAGTATAATAAAGAAAAGTGATTACGTATCCTTGGGTGAATTCTAGGAAATTGAATTTGTACCTTCTTATATTTTAAATATTGTGATTTGTATGAAATGTTGTTTTATTGATATTTTATGTGGAATTCCTTGGAATTCCAAATCATAATAAAATAATTGAATTGAAAAAAATGGGATTTACCTCTCCCACTTGAACTGTGGCAATCAGCTATCAACCTTTCTTACACTGTCTCTTCTTTTTCTTTTGGGACTTAGCTGCACTAACTGCAGGTTCAGCCCCCCCAAGTTCCTTGTATGAGGTCCGGTTCTGGATCAGTACCTCTCGTTGGCTCAAACCAACCTCTGGGTTGTCATTCCCAAGGAGACAATCAAGGGGGAGGTATTTATTGACTACTACCTTTCTCCAACTAAGGGACCCAGCTATTTCAGGGGCACTACAGTCACAGGCCTAACCATGACCTTCCCTGAGATAGCCCTTACTCTTTTTGTTTCCCCAGGGACATACTGGTTTGAGAGTACCAGCCTGTCATGCACCACAATGTGACTGACACAGGTATCTCTCAGGACAATGGCTGGGATTCCATTCACCAGTAGGTGGTGAAAGTGTCTACTCCCCTCTGGAATCCCCAACTCCCCTTTTGGGCCCATTTTCCAGTTGAAGGCTAGAAGGACTTCCTCATCTGAGCATCCACTGGAACTACACTAGGGTCTGTGTTTTCCGGACAGCTAGGGTCCTTTGTGTTATGTCCTGTCTTTCGACAGTTGTGACACCATACCTTGTTGGGATCCCAACTCTTACCTTGGTACCCGGTTTTAGTTTGTGAAGTGTCTTTGCCCCCCCCCCCCCCCCTCTCCTGGACAAGTTTTTGGGGAGCTACCTTGTACTCTACTTTTATCTTTAGGATGCTCACTGTCTTTCCTCGGTGGAGGTTTTGTAACCCCTTTCTTTTTGGTCACATCCAGTGGACTTTCTGGTCACCCTTGTTTTGACCCAGTGGTCCGCTTTCTTTCCCAGTTCTTGGGGAGAAATTGGGCCTAGGTCTACAGATACTGATGCAACTTTTCATCAATGCAATTACTTAATATGTGTTCTTTCATAACAAAATTATAAAGACCATCATAATCTTGCATTTTACTTCCGGTCAGCCAACCACCTAGTGTTTCATTGAGTAGTCTACAAATTTCACCCAGAGCTGACTCTGGGTTTTCTGAGCCCCCTGAATATAATTCTATACTCCTCAGTAGTGAGTCCAAATCCCTCAATCAGGGTGCCCTTCATGAGTTCATAGAACCCTGCATCTGCCCCACTAAGGGTCAGAATTCTTTCTCTGCACTTACCAGATAACAGTTACCAAAAAGAGAGCCCCCAGTGAATTTTCTTCACTCTTCTGGCTTCACAATCCCTCTCAAAGGCTGTAAACGACTTGGTGATATCATGACCATCCTCAAATTTAGGGACAATCCCTTTGGGGATTTTGGGGTCATAAGATTGCTCTTGGACCCTATTTATTAAGTTGCTGCCACCATTGATTGGTGCTAGGCCCATCTCTGCTCTTTCTTTTTCCAGAGCCAGGAGTCTGGTCTCTAAGTCTAATCTGTTTGTTAACCTTACTAAAAGGTTGGTTTCATCATTGAGGCTGTCCTCAATGCCCTCAGGAGTGCCTGACCCACCTGTATGGGTTCTAGGTACTGTGAGCTGTATTCTTGGATTGAGGGGCACTGGGGGCCTTCTTTCCCTGTGAAGTGTGTGTGTGTGTGAGGTGGGGGTTGGGGGTTGGTAGTTATCCGTACCCCTTCCCTCTTCCTCTTCATCTGAGAGGTCTTCACCATTCTCAGAAGGATGGTCTTCAGCATACCCTGCCAACAGCTCCTGGAGCTTTTGTTTGGAGGGATGGAACCCCATGGCAATATTTTTAAGTTTGCATAGAGACCTTAACTCCTTAAAATCTAAGTGGAGATAATAGGTGAGGTTGAGCTCCACAACCTGTTTCTCTACGCCATGGTTATCTTTACTAACAGCTGGGTTCTTGTTAAGAGACATTCTAACAAAAAGTTCTAACCCCTCTTACCCCTAACTAAAGTGAGCTTTTATTTTTCTAAAATTCTAAAGGGACTTAACCAAGGCCTTGACAAGACTTTTAGTAATTTGGAAAACTTTGTCAAATTTAAAAATCAGAATTCTAAAGACAATTTAGCAGTTCTGTCATGTGATCAAGTGTTGACCAAGTCAGTCCAACAAATGCAAAGTTGTATATCCGACCGCTGATCCACCAATGTCGGAAGCTGGCTCTGTATATACTAAACGAAAATGAGGTATAGTGTGCACAGAGTACAGTGGAACCCCAAAGGTAAGCGGAGGTAAAAGTTGATAGCACCGTACTCTCTATTTGTGGTAGGGTGGGCGAGCAGTAAGGCTTTATCATAGGGTAAGCATTTGTTGTACACACTCAGCAAATGATGTCACACACTCAAAGACTGAACTCAGACCAATTTGTTTGTATCAAAAATATTATGTAGGTATATTTATTTTCTAGAACCAAGCAAGCCTTATACAGGTAAGTGTAAATGATTCTTTTCAAGGCAGGATGAACAATACAAGCAAGCAGAATGAAAATGTATTTGTTACAGGGTTGTATATCTTTACCATACAGTGGAAATTACTGTTAGATTACTTTTCATTACAGATAACTTTATGGATTTCTTTTTCTACCCTGTGTCATATGCCTAGATATCACACTGGGACATTTCCTAGAGAAAAGGTAAGTGACGCAGTTTTTAGTTATTTGCAGTTTTTCAAGTTGTCATACAAAACCAACTCCACTCTTAAAACAATTTTCAAGGAAAAACAGTCAATGTATTCCTATTGAGAAAAATGAAGTTAACGGTTTGCAGGTAAGTACTTCTTTGTGGGAGTTGGTATTCGGGGGTTAGAACCAGCGTTCCTCCAGGGTCAAAGATGCACTTTGAAACACCCTCAGCGGGACTAGGGCAGCCAGGTGCAGAGTGCTGAGGCCCAGTGTTATCCAATGGCTGATAGTGGGCCTCCAGTTGGTGGCAGCTCACGAGCAGGCCAGAAGGTTGTAGGAGTAAAGTTTCAGGTGTTGGGCTCAGGGCAAATGGGGATCTGAGTTAGCACAGATGGGGCAGCCGCAGCGGTGGAGGGGTGGCGGGGTGGCTGGGTACAGGGTGCTGTTATGGCGTTGGGTACCCTGTTGTTTTCAATGGGTGTTGCTGATTTTGGCTGCAGGCTCGGTCCAGGAAGACCAAGAGATGGGCAGGTAAGTTGGAGGGCTCTGGGACGTACGTGCACCTCGGTTTCTCTACTCCAGGGCACAGGGCGGCTGAATGCAGAGGTGTCTTTCGCGGTCGGATTTCATCTTTCCGGGCCACTCGCAGTTGGGGGGGGTCTCCATGCAGAGGATGTAGGCGACGTGGGGGAGTCCTGTAGGGGTCAACCAATAGTGGACTCAGACTCTGGAGCACTGGGGGACCTGCCGGGACCGGTGGTCCACTCGAATTTGGGCCGTAGGCGACGGGTGAATTGGTGGTTCCAGGCGTCGGGTTTCTTTATCCACAGCAGGCTCAGGGTCTATTGTGGGAGTTTCTTTTGAACAGAGCTACTGTTCACAGGAGATCCAGTCTTTGTTGAAGGCAGTCAGTCCATCCAGGGTTCTGAAGGTCTCTGGCTGCAGGACAAGGCAACTTTTGGCGGCGAATCTCTGGAAACTCCTGATGGGCCGGTAGGGCTGGTGCCAAAACAGTTGTCTTTCGTCCTCCTTCTTCTTCTTAGGTTGCGGGAATCTATCTTCTTGGTGCAGGGCTGCCCCCTAAATACTGTATTTTGGCAGCGTTTTAGGGGTCTTGAAGTCAGTAGCCAATGGGCTACTGACCTTAGGGTGACTACACCCTTGGTGTGCTCACTCCACATGGGAGAGTGAGCACTATCACTAATCTTAATTGGAGAGTGCCTGCCATCTGCAAGATGGTGGGCACTGAAGAGTGGGCTTCACTTCCCCTCCCCCACCTGAGGGGTGGAGTTGGCAGAGGTGGGCACGCCTTCTGGGCTGTGCTAATTATTCCAGCCTGTCTTCCCGCCGAAAAGGAGGGGAGACAGGAAAGGGGCCTGCTCCTGATAGCAGGAGAAGCTGGGGGTCGCATTTAAAGGCGGCAAGTGTGAGAAGTTGGCCTGATATATGATGTTCACTAGTTCAAGAGATCACCTTGTATCAGTCCAAACAACCCTTGTGGTGATTGGTTGAAGTCAACCTTATAGACCAGCTATCCTAGTAGCGTGGACAAAAGCAGTCTTTAGGCTAAACTCTTTATGGCATGTGAAGCCAGCTGTTTTACCACATATAACCTTTAAATACCAAATGAAAAGGACACCACACAGGTAGTTATGAAAATAAACAGTTATTTATTATCTAACATACACCTCTGAACTCTTTATGAGGTCAGAGGCCTAAGCACATGACAAACTCTTAGGAAAAATACGTTTAAGTTGCACGATTTAGAATGGTGCCCTAGGGGCACGACAAACCATATACTAAATAAATGGAATGCGAAAGTCAATTAAAGGAATGGAGCTGTCCAGAGGTTGTAGGATCGCTGGGACCACGCTATACTAACTTGAGGTAGGCAATAGAAGGCCCACGGAGCGCGTGTGCAGAGTGTGAACTCACACGCGAGATGCGTACAAACGTCTATGGACAGTACAGTTTAAAGAAAAGGTGAGTACGGACGTTGCTGACTAGATAGGACTAAAACGACAGTGGAACTGGACACTAGGATAGTCAAGCTACCCTTGAGCACCGAAATGCTCGTGTTACCTCACCCACAGGCTGCGGGTGCATAGGTGCAAAGTCGTGTTGGGTTTCTGCGTCGAAGTCTATGGATCCTTGAAGAAAGATGCTGCAGGCGACCAGGAGGAAGATGTCCGGTGCAATCTAAGGGTGGATTGGTGAAGAGAGGAACCTGAAAGCAGAGGGGACAATGTTCAAAGTCACTAGCCAGTGACTGGAGTGGAACCAGGAGTGGAACCAGATGTCGTCGTCGCGATCAGGTGAAGGTGGACACTTGTCTCTGCAGCCACGTGGACCAGGTGGTGTCTTCGACGACCAGGATGGAGGCACGAGCTGTCCCACGCAGGCTCTTGCTGTCGGCGGTGTCGTCTCCGGATTCGGGTTCAACAGGCCTTGGCAAAGGCAACCCACGCGGTGAGTGGAAACGGCGTCTGGAGTGGACCAGGAGGGTCCGGGGTGCTCCTCTTTTGGAAGGGAGCACGGGCCAGTCTGGAGCAACCAGACCAGCAGCAAAGTTGTCGGTGTTCGTCGTCTAGGAGGTCACTAGCCAGCCGGCAAGTGACCAGACAACGCGTCGAGCAGCAAACAGGCAGAAGGGCCCCACGCAGATCTCGTGGATGCTGGAGGGCTGATCTTCGATGCAGGAGCTGCTCGGGGTCGGGGCTTCTCAGTCCCCAAAGCACTTGAACGAGGAGGCCTCGGAAGTCGTGCTGGAGCGAAGTGCTGCTTCTTTCAAGATGGCCGGTCCCATGTGTCTCGTCGCACCCACGTCTCAGCTCGGCTGCAGATGTGGGTTGAGGTCGGAAAGGTCTGGGAATCCGGGTCTCGTCGGGCTCTGTAGTCTGGATCCCTTGCAGGAAGACGACAAAGGGAAGTCGCGGTACGCTGATGGTGCCTGCAGATGCAGGGTGGACACTCCTTGCCCACAAGGGAGATTCCTTCTGTCTTCTGTGGAGCAGAACGTCTAGGTCCAGAGTTTCTTCTTGTGAAGTTGATCAGGATAATCTAAATTGGAATGGGACCAGCTCCTACCTTTATTCAGCTAAGGGGGGCTGCACTACGACTAGGTCCCTCCTCTGGGTGGGACCAGGAAGGGGGGTGGTTACACCCCCTTTTCTTTGTCTGGTCCTGCGCCAGCTCTGGGGCTGGGGTGCCCCAGGAACTGGTTTGGACCGGCATATGCACAGGGACACCTTGTGTGCCCCAGGCATGTCTCATTCCTTTCAGCCCTGTCCTACCTAATACACAAAATCCTGTCTGGGGTGGTGCTAGCACCTCCCAAGGCAGGAAACCCTTTGTCCAAGCCTCCCTCGCTGGAAGGACTCCCAGCAGCAGGAGGTCAGACTTGTGTCTGTGGTGGCAGCATCCATTTTGTGATGCTGAGGCTCGAGTTAACTTTAACCGGGGTTCACAGTTACATCCATGTCGTGTCCCTCTAGAAGGGTGGAATGCTAACCCCGTCGCCAGAATTGGCGAGGTATTAGTATTCCAATTCGTATGACACCTTACTCGACATGTTTTGATAGCGATACCAAAGTTAGCAAATAACCGCGAGGATTATAATGCAATTAAGAGTATATGGTACACGTTATCATGGAACAGCTATTAGGACTTGGTTCCGCAAGCTGCAAACGGGCTTAGCTCATGCCAGAGCACCATCTCACATAATTCCAAGCACTCTGCCCTCAGGATTGTTAAGGCCTGCCATAGGAGTGACTGATAGGAAGATATGTGTCCATTTTAGGGTTAGATATAGAGATACTATATCTAAAGCAAAGGGTGATTACACCACCTTGCCCCAGCTGTTGTGCAGCCAGTTGTGTCAGATTTGGATGGCCAGCCAGGGGTGGCATAATACATGCTGCAGCCCCTGGTAGGCCCTGGGTGCACCTATGCCCTGGGTACCTAAGGTACACTGTACAGGGGCTGATAAGGTGACTCAGTATCCAATTAGATATGTACCTAGAGTACATGGAATCCATTTTACAGAGAGAGCAGTGGGCCTGGGGTCCTGAATAGCAGGGTCCCAGGTCAACTAAGTTGAAAAACCAGCAAAACACCAGGCAAAAAGTTGGGGGCAACCATAGTCATATCCACCTTCCTACAGCAAGGGCTTTGAAGCTCCCCTGCCACAGATCGCTGTTCTTGGTCTGGGGGAGGTGTGACCACCTCCGCCAAGGAAAGACTTTGTTTCTGGGCTCAGGGAGCGAAGGCTCCCACTACAAGGGTTCAGAAAATGTCTTGTGGTGGCAGGCTGTTGTGTACCAGTCAGGGAACCCACCTAAGGCTGGTCGTTTTTCAGGGGGCAACTCTAAGATGCCCTCTGAGTGAATTTTTCATTAAATCCCACACTGGTATCAGTGTGGGTTTAATGTGCTGAGAAGTTTGATACCAAACTTCCCAGTTTTCAGTAAATCCATTATGGTGCTGTGGAGTTCATAATGACAAACTCACAGCACCATATACTCTTAATGGCATTACTGCACTTACAATGTTTAAGAATTGGTCTAGACACTGTAGGGGTACAGGGCTCATGCACCTGTACCCTCACCACTGGTATAGCGCACTCATCTAGAGGAGTGACTGACCTATTCCAGGGCAGTGGGTTGTAGGCATGGCACACATGGATGTGTGCCATGTCGACTCTTCACTTTGTTCAGCACCAAAACATGCAGCCTGCCATGGCAGTGTGTGTGTAAAGGTTCAGGGCCTCTAAGGGTGGCACAATAAGTGGTGCAGCCATTAGAGGCCTTCCCTGTCCACAGTACCCTTGGTACTAATGATACCTTTTACAAGGGACTGACTTGTGGACAGAGAGGTGCCAATTGGGGTACATGGTACAGTTTTGGGAAGTAACACAGGCCCTGGGAACCTGATTGGCGGGGACCCAGGGCACATCAAGTCAAAGTGCACCAGTAGTCTGGCAAAAAGTGGGGGGGGAAGGGTGGGGGCTTCTGGAACAGAAACCCAGCTTCCTCCAAGGGGCAACACACATCACTATATTGTTCCTTTCCTTGGGCGAGAACGGAACTGTTTTTCTATCATTTTATAATCATCCTTCAAATTTCTATCATGGACAGCCTTTTTGCTGATGCTGCTGCTTTTAAGCAGTTAACTAGGAATCCTTCTTTCCCGAACTGATTGATTTTTGCGTTAATTGTTCTTTGCCCATACTCATGGACTCGCCCTAGAGGACATTAAAATTGATTCCTTAATGCCTTTGCTTTAAATCTGTAGATGCTTTAAAGAAATACGATCCTTCTGCCTTTAACGGTGGAAGGAGTCTGTAACCTTGTATCTGATGTTTGTTTTAAACCATCCTCCTTGGATTTGAACCTCTGACTAAATGTGTAGTCTAATACTACATACCTTAATATTCTTGACTGAGATGCTTAATAAATTGCTTATCTGCATCAATTTTGGAATTTAATACAATAGCTATCTAACTTTGCCTGAGTCTATTATTGGGTCCTGATGTTCTGTATTTGCAACTGTGTCAAATTATTCTTTTGATCTAAATGTTTTGTAGGGAGAATCAGCAAATATTTGCAGAATATCAAGGTCTGCTTCTTCTATTCTGTGTCGTAGTAGCAGAGCTTCTAGTGTGTATCTTTCTAATTAGACTTAACTTCTTCAGGAGATTGGGTCTCCCCACTGCAATACGGGAAACAGCCATTCCAACGCGGATTTTACCACGCAATACCATTACATCGCACACGTTACAACGCGTAGCCATTACATCACATGCGCTTTTACAACGCATGCAATGGATTAGCTATCCATATCGTTGTGAGGAAACAGGCTGTTTCCTCACAACGAAGTGCACCGCCTCTCAGACGACGCTGGAAGCAGGAGACAGGAACCACGAGGAGAGTGAGGTAAGGGGGATTGTGCTTGGAGTGGGGGTTACTTTTGTTGTGTTTAGGGTAGTGTCAAAGTAGTGTTTTAATGTTTGTTTTGTGTAGTGAAGTGTTTTAGGATAGGGTCGGGGGGTCATGCAGGGTAGTGTTTTAGTGTAGGGACCGGACTGGGGGTAAGGGCTGGGTCGTGCTGGGGGTAGTGTTTTAGGGTTTAGGGTAGTGTTGTAGTGTTTGTGTAGCGTAGTGTTTTAGGGTAGTGTCAGGGTGGTCGTGCAGGGTACTCTTTCAGTGTTGAGACTGGACTGAGGGTAGGGGCTGAGTCGTGCTGGGGGTAGTGATTTAGGGTTTAGAGGCGTGTTGAAGTGTTTGTGTAAGGTTGTGTGTTAGGGTTTAGGGTAGTGTTGGGTAGTTTTTAGTGTAGGGACCGGAATGGGGGTAGGGGCTGGGTCGTGCTGTGGGTAGTGTTTAAGGGTTTAGGTTAGTGTTGTAGTGTTTTTGTAGTGTAGTTTAGTGTAGTGTTTTAGGGTTTAGGGTAGTGTTGTAGTGTTTGTGTAGTGTAGTCTTTTAGGGTTTAGGGTAGTGTCGGGGGTCGTGCAGAGTACTGTTTCAGTGTAGAGACCGGACTGGGGGGTAGGGGCAGGGTCATGCTGGGGGTAGAGTTTTAGGGTAGTTTTGTAGTGTTTGTGTAGTGTAGTGTTTTGGGTAGTGTCGGGGGGTCCTGTAGGGTAGTGTTTCAGTGTAGGGACTGGACTAGGGTAGGGGGAGGTTCTGCTGGGGTTAGTGATTTAGGGTTTAGGGTAGTGTTGTAGTGTTTGTGTAGGGTAGTGTGTTAGGGTTTAGGGTAGTGTTGTGCGGGTCGTGCAGGGTAGTGTGTTAGTGTAGGGACTTGACTGGGGGTAGGGGGATGGTCATGCAGGGGGTAGTATTTAAGGGTTTAGGATAGTGTTGGGGGGTCATGCAGGGTAGTGTAGTGGTATTGTAGTGAGAGGACATGGGTCGGGGGAAGGTTTGGCAGGGGTACTATATTTGTGTTTAGTGTAGGGTACGATAGATTCACTTACCTTGCAAACTTTTAACCATGAGTATATCTTTACCACGCATGCCTTTGCGTTGTAATGGCATGCTTGGTAAAGGTGTAGTTGTGATAACATTTTGCGATGTAAAGGCATGTCATTGTCATTGACATCGCGTAGTAATACCCGCGTTGTAATGGCAAGTGTGGTATTTGCATGCGATGTAATGAGACACATTCTTGCAATACTTTATTTTTACAGCATGGTCCTGCTAGTAGTTTATTTGAGCCTTATTTTAAACTTGTGAGTTAGTAGCTAACTAATGGTCCTCATTGGGTGACTAACGTGATGTTTTGGACATCCTAATTTCCACCCCTCCAATCAGCGGAGAAAGAGCCATCAGAGGACCAGTCGCCTCTGTGATGAGGGAAATGCTGTAATCTGTCTAGCTGTAGGGGGCCTATACATGAGTACATTGTGATTTGAAAGCTAAATCTAAAAGTATTTATACCGCTTACGTTGGATCAAACCTTTGGTAGCAGAGGTATGGTTCTGCTTAGAGTTGTGACGTTTTAGGGTGTCAAAAAGACAGGGAAATGATTGTCAAAGTCCTAGGAGCCAAAACGTTTTGTAGAGCAAAGAGAAGGATTGATGGAGTATTCTATCTGATCAAGTCAACTTATAGCAGGGAAGGTGTGCGAGTATTAATAATAATGTGCATTGCTTTTGCTTTTTCTAAGATTGTGTTTTTTTAAATGACTGTGCTGCTGAGTGGAGTGAAGCGATTATAGTCCACATGGTTAAAGTCCACGATTGATTGTGGTGCTTGATGCACAGAAGCTGAAGTTGTAAACGCATCTGTTGTGGCCTAAGATCTCAAGCTATTTATCTACGGGTTGTCTAACACTGAGTAAGTTGTCTGCAGTTTTGTGGTGGTGGTCGTGAGGCGTAGTCAACACCATCTTGGTAAAGGCTTCTTTTTGTGTTTTAGTGGGAACCGGTTGGTATAGTTAATTTCAGATGAACAGGGAATATCTGTATCAATTAGGGTGGAATCCTGCTTGTCGAGATTTCATTGAAGAGAATGATAGTAGGAAAAAGTTTTAGTAAAAGAGGGTGAGCTGCTGCAAAGAGCGAGATAGACTTTATAGTGTGTCGCCTCATGGTCCTCATATAATATTCAAGCAATAGGGCATAGTAGTCCTGGCCGTAGTTTGACTCTGTATAATTTATATAATGCAGGGACCACAAAAGGTAACAACCAAACATTTGAGGATCTAGAATATAGATTGAGCCAGGAAGTAGCTCATAGGAAAGGGGCGCTAGAAGTTACTAATTTGATAATGGGTGATTTTAACTCTCACTTGTGTCCAACTTTGTTCCCCCTAACTGCAGACTGGTCCCGGTGCCTGATTGAGAAAGGCCCCCACTTCGAACATTCCACAGAGGGAATAGCCCTGAGTAACCTCCTAAGTAACTATGATTTGGTACACACTATCGATCTGGCCCACCTGGAGTGCGACGGGTCACTCCCCCGACCTTTAAGGGAAGAGGTTGTCAGTCCTATATAGATTACATATTAGTATCCAGACAGGCGAAAAATTGGATTAGCACCGTGGGGATCCATTGGAGCGCTTTTAGCGATCACAATCCCCTAACGCTAAGTCTAGTAAACCCATGCCGCCCCCGGATCCGCCCTCAGGTGGACAGTGAAATGGAGGTTACCGACCAGGGAAGACGGATTAGATGGTCCAAGATCGATGGGGCAGTCTTTTATAAAGATTTAATGGCAAAAGGGAAAACACAGATCGATGAGTGCCTTGACCTTAAGATAGTGGGGTGGCACCCTGGTTAGGGCGTTTAGCTCAGTGACAAAAATAGTTGATGGGTTGTTAAAGACTAAAGCCCCCTTGAGGCATACAGCGCAACCAAGGTGGTTTGACACTAAGTGTTCTTGAGCCCTGAGAAACCTTAAAGCTAGCCTAAAAATCAAGCCCAAAGACAATTGTAGAATAGCTCAGTGTAGATGGACCTATAAACAGGTGTTAATACAAAGGAAGACCACTCTCCAAAATGAAGCATGGGCTGACCTATATGAGGCAGGAGAAAGAAGGGATATGAGCCAATTCTGGAGGATTATTAACAACTCTTCCTTTCAGGATAGTAACACCCCAAAGATTGGAACACATATTTTAGCAGAACACTGGGTATCTCACTTCCAGGGTTTATACTATCACGACCAAGAGTTGGTGCCGAAATGGGGGTGGGAAAACCCACTGGGGCCAGCTATTGAGTTTTCCCTAACGGAAATCACGCAGGGGATTGAGGGACTCTCTCGGAATAAAGCTCCAGGCCCAGATGGCTCCGCACCAGACTTATATCTGAGTAATGTTGACCTCTGGGCTCCCATTCTTACCAGAGTACTAAATGCGGCAGTCCAGACGGGTCTACCACGCTCTTGGTCAACAGCAGTTATTATCCCCATTTTCAAGAAAGGCAATAGGGATAATCCACAATGTTTTAGACCAATCTCCCTGATAGATGTACCTGCTAAAATCCTGGGCCGGGTAATTTTGCAGCGATTAATGGAATGGACAGAGGATAATCATATAATCACGGATATCCAATACGGCTTTAGAGCCGGAAGGTCCACTAGTGACCAATGTCTTAATCTTTATATGCTGGTTACAAAGTATACTAAAGCCACTAATGAAGCCATCTATCTAGGGTTTATGGACCTCGCAGCTGCTTTTGATACATTAATAGAAATAAGTTATGGTGCCTGATAAGGGACATGGGTATTGATTTGGGCTTGATTAGGATTCTTAGGGAGCTACACCGGGATACGACAGCTAAAGTTCGTTATAATCTAGAGGGGGGGAACATCCAAGTCATTCCCTTGTACGAGCGGTGTAAGGCAGGGCAGCATGCTTGCCCCCTTCCTGTTCTCGTTCTATATTACCAGTCTAGAACGGGCTCTGTTAGATTTAAATATTGATTGCCCGAGAATAGGAACGCTCCAAATACCGGTGCTCTTATACGCGGATGACGCGGTGCTGCTTGCCCGTACCCCGAGGGGCCTGCAAAGTCTGTTAGATGGATTTGTGAAATTCATGTACACCTTGGGACTGACAGTGAACTTGAATAAGTCATTTGTGATGTTGGCAGGTCCCAAACCCTGTAAGAAGTTTGCTTATATAAAATTGGGAGCCACCAACTGGAAACGACTCCCTTATTCACTTACCTGGGGTTGCTTTTGGATGGGGCACTCAACTTTAGACCCTTAGTGGAGGAACGATGCACAAAACTAATCTCAACAAATGGGGCCATACTGAACTATGGTCGAAGGCTTGGCCGGTGGTCCCCAGAACAGGTCATGAACCTGTATGGTTCAATCTGCTGGTCCAAAGCCACGTATGGCTCAGAAGTTTGGGGTTATGTCAACACAGAGTAATTGCAGCTGGTGGAAAACAAATTCTTGTGTAGAATCTTAAAGGTCCCCCAGAGTTCCCCAGCTGTAATTGCACACATGGAATTAGGGAGACCCTTTCTAGAGGACGAACTCAAGTTAAGACCTATTATGACCTGGCTAAAAATCTGGGTCAACTCAGAAGCAGATCTAACTAGGCAAATTCTAACATTGCCTGTCCAGGGACAAGGGACTACAAATACCTTGGCTTAATTACATTAAGGTAACCCGGGAGGGCATTGACCAGAGGGATCTGTTTACTAATCCTAGCTCTATTGTACCTTCTGACAAACGGAAAATCAAATTGTTGTTGATGGACCAATTCTCCACACGTAGAACAAATCGGGAGATGTCAAAACACACTGTAGTTGAGTATAGTTCCATCAAGAATACAGAGGGAATGGAGCCATATCTTTATGTGATATATAATGCCCAGGATAGGTTTTTAATGACTCGTTTGAGGCTCAATCTTTTACCCCATATACTGGAAGATCCACCAGGTTTTATACGGACGATTGAGCAGAAGGGTGCCTGCGGCTGCGACAATTTGTCTCCGCAGGACACCCTTCATTTTGTACTCTTGTATCCTTTTTTTAAAGATCCTAGACGCAGTTTCCTGGTAGAGCTTCTAAAAAAAGAGAAGTTCTGTCACGCTAAAATGGCCTTATTGTTTTTACAAAGAGCACAGGACCCATGGTCACTTTGTTATATCATGAATTTTATTAGAACTGCCGTAAAGTTAAGAAACTCAAGAGGGGAGGGCTCTTGAAGGGGCCCTTGTAGTGTATACTGTTCACATGATTGCTTTTTTAAATTTGCGATAGTTTTATTCATTCTAATGTAATTCTGTTTTTTATACCTGTATATATATGTACTTTTATGATGTTTTTTAACTATCGAATAAAGAATTACTGAACACTGTGTGTCGCACTGTGATTGGTTGGTTGGTGTAAAGTCATGCTGGGAGTGGTTGATTACATCATAGGAGTAGCGCTGTTATTGGCTTAGATAGCCGAACAAGTGAACTGTGGGAGAAATTCATTTCCTGGATTTACGGAAGACGTTTGTGAAGACAGAATTCAAAATGAAAATTACATTTTTTAAAGCATTGCATAAAATGGTAAAGAAAGATGAGACTATATCTGTTAGAGATAAAGTAGAAACACCACCTGAGGGTACGTCAGGACATTCTGTTGTGATGGACCAAGGATTACATCCATGTTTGTGGCTTGAGTTTTGGCATGAACATACTGAAGTAGACGAGGGTGTATAATTTCCTCACAATAGGACATTCAATTTGAGGATCTTGAGGATTTAAGGAGGAAAATGTGCGAAATAAAACCACCTCCTAGACCTACCATATTTGAAGCATTAAATACATAGGCACAACATGGCACATCAGAAAGAGAAGTATCAAGGGAGCTATATGAGAACTATGGATCATTACACAGAAGTTAAATGGGATGCACAACAGAAAATGTGGAGAGCAGACATTGTACATGGTACAAGATTATACCCTGTGTTAGAAGTTGAAGAAGATGACAAGAGAAAAAGAAAGAGACAAAAAAGAATGACACAGGAAAACAGGGAGAAGAGAGTGACATAGATGGAGTTGAAATGTTTTTTGATAAACCGTCCACCACCTTACAATGAGATTCAGAGTGAGGGTTTGATAGACACTAATACGGCTGAGATTCTGAACACACCCTTAATTCATGACGTGCCCAAAGAACATTCGACTTGTTACTCCTGTAAAAGGGAGGACAGAATTTACAGCACCAATCAATACAATTGATTCAAATGCTCTGGACGCTTTAACTGTTTCTGTTACTATTGGACCTGTTGTACCTCTTTCCATATCTGGGTTAGAGGTAAATACTGTTCACAATTTGGCTGTACCTACTGGGGTAAATACAGCACAAGCTAATCCAGTAAAATCTAGCACCAGGAAACCCTATGGGTAGCTATGCGCTTTACAAATGGCTAATAATAATAATAACTGATGAGATATCATTACAATTCAAAGTAATAGTGCTACCGAAGTTAGAAATTTAGGTTACACTCCAAATCAGATTCAGTGTGACCAAATGAGCAGAATGTTTCAGAAGTGTCTGCCTTTTTATTGCCTCAAACCGAGTCGACCTCCTAAAATGACTTATGGTTCTAACATAACAATGACTATGGAAAGTAGAGTTCCAGATTTATCTCCATTAAATATGCAACCTGGAATGAGTGCAAATTTGAGCAATGGGGTATTTAATTTAAATTCTCCAATAGAACAATCAGGATTTACTCCTCAAGATTTCAAAGAATGGCTTAAAAGATATAGTACACTCATAAATATTCAAAATGTTGAAAATGCTTGAGTTTCTGCTCCAGTCTCTAGTTTAGATGCCGTTCCAGTACAAGCTCCAGATTTTTTTTCAGCTCCAGCTTTGATTTCAGTTCCAAGTTTAAGTTCGATTCAGAATCCAGTTCAGGAAAAAGAAAGCAAATTGATGTGAGTAGACTAAAAATGGAATTGGAAGAAATGATTTTGGAAACAATCCTTTGGGATTTTATACATACCAGAAGGAAGAACTATTGTTTCTCTGTAAAGACATTACTCAACAAGCGAGATTATCACATGAGAAATTGACCTTATTGGCTCAAACATATGATGTAGCTATTCAAAAGTCAAAGGTATTACAGAGATCATACAGGTTAGACTTTAGTGACAAAGACATTATGAATATGAGAGCTCCTGGAATGTAATTACAGATTAAAGAGCTGATGGCATTGACCAAGAAATGGAGTGAGAGAGAAAAATGGGAAGGTAGATGGTTGAAAAAGAAATACATGGAAAGAGTTGGGTACAGTCATCATCTGATGTCCTAGATGGAAACGTAGGAAATACGGTTGCTCCCATTGAGAGAAGTACCTGGTGGAGGTTATGTTAATGTACCTTGGGCAAGACCTGATATTTTGCCATTTACAAATGATTTCCAGAAATTGAGAGAAAATCCAGTGGAATGGTATGTACAAATTGAAAGATTTGTGAACTTTTCAAAATTTTGTGGATTGATTTCAATACTCTTTTTGACATTGTGGTACCAGGTGATTTGTGGGCAGAATGTAAAGTTACTGTGGACTGGCCTGAGACAGAACCAAAGAGTACCAGTAGGTGATTAATCACTTAAAGACTAACATTTCCCCAAAAGATATTGATTGACACGACAACGCAGGAACTAAAGAAGACAGTGCATGCCTATTATGAGAGAATGATACAGGCTTTCAAAATATATAGCGGTTTGGATAATGTTGCTGAAAAGTATATGGGACATTTTGTTTACAGATTTGTACATGGTTTGAGACCTTAGGTTTCTAACATGATTCAACGGCAATTGGTTTTTTGGCAAAGCAAACCAGTAGATGAGATTTTGTGTTATGCAAAGTATTGTGGGGATGAGATTGACATGGAGCTCAAGAAACTTAAGGAAATGTTGATGGTTGTACAGATAAGAGCAATGCAGAAAGATCAGAATCAGATGAGTTTTCACAATATTTCTCCGGTACAGGGAGGATATTATCAAGTTCAGATAATGCAGGGTGTTAATGGTTTACAACAACAGAATTTTCAGCCACAAGTTAGAGGTGGTGGTAATCTAGGAGATCCAAGAACTGGTGTTGGTGTGTCGCTTTTGAAGAAATTTAATCCATGTCATGCTCGCGGAAAAGTTGGACATTGGAAACACAAGTGTAAGTCGATTGTGAATTATGTAGGGAATCAGATGCAGAATGTAGATTATGCACAGCTTTTAGGGAATAACATGTTACAGACTCAACAAGCGCAAAGTCAGAGGATGCAAAATCCTAATGTATCTCAGTCATTGCAAATGCCTCAAGCTCCAATGCCTCTTCAGAATGTTGAGGTGCAAAGGTATAATGTAAATTAGAATCAACAGTCAAACAGAAAATCTTTCGGGAAATAGAATGTGTCACAACAGTATTTGATTTAGTTAGATGATTTTGACTAGAACCCGCCATTCAGCTTTATGGTCCCTGAGGGGGGAGGAGAATTGCGTACTTGGTGCAGTCTTAGGGGTAGACTAGAGTGTTCCCTATGTGGATGGAGAAGTGGATGGGAATAATGTTTCATTGCTTATCAACACTGGTGCTACCCGCTCTACTGGAAAAACAGCAGAGGTTCCTAACCTATCCCTCTCGGGAGAGCGTATCCAAGTTGTAGAAGTTACTAACAAAAAGTTGCTCTCCCTAATTTCAGAACCTGTTTCAGTTAAAATAGGGTTTTTTGATCGACAATGATTTGTGGTGTGTGATACAGGTCCAGTGCATCTGCTTGGACGTGAATTACTGTTTACGTTAAATTGTTCCATTTACTGCACACCCAGAGGTATTGAGTTTCACGCAAATGATGTGGGAATATATCCTCTCCTGATGAGTAACGATTTGCTCATTGAATTGAGAGACACTGTGTTACCTGAAGTTTTGGCCTTTACACGTAAAGATTTCGGAATATTCAAAGGTGTTAAACTGGTCCAAATTAAAGTTAAACCAAATGCAGAATTTCCAAGAATCCCACAATCTAATTTGACTCCAGATACTATTGCCGGAATTACTCCTCTGATCGACTCAATGATTGAGCAAGGGATCTTAAATGAGATAATGGGAAGACCATACAACTCTCTGATTATGGGCTTACAGCAGCCAATTGGCAAGTATTGTATTGTCCAGGATTTGCATAGGGTTCATTTGAGTGTTGTCCCGTGGTACAGAATCAAGCTGTGATATCGTTCCAATTTCCATGCAAAGCCAAATGGTTTTCCATTATCGATATAAGTCAGGCATTTTTCTAAATTCCATTGTATGCGGAAAGCCAGTATCTTTTTACTTTCCATTGCAGCAGTTGGGTTTTGGCATGGTGCTGATTCCCACAAGGGTATATAGAGAGCCTCTCAATCTTTAACCAGACACTTAAAACATACTTGAGTCTCTGTAATGCCAAATTATTCAGTGCTAGTGCAGTACATTGACTACCTACTGGTGGCATCAGATACAAAAGCAACTTGAAGGATTGATGCTAGAGGGGGGGCGTGGCCTTGGGCTGATGGAGTGAGCAGCTAGATTCAGCTCTCCTCTCGGCTCCAATTTGGCTCCATCCTGCCCATCATAGACCTGCGAGGGCCAAATTCCCCTTACCTAAACGCTGCTGAACAGGGCGCATGTCAATATCCAGAGCAACCGCAATCCTACGGCTCTGAATAGCTGCTGAAAGCTGACATCACCGCTTCCGCCCACTTCCAGCAACCAAAATGGTGGCGGAGGAGATAGCTACTTGAAGTCAGGATATGCACGGGGCTGGGGCCTTCGCCTCTGCCTGAAACGGACTGTTTGCCTCCAGTAAGAATCAAAGCGGGGTTGCAGCGATTGGCAACGGAGGAGTCCTTCTGGACCCGCCCTGCCCCAGGAACAATGGAGGAAGGAGTGAGGCTGCCTGCGGCTGCGGTGTGCGACGTGTGCCTCGTAGAAGGCAGCTGCGATGAGGGTAGAGATCCAAAGAATGAGGGTTGGAGCAGTGGTGATGGAGCCAGACGAAACCCAGCAGACATTGAGCATATAGCGTTGAGGGGTAACATAGATCCGGGCAGAGCAGCGGGCCTCAGTGGCGTGAGAGAAGCAAACCGCCAGGGTCAGCTTCCGTCTGTGGGAGAGGGGGCGCAGTGGTGGGATAAGTACCGGCACAATCCGGAGTCATGGGGAGTTAGAAGCAGAGCTCAGGCCACACAGACAAATGGGAACCCACTCTGCACTACTCTGAGGGCCTCCATGGTGCCCTGCGATTGCCTTCCATAGACCCACAATCACTTGCCGCTCTGAGGGTGCAGCCAAGGACCCCTAAACATGGGCGAGGGCCCGCGGACCAGCACCTGAAGCTTGAGCATTGCACACTACTGCCCCGGAGGCACAAAGTTACAGGAAAATAGACAATACACCCCCCAGAGGCGCTGGTCAAGAGGACGACTCAGCAGCCAGTGCTGCTAAACTGCGAGAAGTATCCTGCACCACAGAGAAAGCCGCACTAACCCCGAGCTCATCATATCACCACGACCCGCTAGAAGGGATTTGAAAATGAACTTACTGATCTGATCCGGCTGGGAGTCCAAAGAGCTGGAAAGCATAGAATGGACTCACGGGCACCGAGACACCAGTGACTCCTGCGCTACCCACTTGCAGACCCCCACAAACAACGAAGCAGCGCAAAATGGGCAAATCCACCAGGAGAAAGGACCCTGAACAGGAGGAAGCAAATGAGCCGGACACTGCCAATGCGACGGTTCCACCAGCAACAAATCGAACCGGAGGTCCTACCCTCCAAGATATTCTGCAAGCTATTACTGCAACCAGAGAAGCCCTAGAGCACAAAATAGACAGTATTGGCACGGACCTTAGCCTGCTTCAAGTTGATCATAAGAAGCTGGCAGAGAAGGTGACTACTAATGAACGCCACCAGCTAAAATATCCCCAGCTATGGCAGCGATGCATAAAAGCCAAAAATTGCTCAAGCCTCAATAACGTCCGCATCGTGGGAATGCCCGAGAAAATCGAGGGGACAAACACAGTGCAATATATCGAACAATAATTATGAACCAACGTAGACCCCAAAGGCCTATCTTCATTCGTCGCCCTCAAGAAGGCACATCGGGTGCCGAGCAGACCTCCCCGTTCGGGCGCCCCCCCGCCCAATAATCGCGCACCTTCTCCACTACAAAGATCGGGACTTAATATTAGGCCAGGCAGGCACACAAGAGAGGTGAGCTGAAGGTCAATAATACAATTGTGCGCATATTTCCAGACTTCCCCAGAGAGGTCCAACAACAAAGGGCGTCCTACCAAGAGATCAAAAAAGCACTTAGACAGATTAACTTTCAATATGCCTTGCTTTTTCCATCAAAATTGAGGGTAGTAGTCCCAGATGGAGCGCTGTGCTTTCAAACTCGATACAAAAGGGGATGATGGACGGAGCGTTTGAGCAAATCAAACACTCACCCCCAATCAACTGATCTGGGTTTAATCCATCACCATTCTTTAGCTCACTCAGCCACCCCAGTTCAGACATGGCCATATGCAAATCAGTCTGACCCTGTGCCTAATGGGAACAGTCCAGCCCGAACTGCCAAGACATGTCTTCCCTGGACTGGAAACCATTACCACCCCCTTTTGTACCGCTTTTGGCCGCCATAAGTGTGACAGGGTATGCTCAGACGTGAGTCCCTTGCTCGCTTTGCCACTGGATTCAAGCAAGCCGGGCTGAAGACGGCTGGAATGCCAGAAACCGGTCCTCGGAAGCTTGTTTCCGGTCCAGGGAAGGCATGGCTTGGCAGTTCGGGCTGGACTGTTCCCATGAGGCACAGGGTCAGACTGATTTGCATATAGCCATGTCTGAACTGGGGTGGCAGAGTGGGCTAAAGAACGGTGATGGATTAAACCCAGATCTTTTGACTGGGTGTGAGTGTTTGATTGGTTCAGATGCTCCGTCCATTACCACCCCCTTTTGTACCGCTTTTGGCCGCCATAAGTGTGGCAGGGTATGCTCAGACGTGAGTCCCTTGCTCACTTTGCCACTGGATTCAAGCAAGCCGGGCTGAAGACAGCTGGAATGACAGAAACCGGTCCTCTGAAGCTTGTTTCCGGTCCAGGGAAGGCATGGCTTGGCAGTTCGGGCTGGACTGTTCCCATGAGGCACAGGGTCAGACTGATTTGCATATAGCCATGTCTGAACTGGGGTGGCAGAGTGGGCTAAAGAACGGTGATGGATTAAATCCAGATCTTTTGACTGGGTGTGAGTGTTTGATTTGTTCAGATGCTCCGTCCATTACCACCCCCTTTTGTACTGCTTTTGGCCGCCATAAGTGTGGCAGGGTATGCTTAGACATGAGTCCCTTGCTCACTTTGCCACTGGATTTAAGCAAGCCGGGCTGAAGACGGCTGGAATGACAGAAACCGGTCCTCTGAAGCTTGTTTCCGGTCCAGGGAAGGCATGGCTTGGCAGTTCGGGCTGGACTGTTCCCATGAGGCACAGGGTCAGACTGATTTGCATATAGCCATGTCTGAACTGGGGTGGCAGAGTGGGCTAAAGAACGGTGATGGATTAAACCCAGATCTTTTGACTGGGTGTGAGTGTTTGATTGGTTCAGATGCTCCGTCCATTACCACCCCCTTTTGTACTGCTTTTGGCCGCCATAAGTGTGGCAGGGTATGCTTAGACATGAGTCCCTTGCTCACTTTGCCACTGGATTTAAGCAAGCTGGGCTGAAGATGGCTGGAATGCCAGAAACCGGTCCTCTGAAGCTTGTTTCCGGTCCAGGGAAGGCATGGCTTGGCAGTTCGGGCTGGACTGTTCCCATGAGGCACAGGGTCAGACTGATTTGCATATAGCCATGTCTGAACTGGGGTGGCAGAGTGGGCTAAAGAACTGTGATGGATTAAACCCAGATCTTTTGACTGGGTGTGAGTGTTTGATTGGTTCAGATGCTCCGTCCATTACCACCCACTTTTGTACTGCTTTTGGCCGCCATAAGTGTGGCAGGGTATGCTCAGACGTGAGTCCCTTGCTCACTTTGCCACTGGATTCAAGCAAGTTGGGCTGAAGAAGGCTGGAATGCCAGAAACCGGTCCTCGGAAGCTTGTTTCCGGTCCAGGGAAGGCATGGCTTGGCATTTCGGGCTGGACTGTTCCCATGAGGCACAGGGTCAGACTGATTTGCATATAGCCATGTCTGAACTGGGGTGGCAGAGTGGGATAAAGAACGGTGATGGATTAAACCCAGATCTTTTGACTGGGTGTGAGTGTTTGATTGGTTCAGATGCTCCGTCCATTACCACCCCCTTTCGTACCGCTTTTGGCTGCCATAAGTGTGGCAGGGTATGCTGAGACATGAGTCCCTTGCTCAATTTGCCACTGGATTCAAGCAAGCCGGGCTGAAGACAGCTGGAATGCCAGAAACCGGTACTCGTAAGCTTGTTTCCGGTCCAGGGAAGGCATGGCTTGGCAGTTCGGGCTGGACTGTTCCCATGAGGCACAGGGTCAGACTGATTTGCATATAGCCATGTCTGAACTGGGGTGGCAGAGTGGGCTAAAGAACGGTGATGGATTAAACCCAGATCTTTTGACTGGGTGTGAGTGTTTGATTGGTTCAGATGCTCCGTCCATTACCACCCCCTTTTGTTGTGCTTTCAAACTCTGCAAGAAGCATGGGATTGGTTAGAATCCCGGAACGGACCGACACCTGATGCAGAAGATAGGAAACTGAAACAATAGTGCAGGGCATTCAGAGGACAGAAGCTTTGGAGAAGCTCGTCGTGCCCTCCCAGGCTGAAGCCAAGCTGGGACACCCAAGAGGAGCAGAAGCTGTGACTCGCCTGAACGGAAGCCAGTCAGACCAGGAGATACTGGACCAGGAGTTCCTTCCACCAGATTCTGAGTCAGATCGGGACTCTACCGCATCTGAGAACACTAGCCTGGTGTTGCCCACAGTCACCCCGGGCACAGCAGATGATACATACAGAACCCTAGACATGCTCCATTGAGCGTATATGAACTGAGTCCCTATGCACCAGTGCTCAACCAAACTACGGAACTTTGGAAGCACCTTGAGCACCTACCCTGAGCAATGAACCATACCACAGAATATGCATGTCGGAGAGGACCTGGCCGCCAGAGCACTCCATGAGGTATGCCCAAGATACAAAGCGTTGTGGATGTTCTTCCACAAACTTTATGGAACACTACCATGGTTTGGGTGAATAACGCATTGCTACTTGTCCTGAGGAGGGGGAGTTGGGGCTGTTGGAAGTTAATCTTGAGGTTGGAATTAACGAGTCATACCAGCAGATTACATGAACTGTGCGGAGACATATTGAATGGGGAAGACGGAAGTATAGGATGAGTGAGAAGGGGACTCACTCTCCACATGAAGCGTATAGATGGCTAACAACCCGGCATACAAATGTTTGACGTGGAATGTCAGGGGTATGCATACAATGGCTAAGCGATACAAGGTCTTCTCTTACTTACATAGAAGAGGGGTACATATAGCACTCTTACAGGAGACACACCTCACCGACAAAGAAAGTAAAGCACTAAAGAGACGTTGGAGGGGGACAGGCATACTTTACCACATACTCTGCGTATGCCAGAGGAGTACTCATATGGATAGGAGCGGGGTTCCCATTCCAGCTTACAGATACTATAATTGACAAGGAGGTGAGATATGTAGCCATAAGAGGCCGCTTAGAGGGGAAAGACCTAACTTTGATCAGCCTGTATGTCCCAAACACCAAGCAGGGTGCCTTTTTTGCGACGCTATCACAGCATCTAGCACCAGGCTCACCACATCGACATTAATTGGAGGGGATTTTAATTGTGTCTCCGATACCCAGTTGGACCGTTCACACCCCTCCACGAGACTCAAATGACCCGCACGGCTAACATGTTCTCAGATTGGCAGCAGCAATAGAGCCTGATGGAATGCTGGAGGTGTCAAAACCCACATGAATGGGACTATTCCCTCTTTTCAGGCCTCCGTGAGGTTCATGTGCCCCTTGATCTGTACCTGTTCAGCCCTGACATACACAGCCTAATTGAGGAGATTGAATACCTACCCCGCACTATTTCAGACCACAACCCTGTGCTGCTGCATTTAAGGTGGGCACATCCTAGGCCCTCCATACCTACATGGAGGCTAAAGCCAAAACTGCTGGAGGGCCAGGTTTTCCGGGAAACAATTAGGACTAAAATCAGGCAATATTTTGCTGCAAAAATGTGAACAGCATCTACCCCCCAAATAGAATGGGACGCCTTTAAGGCTGTGACATGCTGGTATTGCATCGCTAAATCCAAAGGGATTCGACAGATCTTACTGACTGAGGTTGAGGGGAGAAAACCGCCTAAGAGACATTGAAAGTAGTTGACCGGGATGCCCAGAGCTCTAGCCCGAGATTCTGGCGTTAGGGAAGAGGTAGCGTCTCAAGTGGAGAGACTGAGATGCTTCGACTATAAGAACTATATGGACAGGACTCACGCCGAAAGAGACAAATCGGGCTCTTTGTTGACATGGCTGGCCAACCCCAACAAGCAAGGCTCGCCCATCCTAGAATTAGAGACTAATGGGGGAACCAGCGTACACACACCAAAAGAGATTAATGACGCATTTGTAGCTTACTATTCCGCCCTCTATACTAGCTCGCCCACACGAGCTGCTACAAACAAAAACATTCCTGGACGCTAAAAATCCTTCACCGTGTATACGTCACCGGGCCACGCTTGATTCACATGGGGGTCAGACAATGGGGATTGCAGGAGAGGGTGCAGTCAGCTAGGAACCTTTTTACATATCATATATGGGAATGCAAGTTTGTCAGCTCTTTTTGGCATGAGATACACAAGGCACTATTTGCTGTATTACACACCCTGCTCTCACCAGAGGCTAGGCGTTGCCTCCTCAATATTTGGGAACCCACAGATCTTAACACTCATCAGACACAATGGGCCACCCTGGGATTCATGATAGCTAAAATAAACATCACACAATTGTGGGGAGCTGCTAAACCACCTACGCTGGAGGCCTGGGAAAGAGACCTTGATTGGTGTATGTTTAGGAAGAAGATGGTATATGTCGCTAGAGGGTGCCACAAAAAATGGGCGCGGATCTGGGGCCCTTGGAATAGCTACCAGAGGAAATCTGTACACCACCTGATTGCACTGAACCAAATGCCCCTCTTTCCCCGTGACGTTCCCCTTTCAATGTTGAAATGTAATCCTCACCCTCCATATGTCTGTATTGTTTATTTGAACTGATGCTCGTTTCTATAAAAAGATTTATAAAAACAAACATTCCTGGCCGGCCTCCAGAACCTACGGATCACTGAAGACAAAGCAGATGCCCCGGGGGGAACATAACCACCCATAAGATCACCGCCACTATTAAACACATGGCACGCAATAAAACCCCTGGCACAGAGAGGCTCCCTGTGGAGTTCTACTCCACATACTCAGCTGAATTAGCCCCCGAGCGCTCTATGAAGCAGCTAACGAGACATGTTCCCTACCAGACACCATAAGGGAAGCCATTATAGTCCCCATCTTCAAACCAAATAAAGCCCCCCCATGATAAGACGGCTTACCGACCGTTATCAATGCTCAACAGCGACTACAAAATCTTAAGTCAGATCCTCGCCACCCGCCTCCTGCCCCTCAGGACTACACTAGTGCACAAGGACCAGGCTGGGTTCATCCGGCACGCAGCACAGTAGGAAACATTAGGCGCTTACTAACCATTCTAGAGGCCAATGAAGGGGACCAAGAAAACGCTACGATTTTTGTGACGGACATGGAGAAAGCTTTTGACAGCTTAGAATGGCCCTATTTGTATGAGGTAATGCGAACCATAGGACTTGGGAAGGGATTTATCAATTGGCCCAGACTCTTATACACTAGACCTATTGCCAGAGTATGCACAGGAAAAACAATGTTGCGGAGCTGGTTGGTAGGGCGCGGCACCAGACAAGAGTGTTTACTTTTCCCCTATTGTTAGCCCTTGCTAAGGATCCCCTTACCATATTAGCCAGAACGGGGCGCTCATACAAAGGTCTGAAAGTCAAAAAGGACTACCATCATATAGCATTATATGCTGATGATCTGTTACTATTCCTGAGGGGTGGGACAAGAACATCACAGGAGCTCGTGCTGTGCTGGAGAGTTTTGGCTTTATGTCTGGACTTAGGGTGAGCGGGCCAAAATCCAGACATTTCCCGGTGGTGCGAACGGGCCAACCTCCGAAGGACCTAGTGCGACTACAATGGGAACCCAGATGCTTCCGGTATCTGGGAGTCCACATTTACCATGCTTGGTCAGTCCTCTACGAGGGCAATATAGGAAGGGCTTACCATAGCTTGGGTATGGCTATGGACTTTTGGCAGACCCTGCCGCTCTCAGTAGCCGGTAGGATCGCATTCCTTAAAATGGTAGCACTCCCCTGCCTACTGTATTACTTTAATGCATTCCCGCTATGGATCCCAACGGCATTCTTCAGAGACCTCGATTCCCAGATCTGGACCTTTATTGGGGGCACTCGACGCCATAGAGTTGCCCTTGCATTAATGCAGAGGCCCGTGACTGAAGGTGGACTAGTGACCCCGAACTTATAAACTCACTATATAGCAGCTCAATTGCCATGGCTAGTACTCTGTATAGCCTTTGAGCGACGGAAGATGGACGCACCCAGATAAGCTAAATTGTTGCTGACTGACTTATTGCGGATGTGTCTCAGGGTGAACAGGCCAACAGGTGAAGATCCTCTAGAGAATAAAGTAGAAGCCAAATGCTGGAGCCAGGGATTGCAGAGAATGGGAGTGAGGATCCCATACTCACCAGACATCCCCCTAGACATGGTAAAGGCACTCCCACACGGAGGGAACTGGCGGAACTTGGAGTCATGGGCGTAAACTGGGGCGACAAAGATAGGTGACCTTTACAGGGACTCTGAGATGTTGCCATTTGGGACATTGCGGGCAGAGTTTGGGCTCCCTCAGGGACATTTCTTGCTACACAGGGCACTAACAACAGCCATCCGTAAGGATTGGTGGATGGGAACCACGGAACCCCCATCACAGCAGACTTGCTACTATATGACCCTCCGAGGTGCAGTGTTGACTCTTGCAGCCTCTTCATGACAACCCCCCTCCACTGTGACCTTCCGGTAAGGAGGAAACCCAATGCCAGAAGACATCCCTGCGGCTCCGGCCCTGTGTCCTGTCGACTAGTTCCAAAGGGGTTCTGATGTTCTCCTGCATCCGAAGATAATGGCTGTTGGTTTCTCTCATCTTACTGGAAGTGGGCCTGCTCCTGATAGCAGGAGAGGCTGGGGGTCGCATTGCATAGGTGGCAAGGCCCTTGAAGCTCCCTTACCACAGATGACTCTTCCTGACCTGGGGGGAGGAGTGAACTCATCCACCCAGGAAAGACTCTGTTTCTGGACACTGGGAGCGAAGGTTCCCACCCCAGGGGTCCAGAAACCTGTCTCGAGTTGGCAGGCTGGTGTTCACCAGTCAGGAACCCAACAGTGGTTGGTTTGGTTCAGAGGTCCCCTCTAGAAGGGACCCCAGTGTGCATGGAATAATACATTTGACACTGAATTCAGTGCAGGTCTATTATTCTGAGATGTTTGATAACAAACAAGCCAGGATTTAATAAAGCCATTATGGTGCTAGGTAACTCGTACTGACCTGTTTCTACGCCATATACTCAGGATGGCTTTACTGGGCACTAATAATATCTAAGAATGGCCTTAGATAGTATAGGGACCTGTCTGCTCATGCAGATAGGTACTCACATGAGTTATAGGGCATTCCCGCCTTAGGGGCGACTTACCTAGGCCTTATGCCTTGTATTGCAACATAAGTAACTTAGGGCTAGATGTAGGTGATGTAAATTTACCGATTCTAAAATACCGAATTTTCCCGATTCGGTCTATTAGAAACGGTAAATGCTATGTAGATAAATATTCAGTAAGCATTACCGAATCGGTACAATTCGATATTTACCGATTTGGTAATTCCCATTCATTCCTACGGGCCTGGAGGCCCATAGGAATGAATGTGAATTACCGAATCAGTAAATACCGATTCGGTAACTTAGGTAAACATTCAATGGTGGCAGGGTGTCACATTGACACCCTGTTGCACCCCTGAATAGTGCTTGTGTGAGCATGTGGTACACATATATGCCCTAAGGGCATGTATGTCTGTCACATGGCACTGTTGAAAATGCACAGATTTGCATTTTCAATGGTCTTCGGTATTTACCACCAACTAATAGTTGGTGGTAAATAACGAATCCTTAGAGCACATAAGCACTCTTAAAAGTGCTTCCTACATGCCATTTACCGATTCGGTAAATACCGAATCGATAAATAATGATTCGGTAAATACCGAATCGGTAGATAATGATTCGGTAAATACCGAATTGGTAAATACCGATTCGGTATTTACTGAATCATCACCTACATTGCAAATGGCTCAATACTGGTCGGTTAGCCTGAAATTTACCGAATTTCGGGTTTACCGACCGGTAATGAGCCACCTACATCGGGCCCTTAGTGTCTACAACTGAGTTGTCCTACTTACTGATGTACTGCATTGCCTAAACTGTTAGTTTGTTTTACCCGAAGCGTGAAAAGTAACTAGAAACTAATCTAAAGTAATTACAAGTATTCAAAAGAGTATACAACCTTTTTTCTCTACTGCAGAGTAACTTGAATGCTTCTACAAAACCAGTACACACCATGGGCCACATGTATGTACCTTTTTTAAGGTTGCAAACGGCCCGATTAGCAAAATCAGGCCGCTTACGACCTGAAAAAAGGCTTTCCCAATGTACCAAACTCAATTTTGCGATTCAGTTACCTATTACCGAATCGTAAAATGGGTTATTTTATTTATTTATTTATTTGAGTCTTATATAGCGCATGGTTACCCTTGGGCATCCCAGCGCTTATCAAGGAGTCCATTAGGCCGATGCGCAGCAATCCAGCGTGTTAAGATGGAAAAAGGTATGTTTTCAGAGACTTCCGAAAACGAAGGATGCAAGTCTCACGACGCAGTTGCATAGGGAGCGAATTCCAAAGGGTGGCAGTATGCACCGAGAATCTTCTGCCTCCAGTGCGAGCTTTGTGGACTCTGGGGACCTGTAGCAAAAGTTTTTGATCAGAGCGAAGAGCTCTGTTGGGTTTGTAAGGCACCACAAGCTTCCCCAAAGAAGGGGGTCCTTTCCCTTGAAGAATCTTGTGGGCCGTACAAAGAGCCTTAAACTTGATCCTCTCTCTTACCAGGAGCCAATGCAATGCTTCCAAGGCGGGTTTAGCTGATTGTCTCCTTGATGTATTAGTCAGCAGCCTAGCCGCAGCATTTTGCACCTGCTGCAGCTTACTGAGCGTGGCTTCCGGAGCACCAAGGAATATGGCGTTGCAGTAATCAAGCCTGGAGATAATTAGCCCCTGGATGAGTAACCTCCTCGATGGCAAGGGGAGGAGGGACAGGACTTTACGGGCTGAACGAAGAAGCCCAAAACAAACCCCCGCCGTTTTCTTGGCCTGAGTTTTAAAGGAGAGATCCTGCTCCAACCAGACTCCCAAGCTCTTGATCTCCTGCTTGGGGCTGAGGAGCTCCCCCAGGCAGCTGGGCCAAACGGTCAAGGGGAGAGAGGGAATCTTGTGCCCTAACAACATTATCTCCGTCTTGGAACCGTTTAGTTTGAGTGACGATTCACACATCCAGGTGTGTACATTGGTCAGGCATAGGCGCAGCGTATCTGGGTTCTTCTCCAGTTGAGACAGTGCGACCACCAGCTGGGTATCGTCAGCATAGCTGACGATTTTTATCCCAAAAGGGGCCACCACAGGGAGGCCATATAAGTGTTAAACAATGTAGGGCTCAACGAGGAGCCCTGTGGCACACCACACTGGAGGGGGATAGATGGAGACTTCTCGCTGACTTCCCAGACCTGATAGGTACGGCCATGCAGAAACGACCTAAGCCATTGCAACGCCACTCCTGTGACCCCCACATTGGACAGCCGTTGGATCAACACTTGATGGTTTACAGTGTCAAAGGCAGCACTGTGGTCCAGGAGGATCACTGACACTGACCCTCCTGAATCCAGAATGCTCCTTGCTTCCTCAACAACTGCCAAGAGGGCGGTGTCTGTGCCCTGTCCTGGCCGAAAGCCGGTTTGAGAGTCTCTCAGAGAGCCATTGGATTTCAGAAAGACGGATAGTTGTCGATTAACCAGTCTTTCAGCGATCTTACCGAGACCCGGCAGCAGAGAGATGGGCCTGAAGTTAGCCAAATCTGACGAATCCAGGTTGGGTTTCTTCAGAAGAGCCTTTACAACCGCTCTTTTCCAGCTCGGCGGCACCACACCCTGGGTAAGTGATGCATTAATCAGGTTCGCTATGGGAGCTGCAACCACAGATGTTGCCTGTTTCAAAAATCTCATTGGAGCTGGATCCTCTGGTGAACCACTCTTCATGGATCTTAGCTCCTTTGCGACCTCAGCTATAGGGATTGGACCGAAGGTATCCAGGCGGGGGCCTTCTCCTGCTATCTGATTGCCTATCTGAGCAACCTGTACGACTTGGGGCAGGGCAGCTATGATGTTTTCAATTTTTAGATGGAAAAATTCTGCCAGCTCTCTACACTTCTCAGCAGGATTATCCTGAGTTGGTGGGGGCTCTGGGATTTTGAGCAGTTCCTTTACCACCGCAAAGGTCTCTATCGAAGAATTAGAGGCACTCTTTATCCTTTCTTCAAAGAATTGCACCTTAGCACTGCGAAGGGCGTTTTTATATGTTCTTATTGCAGTGCGATATTCATACCGGCTTGCCACCTCCCAGTTTTTTCTCCAAGTTCTCTCCAGCCTCTTGCATCCTTTCCTAAGGATGCGTAAGTCCGGCGAATACCAATACCAAGCGATTCACTATTAGGAAGGGCCGTGTTATGGGCCAACCCATCCTAATACCAAATCACATTGGTATGGAGGAATGTTTTGTGACCAAAATGCGGTCGCTAAAACATTTGCATTGGTAACCCATTCGCAAACAGGAAGGGGTCCCCAAGGGACCTCTTCCCCTTTGTGAATGTATGCAGAGACTTTTTTAGGAGCAGGAAGTGGTCTATTGGACCACTGCCTGCTCTTAAAAAATTAAAAGAAAATTTTTAATTTTTTTTTCCTAAACGCAGCCCATTTTCCTTTAGGGGAAACACGCTGCATTTAAGTTAAAAAAAAAGATTGCTTTATTTAAAGGCAGTTACAGACATGGTGGTCTGCTGACCCAAGTAGGCCACCATCCCCATGATTTTAGCGCATCCTAGGGGTAGCAAATTGCAACCTACCTCATTAATATTAATGAAGTAGGTAGATTTGCGATACCCTAGGAATCGCTATATGGAACTCTTGGAGTTTCATACATTTGTAATAGCGTATACCTAATTGTGATTAGCTGAAAATCACAATTAGGTAATCGCTATTCAGTGCTCGAAAAATCATAAAACTTTTTCTAGACCTGCAGGTCTAGTAACCTGAAACATTTACTCTACCTAACTCTAATATACTTGACATCTGTCTCTGAAAGCAGAGCAATTGTGACAAGTTAGCAAGATTTAAAGGCATTTTTTATTGCTCAGTCACTTTGTGAGCAATAAAGATGTCTTTAAAACTTGCTATCTTCTCACATTTGCTCTGCTTTCAGAGCCAGAGGTCAAAAGTCACTATGTCTTCCTACTTGCCAGAAAGGGCGAGTAGGACCTAAAAATAGCTTGTTCTAATTAAATCTGGTTCGCAAATGCAAGTGGGTGATTGGATTTATTCGAGCCCTGCTATTACAAATGTTGATACATGTGTACCCTGATCTTGAAAAGTATTATTGTATTGAAAGTATCACTTACCTGCTACTAAGTAAATCTTGGTTCTAGTAATAAAACTAACAAAGTAACAACTTTTTATACAAACAATTGGTCTGGATTCAGTCTTTGAATGTGTGACATCATTTTGTGCCTGAGTGTGTACAACAAATGCTTAACAGCAAACTCTAAAAAACTTGAATGCTCATCCACACTACCACAAAATAGTGTAAGGTATTATCTACTTTAGCCTCTACTATACCTCTGGGGATCCACTGCACTGTAGACACACTATGGGGCACATGCATCATTGTAATCTGCCCCTTTGCAACCGCAATTTTTGAATTTGGGATGCATCAATCCCAAATGTAAAAATCGCAATTACGATTGCATTTAAGGAATCGCAAATTGCGATGCTTTAACAGCAATGCAAGATTGCATTTAAAATAGCGATTTCGCTGGTATGGACTCCTAAATACCGATTATTTCAATTTGATGGTATTTAGCTAAACTTTGAAAAATGCACTGGAGTGCATTTTTCAAAGTTTCAGGCTACACACACACATCCCCTTGGGGCATGTGTGTGCGCAACATTGGTGCACACGAGGAGGAGCCTAGCCGGCAGCCGAGATGGCCGCCTAGCCCTACGGCTCCGCCGACCCTTGCGCCCTTCGCCGATATCCTGGCAAGAATCCTGTGCCTCCGAGCCCGACGCTTGCCTGCGCTAGGCTCCTGACCACGTTGCTGCAGCTCCGGTCGCGAACGGAGCTTCCCCGGCGGAGTTGAGCCCCGGTTTCCATTTCGGCCCTTCCAGTGGGAGCAGCCGGGCTATTGTTTGGTGGGGACGGCCGGCGGCGACAACGACAGCAGCGGCCGCTGCGGTGAGGGAGGAGCCGGTGCACCGGACCTGGAGCGCGGAGCTGCAGTTCTTACAGCAGCCCTTCCCTTGCTCGGCTGCTCAGCGCGACTCGCTCGCAACATAGTATCAGGCTCCCGGTTAATGTATCCCGGCCCAGCTGGAGGACCGGGATTGCTTCGTGGTTGCAGCCTTCAGCAGCGGCCGCCATCTTCCGCATCGGACGCCCTGATCCTGCTGGTGGGTTTCCCTGCACCACAGTTACTCCTGTCCTTGGAGCCTCTCCACGACCGGCTGCCCCCACGATTCCTGCACCACCAGGGCCCCACAGAGAGACATCACGTTCCAGATACCGATGGCTGGTGAAGGGGGCTTGCTTCCCGGGGCGCTCGATGGTTGCCTGCCTAAGATGGCGGACGGTACAGCACCCTCTGTCCTTGATCCACCGCTGGGGCTCCGCGACATCCTGGCTGCGTTGGAGGACCTGCGGTTAGCCTTCCGCGACTTTGCCACTGGTCTGGGGGACCGGTTTGATGGGCCTTTTTCAGCTGGCCATGGTGATTCTCCAGTGCGGCATGTTAAGCCACATCTTCAGCCGGCTGTCGGTGGATCACCTGAGTTGAGGTATGTGGCAGTGCCGGGGGGACGTGTCCCAATGCCCGCTGCGATACTCTTTGGTTCTGCTCTGGAGGAGTCTGACAACACTGCTCCCTTGACGCGGCCGGAGCTCGTCCCTCAGTTGCAGTTTTGCTTATCTCCTTTGTCCTTTGGTGCCACGTTTCTGAGCGTCCTCCTGGACTTGCTTCCTGCACATCGGCCGGCCGCTACTTTGGAATTTGTGCACCGTCCTGCTCCCTGTTGCTCTAGCCGTGGCATGGCAGCGGCGCATTCCTTGGTCCCTTATTATCGTGCTTCACTCCAGTTCGACTTGTCTCCTACACTTCGACTTCTGCAACGGACTCCATGGTGGTCCATCCCGTCCAGGCTGGCTGTATTGCACTTGACTTCAGTTGGACTGTGGATTCGAAGGGGCCAAGGCTGAGGAAGGGGATTTTCTTGTTGCACATTGGAACGTATAATGCTGGGACTGGGACTTGTGACTGTCGGAGGTACATGTAGCCTGGGTGTTGGGTTGGGGCCTGGGGTTGGGTGACCGCGGGTAACGATTTTGCTTGCTTTGATTAGATCCTTGGCCCTCCTCCGATCAACCGTGACACTCTATCTATTTTTCTTCTCTTTTTCTTCTTCTACATTTCGGGTATTCTTCTGGGGCGACAGACACACTGCTAGGGGGGGGTAGGCCGTAGCCTCTGCATGCGTGTAGGGTGGGGGGTATAATTCCTTGTTGGTTTTTTCATTTCTATGGGCCTCCTTTTTCTTTCTTTCTCATCTCTTTTTCTCTTCTCCCTTTCTACTCTTTACCTTTCTAGCTTGTTCTTTTCTTCCTATTTCTTGGGTCTATGGGAGGAGTGGGTACTCTTGGGTAGTGCTTGGAGATCGTCATGTGATGTGTTTTTTTTATCTATCCTGATTTCATTGAGTGCGACTGATTACCTTATTGATAATGCTTGCTGACCCTTCTTAAGATCGCTGCCCACTGTAGTCCTAACTGCATTGCTCTGATTTGGATCCTTCCAGACCTGTTGCTATGGACTTATTTCAAAACTTTATAAAATTAAACCTCATCATCCTGGCGCTTGGCGGCAAAATTGCGTATAATGTAACCTGATCTCTTCGTGACTGTCCTGATATGCTGCCGAGTTGTAGAGTTGCTTGCTGATGTGCCCTTTATTGTCGAGGCCGGCCTGAGGGTTGTTGGCCCGTATTTGTCTGCACATACTGTTAAATAAAGGTTTTCCAAAAAAAAAAAAAAAAAAAAAAAAAAACATTGGTGCACACCACAATTTCAGGTGTGCAACAGGATATCCTTTTAACACCCATTCACCCTTGAAATTGTATGCTCAAATTACGAGTACCTATTGGTACTCGCAAATTGTGCATGCAATTTCCCATTCATTCCTAAGGACCTGTAGGTCCATAGGAATGAATGGGAAGCCGTTCCTTAATTGCAAGTCGCAAATTGCGAGTCACAATTAAGGAATGTTTAGGAAATGCTATTTTTATAGCGATTCCTAAATGCATAGGCTTTTGCGAGTCCTTAATTGTGATTCCTTAATAATCGCAATTAAGGACTTGCAAAAGCATATCTTGATGCATGTGCCCCAAAACCTTACTTTGTTATAGTATATACAGAAACACAACGAAAAGGGTCAGAGGGAAAATATAGACCCTATACGGATTAAATCCCCCTATCCAATTTATCACAAAAACAAACATATAATCTGTGGTCTACTATGCTAGCTGCTTAGTCAAGTAAGTGAAACAATGTGCGCAAATATGTCAACCAGAGTGTCACCGAAAGAAATACAGAGAATTACAGAATGAAATGACCCTTCTGGATAGTTGGATTCCCATCATGCAACAAAGTGATCATTATCATTATTTGGGTTTCCAGCCAACCTCCCATTTGCCCTCTTGATCATAGAGGGATGCTGGTTGGATTGTATCTTCTATTGGGTCTTTCAGAGGAAAGGGAGCAGAAAAGAAAGTTAGAATCGTATCTGACCCCCAGGGAAACCTCCAATAAATGTGAAAAAGTGCAGTGCAAAAGTTAAGTGTGTGATTAAAATAGGATTTTCAAAAGAAAAGAACTATTTTTTTATAGGATATCAGTTGGAATCCTAATTAAAACCAGTGCAAAATGTAGCAGTTTAAACAAATTACTGCTTCCAAATGGTCAACATGTTTCAGCCAGTGGGACAACGGGTCCACAGCTTTCTTCAGGACCTCACTGCAAATTTTCTTGCTACTGAATTACATCAAAAAGTGAAAAAATAGAAAAAACTGTTTTTATATATACATACAGGTTGGACTTGATACAAGCTCTGATGTCTTATACTGATCCTCTGTATCTACGAGATGTATAGGACATCTGTAAAACAGAAAAGATAACACCCTCAGTGACAACACAATCAAATAATTCACATCTCTAAGTCGGCTATAAGCATAGAAAATATAACTGACATGTAAATGCATCTGCTCACCCGTAAACCCCCAGGACTAGACCTCACCTGGCACCAGCTCCAGTCAATGAGGCCCGCTCTAGCAAGCATAAACCAAGAAACCAAGAAAGAAGGGTTTCATTAGAATATGCTTTATTTGTCTCCATATGTCTTAATCACATGGATCATATGGTCTCTCTTTTATGGCATTTGTGATCTAACCTGTTTGAATTCTACGTTATGAACAATTTCCTGAACAATATCCATACTCTTGTAAAGGTCTAGCCAGTGCTATGTAAAACCTTTTAAATAAAATAAATTAATGTGTTGAGTGAAAAAGTAGATGTGGGAAATCTTAAAGAACCACCACAAACTAACATTAAGAAAATAACGGGGGATAATATATCACCAGGATAATTACATTAATGATTTTTCGTTAAATGTTTTTACTGAACTATTGTATGAATACGTTGATACTATGGATGTGAGAGATTGTTATGTGTGCATGCAGTTACCTTTGTCTGTGTCTGAGGGGGTGACCTATCATCACCTTCCTTTAACTTACAGAGTTTTGTGTAGTGTTCTAACAAGTTTGTTCTACGAAGAAGGAAATTTACAGTATTATTACTCAAATTATGATTTAGTATTTTCTGAAGTGCCAATTAGAAAGAATATGAATAGGGTAAATAGTGCAAAAAATGCTGAATATATGGGTGAATTATTTCATACGACTAACATCTTAATATTTTAACATGTAGTCTGCATCAGGAGGAAATTGAGTTTATAAATTTGGTAGAAGATAGAAGACAGAGTTTAAAGGAAAAAGCTGCTGAGCAAAAGTCTTGAGTGCCTCCTTGGGCTTTTAGAGAAGGTGATTACAACAAAAAGGTTGAGATATATGCTGCAATGACTCTGGATTGGCATCATAGGGGAAAGCTTTGCTTACTTAAACTAAAAACTGATTTTAACAATTATTTTATTTGTTCCAGTGAATGTGATCATGTTTTCCTAATTACTGGAGGTTGGGGACTTAGAGGTGGTACAGATCCTGTTTTCCCTGGAATGTATTTTGTGTGTGGTAAGAATGCCCATAATAGGTTGGCTGCACAATGGTATGGGTGTTGTGATACGGGGATAGTCTTCCCAAGGTTTATCATTTAGATTAGAATCATTGAAACAATGAAAGAAAGAGTTAATTAACACAAATAAAAGGGGAATTAGTGCTGCAGAGATTGTGGGAGATAGTTTTGGAGAATTGATACCTTCAGTTGGGGTAATTTTTAACTCACATAAAATTAGGAAACTGTCCACAATGGTTGATTGTTTATCAACAGACACTGCTGGTGGGTTCCTAATGATTGATACAGAAATGGTTACCATAAGATGTGTGGTCTTACAAAGTAGACTTGTTCTAGATGTAATATTGGCAAAAGATGGCGGAGTCTGTAGTATGTTGAAAATTCAACAGTGCTGGACTTATATCTCTAACAAAAGTAAGAGCCTAGAGGGATATATTAAAAATATTACAAACTTACGGGAAGATTTGACTGAACTAAAGGTAGATGGTGCTTGGGAGAGACTTGGTAAGCGTTTCTCCTCAGTGGGTAATTGGTTTTCTACTTTTCGTAATAGCTTGCTAGGGAAAACACTAACGCCTATAGTTTTTTTTTTTAGTTTTTATTATGAATGAAAGTTCACCTTGACATACACAGCAAAATGCCTACAACCCTGAGGCCGGCTGCACTCACACTGTAGGAACATCTCAATACAGCGCCTCCCACATCCCGGAGACCGGGTAACGCCGTTTTCAAAAAGTAATTCCATTTTACAATACCAGGAAGGGGACCAAGTTATTTTGCTGCATGTCGGAGCAATTATCTGCGTTTCAAAGGAGCACAAAGTTTTCTAAATAAAGAGAAAGAAGTATAGAAAGAGAAAAGAAAAAAACTAAGCAAAAAGAACCCCCCTCCCACCCCAAACAAACAAAGAGGTATCAGGTCAGTCATTTGCTCACAGGACTCTAGTCGTATGAAATAGACACAACCAAGGGGGTCACTATCAGTTGTTAAACCGTTCCACATCCCCCGTACTCATCTGTCACTCAATCTATGCCGGCTTTCCTTTCTAGCCCCGTCCTCAACCCACTCACTTCAGGCCTCTCCGCCTGTAGATCCCATCCCGTCCCTTAAAATTCCCCAAACACCTCGGGTCACCAGTGCTGTAGTGCCTGCCTCTGCCCTCGTCCCTGTCTCTATGTCCCCCCTGCTGCCTCTTAGGTATGCAGTGTATAAGCCCCAGAAGTTCTTGGGTCTGCTCCTCGGGGGAAGGAGTTCGCTGAAGTTTTCAGATTGTGTGCAGCAGTAGAGAACGTCTCATGACCACTGCGATACTGTGGGCAAAGGACCCCTTAACCAGCACATTGCCACCCTACGCTTTGCCATCAGTAATCCTAGATCGACCGGTCTTCAGCAATTTTTTAGAATACCCCAGCAGTGCCACCGCTGGATCCAAGGGGATTTCCAGCTCAGTCACCGTGCTTATCTCTCGAAATATATTGTCCCAAAATTTATAAACACCAGGGCATACACATGCTAAATGAAGAAAGTCTGCCGTCGAGGAGTGACATCTTCGACAAGCTGCATCGTCTCTTAGGCCATACCTATGCAGTCTCTCTGGCGTATAGTATACTCTATTGATGTATTTAAAATGTATCAATCTATGTTTGCCATGCAGAGATATTCGCTTCGTATTGGGGCAGCAATATGTCCACATGTCATCATCGATTGTGATGCCCAAGTCTCGCTGCCAGGCAAGTCTGGCTTTGGTGTACAGATTAGCTCTCTGGGATATCGCTAGCTTATACAAATTGGAGACCAGCTTACGGGGGATTTAGTTTTAATGAGGTACGAGAGCTCCAGGACCTCAGGGGGCTCATCCATGTCTTCCCTGAGGTGTTGCCGCAGTGCTCCACTCACCCTATGGAACTAAAACCGCTGCAGCAAAGTGGGAGTTCCCTCAGCGGCAGTGACTGCATCCCATGTCTTGGCGACCCCGTCCGAAAACAAGTCTCCTACTTTATGAATGGCCAGCGAACGGAGGGCTCACACTACTCCACTATCTCTACAAGGGGTTAGTTAGACCGCCCACTCCATAGGCATCTACGGGGAGTATAGCAGTGCCCCCGCTGTCCGCTGTAGTATGCAGCTCCAGGCATGCCGAGTCAAGTTTTTAGGAGTCTAGTATCCAAATCCAGCGGTCAACTAGCTCAAAAATAACAGCCCGGAGGGGGAGAGGGTTCAGAAAAGGAGGTGGTGATGAACAGAGTGTCTGAATTAAGCAGACCACTCTTACCCAGTCCAAAGATCAGGGCTTGATCCATCACCGTTTTTTAGCTCACTGCACCATCCCAGCTCAGAACCTGGCTACATGCAAATTAGTCTGTCCCTGGCCCAGTGCATCATGGGAACAGGGCAGACCAGACTAACAAGCCAATTCTTATACTGGGAAGGAAACAAGCTTCCGGGGACCGGTTTCTGGCATTTCAGCCGTCTTCGGCCCGGCTTGCTTGAATCCTGATGGTGCAATGAGCAAGGGTCTCACATCTGAGTATACCCTTCCACGCTTATGGTGGACAAAATGATTCAGAAAAGGGGGTGGTGATGAACAGAGTGTCTGAATTAAGCAGACCACTCTTACCCAGTCCAAACATCAGGGCTTGATCCATCACCGTTTTTTAGCTCACTGCACCATCCCAGCTCAGAACCTGGCTACATGCAAATTAGTCTGTCCCTGGCCCAGTGCATCATAGGAACAGGGCAGACCAGACTACCAAGCCAATTCTTATACTGGGAAGGAAACAAGCTTCCGGGGACCGGTTTCTGGCATTTCAGCCGTCTTCGGCCCAGCTTGCTTGAATCCTGATGGTGCAATGAGCAAGGGTCTCACATCTGAGTATACCTTTCCACGCTTATGGTGGACAAAATGATTCAGAAAAGGGGGTGGTGATGAACAGAGTGTCTGAATTAAGCAGACCACTCTTACCCAGTCCAAAGATCAGGGCTTGATCCATCACCGTTTTTTAGCTCACTGCACCATCCCAGCTCAGAACCTGGCTACATGCAAATTAGTCTGTCCCTGGCCCAGTGCATCATGGGAACAGGGCAGACCAGACTACCAAGCCAATTCTTATACTGGGAGGGAAACAAGCTTCCGGGGACCGATTTCTGGCATTTCAGCCGTCTTCGGCCCGGCTTGCTTGAATCCTGATGGTGCAATGGGCAAGGGTCTCACATCTGAGTATACCCTTCCACGCTTATGGTGGACAAAATGATTCATAAAAGGGGGTGGTGATGAACAGAGTGTCTGAATTAAGCAGACCACTCTTTCCCAGTCCAAAGAACCATCACCGTTTTTTAGCTCACTGCACCATCCCAGCTCAGAACCTGGCTACATGCAAATTAGTCTGTCCCTGGCCCAGTGCATCATGGGAACAGGGCAGACCAGACTACCAAGCCACTTCTTATACTGGGAAGGAAACAAGCTTCCGGGGACCGGTTTCTGGCATTTCAGCCGTCTTCGGCCCGGCTTGCTTGAATCCTGATGGTGCAATGAGCAAGGGTCTCACATCTGAGTGTTCCCTTCCACGCTTATGGTGGACAAAATGATTCAGAAAAGGGGGTGGTGATGAACAGAGTGTCTGAATTAAGCAGACCACTCTTACCCAGTCCAAAGATCAGGGCTTGATCCATCACCGTTTTTTAGCTCACTGCACCATCCCAGCTCAGAACCTGGCTACATGCAAATTAGTCTGTCCCTGGCCCAGTGCATCATGGGAACAGGGCAGACCAGACTACCAAGCCAATTCTTATACTGGGAAGGAAACAAGCTTCCGGGGACCGGTTTCTGGCATTTCAGCCGTCTTCGGCCCGGCTTGCTTGAATCCTGATGGTGCAATGAGCAAGGGAAGCTTGTCTCCTTTCCGGTGAAGAATTGGCTTGGTAGTTTGGTCTGCCCTGTTCCCATGATGCACTGGGCCAGGGACAGATTAATTTGCATATAGCCAGGTTCTGAGCTGGGATGGTGCAGTGAGCTAAATAACGGTGATGGATCAAGCCCTGATCTTTGGACTGGGTAAGAGTGGTCTGCTTAATTCAGACACTCTGTTCATCACCACCCCCTTTTTTGAATCGTTTTTTTCCACTATAGGTGTGGCAGGGTATACTCAGACATGAGTCACTTGCTCACTGCACCATCAGGATTCAAGCAAGCCGGGCCGACGATGGCTGAAATGCCAGAAACCGGTTCCCGGAAGCTTGTCTCCTTTCCGGTGAAGAATTGGCTTGGTAGTTTGGTCTGCCCTGTTCCCATGATGCACTGGGCCAGGGACAGACTAATTTGCATATAGCTAGGTTCTGAGCTGGGATGGTGCAGTGAGCTAAATAACGGTGATGGATCAAGCCCTGATCTTTGGACTGGGTAAGAGTGGTCTGCTTAATTCAGACACTCTGTTCATCACCACCCCCTTTTTTGAATCGTTTTTGGCCACTATAGGTGTGGCAGGGTATACTCAGACATGAGTCCCTTGCTCACTGCACCATCAGGATTCAAGCAAGCTGGGCCGACGACGGCTGAAATGCCAGAAACCGGTCCCCGGAAGCTTGTCTCCTTTCTGGTGAAGAATTGGCTTGGTAGTTTGGTCTGCCCTGTTCCCATGATGCACTGGGCCAGGGACAGACTAATTTGCATATAGCCAGGTTCTGAGCTGGGATGGTGCAGTGAGCTAAATAACGGTGATGGATCAAGCCCTGATCTTTGGACTGGGTAAGAGTGGTCTGCTTAATTCAGACACTCTGTTCATCACCACCCCCTTTTTTGAATCGTTTTTGGCCACTATAGGTGTGGCAGGGTATACTCAGACATGAGTCCCTTGCTCACTGCTTCATCAGGATTCAAGCAAGCCGGGCCGACGACGGCTGAAATGCCAGAAAGCGGTCCCCGGAAGCTTGTCTCCTTTCTGCTGAAGAATTGGCTTGGTAGTTTGGTCTGCCCTGTTCCCATGATGCACTGGGCCAGGGACAGACTAATTTGCATATAGCCAGGTTCTGAGCTGGGATGGTGCAGTGAGCTAAATAACGGTTGTAGGAAGGTGGATATCTGACTATGGTTACCCCCAAACTTTTTGCCTGGTGTTTAGCTGGTTTTTGACATAATTGGCCTGGGATCCTGCTATTCAGGGCCCCAGGCTGATTGCTCTCTCCTTAAAATCGACTCCATGTACCTTAGGTGCATTACGAATTGGAACTGGTTCACCTTATTGGCCCCTGTAACAGTGTACCCTAGGTACCCAGGGCATAGGTGTTTCCAAGGCCTACCAGGGGCTGCAGCATGTATTGTGCCACCCCTGGCTTGGCCTCCATATTTGACACAACTGGCTGATCACTCAGCTGGGGTAAGTTGGTGTAATCACCTCTTACTTAGATATAGTATCCCTATATCTAACCTTAAACTGGACACATATGTTCCTATCAGCCACTCCTATGGAAGGCCTCATCAATCCTGGAGGCAAAGTGCTTGGAAATATGTGAGATGGTGCTCTAGCATGAGCTGAGCCTGTCTGCAGCTGTCGGGAACCACTCCCTTAGCTGTTCCGGGATATTGCCATACCATATACTCTTAAGTGCATTATAATCCTCGCAGTTATTTGCTATCTTTGGTTTGGCTTTATCAAAACATGTCGAGTAAGGTGTCATACGAATTGGAATACTATCCCCTCGACAGTTCTGTCGACGGGGATAGCATTCCACCCTTCTAGAGGGACACGACATGTGTGTAGCCTTAACCCCGGTTAAAGTTAACCAGAGCCTCAGCATCACAAAATGGATGCTACCACCACAGACACAAGTCTGACCTCCTGCTGCTGGGAGTCCTTCCAGCGAGGGAGGCTTGGACAAAGGGTTTCCTGCCTTGGGAGGTGCGAGCACCACCCCAGACAGGGTTTTGTGTATTGGGTAGGACAGGGCTGAATAGATTGAGACATGCCCGGGGCACACAAGGTGTCCCCGTGCATAAGCCAGTCCAAACTGGTCCTGGGACTTTCCAGACAAAGGAAAGGGGGTGTAACCGCCCCCCTTCCTGGTCCCACCCAGAGGAGGGACCTAGTAGGTGATCCACCCCTCAGATTGGGAATAAGAGTGGGAGCAGTCCCATTGCACAGCAGATCATCCTGAATCAACTTTACACGAAGAAGAAGACTGGACTTCGACATTCTGCTGCACAGAAGACTGAAGAGAATCTCCCTTGTGGCCTAGGAGTTGCCACCCTGTGAAAGCAGGTACTAACCAGCGAATCGACGTCTGCTTTGCCGCCACCTCCCGCCGGAGCCCGAGCCCAGAGCCTGACAAGACCCAGACTCCCAGACTTTTCACAGCCCGATCCACAGTCCCTGCAAAGAAGGGACCCGTGGAGGCACCGAGAGACGTGGGACTGGACTTCTT
Source organism: Lissotriton vulgaris (assembly GCF_964263255.1). Taxonomy (NCBI): domain Eukaryota; kingdom Metazoa; phylum Chordata; class Amphibia; order Caudata; family Salamandridae; genus Lissotriton; species Lissotriton vulgaris. Next base: position 585,025,835 of record NC_141694.1, read on the forward strand.
GGAAGACACCCGAAGAGCTGACAGCGCAGCACCAGAGGCATCCTCGACGTTGTGCTTTGGGGACTGAGAACCCTTACCACCGAGCAGCCCTTGCACCGAAGATCAGCCCCCCAGCATCTCCACGATCTGCGTGGGGCCCTTTTGCATTGTGCCACTCGACGCGCCATCCCGGCCACTAGCCACGTGGTCAGCGGCCATCTTGGCGATGAAACCGAAGAACTACACTGCGGGTCTGGTTGCTCCAGACTTGCCCTCGCTCCTGTAAAAAGGAGCACCCGCTCTGACCTTGCTGGCCTGAGTAACAAGCCTTTTTTGATTCCTGCGTGGCTTGCATTAGCCAAGGCCCGTTTGCTACAATCAAGTTGCCGACACCGCCAACAGCGAGAAGCCTGCGTGGGACAGCTTGTGACCGACTCCTGGACGTCCTCGACCCCCGGTGTCCACGTGGCTGCAGAGAGAAGCTACACCTCAACGCCTGTTTGCACCCGACATCGCCTGGTTCCAATCTGGTTCCACGGTAGTCACTGGCTAGTGACTTTGAACATTTTCCCCTCTGCTTTCAGGTCTTCACATCTTCAGATCCACCCTTAGATCCACCGGAACTCTTCACATCGAGCCGCCTGCAGCATCTTCAGCTCCAAGCACCATCGACCAGCGTGACGAAACCCGACACTACTTCGACCCTATGCACCCGCTTCCTGTGGGTGAGGGAACTCAGCTCCGCCGGAGTTCCTACACTGGTACACATCTCTAGGGCCTGTGTCTCAAGTTTCAGCTTTCTAGGTCACTCGGAAGGTTCCGAACTAACTAACTTTGTACTTTTTACGCACCATAGACTTTGCATTGGTGAGTGCGTGCACTTTAAACACTGCACCCGAGTCCCGCGGGCCTTTCCCGACTTAGTCACTGCTAGTCCCGATCAGCTCCAGCGATTCCCAAGGCCCTAGGCCTGTTTCCTTTCTGATTGGTATCTCTTATACCACTTTCTTAGTATATGGTTTAGGTTGCCCCTAGGGCTCATCCATATTGTGCAACTTTTGTGTATTTTAAACTGTCTTGTGTTTTAACGCTTGTGCTTCTGTGCTCATAAAGAGTCCAGGGGATACTTATAGTTAATAAATCTATATATATTTTCAATATATATCTGTGTGGTGTCCTTTCATTTGGTATTCAAGGGGGTTGTGTATGGTAATACAGCTGGCTTCACATGCCTTTGAGAGTTTAGCCTAAGACTGCTTTGTCCACGTTACCACTAGGATAACTGGTCTATACCGCCCGGACTCGTTCCAGACCGGTTGCTCCCCCCTCGCTCCTCTCCCATTGCTGCTGCCTGCTCTTGGTGAACCACATCGCACCCCTAACTGGACACTACGGTATCGCCTGCGCTTTGTAATATTTGCGTAGTGAAATTTTAGAAGCTGATAAACATTACGTAGGCTCCGCATTGTTATTGACCTGTAATCATAGCGCATTGAATTGGAGCGCCGCCCGCCCTGCTTTGTGCACTGTGCATTGTGTACGTGACTTTGTGTGTTTATTTTTACCAGCCTGCAAGTAGTTCGATTGCACTCTCGGTGCCACAGGCGATTTGCTGCCCCTGCCTCGCCTCCCCTTTGACCTCCACTTTGTTCTGTGTTGTTCTTCCCAGACACGCCCCTCCTCCCCACTACCGCCTCCCAGCTGCTGACCCTCCCACCCACGTTCAGAGAGCTCGCCACCTCCTCTCACCCCTTGTGACCGCCCGGACTCGTTCCAGACCGGTTACTCCCCCCTCGCTCCTCTCCCATTGCTGCTGCCTGCTCTTGGTGAACCACATCGCACCCCTAACTGGACACTACGGTATCGCCTGCGCTTTGTAATATTTGCGTAGTGAAATTTTAGAAGCTGATGAACATTACGTAGGCTCCGCATTGTTATTGACCTGTAATCATAGCGCATTGAATTGGAGCGCCGCCCGCCCTGCTTTGTGCACTGTGCATTGTATACGCGACTTTGTGTGTTTATTTTTACCAGCCTGCAAGTAGTTCGATTGCACTCTCGGTGCCACAGGCGATTTGCTGCCCCTGCCTCGCCTCCCCTTTGACCTCCATTTTGTTCTGTGTTGTTCTTCCCAGGCACGCCCCTCCTCCCCGCTACCGCCTCCCAGCTGCTGACCCTCCCACGCGCCGCCCCCTCCACCATCCATTAAATGCCAGATGTCCCAACGCGCTGCGGCCGCGCCGAAGGTGCGCCAAAGGTAAGCCCGTCTACGCCCGTCCGCGCCTGGACCGCGCCCAGCGCCTGTCCCCCTGGTTCCCGTAATGCCCAGCCCACTCGCATCACCTACGATGCCACCACCCTCCTAGCCCTTAACCCCGGCCGCTCCCCCAACTGCGGCCAAGCCGCTCCTGGACACACCCATGAACCCTTCTCTTGCATCTCCTGCAAGTTCGACGGCACCAAAACCAACTCCTCATCCACCAACACCATACAGAGACCTGACACCAACCACCTTAAATGCATCCTGCTCAACACCCGCTCGGTCCACAGACACGCCATCGACCTCTGGAATCTACTAGACACCATCTCACCGGACGTTGCCTTCCTAACAGAAACATGGATGAATGCCTCTTCAGCCCCAGACATCACCATTGCCATCCCGGAAGGATACAAGATCATCCGTAAGGACCGCATCAAGCAAACAGGAGGAGGCATCGCTATCGTCCATAAGAATTCCATCCGCATCTCAACCAGCTCTGACGCCAACCTTGCCAGCGCCGAACACCTCCACTTCCAGATCCACACCGACCCCAAGACCACACTCAGAGGCACCCTCCTCTACCGGCCTCCAGGACCCCGTGCACAATTCAGGGACGACATCACTGACTTTATCACCCCACACGCCCTCCCCTCCGAGGACTACATTCTATTGGGAGACCTCATTTTTCACCTGGAAAAGAGCAATGACAGCAGCACCACCACCCTTCTGGACAATCTCGCCAACCTCGGACTCAAACAACTTGTCACTACCCCCACCCACAATGCAGGTCACACACTCGACCCTATCTTCACCTCCAGCAAACATGTCTCCTTCTGTCACACCACAGCTCTCCATTGGACGGACCACTGCTGCGTTCACTTTATCTACAAGAAGACCACAACCCACAACCATCCTCAACCTACTATGCGAAGAAACTGGAACAAAATCACCATCGATCAGATCTCCTCATCGCTTCTTCAAAACCCCCCTGCCCACTCCTCAAACCCCGATCAAGCAGCCATTAACCTCACCCAATGGCTATCCAACAGCGCCGACATCCTAGCACCGTTGAAAAAACGTCAAATCAAACTAGGCAGCAAAAACGCCTCCTGGTTCAACGATGATCTTAAGAAATCGAAGAAACTCTGTCGCTCCCTCGAGAAGGCCTGGAAAAAAGACCCAAACACCAGCACCAGGGACGCCCTCAAAAACGCCACCCGCATACACCAACAACTAATCCGGTCTGCCAAGAAAGCCGCATTCAAAGACCGACTAGATAACAACGCCCACAACAGCAAGGAATTATTCAACATAGTCAAAGAATTTACCAACCCATCAGCCAACTCCAACGACATCACCCCCTCCCAAGCTCTCTGCGACTCCCTAGCTTCCTTCTTCCACAACAAAATCGCAGACATCCACAACAGCTTCGACAACCGACCCGGAGACCAACCCACCCAACCTTCTGCAGGACCTTCACCCCCCTTGAACATCCTTAACGACTGGAACCCAATCTCCACTGAGGACACCATCCGCCTGATGAACTCCATCCACTCAGGATCCCCAACTGACCCATGCCCTCACCACATCTTCAACAAAACAGACTCCATCATAGCACCACACCTCCGAGATGTCATCAACTGCTCCCTCAACCCCGCCAACTTCCCGGAAAGCTGGAAACACGCAGAACTCAGCGCCCTTCTGAAAAAACCCACAGCTGACCCCACCGAACTCAAAAACTACCGCCCCATCTCGCTTCTTCCATTCCCGGCCAAAGTCATCGAGAAAGCTGTCAACAACCAGCTCGCCACCTTCCTCGAAGCCAACAAATCCCTCGACTCCTCACAGTCCGGCTTCCGAGCCAAACACAGCACCGAGACCGCACTTATCGCAGCAACAGACGACATTCGAACTCTACTGGACAATGGAGACACAGTCGCCCTCATCCTCCTTGACCTCTCCGCTGCCTTCAACACAGTCTGTCATAGCACCCTTCTACAACGCCTCAGAAACGTCGGACTCCAAGGAAAAGCACTGGAATGGATCACCTCGTTCCTCACCGGAAGAACCCAGAGAGTCCGCCTCCCACCATTCAAGTCAGAGGCCTCTGAAGTCATCTGCGGCGTGCCACAAGGATCGTCACTCAGCCCCACCCTCTTCAACGTATACATGAGCCCCCTTGCGGCCATCGCTCGCCAACACAATCTCAACATCATCTCCTACGCTGACGACACTCAACTGATCCTCTCACTAACCAAAGACCCTAGCACCGCCAAAACCAACTTACACAAAGGAATGAAAGAAGTAGCCGAGTGGATGAAGCACAGCCGTCTGAAACTGAACTCAGACAAAAAAGAAGTCCTCATCTTAGGTACCTCCCCCTCCGCCTGGGATGACTTTTGGTGGCCAGAGGCCCTTGGAAAAGCACCCATCCCGACGGACCACGCACGGAACCTGGGCGTCATCCTGGACTCCTCACTCTCGATGACCAGACAAGTCAACGCCGTTTCATCATCTTGCTTCAACATTCTTCGCATGCTCAATAAAACATTTCGCTGGATCCCCACCGAAACTAGAAAAACGGTCACCCACGCACTGGTCACGAGCCGCCTGGACTACGGAAACACCCTATACGCCGGTACCACCGCAAAACTCCAGAAAAAACTCCAACGCATCCAGAACGCTTCAGCCAGGCTCATACTAGACATCCCGCGTAAAGAACACATCTCTGGTCACCTGAAAAACCTCCACTGGCTCCCCGTAAATAAGAGGATTACTTTCCGCCTCCTAACCCACGCACACAAAGCACTTTACGAACTTGGACCCGAATGCCTCAACACACGACTGTCCTTCTACACCCCCTCCCGTCAGCTACGATCCTCCAACCAAGCCCTTGCCACTGTACCTCGCATCAACAAAACCACCATGGGAGGTAGATCCTTCTCCTACCTGGCAGCTAAAACCTGGAACTCACTTCCCACTCACCTTCGCCTTACTCAGAACCACCTAGCATTCAGAAAGCAACTTAAAACTTGGATATTCGACAAGTAATTCCCCACCCTTCCCCAAGCGCCTTGAGACCCTATGGGTATGTAGCGCGCTGTATAAATTTCTTGACTTGACTTGACTTGACTATAAGGTTGACTTACAACCGATCATCATAAGGGTTGCTTGGCATGGTACAAATTGATCACTAGAATTAGTGAGCATTATATACCAGGCCAACTTCTCACATTGGTGAGCAGCGGATTGGGATCTGAGCTTGCTGTTGTTTTACCATTACAATCTTTGAGATTATCATTTGAAAGATCACACAGGTATCTGCTAGGTACATATAAAACAAGACTAGTATACTTAAGTTCTACTGAACTTAGTTGTTGTAGAGGATAGGGAGTAGCACACCCTGTCTACAACTACTAGACAGGTTTAGTATGTAAACACCAGTGTAGGTAGATTGCAACATATCCACCCACACTAGAGCAATGTCTGGAGCAGAGGGTTCCACTGGGAATGTCTCTGTTGAGAGTGACCCTCCAAGGGCACCATCCAAATTTGCTATTTTCTCCTTTAAGGAATTAAGACAGCTTTGTGTCTTAAGGGGTCTGAAGACAGGTCCTTCCCCTACTACAGACCACCTTAGAGAGATCTTCGACCAGTCTGAGACTCTAAAGACCTCTAAGGCAGACCCCACAGGGAATGCTGAAGGAGGCCATCCTTCTGAGGATGACACTGCAGAAGCCCCTGTCCCTATAGTCCTGGTAGATGAGGAAGCCCCCATCACTGGAGCTCCTCAGACAGATGAGGAGGAGGAAGAGGAAGAAGAGACAGAAGGGGGGAGCAGTGAGTCTGATGATGACAGAAATAGTCAGGTGCTGGTCAGTAGACTGAACCAGGCTAACTTAAGCCTATTTGGGACGGAATCTGGGAACAACCCATTCAGACCCCCAGGTAGACTTAACTAGAAGCCTAGGAGGAGAAGGACTCGCTCAGGTGACTCTAACAACTCCCATGCTTCTAGAGGTTCTCATGGTCACTCCAGAAGGGAGATGACTAGCCCTCAGAGAAGGAACCATGAGGCCAAAATGAGAGAGGCTGAATTGAGGATCCAGAGACAAGAGTTAAAGGTTGCCCTGGCCCAAGAGAAGCTTGCTAGAGCAAGACAGCCTAGAGAGAGTGGGATAATAGAACCCACTGGTGGCAGCAATATCCACAAGGATAAAGACAGGTCTTTTGATAACAGAAACCTGAGTATGATTGTGCCCCCCCCTACAAAGCTGGGGATGATATCCACAAATGGATGACTGCACTTGAGAGAGCCTGCAAAGTACAGCAGATCCATCAGGAGCAGTGGGCAGCAATCTTGTGGCTCTCCTTTGAAGGTAGAGGCTGAGACAGACTCCTCACAGTTAGTGATGGGGATTCTAGAAACTACCTGGTCCTGAAGAGTGCTCTGATTGATGGGTTAGGCTTAACCACTGAACAGTACAGGTTAATGTTCAGAGACACCCAGAAGACACAGACTCAGGACTGGTCTGAATTTGTTGAATGTGCCACTAAGGCTCTGGAGGGCTGGTTGCTGGGAAGTAAGGTTACTGACTATACAGGATTGTATAATTTAATTATGAGAGAGCAATTCTTAAGTAATTGTCAAAATCAGCTTCTACATCAGCACCTGGTTGACTCTGATCTGACCTCCCCACAAGAATTGGGTAGGAGGGCAGACAAATGGGTCAGAACCAGGATCAGGCCTAAGAACCAGGGTGGTGACCAAAAGAAAGAGACTACCAAGCCTCAAGAGAAGGGTGGGGATAAAAGTAAGGAAAAGACTTCCCCAGGGCCCCAAAACTCCAAGAATGGGGGTGGGTCCCAAGACACTTCTTCAACCCAGAAAAAGCCTTATTGTCATGCCTGTAAACAGGTTGGGCATTACAAAACAGACAGCTGTTTTCCCAAGAATGGCAATAAGGAGAATATACCTCCAGGTAAGGCTCCAACACCTCCTGTCACTGTTAGCAGTGGTCCCCCAGGTGGTGGGAGCACCCCCAAGAATTTGGGTGGGTTTACTTTTGGAGGACAGGTGGACTCTGGCCTATCCAGGTCCCCTAACTCAGATACTCTTGTCTAGGAGACTGGCATGGGGTTTGCCAATTTCACTGCTTGCCCAAACACTTTGAGCAAGTATAGACAGGAGCCCCTCATCAATGGTTTGAAAGTTGAGGCCGTGAGAGACACAGGGGCTAGCATCACCATGGTGGCTGAATGTCTAGTCCCCTCAAGGCAACTTTTACCTGATGCCAGATATCAGGTGACAAACATTGATGGCATAGAAACCAATCATCCCATGGCAGTAGTCAATCTTAGCTGGGGAGGTGTCACTGGCCCAAAGAGAGTGGCAGTGTCAGCAAACTTGCCTGTAGATTGCCTACTGGGTAATGATTTGTAAATCTCAGCCTGGGCTGAGGTTGAACAGCAAACCCATTCTAGAATGGTAAATCTCCATGGAAAGGTTAGTGGGGCTGTGATGGCTACAGCCCCAATCCAAGATGTCCTTCCTGAAAAGGTTGAGAGGGCTGAGCAAACCTCAGCCCCATCTTTAGCTAACTTCCCTCCTGAAAAGGTTGGTGGGGCTGTGATGGCCACAGCCCAAACTCAAACTGATACCTGGGTAGTGAAGCCTGAAATGATGGATCACTCCACCCAAACTGAGAGCATTGAGGAGGAAGAGAAATCTCCCTCCCACCAGACTTTAGCAAAGGATCAGCCTCCTCAGGGAACTGATCTTACCCCTGATGAAGGAACTGTCCCAGAGGTTGTTAGGCCTGGCCTGACAGAGCCTCTGATGGCAGTGGACCCTTCTCAGGTGGAACCCAGTCTGGAGCAGGTAACCTGCCCCTCTCTACCTTGCCTTACTCAGCCCAGGGCTGCAGAGGACAAGAAGGACAGCGAGACCCAAAGGGGCCCCTGTCAAATAAAGCACCCCCATCAACAGATTAGGGGCACCGAAACTAGTAGCCCTAGTGAGGTGCAAACTTTAAAAACTCCTGAGGGATCCCCCTTAAAAGTAGTTAGGGACCTCCCCCAGATGGATATTGTTGGGCACAGCCAAACCTGGGACCCTAAGGGCCCAAACCTGAACTGTCCCTCCAGTAAACCAAACAGAGGGACTCAGCCTCCAGCTTTAGGTAGCCAGAGGTTGACCCTGAGAGCACAGTGCAACTCAGTCAAGGAAAGAAAGGCACACATGGTGGAGAGTGATTGGAGGAAGCTGAATCCTACAGAGGAATCTAACTTCAGTACTCCATCCCAACACCAGCCTTTAACTTTGCAAAGACACACCACAGGTAGAGATTCCCTATGGTGGAGCCCCTCAGATACCCTTAGGGTGAGGGATTGCTTAGTGGACCATGAGACAGGGGGTTACCAAGCCAGAGCTGGTACTTCCTTATATGGCCACTTAGGCAATATAGGCTTACCTGGTCAAGGATAGCCTTATCTCCTTTCGTGTGGGGGGGGGGGGGGGGGGGTTATGTAGGCAGGTGGATATCTGACTATGGTTACCCCCAAACATTTTGCCTGGTGTTTAGCTGATTTTTGACATAGTTGGCCTGGAATCCTGCTATTCAGGGCCCCAGGCTGATTGCTCTCGCCTTAAAATGGACTCCATGTACCTTAGGTGCATTACGAATTGGAAATGGTTCACCTTATTGGCCCCTGTAACAGTGTACCCTAGGTACCCAGGGCATAGGTGTTTCCAAGGCCTACCAGGGGCTGCAGCATGTATTGTGCCACCCCTGGCCTGGCCTCCATATTTGACACAACTGGCTGATCACTCAGCTGGGGTAAGTTGGTGCAATCACCTCTTACTTAGATATAGTATCCCTATATCTAACCTTAAACTGGACACATATGTTCTTATCAGCCACTCCTATGGAAGGCCTTATCAATCCTGGCGGCAAAGTGCTTGGAAATATGTGAGATGGTGCTCTAGCATGAGCTGAGCCTGTCTGTAGCTGTCGGGAACCACTCCCTTAGCTGTTCCGGGATATTGCCATACCATATACTCTTAAGTGCATTATAATCCTCGCGGTTATTTGCTATCTTTGGTTTGGCTTTATCAAAACATGTCGAGTAAGGTGTCATACGAATTGGAATACTATCCCCTCGACAGTTCTGTCGACGGGGATAGCATTCCACCCTTCTAGAGGGACACGACATGTGTGTAGCCTTAACCCCGGTTAAAGTTAATCAGAGCCTCAGCATCACAAAATGGATGCTGCCACCACAGACACAAGTCTGACCTCCTGCTGCTGGGAGTCCTTCCAGCGAGGGAGGCTTGGACAAAGGGTTTCCTGTCTTGGGAGGTGCGAGCACCACCCCAGACAGGGTTTTGTGTATTGGGTAGGACAGGGCTGAATAGATTGAGACATGCCCAGGGCACACAAGGTGTCCCCGTGCATAAGCCAGTCCAAACCGGTCCTGGGACTTTCCAGACCCAGGCCTAGCAAGGAGCTGGACAAAGGAAAGGGGGTGTAACCGCCCCCCTTCCTGGTCCCACCCAGAGGAGGGACCTAGTAGGTGATCCACCCCTCAGATTTAGAATAAGAGTGGGAGCAGTGCCATTGCACAGCAGGTCATCCTGAATCAACTTTAAACGAAGAAGAAGACTGGACTTCGACATTCTGCTGCACAGAAGACTGAAGAGAATCTCCCGTGTGGCCTAGGAGTGGCCACCCTGTGAAAGCAGGTACCAACCAGCGAATCGACGTCTGCTTTGCCGCCGCCTCCCGCCGGAGCCCGAGCCCAGAGCCTGACAAGACCCAGACTCCCAGACTTTTCACAGCCCGATCCACAGTCCCTGCAAAGAAGGGACCCGTGGAGGCACCGAGAGACGTGGGACCGGACTTCTTGGAATACACCCGAAGAGCTGACAGCGCAGCACCAGAGGCATCCTCGACGTTTTATTTATTTATTTATTTATTTATTTATGCGATTTTATATAGCGCGAACTTTACCCGAAGGTGTCAGAGCGCTTTACATAGGACCCAGTTTCAACCATAAGGACTGATAGTTACAATCGGAAAAACAGATTTGCAAAATTTTGACTTACATAAGAACCAGTTGAAAACATACGGATTTAGGATTACATGCGTTATAAAAAATTTAGGATTATATGCGTTACAAAAAGGTACAAACAGAGAAAAAAATTGCAAATGAAGATAGCAATACGGTCTACTGCATATACTAGTGATTAGAGTTATCTCTATATACATAGGGAAGGGAAACACATGGATATACTCTAAAAGTCACATAGAAATGGAAGAGAACACACGTTGTGCTTTGGGGACTGAGAACCCCCACCACCGAGCAGCCCTTGCACCGAAGATCAGCCCCCCAGCATCTCCACGATCTGCGTGGGGCCCTTTTGCATTGTGCCACTCGACACGCCATCCCGGCCACTAGCCACGTGGTCAGCGGCCATCTTGGCGATGAAACCGAAGAACTACACTGCGGGTCTGGTTGCTCCAGACTTGCCCTCGCTCCTGTAAAAAGGAGCACCCGCTCTGACCTTGCTGGTCCGAGTAACAAGCCTTTTTCGATTCCTGCGTTGCTTGCATTATCCAAGGCCTGTTTGCTACAATCAAGTTGCCGACACCGCCAACAGCGAGAAGCCTGCGTGGGACAGCTCGTGACCGACTCCTGGACGTCCTCGACCCCCGATGTCCTCGTGGCTGCAGAGAGAAGCTACACCTCAACGCCTGTTTGCACCCAACATCGCCTGGTTCCAATCTGGTTCCACTGTAGTCACTGGCTAGTGACTTTGAACATTGTCCCCTCTGCTTTCAGGTCTTCACATCTTAAGATCCACCCTTAGATCCACCGGAACTCTTCACATCGAGCCGCCTGCAGCATCTTCAGCTCCAAGCACCATCGACCAGCGTGACGAAACCCGACACTACTTCGACCCTATGCACCCGCTTCCTGTGGGTGAGGTAACTCAGCTCCGCCTGAGTTCCTACACTGGTACACATCTCTAGGGCCTGTGTCTCAAGTTTCAGCTTTCTAGGTCCCTCGGAAGGTTCCGAACTAACTAACTTTGTACTTTTTACGCACCATAGACTTTGCATTGGTGAGTGCGTGCACTTTAAACACTGCACCCGAGTCCCGCGGGCCTTTCCCGACTTAGTCACTGCTAGTCCCGATCAGCTCCAGCGATTCCCAAGGCCCTAGGCCTGTTTCCTTTCTGATTGGTATCTCTTATACCACTTTCTTAGTATATGGTTTAGTTGGCCCCTAGGGCTCATCCATATTGTGCAACTTTTGTGTATTTTAAACTGTCTTGTGTTTTAGCGCTTGTGCTTCTGTGCTAATAAAGAGTCCAGGGGATACTTTTAGTTAATAAATCTATATATATTTTCAATATATATCTGTGTGGTGTCCTTTCATTTGGTATTCAAGGGGGTTGTGTATGGTAATACAGCTGGCTTCACGTGCCTTTCAGAGTTTAGCCTAAGACTGCTTTGTCCACGTTACCACTAGGATAACTGGTCTATAAGGTTGACTTACAACCGATCATCATAAGGGTTGCTTGGCATGGTACAAAGTGATCACTAGAATTAGTGAGCATTATATACCAAGCCAACTTCTCACAATGGTGATGGATCAAGCCCTGATCTTTGGACTGGGTAAGAGTGGTCTGCTTAATTCAGACACTCTGTTCATCCCCACCCCCTTTTTTTAATCGTTTTTGGCCACTATAGGTGTGGCAGGGTATACTCAGACATGAGTCCCTTGCTCACTGCACCATCAGGATTCAAGCAAGCCTTGCCGACGACGGCTGAAATGCCAGAAACCGGTCCCCGGAAGCTTGTCTCCTTTCCGGTGAACAATTGGCTTGGTAGTTTGGTCTGCCCTGTTCCCATGATGCACTGGGCCAGGGACAGACTAATTGCATATAGCCAGGTTCTGAGCTGGGATGGTGCAGTGAGCTAAATAACGGTGATGGATCAAGCCTTGATCTTTGGACTGGGTAAGAGTGGTCTGCTTAATTCAGACACTCTGTTCATCACCACCCCCTTTTTTGAATCGTTTTTGGCCACTATAGGTGTGGCAGGGTATACTCAGACATGAGTCCCTTGCTCACTGCACCATCAGGATTCAAGCAAGCCGGGCCGACGACGGCTGAAATGCCAGAAACCGGTCCCCGGAAGCTTGTCTACTTTCCGGTGAAGAATTGGCTTGGTAGTTTGGTCTGCCCTGTTCCCATGATGCACTGGGCCAGGGACAGACTAATTTGCATATAGCCAGGTTCTGAGCTGGGATGGTGCAGTGAGCTAAATAACGGTGATGGATCAAGCCCTGATCTTTGGACTGGGTAAGAGTGGTCTGCTTAATTCAGACACTCAGTTCATCACCACCCCCTTCTTTGAATCGGGAGGGGGAGAGGGGCAGCGAAAAGTCTCTCAAGTTTGAGTTATGGTATGTCAGCTGCGCCGTGTACCTTGCGCCACTCTATAGTACAGCTCCAGGTCCGTTGCACCCAACCCTCCTAGATGGTATGACAAAGTGAGAACTCACCATTGGACCCGAGCCTGTTTACCCGCCCATGCCAACCGCACCATGGATTTATTGAGCCTAGTGAAAAAGGAGCGTGGTAATACTATCGGTACATTAGTAAACAGGAATAAAAATCTGGGTAGCACCACCATCTTCATAATAGATACTCTACCGATCAGCGATAGGGGGAGCCCGATCCAAGTTTCAATGTCATCCTCTAGTTTATTTACCGCTGTGCCATAATTTTCTCAGAAAACTATTTCACAGTCCGTATGTAATCTAATGCCTAGGTAAGGGGAAAGGCTATGGACTTAGACCAATTAACCTTTAATCCGGAAAGCGCCCCAAATTGTACCACCTCTCTCAGGACCGGGGACAGGTTGTTTTCCGGGTCTCTAACGTAAAGCAGTGTGTCATCCGCATAAGTGGAGACTACTATCTTATAGGTGGGAAAACTTACCCCCCTGTGGCTGTGGTATTCCCTGAGCGCACACGCCAGGGGCTCAGCGACCAAGGCACACAGCGTAGGTGACAAAGGGCAGCCCTGGCGGGTCCCCCTGGAGATGGGTATAGTGTCGGTAACTAAGTCTCCCAGCCGGATCCGCGCAGAGGGCGCGCTATACAGCACACCAATCATGTGCAAGAAGACGGGGCCCAGTCTGGACAATACTTGTCGCATAAATGACCACTCCACAGAGTCAAATGCCTTCTCCATGTCTAGGAATACGGCGATAGCACTAGTGTCCGGTCGGACATGTTGCATTGTGCCAAATTATAAGTAAGGTTTCTGTCGGGGACAAACCTCGCCTTTTCCGGGGCTACTAATTCCGGGGTCAAAAGGGCCAGAGGAGTAGCTAAGATCTTCGCAAACAACTTAGTGTCCACGTTTAACAAGGAAAGCGGACGGTAAGATCCACATTCCTCCGGGGGTTTACCTGGCTTGAGAATAGCCACCAAAATAGCTTCTCTCATTGATTGTGGCATTTGCCCTGTAACGCACATACCATCGAACAGCTCTATTATGTGTGGGAGCAAGATATCTATGAAGGTCTTGTAAACATTCACTGTAAGGCCATCAGATCCTGGGGCAATGTTTGCCTTCATTCCAGCTAGTGCTTCCAAAATCTTGTCTCTTTCTATGGGGAGAGACAGATATTCCCTATGCGTATTGGTTAGGAAAGGTAGTTGAATGTGTTCCAGATAGTTCAATATTTCCTCATCCATATTAGACTGGCGTGACGCATACAGGTTTGTGTAATACTGTTTAAAGCAGGGAGCAATCTCTGCCTCATCAATAAGTAGTTCACCCCTCTCCAAACGGATCATAGTGATGGAAGTCTTTCTCCTTCTATCTTTCAGGATATTAGCCAATACTGATCCAGGCCTATTGCCCTCTCCGTATGTACGAGCTGTGGCATATTTCCCCAAATGCTGCACTTCACTGAAGGCAGCCTCATGATACTCCTCGAGTAATGTCTTCATTTCCTCAGTGAATTCCTCATTCATCCCGAACTGTTGCCTGTCCTCCAAATCCCCCAATTTAAGCTCCAAATTCGACAGTCTCTGTCGAATATCCCGAAGCACCCCGGAGAGCTTGAACATGGCTACCCCTCTAATATACACCTTAAACGCTTCCCAGACCATTTGGAAACTTTCCACAGACCATATGTTAGTGGCAAAAATGACTCTATAGCTTCTGCGATCGTTTCTTTAAAAAGGGTGTCCAACAGCGAGTAAGGGGGGAAACGCCATGTGAATGGGGGAATAGTCTACTTAGGAGTGGTCAAGATCAGCAAGATGGGGGAGTGATCGGACAAGGTACGCGGTAGAACCTGACAAGAACGGATCTGGGACATAAGAGACGATGACATAAACCAATAATCAATTTGTGTGTGTAGGTTATAGTAAGCGGAGTAGTGTGTGGGCGGAGGTCGCTCTGCTCAACCCCTAGTAAGATGTCAGTTTGGTCACTATCTCGACCTCCGAGAGCAGTACCTTCTTATTGCCTCCACCACCAAGCCACATAACAATGCAACAGATATCAATGTGTGAACCCCAGCTTAGTGTCAAGTAGCTTTTGACAGCGCACTTACTAATTCCTGCTTCCTGTGACCCCCATGTGAACAGCTAAAGAATCACACGTTTGCTGCCATCGCACGGTTACCTAATAACAGTATTCAGTCTATTGGGAGCTATTCAAAGTGGAAAACCAATAAGTGTCAGCTTCAATACAGCATTATATACAATACCAACAGATCTCCCCCCGCCCCTCCCCGGTCCCCAAGTTTACAGAATACTTATCAAGTGTGCGCCATCAAAGCAGACTCAGTCCTGTTCCTCCAGTGACCCTCCAGCCGCTTCCTCCAGAAGCTGCAGCTCCGGACTTTGCCTCTGATTCTTGTTCCAGTCTTTAAGCGCCGTCTGAAGAGCCTGAGGGTCTATAAAGATATGTGATCTACCTTTCCTGTTTACGCGCAGCTTGGCCGGGTATAACATTGCATAGTCCAGAACTTAACTCCCGCAACTGCTTCTTCATGGGGACAAATTGCCTACGCGCCTCCTGCACTTGGACGGTGAAGTCCGGATAGAGTGAGATGTTGGACCCTTCATATGGCAGCGTTTGTTTGTCCTTTTCTGCGCGCAGAGCCACGTCCCTGTCTCGATAGTTCAACAGTTTTGCAATGATTGGGCGTGAAGGAGCGCCTGGCTGGGGTTGAGGTCCCAAGGAGCGGTGCTCTCTTTCCACCACAAACATGTACGAGAACACCTCCACACCCAATAGCTCCACTAGTAGCTTCTCCACAAAACGCTCCATGTTCCCAGTTTGTGTCATCTCCGGAAGGCCTGTGATGCGTAGGTTACAGCGTCTTGAAAGGGCCTCAAGCTACTCTGTTTTGTCCTGCAGCACCTGCATGATCTTGCCGAGCTTTTTATGGTCTGTGTCCAACGTAGTTTTGGGTTTCTTCGACTTCCGTGAATCGTCGTTTGGACATGTCTAGCCTTGCGGCGTGTTTGTCCAGCCGCTCCCCCATCCTGTCCATCTGAAATGAGAAGGCGTCAATCTTCGTGCCCAAGGAAGAGATGCCACTCTGCAGTCCTTTCTCCATTGATAGCAATAGTCTGCGAATAGCCTGCTCGCCTTCTGTCGGGGAAGCAGGCCTGATCTCCTACCCTAAGGCTGGGTCATGAGATTTAGAGCGCTTCTGGTCAAAAGTCAGCTTGGACTGGATTCTATCCGATTTGCCCATCATCCCTGCTGATGGAGCGGGGCTATAGGCAAGGCGGCGCAGAGATTGTCTTCAGCGATCAGGTGTTAGAGGGGACTGAAGACTCCCGTTCGGGCTGCGGGCCGTGGAACCCCCCTACACTCAAATGATGCACGATGTGTGTCCCAGCGCTACGATGCGTACCTATCACAGTGAACCATATCCAGTACAGCTCGCACCGTCACCTTCACAAGGGTTGTTGGACTGTGCTGCTGCTCCTGTGATTATGTAGTTGTGCGACCCCGGATGCCCTGCAAGAAACTCTGTGCCGCGCAGTGCCCTATCCACTCCCCTCTGCAGGGGTCTGAAGCATTCAGAGTCTGACAACTGGGTCCGTCCCTGCAGGGGTAGGGTGATCACCTCACTCTGTGCGCCCCCTCTGTGGCACCCACCTCTGTCCTGCGCAGCTCGGTCTCCCAGGTCTCACCTCTGAGAAATGGCGCTGCAGGAGCGTATTTCTTTGTGTCTGTCTGGACGGAGCCGTAGTTGCCTTTCCCCAGACACAAATGCTGT
Organism: Lissotriton vulgaris; assembly: GCF_964263255.1. Classification (NCBI taxonomy): domain Eukaryota; kingdom Metazoa; phylum Chordata; class Amphibia; order Caudata; family Salamandridae; genus Lissotriton; species Lissotriton vulgaris. The sequence goes on from NC_141694.1 coordinate 585,042,407, forward strand.
TTAGCGTGGCCCTCCGCAGGGTCTGGGTTCTGCACCCGTCCCGATGCCAAGATTTGTGCAGTGCTCCAGTTCCAACTTTCAGCCCACCAGACTACAGCCCCCACCGAGGACCACTTTGTGCAAACTCTCCCTGAGACCCGGTCACTACCTCCATCTTGCCTCAACAACCTGGTGACCCAGCATCTCCTATATCCTCTGTGCTGCAATTTTAGCAGATACTGCAATCAACTAGGAGCCTCCAAGGTCCCACACTCCGGTATTGCGCCCCCACCTTACACCTCAGCCATTGCCTATCACAGTTAGTCTCTATATTGTGCAGGCCTTTCAGGGACTCCAACTTGCTGAATGTGTTGTTCCATCTAATTGCAGGCAAGTTGGCAGCCCCTTCTGCTCACCAGGCCGTACCTTTCGCAAAATAAAACCTGCTCGGATTGAACTCTTCAACGTGTAACTTATTAACCAAATGTTGTGAAAAATGAACAGTGCAGGACTAAAAGGGGACAAGATGAACACTGCACAAGCGCGTGCTGGGTGTGTTAGAGTAGGCCTAAAATGCACATGACTAATGTAGGAAATAAGATAAAAGTCGAGAGTTTATTTTTCACTAACAACTAGAAAAAATAAGCAGCGCGTAAGAAAAGGGAGCTATATTCTGGCGAGATGGAACAAGATCAAAGTCAAGGGCCACCGAGAGAGATGTCTACAGTTACTACTGAGCCATCTGATTCCTTCACCATCAATGAAGTTGAATTGGCCATAAAGAGTGTAACCCCAGGAAAGGCAGCAGGGCCGGACGGCCTCCCCGGTGATCTATTTCTACACGACCCCCCATTATGGGCCAACTTCATCACCCTTCTTATGAACCTAATTGCACGGGGACATTCGGTCCCTAAGTTGTGGAAGGGAGCTGAAGTCGTAACCATATTTAAGAAAGGCGCCAGGGAGGACCCTGCAAACTACAGGCCGATTAGTTTAATCGATGCGGTTCAAAAAGTAGTGGGCAGGGTTATTTGCCCACATGCATCAAAGAAAATTGCATTTGCAATCGGTGCGAATCGCATAATTTGGCCGTTTGCGAATGCAATTCATGTGTTTGGGATGCATCAAGTTTAAAGTGTTTTTTTGCAATTTTAGGAATCGCAAATGTAATTGCGATTTCCAAAATAAATCACTAAAGTTGCGATTCGCATTTTTTTGTGAAAAAATTCTATGCTTGAAAAATCGCAATTTGTGATTTGTTAAGAAATCGCAAATTCTTAAAATTAGAAGAAGTCAAACCTTGTGGTAATTTTTCAAACTTTACTCACAACAGGTGTCAATCATCAGGACTGCATATAAGGACCTCAGAGACCATTACAGTGCTTTTCAGAATGGCAGCACTTTTCTTTTTGGCTCTCAGGCAGAGGTTGAGAGTAGCTGCAGAATGGAGGGGAAGGCTGATACAAGAGAGAATCTTCAGAGTGCGCATAATCTTACTAGGGTAGACTTAAGCAGAGATCTATGAAAGGTATAGGCTCAATGCTCATTTAATTTTAGATTTAATTCAAGAATTGGACCCAATCTTACAGAGGCAAATACGCAGGACACAAGCTATACCAACCCATGTTCAGGTATTGTGTTCACTGCACCTCCTTGCTTCTGGGTCATTTCAGGGTGTAATAGCCATTGCTGGTGGTGTCTGCAAGAGTTCACTTTCCAGATTTTTTAATGCCTTCCTAAATGCCATGTTGCAAAGAATAAGGCATCACATAAAATTTCCTAGTTCACAGCAGGATTTGTTGAAAACCAAGTTCGATTTCTATAACATGGCTCATTTACCACATGTCATTGGCTGTGTAGATGGCACACATGTTCCCATTTGCCCATTCTCTGAAAATGAGTATATTTTCCGCAACAGGAAATGCTTCCATTCTCTCAACATTCAAGCCATTAGTAATTCTAAAACTAGTATCACAGACATAGTTGCAAGTTACCCTGGAAGTGCCTATGACTCCTACTTTTTAGACACAGTGCCATCCATGCTCGGCTGCTTGCAGGTCAATTTTGAGATGGATACTTGCTTGGTAAATATAATTTTACAAATTGAAACACACTCTTCTTTTATGTAGACACATGTCTTCCTTGCATGTTAACTGTCTTTCTCATTTTTTTTTTTAAACTTTATTTTTTGTTGCAAAGCTAGACATTGTACATCTTTTCAGTCTAGGTTACCCGCTAGTGCATAGAGCGACATGTTTCATTTTCAATATAACATAAGTATAGCACGGCCATTTAGCCCACAACCTGGAGGTCGGGCGGCGTTAGTAACCATTGCCGTGATCTGCAGTTGTGCGGAAAACCCTAGTCTCTGCTTTTTGAAACGTCTAGCATCTGCTTTTATTTTTTGGAACATATGTTGTTGGCTTTCACTTGTGACGCACAACACTTGACATTTCGGTTTAAATACAGGATACATTCAGATATTCTTTGCAATGTACATCTCTGTTTCATACATCAGGCCAACTTCAGTTGTCCTTTGATCACAGCTAGAGAGACATCAACACATCGGGCCATTGGTGCTCCCGAAAATCAACCTCAAGGAAGAGGGAAAACTTTATGTCATTTACATTTTTTCCGTCCCCTTCGTACCAGTTGATAGCTATATATGGTCCACAGCCCTTTCTCAATTTTTGAAGGTGATAGTGCCTATGCAGTGAGGTCTCACATTTTAACTCCATACCTCAATCCAACTACGAGGAAAGAGCAGCAGTATAACCAGGCTCACATAACAACCTGCAATGTGATTGAGAGAACCTTTGGTGTGATGAAATCTCAGTTCCGCATACTGCATAAGACTGGTGGAGCATTACAATATCGTCCAGAGATTTGTTGCAAAATAGTAGCTGCATGTGCAATGCTGCACAACTTAGCAACCGAGAGAGGCATAGAACTGGATGAAGAAGATGTATTACCTCAAAATGACAATCAGCCTACACAACCCCATGCAAGACTACATGGACCAGAAGCAGCAGAGGGAAGAAGGAGAAGGGCAGAGATAACACATCATTACTTCTGAAAGAGGTAGGAAGCACACAAGACAATGTTTGGATTAACTGTAAATTATTAAATAAATGCATTTCCTGCATGTAAAGTGAATGTTTCACCATGAATTTAGAAAAGTTTTATCCTGCATTTTAATAATGAAAAATATTACACCATAAATTATTTGGGCATTTTACTCATAAAAAAGTGGCTTGACAGAAATTATGTTATTTCTTACGTCCACGCACACCTAATGCCTTCACTGCATTTTTGCAATTGCCCATGCGCATGTTGCTGGCATCATTCTGTTTTCTATTGCTACGGCGTGTCCCAGTTAAGCAATGCTCAAGTATGCCACTCACAGTACTTCCTGCTCCACTATCCTCCAGTGGTAGCTGGTTATCAGGAGCTGCATTGCTATGTGAATTATCAATAGATTCATGGAGTGTCCCCATTCCCTTTGCAATCTCTGCAAATATTTTCTTCATATCCAACTGCATGGAAAGTGTCTGTTTGCAGAGCTGAGCTGTACAATTGGAAAGGCGAGACATTTGCCTGTTATGACCCTGCATGCAGGTCATTAGTCGCAGGTGTTTTTTTCTACTTTCATTTTGCTGGTTTTGTATCACTGTGCACATGGTCTCTAAAGAAGTGGCAATGCAGTGCAGCTTCTCTGACGATGTTTCATGGCCTGTCTTAATTACATTTATCATTCTGCTCATATTGTTGTGCATGGCACCAATTTGTTTGCTGATATGTCCAAGTTTACCTTTCATGATTCTAATGTCTTTGCCTTGCAGGCGCTGCACCTTGAGGATTTTGTCTTCCACAAGACTGCCGGTGCTGGTGCCCTCTCCAACTCTGCCACTATCTGATACATGAGCACGGCGTATACAAAACTGCTGAAGTCTCCTTCACCTACTCAGCCTTGTGTTAGTGACTGTTGGAGTAGGTTGAGGTTGCCTTTCAGAAGCATTTCCAATGTGTTCCTCTTCAGAATCACTTTGAAGCAGTTGACGCACTCTCTGTCTTTCACCTCTGTTTCTTGGCCTTCTTGAGTGTTTAACTCCCTCAAATCACGTTCAATTATTTCCTGAAGTGTTTCTATGGTTGAAAAAGTGCAAACATGATGTTATTTGAGAATTTGCACTTTAGAAAAATGTTTCAAATAAAGGTTGAGTTACATTAAAATAACATATTCCCTGTCTACTTCTGTCTCATTTTTAAATGTAAATGAATTCAAGTGATTTGTATTGTTAAATAATATTTATGTCAGAAGAAAACTACATCTCCCATGATGCACTGCTTTCAGACTTTCAACTGTTAAAATCTTGATTTGAAAACGAAAAATAAGTACTACAATACTGAAGAAACATTTCAGCAAGTACAACTACTTAGACAACCCTCTTGCACTCTCATTGCTCACTTCAAAAAACAAAAAATATTAACAGTACACTTACCTTCAGAAGGGGTAGGAAGATCTGAAGTATCAATGTCTATCAATCCAACTACAGCCCCAGTCAACAGTGTGCCTTCCACCATGTCTTCCAGTGGGGTGTTGGGTCTATCCCGGGGGGAGGGGGGCTACCACCAGTTCTTTGTGCTGTTTTAATCCTGGTTGCTAACCTCTCTTTTGCACGACTGCGCAGGTCATACTATCTTTTTTGTAAATTATTAATGTCACGATGTGCTACACCAACTGCATTAACCATTGCTTGGATAGCAAGCCATAGATTTCTTTTAACAGCTTCTGGAACCTTCAGAGACTGCTTCCCAAAAAGTTGTTCCTGTCTCTCAGTCACCTCCTCAATGAGAATTTCCAACTCTTGGTCTGAAAATTAAATTTTCCTTTTCTTGGCTGGCCCCTCTTCAACAGGATTTTCATTTGCCATTTCTCCACAGATTTCACAAACACAGACTGCAGCAGCAACCTCCAGGGAAAGCTCCAAAAGCCAACTGCCAAACCTCTACATCAAACCAGGGAGCGGCTGTGACTAATTGCTGTACTGGCTTCCAGGCTGTTAACTCAATGAGACTCATCATGTGTACGTTTTCGCATTTTGCGAATTCGCAAAATGCGAATTCGCATATTTCTTGCGATTCGGTAAAAAATGCGAATTTTACCGAATCGCAAAAAAATAGTGAAATAATTGATGCATTGGAAATTGCGATTCTTTATTTGCGATTCCTTAATTTTCGCAAATAAGGAATCGCAAATTACAACGTTGATGCATGTGCCCAATTGTCTCTAGAATAGGGTCTTGGATTGAGGAGGGGAACATTTTGACACACTTCCAGGCGGGTTTCAGGGAAAGGGTGGGTACGGTGGACAATGGTTTTCTGATTCTTTGCGGTTTACTGGAAAACTGTTTCCATCGAGAAAGGAAGTTTATACCTGGCCTTTATTGACCTGAAAACCGCTTTCGATTTGGTGCCCCATGCAAGGCTATGGCAGGTTCTAAATGACATGGGCTTCCCACGTTATCTTCTTGAGTTTGTCAAAAAGCTCCACGAGGAGAATTTTGCAAAAATCAGATGGGGGAGCCAGGGACAACTGACTGGCAGGGTTCCTGTGAACAGGGGGGTCCGCCAGGGCTGTGGGATGTCACCGACCTTGTTCTCTCTTTTTATAAATGGGTTGGTAGCCCATTTGAGAGAGAGCCCGGCCAATGCCCCGGTCCTGGCGGTAGAGAAAACACTTACCCTCCTTTTCGCAGATGACACCCTGCTGATGGCCAAAACCCCTATGGGGCTACAGAAACTGTTGGATAGTTTTAAACTGTTTTGTGATTCCCGGGGTTTGCTTATTAACACCTCCAAAACCAAGCTGATGGTATTGTCAACATCTAGAAAACTAAGGAGGATTAATATTACCCTAGACGGATCTCCACTAGAGGTAGTGGAGGCGTTTGACTGTCTGGGTATCAGGGTGAATAACCGAATGAAGTGGGACTCTCAAGTGTCTAAAATGCTCCTAAATCTTAAAAGAGCGTCAGGGGCAATTCTGAGAAACCAACAAATCTCAATTAGTAAACGTATAGCCCCGGCTCTCGTGGTATACAAAGGGAAAGCGTTAGCCTCCGCAGTGTATGGCTCAGAAATGTGGGGGTTTGAAAATACCACGGAACTGGTTAAAGAATAATTGCAGGCAAGTTGGCAGCCCCTTCTGCTCACCAGGCCGAACCTCAGCTCATGGAGCCCCCAGTGTTCTCCAGCCCCCCCGCGCCGCCACCACTCAACAGTAGGTGTTCGCCTCAGCACTCACGGCTCCAGCCGCACCGCTCTTGTTAGGAGAGAGAACGGGGGGAGGGGGCGGCCACGCTCCTCACCGCTATTGTGGCAGGCAGTCCAGTGTAGTTGGTGCCGCTGCAACAGTCCCTCGTTCCTGCCACCTAGCAGCGGCAGTCCCGCTAACGATGTCTGCACAGCAGTTTGCCACTCGCACAGGTCCGGCTCTTGGGTGAGGATGTGTCCTTCTCGTCCTGGCTCACGACGCCGCACGCACTGCGACGTAGCTCCGCCCAGTTCCTCACTGCAAATCGAGGATCAACGGCATTCTGACCCGCGGCTGCCATCTATCGATTCGTAAGCACGGGGGGTCTTAATGTCCGAAAAGGAGATCCTGTGGGCAACCTATGGCGGGGTCACCATTACCAGTCAGGATTCCAGCGGTGTTAGGCAGGATATCTGGAAGATAATAATTCTGCACACCGAAGCTCGAGGCTCAAGCGGCCATCTTCACCGCGAGCCAAGCTCTGCCCCCAACACCTATAGTTGCTGTAGTTACAGGAATACTGATGCTGGTATTAATATATAAGTGTTGTAAGTGCAAGAAACGAAAACTAGATACTAAACGAAGAGCAAGAAGGAGAAAGAAAGAAGAAATAGAATTGTAGGATAGATGGAGTTATGTTGAAACAAAAGAAAACTACGGTCTTCTAAGCAGTATAAATGATGACAATCAGATTTTTGGGTTGTGTTTTTATGATGGCTCAAGTCGCCATAAAAGGGAGAATTGATGGAGCGGGGCTTTCGCGAAATAAAACCTGCTCGGATTGAACTCTTCAACGTGTAACTTATTAACCAAATGTTGTGAAAAATTAACTGTGCAGGACTAAAAGGGGAAAAGATGAACACTGCACAAGCGTGTGCTGGGTATGTTAGAGTAGGCCTTAAATGCAAATGACTAATGTAGAAAATAGGACAAAAGTCGAGAGTTTAGTTTCCACTAACAACTAGAAAATAATAAGCAGTGCGTAAGAAAAGGGAGCAAATGAAAGCATTCAAAAAGCGTTTAATAGTGAAGTTTAATAAAATGATAAATAACACTTGTAATTGTTTCCTCTAGAAGTGTACTTACTGCCCTGCAGAAAAGGCCTAAGAGTCTTTTTAGAATTAATACAGCATATTAGAAATGTAGAAAGGAGAAAGGAAATGTGATCTGTCCTTCGCAAGTTCCTGTGATGACATGATTTGAGCTGTATTGTACTTGATGAGCAATTCACATTTATTTAGATAAAGCATTTCTAACTTTGAAAAGGTGTTTGTCATTTTAATGTCATTTTCTTAGCCTTATGAAATGACTATTTTGATGATATTTTAGACATTCTAATATTATTTTGCCAAATCCCTGATTAACTAAACAAAGATTCATTGCCAAGAAAAGGATAAATAATATGAACAAATTGGTCAGTTTGGTTTAAACTCACCCAGAGTGACTGGGACTGTAGGGTATTGAATTGGTTCCAGATGATTAAACTTTGTCAGTTCCTGAAAGCTGGATCACACACAGTTCACTTGAAAAAACCCTCTAACTGTGCAATCAGAAAAAGAAATGTAAAACACAAACCTTCAGAATAAAATAAGCAGCAAATTGTAAGAAGATATAAGTTGACATTGACCTCTGTCTCTGAATGCAGAGCAAATGTGAAAGGATAAAAACAAGACGTAGAGGAATCTATTATTCATTGACTTTCTAAGTCAACGGTACACTTGTTTTTTGACAGCTCGCCAGAACGGGCCAGTACGCCCTAAAAATATTCCACCTGCATAAAGCCTGACTTGCTACAACAAAAGGGCAAGTATATTTATACTACAACAAAAGGGCAAGTATATTTCTGCGTCTGCGCCCGTCAGCGCTGAGGAGGCGTGGGAGGCGGGAGACTCTGTGCAATCACCACCGCCATTCGCCTATTCTGATCTAGGTGTGTCTAGGGAATTTTTGTTGTCCCGTAATGGGTCCCATCATGTCCACTGCCACGATGTGTTACTTCCCGACAATTGGCATGGCCCCGTTTGTTGTATTCGGTGTCAGCTGACGCTGACCCCTGAGCCCTCCCTGAAAACATCTGTGGATTCCCCTGTCTTACGGGGCGGATTAATTAATGCACGATCTCTTTCCAAGAACGCCCAGAACATCCATGATCTTATCGTCGAGACCAATCTTGACTGGCTCTTGGTCACTGAAACATGGTTAAAACCCTGGTGTAACCCCGACTTAGCCATAGCCCTTCCGCAGAACTTTCTTATCCAACGTTTGGATAGACCTGAATTACGGGGAGGGGGCCTTGCTATCATCTACCGCAACACTCTTAAGTGTTCCTCTCAAGAATTGACAGACATTAATGGGGCAGAGGCGCTAGCATTTTCTTTGGGGATTCACGACTCCTTTACCTTTTCCAGCGCCCTCATTTATCGCCCCCCGGGACCTCCATCAAAGTTCCTGGAAACTGTGGGCGATGTATTGAGTGAACTAGCACTTAGATTCTCCCATTTCACAGTATTGGGTGACTTAAATTTGCATCTAGATTCCCTTAAAGAACCTGGAGTGGGTTGCTTTATGGGCATCATTGCTGTGCTAGGACTCACGCTTTTGAATCGGGAACCCACTCATCAGGCAGGACACTTATTGGATTGCATTTGCTCTAATTCCACCAGCCTGAGAGTCAACCCCCCCAGCCCCCAGACTTGGACCGATCATTTCTTTATTCCTTTTAATATTGTATTGCATTTGGCATCTATCGCCACCCCCATAATGAGCACTAAAAATCCCAAAGCTAAACCCACTCCTAACTGGAAATTACTACCCAGTAGACCTGATGTGGTAGAACAACTAAAATCATACCAGCTCTATCCGACGTTACCTCTGTAGATAATCAGACTTTTTTTTTGTGACTGGATTTCCAGAGCGGCGGCCTTGTTAATCTCACTCAGCAATAATAACCTAAGAACCATTAAGACCAAAAAAAGTGCCCCTTGGTTCTCATTGGCCTTGAAATTAGAGCTGGGAGAGGTAAGAGCACTGGAACGGAGGTGGCGTAGAAACTATGATGCCATCGCCCGTAATACCTATAGGTCAGCGAGACGGAAGTATCATGCTGGAATAAAATCCGCAAAGAAAACCCATTATGTACAGGCCCTTTCCACGGCGGGCCAGGAACAAAAAGAAATCTTCAAGATTGTAAAGGACTTCATGAATCCATCAGCTCTATCGCAGGAGATTCCCCCATCTCAAGATCTTTGCAATGCGATATCTGATTATTTTGAGAACAAGATCCTTACCATCGTGAAGACTTTCCCACCAGGACCAACTGCGTTGGTGGTCTTTGAACAGACAGTGGAGATGAAGACCTCTGCCCGTCTGGAGGAATTTGCCCCGGTATCTCTTGAAGACACCTCTAAGGCTATTCTGGACAGCAAATCTGGATCCCCTTTTGACCCCTGTCCTCCTCCAGTGTTACACACCTTAGTAGAGATGGTTAATCCCATAATCAACAGGATTATTAACTCATCTCTAACTACGGCAGACATTCCCAATGATTGGAAGCTTGCAGCTGTCAAGCCTCTCCAAAAAAAGGCACTTGCTGACCCTACCACTCTCTCCAACCTGCGCCCTATCTCCCTGCTTCCTGTCCTGTTTAAACTGGCAGAAAAGTTCGTCAATAGTCAACTGACAAGCTTTTTGGAGAAGAACAACATCCTCCATCCTAACCAGTCAGGGTTTCGGTCAGAACATTCTACCGAGACGGCCCTGCTTTTTAAGAGCAGAGACCCTCCGAGCGGCCATGGATCAAGGAAAGCAGGCTGTCCTTATCCTACTTGACCTGTCGGCAGCCTTCGATACGGTCTCACATAACATCTTAGTGGACCGGTTGGCTGCCGCAGGGGTAGGAGGGCAGGTCTTGGCCTGGCTTAGGATTTTCCTTAGCAATAGACGCCAAGTCACAGTGTTGGGTCAATATCAATCTGAGGCTAAAGCCGTCAGCTCAGGGGTCCCTCAGGGCTCGAGCTTAAGTCCTGTACTTTTCAACCTGTACATGGTACCCCTAGTGAAACTGATCGCGTCATTCCAGATCAGTTCAATTTCATACGCTGACGACACCCAACTCATTGTGGTGTTGGATAGGGAACGGCCAGGTGCCGAGGAAGATCTTAAGGAATGTCTAGCAGCAACTTTTAAATGGATGACCAACAATCATTTAAAATGTAACGCTGGAAAAACAGAAATCCTGCCATTTGGGAGTCATAATCTGTTTTCCCCAAAAATGTGTTGGTCGGTGGATGCAGAAGCCCCTCCCAACACAATTACATCTGCCCGCAATTTGGGCATCAAATTTGATGACCAACTGTCTTTTAAACATCAGGCGGTGGCAGTAGCTGGGACGTGCTTCCAGATTATAAAAGCTCAGAGGAAGTTCTTTGCCTTACTTCCGTTGTCGGCTAGGAAAACAGTTGCAGTGGCCTTAATAAGTTCCAGGCTGGACTATTGTAACGGCTTATATGCTGGAGTTAACAAAACCGTTTTCCACAGGTTACAAATGGTCCAAATTGCAGCGGCCCGCCTTGTATTACGTTGGCCCCGTAGGTCTTCAGCTTCAGCAGCACTTAACACACTCCACTGGCTGCCAATAGGTAAAAGAATTTTGTTTAAAATCCTTATAATTACCTTTAAGGCATTTCATCAGCAAGGTCCAAAATACCTATGCAATGGTTTCAAAAGATACCATCCGACACGTTGTCTGAGGTCTGCCAGTCAGAATCTACTTACACCTCCTCGATTCAAGCTGGCAACAAAAGGTGGTAAATACCTTTTTGTACTAGGTACCAAGGCCTGGAATAAGCTTCCGCCCCTTCTACAATCACTGTCCCAAGAAACCTCTTTCAGGAAGGCACTAAAAACCTGGGTTTTCTCTTTGTCTGATGCGGCATGTAGGGCGTTGGTGTAATTTGTGGTGTAGAGTGTAAGTCATCCTTTTCCCTCCAACTCTTCCATCTGGGTTGGGTGAGCGCCAAGATACTCCTTGGAGTGAAAGTAGCACTATAGAAGTGTCTCTTACATTACATTACATTACATTACATTTCTCAAGGCCTAATGGCTCCTTAGGCAGACTGAAGAGCTCATCAACAGAGCGATAGAATCAGCAAGGTCTAGGTAAGGTTTAATATGTGACTGGCTGAATCCAGCAAATCACGAACTACCTGAGCAAAGTGTGGTGTGAGGTGGTCTTGGAGGATAGGAACTACCACAGACATCATATTTCACAGGATGTGCGTATGGCAGCATGCTGTATTGAGGAATCTTGCCCTCGACTCCCTGAAAAAGGTCTTTTTTACTTTCAACCTCTAATTGATTGGATTCTCTATCCAGGGTATGAGTTGGAAGGCCCCCGGTTTAGCCTAGTGGTGGATGAGATCTGAATAACAGCTCTCTGAACAGGGGTGAAGGGAATGAATGGCTGAATCATTAGGAACTGGCCTGTATTAACTTGTTGTCGCTCTGTTCACTGATGAAGTAGTGGTAGGGCGTGACCAGGCTTCCCTCACTGCCTCTTATTACTTCATTAAAGGGAAGCAGGGAGAGTTAGGCACATTGAGATTGGTGTGATTGAACACCCCTTGTTTTGGACCAATCAAAATACATTAAAGGGAAGCGTTGTACAGTGTCTGTTAAAATGTTATGAAGATGCTCTAAAGTTATAATGTCTCTGACGCTTTATTCAGAACTAATTTTTCGTGGAGGTGGACCTGGGGATGGATCTATACCCAATTCAGACGTGTCTAGTCCACTGGCTTCCTGAAGAGCTGTATCTATGGAACCAAAAGGGAAGGTCATTAAAGGGTCTTCAATGCGTGCTTGATCTTCATCAGAGTCGGATCCAAATAGGTCATACATGTGGTGGCAGTACACACTATGGCTGTCCTCTCTGTACTGGTCCTCCTTATGAAGTCTTTGCCTCTCTCTTATCGACCTTACTTTTTGGATTAAGGGTAGAGGTGGCTCAAGTGATTGAAGTATCACTTGAAGTCAACAGCACCTACACAAAGTTGAACTATGCGTAGGTGAGGGGTAGCAGCACTGGACTAAGATCTGCTGGCGGAAATGATGCCAATGGAACAGTCAGCGTCAGAAGAGAACCGTTTATCACACTGTGGGTCCTACAATACAAAGATAAGTAAGACAATTTAAGTTTCAAAGTACAGTTAGTTTCCTTTTATACAGAAGACCGGTTGAATATTTCAGAGGAAAAGCCACAACATGCATTTCTATAGAGAAAAAGAATGTCATCGGTTTGGAAGTAAACAACTTACAAGGCTGGGCATCTGAGGTTTGAACCAAGGTTCAAGAAGGCACTCGAGTTGAACCAACAGCGGCACCAGGGCTGCCGGAAGCAGAGTGCTGAGGTCTAATGTTAGCCAATGGAGCTAGGGACCTTCGTTAGGGGCTCCTCACGAGCCGGCGACTCAGTTATAGGAGCAAGTCTCCTGGGTTTAAGATCAGCATTGCAGGGGACAACATTCAGCACAGGAGCTGCACCACCAGTGGCGCAGGGCTGGCCTGATGCAGGGTGCCAAGGAGACATCGGGAGCCTTGTTGATTCCAATGGAGATCTCTGGTTCAGAAGAAAGGCTGCAGGCCTGAACACTGTTGTTGGGCCACCCAAGGCTGTAGGGCATTGGCTGCAAGGAGGCCTTTAGGCTTTGGTTTGTCGCACCAGCTCCGTTCATGGGAACCCCTCAGGTTGAGGCTGCAGGCCTTGGGTAGAAGATCGAGTCAGGTCAGGGATCACCGGATCCCAAGTCAGGATCGCTGGGGAGACCTGGGGCCACTCGAACTTGGGTCTTGGGCGTCGGGTGCAGAGTGGTGCAAGACCGTGGATCGGCTGGGTCTGGGGGTCTGTGTTGGAGTCTTTGGTTGAGCAAATCCGGTGCTCACATGAGACAGTCTTTTGGGTGAAGGCATGGCATGTCCTCTGGGTTCTGGACGGTTGCTGGACATGCCAGAGTTTGCTGGTTGCAGGTCAAAGTTGTGACAATCCGGTAGGGCTGGGGCCAAAGATGTTGTGGTCCTTCTTCTTTCTTCTTTTATCTGAGGAGGCAATGTTCAGGGTCACCCCTAAATAGGGGGTGTTTACAAGGGTGTGCAGGTTGGGACAAATGGGTCCCTTCTTGGGAGTTAGTACACCCCCTATTATGCCACCCTACAGTGGGAGGGGGGCATGAGCCTCTCTCTGATTGGCTATGTCATGCAAGATGAAGGGGACTGAGATGTGTGCTTCACCTGAGGGGTGGGGTTGGGAAAGGCGGACACATCTATCTCCCTAACTTGGTTTTCCCACTGATTCTCCCACCCTGCTAGAGCAGTGACTTACCTAGGCTACAGGCAGTGGGTTGCAGCCATTGCACACAGGGATGTGTGCCATGTAAACTCTTCACTTTTCTCTGCACCAAAACACACAGCCTGTAATAGCAGTGTGTGGGTGTTAAGGTGCAGGGTCTCTAAGGGTAGCACAACAGGTGCTACGGCCCTTAGAGGCCTTTCCTGGTCGTAGTACACTTGGTACCTATGATACCTTTTACAAGGGGCTTATCTATGGCCGGAGATGTGCCAATTGTGGATACAAAGGTCCAGTTTCAGGAAAGACCAGAGGCTTTGGGAACCTGATTGGCAGGGATCCAGGGCACATCAAGTCAAAGTACAGCAAGTGTCAGGCAAAAAGTGAGGGGGTGTCAGGTCCCAAACCCAATTGCACACCGCAGACCACTCTTTCTGGCTCATTACTACACCAATGTTATGGAGGGAAAGAGAAAGGTAACCAAAGAGTTAAACCTTCCGTCACACCCTCTCCTGAGCAGACCAATGGGGAGCCTGCCCACAGAAGGAACCAATCAGGAGACCCGGAGGTCCGAGAATAAGGAAGCACGCAGGAGGAATGAGAGAGCTACGGGGAAGAAGGAGGAAGTGGCAGGAAACCGGAGGATGCCGAGAAGGAGAGCCAGCAAGAGATCCAGTGGATGAAGAAAGCGGAAGAAAGCAGAAGAAAGTGTGAAGTCGGGGAACGAGGTAGAGAACAGTGCCGCCGTGGAAGATGCTCCGGAGGACTGGAGTGAAGATTGGTGGATGCCCCCAGGAGATGCCTGCTTGCCGACGCAACTCTGGGGAGTTGCGGATATGGCGGTAAGTGAACAGGACGGGGAAAGGAGGGGCACCAGAGACCACAGTATTGAAGGGGTGGGACCCTAGTAAGGGTTGGGCCTCTTATGAGGGGGTTGGGAGAAACAGGGCAGACAGAGAACACTTCAGAGAGCCAAGAAAATGCGACATCGGTTCTGGTCGTTTTAATTTTTTGGGGGGATGTGTATGTTATGAACAAGAGAAAAAGAAAGAAAGCAACTTATAATTATTTTAAAAAGGCTGCCAGGTCCCTCAAACGAGTAAAATAAAAGCAGCCACCATTTGTGCATGAATGTTCTGTTCTTGGAGGGGGGGGGGGGCTATCAAGATTTCTTTGTTTTCCTTTTCCTTACACGGGCAAATCAATAGGAAACAAACTGAAGGAGCTTACCCTTGGACTTTAGTCCTCCTATGTTTCCATTTTCAGTCCCGACCCATACTCTAAGCACCAATCTAGCGAGACAATTCTTTCCACACTTTCCACTGGGTTTGTTGAAGGTTGCTACAAAGACAGAGAAAGTAAGTCTGATTAGTTACCATCAATTTCTTCTCTCTTTGTGCCTCCTGGGGAACAATTCATCATTTGAAGACCATCCAGTAGAACAGATCACTACATTGAAGTAGAATTCATACTTCCAGCCTTATAATTCTGTTCAGACTTACAATCCGTGAATAAACAAGCCAACATTCAGAACCGTATCCGGCCTCCTAGCTTCTGTTTCCAGCCCTCCCTCCGACAGGGGGTTATTGCACAAGAAACCCACTTTCTTACACCTAATCATAAAAAGTATGGCCCTGTGTTCTTTTATTGCCTTCAGATTAATCTTCTGGCCAAGATCCCACCTTGACAAATCATGTCTTGAGCTCCAATACCATAACATTAGTCTGTGGATCTGTAATGGACATTTGTCCGTCAGATTTTCAACAGGAATTGAATCGTGACTTTTTAGGTGGTAATTGTTGGGAAGGAAAAGTCTTCTGCATGATAATACACACATACCCCTATCCTGAGTGCCCAGTGTACTCCTGTCTGGCTTCCTAATGTTGTTTTTTGTGGTCAGAGCAAACATGGATCATGCGTGTGCTCCATGACATAGGCCTGTCTCCTGCATTACGGTCTTGTTGGACCAGTAGGGTAACCCACAGTGCTACACTCATAGTGGTGGAAGGCTACCTCCTTCACCAGGAGTTAAGCAGCACACGCATAGTGGTGGCAGCATACTGTAAAGTGATCAGTATGATTGAACAGGCCCTTTTTAACCTTTTTAACCTGTGTAGAAGGCTGACTTAGTACATGGTGCACACTTATTCAAGTAGTGCACCTTGCAGTAATCCAGTCAACCTTTTGGTGATTTTAGTGGTTTTTGATAACCATAGAAATCTCTCTAAGTGGTAGCTGTTGAAGGCAGCCTTCAGGCTTATCTTGAAGCAGTGTTAAGCTGCTTGTTTTACCAGTCTAATCTAAAGTGCAAGTTGAATGAAAAAGAACCACACAGTGTTTACATAAAAATACTTCTATTTATCATGCAACACTCACTAACACATTGGTATTTCTCCTACCCGGAGATATCAACACAATACATAAGAATACTACAAATACAATCAGGTAAGTAGTAAAATAAAGTGGCCTCCAGGGGAAGGCCAAACCATATTCTGAGAAAGTGGAATGCAAACTTCAAAAGAGGACGGGACTTGGACCAGTTGACCCAAAGGTGCCGGGGACACAAGGAACCACCCAAGGTAAGCACCCGGGTACCCCACAGAGGCTGTGTGCAGAGTGGGAACACAGCTGTGTGCCTAATGGAAGTCAATGGAGAAGTTGCTGTTGCAGTTTTGTAGAACAAGGACCCTTACCAAAGTACCCCAAAGAATTCCCTTGGAGGATGGAAGGTTGGAGAGCCACCCCACCCATGGATGCCCCAGAAAACAGGTTACCTACATCAGGGAAGCCAGGTGCTTAGAGGGGAAGAGACGTCGGAAACCTCTGTAGACGACATTGAAAGACTTAGAAGAAAATGACGCTGGAGAAGTTCAGGAAGGAATCTGGCGGAATCCAAGGATGGATTCTGGAAGTGAAGTACCTGCAAGCCGAGGGGACAGTCTATGCCACTCTGAAGTGACCAGGAGGCACAAAGAAACAATGAACAACAATGCCAGGAGGTTCAAAAGAGTCAACAGCGACCTTGTTGCTGTAGCTGTGAGGACCAGGCGATGCAGAGGAAGACCAGGAGCTGTGCACGAGGTGTCCCAGTTCAGATGTCGGTGACTAGGTGGTCGGTGTCTGGCGGGAGCACCCGCAAGTCTTGGTAGCCGCAATTGGCGTGGAAGACGAAAAAGGAGCAACTTTGGGACCAGCAAGATCCAAGGGACTTACCAACAGCAGGAGCATCAGAGCAGGCCGAGCAAGCAGGGTAGCCCACTGAAGCAGTAGATGACTCTCAGGAGGATCCACAGGCCGAAGGTACAAGGGTCGCAAGAGGAACAAGAGCAGCTCACCAAGGATAAAGGACCACGGTGCAGAGGTTGTGGTGAGGACGCTGATCATGGAGGGAAGAGATGCTGGAGGCTCGTGCTTCTTGTAGCCCGAAGATCTCTGGAGTGTAAACCCAACACGCTTTGGCAACGGCATGTTGACACGGTGCACAAGGGTTCACTCCCAGCAGTTCCAACGTAGGATACTGGCCTCAAAATTGCAGAGAGGACATGTTAGGCCTTGAAGGAGTTGCAGAACCACCACCTGTGCTGCTGTGGCTCAGGAAGTCCGCAGGATGACAGGAGCAGCAGACCGGTCAGCTTTGTTGCGGTGCCTGCAGATACTGGGGAGTGACTACTTCACTCCAAGGGAGATTATTTCTGGTGTCCTTGATGCTCACAGGTCTTTTGAAGAACCTGGTAAAGGCACCTACACAGATGACGAAGAAGACTTGAAGAACAACAAGACCAGTAGCTGCAGGAGTCTTCCTTGGTGCAGTCATGGTTCCAGTCGATGTCCAACAAAGTCCAAGTGTTCAGACGGTCAAAGAGTGATGTAGTTTCAGGCTGGAGCCTAGTCCCACGACAAATCTGAGGGCCCACCCACAGGTAAGCCCTAAAGTACTCTAAGGCAAGGGTTGGAAAAACTCAGGGGTCCCTTCCAGAGGAGGGCCTGGACAGAGGGGAGGCTACCCCCATTGCCTTTGTCCAGTTTCGCACCAGAGCGGTAGCCAAGAGATCCCTGAACTGGCTCAAACTGGAGTATGCAAGGAGGGCACCAAATGTGCCCTTCAAAGCAGTTTGGTAGCGCTGGCAAATGCCCCCACCCCAGCCTAATACACTAAGGGCCCGATTCACAGAATGAACTTAAGACTCAATCCTAAACTTACTACTATTTTGGTATTCACAGAATGCACTTACTCATTTCGGTATTCACAAAATTCACCTACTCATTTCGGTATTCACAGAAGGCACTTACTCATTTCGGTATTCACAGAAGGCACTTACTCATTTCGGTATTCACAGAAGTTAGTAGTCCTAACTTTAGGACTCCTAAATGCCTTCTGTGAATACCATAAGTCTTAAAATTAGGATTTTTCTCAGTTTAGTAGTAGTAAAGTTAGGACTCCTAACTTTTCTACTCCTAAACTGAGAAGAATCCTAACTTTAAGACTTTCGGTATTCACAGAAGGCATTTAGGAGACCTAAAGTTAGGACTAGTAACTTTACTACTACTAAATTGAGAAAAATCCTAATTTTAAGACTTTCGGTATTCACAGAAGGCATTTAGGAGTCCTAAAGTTGGGACTACTAACTTCTGTGAATACCGAAATGAGTAAGTGCCTTCCGTGAATACCGAAATGAGTAAGTGCCTTCTGTGAATACCGAAATGAGTAAGTGCCTTCTGTGAATACCGAAATGAGTAAGTGCCTTCTGTGAATACCGAAATGAGTAAGTGTATTCTGTGAATACCGAAATGAGTAAGTGCATTCTGTGACTACCAAAATAGTAGTAAGTTTAGGATGGAGTCTTCAGTTCATTCTGTGAATCGGGCCCTTCGTCCTGACTGGGAGGTGGTCACACCTCCCTGTGACAGGAAACCTATTGTTCTACCTTCCCCTGCTAGATCTTAGCAGGAGGGCAGAATTGTGTCTTTGGTCGGCAGCAGAACTAACTTGCTGGCAGACCCTGAAAGGCTGTTGCCGGGAGTACATTGGTGTAGCCAAAGGGAGCTTCTCAGTACATGGGACCATACTTCCAACACTGGAATAGGTGTTGGGGTATGATTCCAACATGTTTATTTATTTTATTTATTTATTTTATAAAACTTATTAAGCGCACGAATACCCGAGGGTGTCTTGGCGCTGGACAGAAGATCATAATATGGCAGGGTTCATGTGTGATTAGCTTGGTCTATTGAGTAATTAACCAAGTTTTTAATTGTTTTCGAAAAAGTAATAATGTAGGAATGCTCTTGAGATGATTAGGAAGGGCATTCCAAAGTTTGGCAGTGGCAACTGAAAAGGATCTATCCCCCAAGTAGCTTTCCTTGTTTTAGCTATCTCAAAAAGATTTGCCTTAGATGGCGTGGCCAAGACAGCGATGTGAGCGGACGCACGCTGAGCGAGCTCCGTCGCCCCGCCGTTTAATAAGCTATATTGAGCGGAGTTCGGGGGCTTTTTGGGGGGCCCCACCTGCGAGGCGAGTCCTGCCTGCGAAGCGACCTCCGGAGACCCCACCCTGGTGCGGGAGACCCTGCTGGGAGCTGCTGGAGGCCTGGATACTCTGCTGCCGGACTCTGACCGCCATTTTGTCGCCAAGCCTGAGGAGGTGACAGAGGACGCGAGCGGACCGCCTGCAACGGACCCCCCTAGGGATGAATTGCTGGTGGGGGGCCCGACGGGCGGAGGGGACGAGGCTGTCGGCGCCGAGGCGACCCCCGTGCAGAGGCGCTGAGACTACCCGGGCACGGACGCTAGGAGAGGCCCCGGCTTCGGCGGAGACGGAAGGCCGCGCTCCTCGCGGAAAAGCCGCCGGCGGACCTGCTGTTGTGAGGCCCTGCTGCGAAACCGCCAGCTGTCGCGAAGAAGCCCCGGTGAGCTGTCCTCCCTGCGTCTTCCTCCCCCGCCCGCGGACGGATGCGCCTTGGTAGCTGCGGGCCCACTAGCGGTGCTAACCGCCATCTTTCTCCCTCGCCTGGCACCCACGGAAGCGGGACCGGACGCTGTGGGGGTGGCCCCACCAGCCCACGCTGTCGTCTGCTGTCGTAGAGGTGCTATCCAGGGGCCCGTGGGAGCAGCTAGGACACCCTCCCCCTTGCCCGTGGGTGCTCTGGACACTGCCCGCCATTTTGGCTTTGCTGCTTGGCGCCTTCGGCCCTGAGACCTGGCCCAGCTGCATGTCGGGGCCTCGGTGAGTGGCAGCCGCCTAGCTGGGCGGAACCGGGAACGAAGGAGCCGACACGGCCGGGTTCTGCTGCCTGGAGGGACTCGCGCCACCCTTATTCCTGCCCCACAGCCTGCCCTTGCCACCCGTACCTGCGGATCTGCGCTGACCCTGTAACGCTAAACCCCCACCCCGGAGCGGACGACGTTGCCTGGGGGGCTGCGGAGGCGGACTGTGTGCTCCCCCCCCCTGCTGGCGTCTCGGGCAGGGACCAGCTGCCTGGGGGCGCTACGGGGGACTGTGGCCCGGCCCCCCCTGGTTACGGAGAGTAAAACTGTCGGCTGGCTGGACAAAACGCCATACTCGACAGTGTCTGCGCCCCGCGGCCTGGCTGGCTGGCCTGGAAACGGAGGGGAAAGACTGCTGACAACGCGTTAGTACCCCTCCACCTACTTGAGAGGCCCTGGGTGACTGGTGCGCGGCTTCTCTGCCATCTGGGAGGTGCAAGACACTAGTGGTCGGGGACCTGGGGGGCACCTCGTATGCCCACGGGGGTGCCTTCATATTCTGCCGGGGGGAACGGAGCAGCGCCACCGATTGAGAGAGAGGCCTATCACTCATAACTGACCCTACGTGCGCTGGGGCGCCTTCAAGACCTCTGGGGGACGCGGCCTATCCTCCGCATGTCGGACTGAGGGGGTCTCCACGCGAGAAGGTGCTCGAGAGGGAAGGAGGCCACGGGTGGCGAATTGCTCGTCCCCCACACTGTTGTAGCGACAACAAAGATCCGCGTCCGCGGCGACGGCGACACACTAGGTGGCAGGACCTTGCGCTCAGGGCTGACGATGACCCGTGGCAGAGGGGGCAAGACGGACCCGCCGGTGGCGGCGTCCAGGGGCACGTCGGTGGCTACCATGTGGGGCAAAGCGGGCACACCAACATCGTCTGGAGGAACGCTGCAGCCTGCCGCCGACTCCCCCCCGGTGACCCAGGCTTTTATGTCCTCCTTCATGACAGACCTGAAATCGGAAATTGGGTCCCTGAGATCAGAAGTGCACTCGTGTGTCAAAGAGCTGCGGAAGGAGTGACCGACCTGGGCGACAGGATTGATGGACTCGAGAAAGTTGTTGACACCCGCACGGAAGATCTGGAGCAGCTGTGACAGAGAGTGGCGGCTCTGGAGGAACAAAACATCGAGCTTCAGGTCAAGCAGGAGGACCTCGAAAATAGGGGGCGTCGCAACAACCTCCGGATACGGGGTGTGCCGCTCGGAGAAGAGGGGACTGACACCATGGCCTATGTAGCCCAACTCCTACACGAGGTGTGGGGCAAAGACGACGCCTCCCCACCACTCTTGGACCGTGCCCACTGAGTCTTTGGGGCAGGAGGCAAGACAGGCCTCCTTCCGGATATCATAACCAGACTGCACTACTTTACAGAGAAGGAGGCCATACTGAAAGCGGTGAGGGACAAGCCGGACCTGCGCTATGGAGGACACAAGATCCAGATCTTCCAGGATCTGGCCCCCAACACGCTGCACAGGAGGAAAGTCTTCCGCCCGGTGACTGAGCGGCTGCGGGCCCTCAGTATTCCTTACCAGAGCAGAGCCATCCGGTCCTACCGCGAGGCGGCACAACTGCTCAACATGTCGGAGTCCCCGGAGCGCAGCCCCTCCCGCTCTCAACGTCAAGAGAGGCCCCCACCCCGTCCGGACTGGACCACAGTGCACCGATGTCGTCGAGCCCCCCCGGTGGATGGCTGCTCCACATCTCAGGCCAAGCAGGACATCATAGCACTCATTCGTTCCCTTGAAGGTGATCGCGAGGAACAGGCCTCACAGCCCCACACTCCGGGGACCGACGGGGAGGAACAGCCCCTGACTTCTGACGGTCATTGATTGACAAGGAAAACGTTGGCATACTCCTTGATCAAAGTCCTCCACATCCACTACTGAGAAGGACACCCCCTGCAATGCAGTAATGCGACCCCTGCATCCCGACAACCCCTCCGAGACCACCCGCCCTGAGCACATGGGAGGCGCACACCCCTGGGGTTGAGCCTGCCGTGCTGATGCCCGGGGCTGTCCAGACATTGAAGACGGATTTGTCACGTTAACAGTGATAAAGGGGGCTACAGTCATCCTTCAAGGGGCGCCGTCGCCCCCTCGAGAGAGACCGCGGGGGTCGGACACGATGTTCCTCCTCCTCGGTGACCGGACCCTCCCTACTGGGTCCTGACGCCTTTTTGAACCTATGGACAAGGTGCATCTACCTTTGAGAGGTCCCAGTCCTTGCCGCCCCCGAACCTGCCCGGGACAGCGGGGCAGACGGGCAGCGGGACAACCAGGATTCTTATCTTCAGTACACCACCACCCACTTTGTCCTATAGGAAGTGACATTCCTGAGATCATCCGAACCCTCGGGTAGAGGATGCTCGGAACCTGGGACATTGTACTATGGCCCTGTTGGCCTGTTGCGGTTGTACACTTTCTAAGTACTCTCCATTTTCCTACTTTTCCTGCTTTTCCTACTTCTCACCTGAGCTATCCCTTCTCCTGGCCCCTATTCCTTTTGTGTAGTGTGGTGGTCTGGTGGCCATCGCAGATACCGGCGCAACAGAGGTGGAAGGGAGAGGGCGCTGCCCTACGCGCTGTGGGTGGAGGGTACTGGGCGATAGAGCGGCTTCGACCCCCTTAGTGCCATGGCGGTGACCATTCCCACACCCCTAAAGATCCTGTCGCTCAATGTCAAAGGGCTTAACTCCCCCAACAAGCGGAATCAGATATGGCGCTATCTTCTCCACCACTCCCCTGACATCATCTTTCTCCAGGAGATGCACCTTCTGCGGGGGGACACTAGTGGCATGGCGCACCCTAGATACCCCACACAATTCTGGGCGTCGGCTGACACTAAAACGGCGGGAGTGGCAATCCTGTGTAGAGCTGGCTTTAGGCGGGGACCTGCTAAATCCTACAAGAGTGGCGATGGGCGCTTCTTCCGGGCCACGGTACAGTTGGGGGGCACACTGTTCACCGTGGGTTGTGTATATGCACCCAACCAGTCGCAAGATAAATACCTCCAATCGCTCCTGCGAGACCAATTTTAGACCGGCGAAGCGCATACAATACTAGGAGGGGACTTCAATCTAGTGTGGGATCCAGAATTGGACAGTTCCGGGACTGCATTTAGCGGCGCGGGCGCGATGTCCTCTACACTTAGGGCACAGATTACAGATCTAGGGCTTGTCGACGTGTGGCGCTACCATAACCCAGGGACCCGAGACTACACCTTTTATTGGCACTCCCACAGAACCTACTCACGTATCGACTATCTCTTCACCTCCTCTACCTGACCCGAGATACGCTGAAGGCTGCCATCTCAGACATCTCGCTATCGGACCATGCGCACGTGGAACTACTACTACAAGACCCGCTGGCTCACGCCCCTCGGGAGCGGCGATGGACCCTCCCTCCGAGCGTCCTCCGGGACCCGGAGGATGTTGCCAGCATCCGGGAAGCCATAGACTCATACTTCGCCGTTAATGACAACTCGGAAACGCCCTTCCCGATAGTCTGGGATGCCTTTAAGTCCACCGTACGAGGCCATATTACCTCCCTGGCGATAGCGAGGAGACGGGAGGCATTTAAGCTAGAGACTGACTTAGCGGGTGAGATCAAACAGGCGGAGGCCCAAGACAGGGATCGACCCTCTCAGGCATCTAGGAGAACCCTTGCCAACCTTAGGGGACAACTCCGAACCCTGCGCACCAACAAGGCGGAACGCTCTCTACTAGCACTTAAACAAAAATACTATAAGGGAGGGGACAAGATGTGGCGTCTTCTGGCAGGTAGATTGCGGGCTCGAGCGGCTAAAGCCCATATAGCTCATGTACAATGTCAGGATGGCACCTGCGCCGTTACTGGAAGAGCCAAACAAGATGCCTTTGTTACATACTTTTCCTCCCTATATGCGGAGGAAACTACATCAGTGGAGGCACGAGCGCCGTACTTGCTGACTACGAAGGGACTCCGCTACCGGCGGTTTGTGTAGATGAGCTAGAGGAGCCCATACTGGACGAGGAGGTCTCTGCGGCTATCAAAGATCTCCCCACCGGGAAAACCCCGGGGCCGGATGGCTTACCGCTGACCTTTTACCGAACCTTCCTGACTCAACTTCGCCCGTATCTTCTGAGGCTGTACCACTCTTTCTCGGACACCTCTGGCCCGTCCCTCGATATGGGTATGGCGGAAATCGCCTTGATACCAAAGCCAGGAAAGGACCCTACACTATGTGCTTCCTACCGCCCTATCGCCCTCCTAAACACCGACCTAAAGATATATACCAAGATACTGGCTAAAAGACTCGACCCATACATGCCAGGGCTGGTGAACCCGGACCAGGTGGGGTTCATTCGGGACCGGCAGGGGGCTGATAATGTGCGTAGGCTGGCGCATCTGGTAGGGAAGGTGCAGCACTGGGACATCCCGGCTTGTCTCCTCTCGCTTGACGCGGAGAAGGCCTTTGACCGAGTGGACTGGACCTTCCTGAAAGAGGTTCTCCAGAAGATCGGTCTAGGCCCCAAAATGATCACGAGAATCATGGCCCCATACATAGGGCCGCAAGCCAGAATCAGGGTCAACGGTCAACTAACACCACCACTCGCGATACACAGAGGCACGAGGCAGGGGTGCCCACTCTCGCCGCTCTTGTTCGCCCTTGCGGTAGAGCCTCTGGCGGCAATGATAAGGCGTACTTCCAGAATACACGGAATAACCCATGGGGGGAGAGACAACAAGGTGGCGCTGTTCGCAGACGACCTGATCCTCACTCTCACGCGCCCTCGCGAATCCCTCCCAGCGGTCCACGAGGTGCTCTGCCTATATGAACAGGCATCTGGCCTTAAAATAAACCATACCAAATCCTGGGCGCTCAACCTCACTATACCTGAGGAGGAGATCCCATTCCTGAAGAGGTCTGTGCCCTACCAATGGGCAGAGAATCACATCAAATACTTGGGCCTTGACTTGACACCCCATTTGGAATCTTGGTCCTTGGTAAATTGGACGGAATGCCGCAAAACGGTGCTGGCAGACCTTCGGAAGTGGAAGCCTCTGATCTCGTGGCTGGGGCGCCTTAATGCGGTTAAAATGTTGATCCTCCCCAGAATTCTTTATGTCTTCCAATGTCTACCCACCCCGATCCCGCTTCATTGCATTCGGAGCCTTCAGCGTGAGATCACGTCCTTCATCTGGGGCGGGAAGCACCGCCGGTTCTCACAGAAGGTCCTTATGGAACCGAGGGATAGAGGCGGCCTGGCATGCCCCAACTTGGTACACTACTATTGGGCAGCGCACCTCCGTTTCGTGGTGGAATGGGGCGCACGTGAAAGCGACAAGCATTGGTTCCACATGGACCGAGCGGTCACGGGGCGCACCATATGGGATTTGGCCTGGCTTCCGCGAGTGGCACGCTCCAGAAGTGCATACATAGCAGTCCCGACAAAAACGGTCCTGGATATTTGGGACAGGATAGCGGTGCCTAGAGGTCTCACTACGTTCCCATCCCCACACACCCCAATAGCCGGAAACCCACAATTTCCCCCGGCCTCCCGGACTCGGGCATTTGAAAAATGGACACATGGAGACTGCAGAGTCATTGGGGACCTTTTCCTTGGAAGCTCGCCCAAAACATGGGAGGACTGCAGGGAGGAATTCAGAGTACCATCGACAGCTGGCCTACAATATGCCCAGTTACGCCACTGGACTATGGGTGACGACATGTACCAGCCGGCCACTAGGGCCTACACGCCCTTTGAGAAACTGGCACGTTCCCTAGGGGGGCTGAAGAGGCTTATTTCACAAATATACCACATACTACAGCACCCTACCTCAACACCTGCACATCCCTACCAGAGACAATGGAAGTTAGCAGCAGGCAGGCATAGACATCGAACCCTCCCAATGGCACAGGCTGTGGCGCGATATCCCCAAAATTTACCGCAGCATCCTACAGAGGGAAAACGCCTACAAGTTGCTCACTCAGTGGTACTATACCCCGCTGCGGCTTAGCAAGATGTTCCCGAACACCTCGCCACTGTACTGGAGGTGTGGCTCTGCGACTGGTGACTTAGTGCATATATGGTGGACGTGCCCGACCCTAGCTGTCTTCTGGAAGGAGGTACTCAGCCACATTAAAGGGGTGCTGGGTTTTCCCCTGCCTGAAGAAGTGAGCACGATATTGCTTGGCGTCCGACCCACCGCGCTTAGGGCACTCACCCGCAGCGACTGGACCCTTACGCTCCAAATGCTAGGCGCAGCTAAACAACTCATCGCCCTATACTGGAAGCGGGCAGAGGCACCACCAATAGCTTCCTGGTTTGTGTGTCTCTGGCAGGTCCTGGCAATGGTGAAACTCGCGGCAAGGATACAGGCGAGGGACACACGCTTCAAAGCGGTCTGGGAGCCCCTAGTGCGATACCTTTGCTCTGTCAGCTATGCGTGACATATGCCCTCTAGACTCCGCGCTCTGCACCTCTTTGAGGTCGCCATCATCCCTGCGGACCCTGCCAGACTATGCCCCTGATTGCCATTCACATTACAAGCGCTGCTGCAGCTACACATGTCCTCCCATACCCTGCCCCCTGAACCGCCGCGCATAACCACTGCCCCCTCTCTCTTTCTCTATTTACTTTCAGGCTAGCTGCCCTCCGATACTCCCTCCTTCCCTACTTGCCAATCTGGCCTTCGTCTCACTACGAGGCAGTTACGCCCTGTTGGGCTTTATTTTTCTGTGACATTTAAGCCAGCTATCAGCCATATGCCTCCCTTACGAAGCGGAAATGCACCTGCATGAGACAAACCTCTGCGAACTTTGCCCCTAAGCCATGCGGCCGGCCCTCCTTGCGGGGTTGTAGGCAAGGCGCTGTGTTAAAGCTTCTTCCCCGTCCCAGTTGGCGTAGAAACACACGAGTTATCATATGCGCGGCCGGCCTCGACATGAGGCTGTAGGCTTAACGCTGTGTTCACAATAAAAACAGATTTGAATAAAATAAAGATTTGCCTTAGAAGATCTGAGAGTGCGAACTGGCCTGTATAGACAAAGACAATGCTTTAAAAAGAGTGGCCCTTTTTCGTGGATGGTTTTAAAGGCTATACACAGAGCCTTGAATTTAATTCTCTGCCTCACTGGTAACCAATGAAGTTTCCGAATGACACTAGATATAGGTTTAAACTTAGGCGTTCCGGTGACAAGTCTGGCAGCTGCGTTCTGCACCAGCTGAAGTTTGTTTAAGACCTGTTCTTGTGCATTGAGCAGAAGGGCATTACAGTAGTCGACTCGAGACATTAGTAGAGTGGAAATCAATGTGTTTATGGGAAGGTAAAGTAGCAATTTCCTGATAATTTTTAACGTGAAAAAAGAAGCAGAGACTACGAGTTTGCTTGATGTATATAGGAAAGTTTGTTGTCAAAGATCACTCCTAAGTTCCTGACCTTGGTGACTGGGACAGGTGAAGGTCCTAGGTCTTGAGGCCACCAGGTAGGGGAGCAGGTAGGAGTGAGCTTGCCAAATACCATAACCTCGGTTTTGTCCGAGTTAAGCTTTAAACAGTTTTTGCTCATCCAATTACTGATGCCATGCATTCCCTGTTGGAAGTTGTTGGCTACTTCCTGTCCATTGTTGTTGATAGCCAGGACAAGCTGAGTATCGTCAGCGTAAGATGTAACTGCTAGGCGTTGGGCTTTAATGATCCTCGCCAAGTCCGCCACATAGATGTTAAAAAGTGTTGGACTTAGCGAGGATCCCTGGGGGACACTACAGGGAAGAGAGAAGGAGCAGGATGAGTATCCGCCCATGGACACAGATTGTTCCCGATTGGCTAGAAAGGAAAAGAGAAGGGAGATGGCGCTCATAGAGATTCCGGTATCTTTGACACGGTCGATCAGGATGGTATGATCGACCGTGTCAAATGCTGCGGCAAGGTCGAGCATTATGAGCACCGCTGCACCTCCTCCGTCCAAAATCATTCTGATTTCATCAGAAGCTTTTATTAGAGCAGTCTCTGTGCCATGACCCTTTCTGAATCCAAACTGTGTGTCATCGAGATAGTTGTTATTATCTAGGAATTCAGAGATCTGGCTGTTCATGATTTTTTCTATAATTTTTTATGGAAATGGAACACATGCTATTGGCCTATAGCTCGTGACAATGGACGGATCTAACGTGGTTTTTTTAAGAAGAGGTATAATTACTGTTTTTTTCCAGATTGATGGAAAAATACCCGAGGTGAACATAGCGTTGTAAATGTCAGAGAGTGTGCGACAGATAATAGCGGGGGCCAATTTAAGTATTGAAGGAGGGCAAGGATCATTAGGTGAACCTGAATTAATGGTCATCATAAGTTTGTGAACTAATTCTGATGAAACTTGATCGAAGGAGAAAGTGGATGTGTTATTCGAAATAGGGTCGGAGATAGTGTTGGCTTTTATGGTGTCATCAGTGTACTTGTTAAATTTTGAATAGATGTCACTTTAACTTGAAAATAAGTTGACAAAGCATCACACATGGATTGAGACGCCTCTTTAGAGGAGGTTTTGTCTTGATCTGTAAGATGAGAAACAACCTGGTAAAGTGGTTTAACCGAGTCTTGTGCTGACTCAATTTGATTATTGAAAAATATGCTTTTTTGAGTGATAATCATATGTTTGTATTTACTTAATGTCTCTTTATAACAGATTCTTTCATGAGGGTCATAATTTCTACGCCACTTACGTTCTTGCCGTCTACAGCTTTGTTTTTCCAGCAGGCGGAAACCAAACATGACCCGGTTTGGTGCAACCACTATATAGTTAGACATCTCTCAATGACTGATGTCACCTATATTAATTAAAATGGCTGACCGCGGGCGTGGCTTGAGGCGTCAAGATGGCGGTCGCACTCTGAGAGTGCTCCGACCCCCTCCGCCATCCGCCTTGCATCCGCCTGTTGATAGCGGACATCGACCCTTCATATTGCCTGCTGTGGTCTGCTGTTTCTCTGGCTGCCCTCCGGTCCCGTTCTCAGACAGTTTTGAGCTCTTGCTGCCTTGATCGGACCCCCTGCTCTTCGAGGCCACGCTCTGCAACATGTCGGCCCCCTCGATGGCCCAATTCAGAGCTGGGCACCATGGACATTGGCGATCCGTCCCCTGGGCCCCTCCCTGGGGGCGGGCCATATCTCGGGTCCCTGTGGGGTGTGAGTGGGGCCGCGTTGTGAGGCCTGTCTTCCTGGTGCGGGCAGCTGTTGGAGAGTTGAGGGGACAGGCACGGCCAGGCCACATAGGTGTTTCTGCCGGTCTGCCCTAACTCCTGGTGGTGACTGCACGGTGCCCGGGAGTGCCGCCGGGCTTCGCTGCCATTGTCGGGAAGCAGTGAGGTGTGACGTGGCAACCCAGGGCCTGCTTCCTTCCCCCTGCAGGTCCGGCATTTTCAAACCTCCTGAGCGGCAGAGGCGGGGGTTCGCCTAGGATGGCGGAGGACTGTGGTCCGGTACCCTGTGTTCTGGCCTGACTGAGGACCGCCGAGGGCCCCACACCCCTGAGGGGCCCACTATAACTGACGTACACCATCCAGACTTCTGCTGGCCTGCCCTACCTGGCTAGCCGTGCCCTGCCGAGATCGGCTGCCTTTGCTGGGCATCAGCGAGCCGCACCTGGGCCCTCCTACTTTCTGCAGCTCCGGCCTCCCCTGGCCCTTCTCTGCGCCCTCCCTTTTGACTGCCGGGGCTGCCGGCGATCGCACAGGGCTCCACGCCTCTGCGGGGGGCCCCTCTCTATACCCGGTGCTATGTGCCTCCTGTTCTGGCTTGACCTCCTGCCTGCTGAGTTAAGGGGGCACTGCCACCTGGAGTCGACTGCCTGTGGGGAGCTGCCTCTTGCCCGCAGTGGTACGGTCTGGTGGCTCACCTCCCTGGGCCCCCTTGGTATCGTCCACTCAGCGCTCCTCCTCTATCAGTGTGAGAGCACCATCCTTCCCTGACCGAGACGCATGTCCGGGGGGGAGGAGGGGGATCCCGACTTATTGTTGGCTCTCCGGAGGTCGACGGAGACCTGAGGGGGGTGGCCTAGGCGCCCTGGCCTGAGTATAGACGGTCTGGGTGTCGGGCCCCCCCTCCCACTCGACGGCTGGACCTCATCTTGGGTGGAGAAGGGCAAGACCCGCACCCTAGAGACCTCTGCCTCCCAAACTCAAACGAAAATGGACAAGTACACCACGAGCGACCGGGATCCCGGGAGGTGGTGCGCCCATCACTTCCACTCCATCTGGGGGGGATCTGTCCACTATCCTCCAGGCACTTGGCACTTCACAGGGGAGGTGAAGGTAGATATCGCCCTTATTCGGCAGGACCTATGCAACGCTACAGCCCAGATCTCAGAGGCGGAATCATGTCTCTCCACGGCCAAGGATGATCTAGGCCAACTCAAGACTCAAGTGGCCCATCTCCAGACTCAGACCTTGGAACTCCATCGCCGGGCCGAGGAGTGAGGACGCCGAAAATAGGTCGAGGAGAAACAACCTGCGCCTGATAGAGTTTCCTGAGGGGGCGGAACAAGGCCATACTGACACATTTATAGAGACTTGGGTACGCACCTGGATGCCTAAAGACTCCCTTTCCCCCTGGTTTGCTATTGAAATTGCCCACCGTTCCCTGGCTCCCTGACCTCCGCCAGGAGTTCCTGCCCAGCCTATTATCCTGAGATTCAGAAAAGGGGGTGGTGATGGACAGAGCATCTGAATCAAGCAGAATACTCGTACCCAGTCAACAGATCAGGGCTTGATCCATCACCGTTTTTTAGCTCACTGCACCATCCCAGCTCAGAACCTGGCTACATGCAAATTAGTCTGTCCCTGGCCCAGTGCATGTAGCCAGGTTCTGAGCTGGGATGGTGCAGTGAGCTAAAAAACGGTGATGGATCAAGCCCTGATCTTTTGACTGGGTAGGAGTGTTCTGCTTAATTCAGATACTCTGTCCATCACCACCCCCTTTTCTGAATCGTATTATCCTGCGAATCATTAATTTCCGGGACAGGGACGCTATACTTAAAGAGGCTCGGGCGTAGGGCCCCCTGACTTTCCAGAACAATAAGATCATGGTCTTCCCAGACTACACCAGGGAGGTGCAAGCCCAACGTCGAACCTATGATAAGGTTAAGCAGAAGCTCTGTAACCTGGGTCTCCGCTATGGCCTTCTCCTTCCAGCCCGACTTTGAGTTATCTTTCAAGACAAGGCGCTCTTCTTCGATAGCCCCCAAGCGGCTTGGACCTGGCTCACGGAGGAGCGCCCTCTCCGGATCCACTTGGTCTCCTCTCCCGCTCGGCGAGAGCCTACGCAACCTCGCCCGCCCATGCCTAAGCCACAGAGGCACCGCACTCGGTCTCGCAGGAAGGATGGCCATCGTGGGGCCGCCTCCTGCTCACAGGGGGTTGTGCCTCAACTGCCCCTCCCTCAGGCATTGCCTAGACGGTCTGCATCTCCCGGCTCAACTGGTTCCCTGATCGATCCGAGCCACATCCCGGAGCCCCCTGAGACACTGCGCCAGGCCATCTCTGACTTATCACGGAGTCTTGCTCTCCAAGGAACTGGGGATGACGGCGGAAACTGACCTGAGGGGTCCACTGGCAGGACATCTGGAAGCTGCTTTCTCGGCGACCCCTACAACAGCACCCCTTTTTCCAAGCCCGTACAGGTGAAGGGGTTTGCCACTGGCCAGCCAAGTTCTACTACCTGTATTACCTGAGTACTTTGTCTTAATGGTAGTCTTTTGGCCGTTTATTGCTCTTGCTTGTTTTCAGCTATTAACAACTGTCTCATCCGCCTACATGGAGAAGTCCATCTCTGCCACGTTCCTGATTCGCTCACCGTTTTAGCTTAGCACTCCGATATAGCTGTGTTACTGGTTTGTTGTTTTTCTTTTCAGGGAGACAGATGCTTCAAGTTCAAAAGTGTAGGGTGTGGGGTGTTGGGGGGGCAAGGGAGGGTGGGCAGACCGTTGTCTCCCGATTGTTTCTTGTTTTCGGCCGCCTACGGGCCGCCGTTCTTTGCTTTAATTGGCATCAGTCAATGTACACGTGCCACCGCTGCCGACATGAAGCTTAGCAGACCAAGCGATATGCAACCCAGTGCCCCGACTAGGAGGGGATGCCTCCCCTGGGATCCAGGTATATTCGCACTAATATACCATACATGATACCCGCCCTGTTGTTGTCCAACTTACATAGACCCCTCCACATTGTGTCATGGAACGTCAACGGCCTGTTAGACCGCATAATGTGCACTGCAGTCCTTCCGCAGCACCCAACGCCACACACCCGACATCCCCTTTCTACAAGAAACACACCTCTTGGGCACTCAATGCACTTTTCTCGCTCGTTAAGGGTTCAACAGGGTCTGGCATTCGGGTTTTACACTGGGTTCCCGGGGGTTGGCCATACTGCTCCGTAAAGGTCTCCCCTTTACTTTGTCACAGGTTGAGACTGACAAACAAGGCCGTTATGTGGCCCTGACCTGCAGGATCGAGTGACATCCTCTTAACCTCATATCTCTGTATATTCCCCCTGCCACAATGCCCTCTGCCCTCCAGTGGCTCACGCTGTTAGTTTCCGCCCTTCCTCCAGGCCTGACGATCATAGGCGGTGATTTTAACACTGTTATACACCCCTCTCGCGACGCGACAGGTGTCTCCTCTGAGTCCCGTCTTGCTTCTGCTAAGGACCTTTCTGATTCGTCCTATGCCCTGGGTCTCTGTGACGTGTGGAGGGCGTGGAATCCCTGGCAGGAACAGTACACCCACACTTCAGCGGCCCATCTCACTCTCGTATTGATCTGCTCCTAGTGCCTGCCCTCGATTGTCCGCTGGTGTCGAGAGCCACTATTTTACCCAGGGGCATCTCGGATCACTCTCATGTCTCCCCCCGGCTTGGAAACCCCCCGATGGTGTGCATACGACTTGGAGACTGAACACCTGGTTTCTGCAAGACGCAGAATCAGTTGAATCCCTCGGGCAGGAACTGAAGCACTACTTCGTAATTAATGCAGGGTCGGTCCCCTCGCCGGGTACTTTGTGGGAGGCCCGCCTTGTTCAGTTGAAGGCCTGCGTTGCCCGATTGAAGTCAACCCCAGGGGTCCTCTGAGAATGCTGCCTGCGCCCGACAGCTCACATTACTCTGAGAGGAGATCTGCCAGATTTCCCTGGACGCCACTAAAATGCTCTGGCACTCTTTGGTTGCCCGAGTATATGGTTGGGGGGATAAAAATGGCAAATGACTCCATAACCTAATTTCTTATCAAAGGGCCACTCGCATCATTCCTGAGGTACGTAATGGGGTTGTACCCACGCTTTCCTCTCTAGAGATATTGCTCAAACCTTTGCGGATTAATATGCCAGTCTCTATGCGGGCCGACCCCCGAGGCCTCTCTAACTGCACTGCTGTCAGAGATGGGGACCCGTCTGCCGCGTCTTCCCCAGCAGTCTCTGAGACTCTGGATCTGCCCCTCACTTTGGAGGAAATTCATGAGGCTTTCTCTCACTTGCAATCCGACAAGATGCCGGGACCGGATGGCTATCAGCAGGAATACTATGTAACCTACCGCGACTTGCTGGTCTCGAACTTGGTGGAATTGTTTTGCCATGTGGTGGACATGGGGTCCTTTCCCCCCAAAACAGACGTGGCCACTTTTGTAGTACTCCCGAAGACACAGCCGCCCTCTCTTGTTTGCGCGGACTATCGCCCTATTTCTTTCATTAACACTGAGGTGAAAATCTTCGCCACTGTTTTGGCCCAGCACCTCCACCCCCTCTTACACAATTTGGTCCATCCAGACCAATGCGGCTTTATGCCTGCCCAGGGTACGCATTCGCCGTCTCCATCTCGCACTCACGCATCGCCACCATCTCACTCCGTACTTAGCCCTTCTTTTCATTGATTTTGAAAAAGTCTTTGATACGGTGGACGGGACTTATTTAGAAGATGTGCTAGAGGTGATGGGGTTTGGCCTGCTGTTCTGGCGCCTCATCCAGGTTCTATATTCCTGCCCTAAGGCAAGGGTCCTAGTCAACGGCGTGCTGTCGGAGACATTACCCATCCAGAGAGGCACCCGCCAGGGCTGTCTGCTCTCGCCGCTCTTATTTGCACTGGCGACGGAGCCCCTGGCCTCCCTTATACGCCAAAATCCCTGCATTCAGGCCTGGGATCCCTCTCAGGTCGATAAGGTCGCCCTTTATGCCGACGACATTCTCCTCTTCCTGGCGGAGCCCGAGAACTCTAGCCATGCTGCTTAGAGGTTCTCTCCGCTTTTAAGCGGGTGTCGGGCCTTCGACTCAACCCGGCGAAGTCCACTCTGGTTCCCCTCCATCCATCCCGGAGTACCTGGGGATTTGGGTGGCCCTGCTTCCAGATCTCGGATGGGCCCTGAACATTACACCCCTAATCACCATGGTCAGGGCGGACCTTAGGAAATGGCAATCTCTTCCTCTTAACCCCCTAGGCAGAAGTGCCCTGTTTAAAATGATGGTTCTCCCCCGGGTTTTATATATTCTGCAGAATATTTCCTTTCACCTCCCAGCGAGCTGGTTTCAGGAGCTTGACGTGTCCTTACCCGCTTTTTATTGTGGGGCAGGAGACCGCGGATGTTCCTGGCGCATTGCCGCATACCTCCTTATGATGGGGGTATGGGAGTAACCAACCTTCACCTCCATTATCTCGCCACGAAACTTATCGTGGTCCATGACTGGTTCGTGGGTGGCTGGTCCAGGTAGAACTCCGGACGATGGACTTCCCTCGACTTAAGGCTTACTTGTACGGCACTCCCATACCAAGGAACCTACCCCCAATTACTCGGTCGGACCTCTTGGCTTGGCGCACTGCTTTGCGTCACACGAGGTGGGATCAGAAACTTACCAGACAGACACCCATGTGCTGTGGCACTTGGTTGCAGGAGACCTCATCCCGCCGGGACTTCCATCAATGGGACCTCATAGGGATTTCGTTTCTTGGGGACGTCTGTGGGGGGGACCATATCAGAACATTTGCAGACCTGCAGCAGAGCTACTCCCTCCACTCTTTCCAATTCTACAAATATTTACAGCTTAGGCATGCCCTGAGGGTGAACCTTCATCTTCCACCTCCCTTCCCGAGTTTAGTCCCCTCGAAGCTCAGGTGATGATGGGGAATCTGGGTCGGGATGGGGTCTCTCGGATTTATCGCTCCCTTGTGCACAATGGTCCCGCAACCCTGGACGCGCTGCGAGTCCGCTGGGAGGGTTGGGTGGGCCACTTGGAGGATGCAGATTGGAGGAACGCCCTTATGGCCCCCAGGACCCTGACGACCTCCTCCAAGCTGCGTTTAGTCCAACTCTATTATTTACACACCACATACCTTACTCCAGCGCGCTTATACAAAGCCCAGCTGCGCCCCTCCGCAACCTGCACATGCTGCAACCACACCCCAGCGGACTTCTATCAGATTGTCTGGCAGTGCCCTGTCCTTGCTCCGTTCTGGGCCGATGTGGAGCTGGAACTCTGACAGACCCTGGGATGGACGGTTTCCCATGACCCATTGCGACTGATTTCAGTCGTCTTTGATGGCCTAGATGGCTCTCGGGCCGACAAGTGCTTTCTTGGGACAGCAGTGGCAAAGCGCGATATAGCGGCACTGTGGTCCCAAGCCAAACCTCCAACTGTGCGGACATGGAGACGGGTAGTGGACTGGTGCGGGACTCAAGAGGAACCCCTCTTCAAAGCCCGGGGCTGCCCCGAACTCTTTGAAAAGATATGGGGAAAATGGTTCAACCTGTTGTCTTGAGGGATGGGTGCATTGCTCCTATGACTCGGGATCATCTTATGCATGTTTGTATCCTGTAGCTTGATTTGCAGGTATCTGTCGTTTCTCATGTGGATGTACACTGTGATACTGTGCTTGATTTCGATGCCAATGTGAATTTGTGGTTTTATCAAAATTCAATTAAATTGATTATCAAAAAAAATGGCTGACCACACTTACAAGTCTGTAGAATCGACCCTGGGATTTTTAAGAGTGTCATGTCTCATGCAGGGGCACCCTCACACTTATAACCTAGCACCCTGCCCTCAGGACCGAAGAGCCTGCCATTGGGGTGACATTGGTTTTAAGTGCAGTGATCTTAGATATAAGGAAACTTATATCTGTCATGAGAGGTGTAAACACCAACTCACATAGGCTGTAATGTATGCCTGTAGTAACAGTTTAAGTGGACTCCCATGGGTGGCACAATTCATGCTGCAGCCGATGGGAGACCCCTGGTGTACCTGTGCCCGAGTACCTTAGTACCATATACTAGGGACTTACAAGGGTACACCAGTAGCCAATTGAAGAGGTACAAAAGTACTAACCATCTCAATTTAGGGAACGAGCACAGTGACTGTGTTCCTGATTAGCAATATTCAAGTCAGACCAGGTCAAAAACAATCAGACACCAAGCAAAAAGTTGGGTTAACCATGAAAGCAGATCCTACATTCCTACAACCTGTGTCCCTGGAATGAGACCTACAGGCTCATTCACCTTTTTATATTTACACGCCTGTGTGCTTAACTCACCCTTTGACCTACATAAGTTAGATTTTTAGTGCTGTGCAGTCTAGGAGTGTCGACTCTACCGGTAGTATGAGTGCCTGGGAGGGTTACAGTACAGGTATAGAGCAAAGTGAGTGCATGAACTGGGTGTATGTATACCTGCGAGAAGTAGAATACACGAAGGTTGTAGTGTTGTGCAGCACACACATGATGAAAGTGTCTGATGGCAGTGTAAGTGCCTGAAAAGAGCACACCATGGCACAATACAAAAAGTCTACAGTATTGAGCAGTGTGCACTGAGTGAATTGGGGTGCTGAATTTGTGTGTGCCTGGGGTGGCACAAAACTTGGTGGTAACAGTACTGGGCACTTTCAAGTGTGCCTGTAATGTACATTTATTGGCTAACCCTAGGTTCCATTTTGGGAAGCAGAGGCCTCCCTGGTGAAGACATGAGGTAGAGCAATCCTCCTAGACAGATTTGTGTACTGCTGAATTCCTGTGAGCTGGGTGGGACACACTGGAGAAGTCAGAGAGACTACACCTGTACAGTTAAAATGATACACTATGATTCAGTGAGATTCAGTGAGTTATCACAAGGAAGGGGCTTGGACACATCTCATAACAAAGATGGGACTGATAAGGGAATCATATAGAGTAAGGCTGACCCTGGGATTAACAAACAAGTTACTTACCTTCAGTAATGCCTTATCTGGTAAAGACTCTATCTAGCCGCAGATTCCTAACCTTAGAATTATCACGTCGTCAGATTGGATCCGGAAATATTTTGTGGCCAGTACTCCAGCACACCCGCAGGTGGTGTCATTCAGCTCCATGTGGACTCGTCCGTGCTGGAATTGACATGCGCAGTTGCCTAAATAGGTGCCACCCCAGTGCGGCGCTGACAGTCAGTTTCGATTTACGACTTTTCACGGCAGGAGCACGGAGCCACGAAGATCATGGGTGTGGAATTCTAGGGCCCTGAAATGGGAAAACCCTGTCCCTAGAAATCCGTTTGCAGAGCGGGGAGGATGGGTGGATCAGTAAGTATTCTGCGGCTAGATAAAGTCTCTCCCATAAGGCATTACCGGAAGTAAGTAACTTGTTCATCTGGTAGAGACTTATAGCCACAGATTCCTTTCCTTATTACAGATACCCAAGCAATACCTCCCGGAGTGTGGGTCTGTGAAAAAATGTCACACTAAAAATTCCTGCAGGTCTGAATGGGCAAAGTGTCCACGTACTCAAAAGTATACTCAAATTCATTCTGTTTATTTCAAAGATTATCCATCTTCATCCGTCACGTCAAGGACGCAAAGTTTTCATGTTTTCACGCATTTTAAATTGCACAAGAATTGCCCATCCGGGCCTATTCGCAGGCACGTAAACAAACTTGATTCCTTGTCACATTTAATCTTCACCCAATGCATTTCGGTCATATTAATAACCTTCTTCAGGGGTATCTACAATGATTAAAAAATGTATACGTCAGTCCCACATGATTAGCAGCTAACACAACTACAACACATAACTTTACCTTTTAAACCCATATGCAAATTCGTGCTCCTCCCACATGCATCAAAATAAATAATCCAGACCACAGTGCTTCACCCTCTAATCCTCCCCGAAAAACAAAAATGTGACCCCCCCCTTTTTTTTTGTTATTGCCAACTCAATAAACTTCACGGAAACTGAAACTGATTAACTTTCCCAAAACCCTCGTAGTTAAACCTAC
Source organism: Lissotriton vulgaris (assembly GCF_964263255.1). NCBI lineage: Eukaryota > Metazoa > Chordata > Amphibia > Caudata > Salamandridae > Lissotriton > Lissotriton vulgaris. Next base: position 585,080,552 of record NC_141694.1, read on the forward strand.
GATGTAACTAAACATTAAAATCAATTCCCTTATCCCTTTCACACGTTCCCTGAACTTGCTACAGTCTCCCTTGAGAAACTGAACACCCCCGAGTGTTTACCTGTGATAGACTGACGGTTTCACTGACAATCTACTCGCCCCAAAAATTCGAATGCCATAATGAGCACAAACTCCCTACGCGAACTGCTTATAAATCCCACGTTACCTTCCCCATTCCATACAAACTGAAACATCGGAACAGATGAAGTAACAGTGTCACGTCAAGGTTTTTCCGAGTCAATGTCAGCCTAAATATATGTCAAACAACAATGATTACGGACGTTTTTCGAAATTCATTTCACAGTCATTGCATTGTTGATTATTACTATTTATTTGTACATTTCGAATAACATTATGCAAATAGGAAAGTGTGGGGGTTCGAAAGGCCTGGCAAGGCCTATGTCGCTGCGCTGCAGAGGTATGCGGAATAAAGGACACACACACCGTTACTATGCTGGTGTGGACAGGAAGTGCCGAGCCACTCCCGTCCCTTTATTTAAAGCTTTCTGGCCACGCCTGGCCAGAAAGTGATACATTGTGGGTAGTGCTTCCGGGGGCTCAACCTGAGACCCTCGGAGCACTAGAGCGCTACATCCCTTCCCAACTTGGATTTTAAACTAAACATGAAAATCAGTTCAGCATGCGAAATCAGCTAGTCTGTGATTGGGTCGTGGATTAGATCTGAGATTGTATTGCCACTTGCCTCTCGGAGGGATCTGGTCTCGAGGGGTTTCCGGTGATGGCAGAGGTGGTTGTTCTGCGGTATCCGGGGGCAAGCATGTGGTGTTGTTTGCGGTTGTATTCTCTTCTTCTTCCCTTGCTGCAGGTATGCTACTATCTGAGTTCTGTCCTTTCGGTGTAGGTATTTGCTTGAACCAAGATATATTACGAGTTACCTCTTCTCCATCTCGGCTGACTGTGATCGCTGTTCCTCTGGTTTCCTTGATTACCCAGGGTTCTGGTTCGAATGGTGTCTTGAACTTTCCTCCCGGCCTCCTTGTCCGGATCAGTATGGTTTCTCCTGGACGTAAGGTTTTTGGTTGGGCTCTCCTCTTGTGACTTGCCTTGTCATTGGTCCTTCTTCTCCATTCTTGTGTGTCGGCTGGAGAATAGGGTGATGGAGCCCAATTGTCGGCCATGGGTAGCAGGTCTCTCCGTGGTCCGGCCAGCATCAACGCCCATGGTGACTGCATGGTGGTGCTGTGTGGTGTGCTGCGATATTCTCTCAAGAACGCTTGTAGTGCTTCTTCTGGGTCACTCCCTTCTGCTGATGATATTCGCAGACTTTTGTTTATTGTCCTCATGAAGCGTTCTACCTCGCCGTTGGCTTGTGGCCATTGAGGTGTGATTCGGTGGTGCTTGATTCCTAGGTTGTTCAGAAAGTCTTTGAAATCGCTCCCTTGAAAAGGGGGTCCATTATCTGTTTTGATGATCCTCGGAATTCCGAATAGGGCAAACGCCTTGCTGAGGATGGGGCGAATGTTTGCAAAGCTGGTTGACGCTGCTGTTTCAACTATGGGGTACTTGGTGTAGTTGTCCATCAGTACTACTGTGATCTTCCCGTCTGGGAAGCTTCCAAAGTCTAGACTTAGCCATGTCCATGGTGATGGGGCATGGTCTTCTGTGATTACTGGGGCTGGCACTTCAGGGCTGCTGGTGATTTGGCATGCTCGACATTCTCGCACGAGGGCCTCCACGCTCTTTTCCATGTTGGGGAACCATATCTTCTCCCGCATCCTCGCTTTCATCCTGCGGGTGCCTTGGTGTCCTTCGTGAGCCAGGGCGGTTGCCCTGTCTTGCAGTGCCTTGGGGATGACTACGCGAGTTCCTCTCAGTACTATCCCATTGTCAGCGCAGGTAAGGTCATCATGTATCTTCCAGAATTGTTGCAGGCGTGTTCTGTCTGCTTCGTTCCACCCATTGGTGTCTTTTAGGAAGCTTGCCCACGTTCCGGAGTGGATTGCTTCCTTCACTCTCTTGACAACGGCATCACTGTCATAGTGGGATGTGATGACATCGGCGGTTAGGGCGCAGGGACATGCTCCTGTTGCCAGCATGTTGATGAACTCTTCGGTTTGGCCTTCTTGGTCTGCATCGTGGGATCCCTCTGCGAGTGGGTGGCGAGACAGAAAGTCTGCCGGGTTTTTCGCCCCCGGTCTGTACACTATGTCCATTTGGTACTGTTGGACTTGGATTGCCCAGCGCTCGATCCTCGGAGGCGGGTGAGGTGCTGTGCCTCGGAACAGGGGTATCAGCGGTTGGTGGTCTGTCACCATTCTGAACGGGTGGCCAGATATATACAGGTGAAAATGTGCGCAGGCCCATTTCACTGCCAGTGCCTCTCTCTCAATTTGCGAGTATCGCGATTCTGTCGCTGTCAATGCCTTGCTCGCGAATGCCAATGGGGCCCACACCCCGGGTTTGGATTCTTGTGACAGGAGGGCTCCTAGGCCTACTGGGCTGGCATCTACCACTATTTCGGTGGGTTTCGCAGTGTTGAAGTATGCCATTGTTGTGCTGTCCAGTAGTGCTTCTTTGATTCGGCAAAATGCTTTGTCTTCAGATTCTGTCCACCTCCATGGGCTGTCTTTCTTCGTTAGGTTTCTCAGGGGCTCTGCGATCGTGGCTAGATTGGGTATGAATCTTGCACAATATTGCGCCATCCCTAAGAAACTCCTCACTTCGGACGCGGTTGATGGTGCTGCTGCATTCTTGATGGCGTGGGATTTGCGGGGGTCTACTTTCACTCCGTCTGAATCAAACACGTATCCGAAGAACTCTATTGATTTCCTGAAGAACTGGCATTTGTCCTTGTGTAGTGTGACGCCATACTGTGCGAGCCTTTGTAGGGTGGCCTTCAATCTTCGGTGGTGTTCTTGACTCGATTTGGCATGAATTAAGATATCGTCACTGACGTTCAACACCCCATTAAGTCCGGATAAGATTTCTTTAATTGTGTTTTGAAAGATCTCGGCTGCGGATGAAATGCCGAAATTTAGTCGCTTGTATCGTCTTAGCCCCAGGTGTGTTGAGAAGGTTGTGATGTAGCGGCTCTCTTCCGCTAGTCTGAGCTGATGATATCCTGCGTTGAGGTCCAACTTAGAGAACCATTGGGCTCCATTCAAGTCCGACAGGATGTCGTCTACTGTCGGGGTGAGGTGTCGCTCCCGTCGAATAGCTTTGTTGGGGACCCTCATATCTATGCAGATGCGGATTTAACCAGGTTGGCGTGGTTTCTCGGCTATTACCATCGGGGATACCCATGGCGTCGGCCCCGACACTTTCTCGATCACTCCTTGTTCTTCCAGTTGGTTAAGTTCTTTTTCCACGGCGGCGCGCAGGTGGAACGGTATCCTTCTGTGTCTCAGTGCCACTGGTTGGATGGCGGGGTCGATGTGTAGTTTCATCGGCGGTCGTTTGATGGTACCGAGGCCTTCAAAGAGTGTGGGGAACATTTCTAGGATGTCTTCTGTTTGGAGTGCTTTAACGGCATTTGCAAACGCAATGAGGCGGAGGTCTTCAGCTGTGTTGCTTCCCACCAGTAGATCGGCTTCTTTGTCTATTACATGGAACGTAGTTGTTACCTCGTTGTCCTCCGCCTTCACTTGGACTACCATCTTCCCTCGCAGCGGGAGGGGTTCCTGGCTTCCGTACGTAAGTATCCGTGCCTTCAAGGGGACTAGCTTTGGTCTTGGCTTCAGTGCTTTATAATGTTGGATTCCCATGACATTCACGGTGGCTCCTGTGTCGATGACGCCAGTTGCCGGAGATCCGTCGATGTGTATCTGGCATTTTGGCTGCGGCCTCCGCCGTTTCTTTAGCTCATTCACGAATGACACGTAGTAACATTCATCTTCATCGTCTGTGGAAGACTCGTCGAATTGGGCCTGTCGCCGTGATCTGCTTGATTGAGACGGTGTTGCCTCGTCTAGCGATATTTGTTTTACGGCTCTTGTGATTGATTTTCTTCCGGGTGTTCCTCTTCCTCGAGAGCCACCCCTACACACGCTTGCGAAATGGTTGGGTATTCCGCATTTTGAGCATGTCTTGCCACGTGCTGGGCAGCCATCTTGGTTGTGTTCGTCTCGGCCACAGTATCCACATGTCGTTCGGCGTGGCGTCCTGGTCGGCCATCTTCCTCTGTTTCCCCGACCAGTATTGCGGACTGCGTCTACCCTTTCTGTCTTCACCATGGTTCCTGGTTCTGCCCGTGGGTTCAGGGCTGCCTCCATCGCAGTCGCTCGTGCATCCTACAGTTCATGGGATCTGGCAAGGATTAGTATCTCTTCAAGTGTGATGCGCGGCTGCCTTAGAATCAGCGTCCTCAGGTGTTTGTTGCGGCAGCCTTGAATGAGCTGTGCGGTCACTTCTTTCTTTTCGTCATCATCAGTGCACGTGCTTATGAGATCTCTCAGTCGCGCGTGGAACGCGTCCATAGTTTCTCCTTCCCTTTGTCTGGATTGGCGAAATTTGAATCGCTCATAGTGCGGGTTTAGCTGGGGGTCAAAGTGTGCGTTCAGCGCGTTGACGGCTGCGTCATAGTCGTCGTCATCCCCTGTGTCTGGCAGATGTTTGAACAGCTTATATAGTTCTGTGCCCCCAAAGTGTAATAGTAGGGATCTCTTCACTTCGTTATCTTTCTCCCTAGTGGCAGTGAAATAGTTGTTGAGCTGCCCCAACCACACAGCCCATCTGGGAGCTGCTGTCCCTGGGTCTATCAGCTCGCTGAATGGTGGTAGTGCCTGTATTTGCGAGTGGGCAGATGGTGCTGGTGGCTGCGTTCCCAGGTTCAGTACTGGTGCCGGGGGTCCTGCTTGCTGAGCCGGACCGGCTCCTGACTGTGCTGTTCCTCCAGACGCCCCTCCTGGGTTGGTAGTCATTTTGGTGTTGGGAGATGACTTGGTGTTTTCCCCTCAGGCGTCTTCCTCTTGGATGCTGATTGCACTTGCTCGTGCTTGTTGATGTTTGTTCGGGTATGTGTTTGTGGAATTAGTTGTTGCGCTTGCTTGTGCCTGTTGGAGCCACCACGTGGCGTGAGCGATATCCTCGCTGAGACGCTTGCGCGTTTACTGGGCCTCGTGCTTGTTTCGTTTGAGGCGCCTTCCTTGCCTCGCGCTGTCCCGGGGCCTCTTTTGCTGGCGATGACGTATCGCTCTTTGCGCATGCGCGCACTGCTGGGCCTGCTGCCGGGTCGCTTCCTTCGGCGCGTCTCCCCGCTCGGGCCTTCTTGTCGCTGCTACTGCCGGTGCCCCACGCAGCTTCTAGCATCCGCTGCTTACCGGTGAGTGTGCTCTTGCTTCCGGCGGCTGATTGTGCGCTTGCTGTTTTCGGTGCTCCGCTCCAGTGTCGCGGTTGGGGCGTTCTGGGCAGTTGCCGATCTGGTCGGTGACACCGCAGGTTGGCGCCGCTCGATTCTTTTGCAGATCCCACCCTCGTCGCCAGTGTGGGGGTTCGAAAGGCCTGGCAAGGCCTATGTCGCTGCGCTGCAGAGGTATGCGGAATAAAGGACACACACACCGTTACTATGCTGGTGTGGACAGGAAGTGCCGAGCCACTCCCGTCCCTTTATTTAAAGCTTTCTGGCCACGCCTGGCCAGAAAGTGATACATTGTGGGTAGTGCTTCCGGGGGCTCAACCTGAGACCCTCGGAGCACTAGAGCGCTACAGAAAGCATGGGGCGTTTGAGCACTTTAGTAGTAATACAGGGTAGCACATCAGTATTATTTTTTGAAACTCTGCAGGGCGGGGCTTTGAAGCTAAGTGATACGACTTGAGCACACGTGGGGAAGGTAACGTGGGATTTATAAGCAGTTCTTGTAGGGAGTTTGTGCTCATTATGGCATTCGAATTTTTGGGGCGAGTAGATTGTCAGTGAAACCGTCAGTCTATCACAGGTAAACACTCGGGAGTGTTCAGTTTCTCAAGGGACACAGTAGCAGGTTCAGGGAACGTGTGAAAGGGATAAGGGAATGGATTTTAATGTTTAGTTACATCGTAGGTTTAACTACGAGGGTTTTGGGAAAGTTAATCAGTTTCAGTTTCCGTGAAGTTTATTGAGTTGGCAATAACAAAAAAAACAAGCATTTGCAATGCAACAGGTCTCGCATTTCGCAAGTTTGAGCTATTGGCATTGTAAATGACAATGCCTTTTATTTATGTTTTGTTTTTTGAAACAAATAAAACATGTTGTTATTTATAATGGCAGTAGCTTAAACTTGCGTAAATGCGAGACCTATTGCATTGCAAATGCTTGTTGAATTATGTGGCCACGCCGATAGGTGCTGCTGGCCAATTTTACAAGAAAATTAGGGCATCCATGCCCAGTTGTGTTTTTTTTTTATTACAACACCACAAGTGCTCGCCTTATTCCCACAGAAGCGTTCGACCATGTCCCGGTCCTGCAGAGAACCCAGAATTCGTATTGGGTTCTGATACTCGTCGACCTCACCCAGCTAGCAGTATCTACCACTTAACCCATAGCAAAATCGTGCATACAAACAGGTGTACTGTAGTGGTGCTTAGCTGTTCATGGCAGGTTGTTTTGGTTAAAAAAATTATATGTACCACCATGCTTCCTTGTAAAAATAAGGACTGGTCGGTTATGTGTAAGGATGTGATGTCATTAATGTTCTTTTTTGTAAAATTGTAATTGATGTTGTATTATCGAACTTTCATAAATGTGTATCTACTGATTGTCCTTTACAAAGTCATGAGTTAATGTTTTTGTGTATTGGTTTTTGAAACATTGAATCACCAAAACCGCCTTAAACTTCAAGGTGGTTGTTTCAACAGTTGTTAATTATTAATATACGTCCAAACATCTCTTTTGTACTATATATTTCGGTGGCCTAGTTTGGACGTTAATATAGCCCAGCCCCTCTAGGTTAAACATATTACATGACAGTACAGGCACACAAAGGCTTTAATGGCGCTGAGGAAGGGGCTGGCTGCTGCACTCAGCTGGTGTTTGAGGCAGAAGATTTACTGAGTATGACTGAAAAGGAGATGTTTCTTCTCCTGGAAGGTGATAAATCTGCTTCCTAGGCTACTGCAGAGGACCAAGTGGAAGAGCATTTGTTTCAGTCCTAAGGCCTGTGGAGAGAAAAGTTGGCAGTGGCAATTGTTTCAGATGCTTTCTTATTCTTTTTAAATTCTGTTGACTTTTTCTTGAGTGAATAGAATTTGAAAAATAAACAATGCCATTTATAAAGACGGAAAATAATGAATCCAATATACAGCTTTGAAGTATCTTTTGGTATGTGTTTGCTTTTTTCCTACAGGGATTTAATTCTTCCCCCCTTTTTAAAAATAGAAATAAAAAAGTTTTACGAACAAGCATTGGCAAAGTTAATAACGTGGCACTCTCGTTATAAAAGCACGACCTAATTAGTACTTGCTGTCTCCGTCATTCAAAGTGAACTCATTTGCGCAAAGAGATCCGTGACACAGAGATAAAGTGATATGCCGAGGATCACACAATTTAGCCAAGTGATCACAGCAGGATTCTAACACAATGGTATAATACACAATTCAGCCACTAGATTAGGATTTATTTATTTATTTATTCCACCAAGCGGGACTGTACAAAGAGCCTGAACAGATAAACAACTAATTTTATTTGCGCAGATAAAGTTCCTGTAGACACTACAGGATACGCCGAAGTTACAAAAGATACGCAAGTTTGAAAAAGTTAATTATTTTGAAAGTAATCCACAGAAATACTTTCTGTGGTAATGAAAACCACACTCTGGCGAGGCGAGGCCGTTAAATGTTAAGCAGCCGAGGCCTGCCGCTGACACGCTCGAAGCTCCCTGCTGATAGCAGGGTGAGGTCACGGCCAGGCCTCCCCTTTAAGAGGCAGGAGCGCAGCGGGCGCTCTGGTATGTGTTTGTTTTGGGTCTGAGGACGGGAAGTGGAGAGAGATGGGGGTTCGCCTGCGCCTTTGGGGGTTCGCCTGCGCCTTTAAGGCTTGCCACACCTGCTCTGGTTCAGCAGGTTTGGAGCCAAGGAGAAGGGAAGCAGGGAAACAGTCTGGAAGAGCGAGGCGAGTAGAGAGGTAAGGGCAGGAAAAGGGGAGAGAGAGTCAGTGCGCATGAGAGGGGCTAGTGCTTCGAATCTACTCTTGATCTGAAAATGCCCCTGAGGTATTAACAGAGGTCCCCATTGGCCCAGTTAGACATGTACAGTGTATCATGTGGTGTTTTAGAAAGTTCCAGGAGTAAGGTGCGGTCTTGTCGAAATCGTAAATTTTAATATTATTCTTAATTAGTAAAGTGGTTTTTTTCCGCCAGATTTGGGAAATTTGGTACCAGATAGTGTTATAATCAGGGTTCAAAACCTGATACGTGTATTGGTTTAAATTATATAGATAAATATGATCCTCTGGAATTATGCGGCAGGGAAGGCCTTATTTTATGCGGCAGCGTTAACTAAACAAAGGGAAAGGTATACTATCTCCCAACAAGAATGAAACAAACTGCTGCACGCGCACCAGCGCGAGACACCGCAAAAACGATCCCGTTCCCCAGGTTCAGGCGTGAGTAGTGCACGAGGTTAAGGAGCTCGAGACGCCGCCGTGAGCGTGCACGTAAGCAGGGGAGGATCGCCGGAGAAGACATGGAGCCTGATGCCGATGCAGAGAACTGACCTGCTGCGGAGGGAGAGTGACACGCGGAAAGAGCCAGGTGAGTGGGGGTGTGTGGTATTGGTGGGGGAATGTGTGTGTGCATGTGTCTGAGTGTGCCGCTTAGTTGTGTGGGGTGGGGGTTCTGTGCACGTGTGTGTGTGTGTGTGTGTGTGTGTGTATGTGTGTATGTGTGTATGTGTGTGTGTGTGTGCGCGTGTGTGCGTGTGTGTGTGTGTGTGTGTGTGTGTGTGTGTGTGTGTGTGTGTGTGTGTGTGTGTGTGTGTGTGTGTGTGTGTGTGTGTGTGTGTGTGTGTGTGTGTGTGTGTGTGTGTGTGTGTGTGTGTGTGTGTGTGTGTGTGTGTGTGTGTGTGTGTGTGTGTGTGTGTGTGTGTGTGTGTGTGTGTGTGTGTGTGTGTGTGTGTGTGTGTGTGTGTGTGTGTGTGTGTGTGTGTGTGTGTGTGTGTGTGTGTGTGTGTGTGTGTGTGTGTGTGTGTGTGTGTGTGTGTGTGTGTGTGTGTGTGTGTGCGATTGAGAGGCGAGAGGCTGCCTTGCACAGTTGGAGCAAGAGATGTGCACGGCTGGGGGGGCGGGGCCAGGGGGCGCGTCCACGAGGTGTAATCGGCGCTCGTGGCCAGATCTAGGTCGCTTGACAAGGATCTCGGTCACAATAGGTCTAGCGAGACCTAAAAAGGGGGGGGGGTCACATTTTTGTTTTTCGGGGAGGATTAGAGGGTGACGCACTGTGGTCTGGATTATTTATTTTGATGCATGTGGGAGGAGCACGAATTGGCAGATGGGTTTAAAAGGTAAAGTTATGTGTTGTTGTTGTGTTAGCTGCTAATCATGTGGGACTGACGTATACATTTTTTAATCATTGTAGATACCCCTGAAGAAGGTTATTAATATGACCGAAATGCATTGGGTGAAGATTAACTGTGACAAGGAATCAAGTTTGTTTACGTGCCTGCGAATAGGCCCGGATGGGCAATTCTTGTGCAATTTAAAATGCGTGAAAACATGAAAACTTCGCGTCCTTGACGTGACGGATGAAGTTGGATAAACTTTGAAATAAACAGGATGAATTTGAGTATACTTTTGAGTACGTGGATATTTTGATCACAAATGAGTAGATGGCTGTGCAACTCTTTCGTGACACTAAAAGGTGTGTCGCAAACTCGTCATCATTTTGTTCAGGCGCATTTGGAACGGAGCGCATCAAGAGTGTATGCACGCCAAATGGGAATAACATGGACAAAACTAACTTTTGGATTATCAAGTGTGTGCTTCAGGTTTATGTAAAAATTAACCAAATGGGCAAAGTGCCCATCATAACATACCTGACCGTCCAGGCAGTAGTATTTTGTGAACATGTGCAGAGAGGCCTCCTTTGCTGCCTGGGAGATGTCCGGGACTCCGTGTGCTAATGCATCGGTCACAGTCTTAGTTCTGGTGGAATGAGCATGCAGATCTTAATGCACAGCACGATCCATCAGGAGATAATACACATCCTTACCCTTCTTCGCTCCGATATACCCCCAGAAAGTTGGCTGTCCACCCAAAAATCTTTTGTGCGGTCAAGGAAGAACGACAACAGACAGGAGGCAGAAAGGAGGCTCTACTGTGAAGAACCGGCTTGTCAGGATATGTGTCCAGGTATGGTATGGAGGTTTAGATGTCAAAGCCTGAAGCTCACTGACCCTCTGGGCAGATGTTATTGCTACCAGGAAGGCCGTCTTCATGGTAAGGAGCCTGAGAGGACAGTTGTGCAAGAGCTCAAAAGGAGTGCACATCAAGAATTTAAGGACTAGATTAAGGTCCCTCTGACGCATGATGGAGGAAGGATGAAACATATGCTACAAACCTTCGAGAACTCATGTACAACGGGGGATTTGAAGAGGTATGGTTGGTCAGGCAACCGCAGATAAACTGAGATCACCCTTTAAAGTGCCCAGAGCAGAGCCTTGCTGGGCAAGGGAAAGGATAAAGAGAAGGACCTGAGAGGAGGGGGGCAGAAAGAGTGTCAACCTGTTCTCTGCACACCATGATACAAAACTGCCCCAACGGCAGTCACATACTGTCTTGGTGGAGGGGCATCTGGCTGCCAAAGTAACATTGCATACTTCGAGTGGAAGTCGAAAACTGTCAACTGTCGCTGCTCAATCTCTATGCAAAAGGGCGCAGCATTGAGAGGTTCGGCTGTAAAACCCTCCCTTGCTGCTGCGACAGAAGATCCTTCTGAAGGGGCAGCCTGATCAAAGGAGCGATGGCCATGCTCAGCAGCTCTGGATATAAAACTCTCCAAGTCCAGTCTGAAGCCATAAGGATGACTTGGGCCTGATCCTCTTGAGGACTCTGGGCATGAGTGGTATGGGCAGAAAGGTGTACGGGTGGCCTGAGCTGCACTCAAGACAAAAAGTGTGTCCAAGCGAGAGCCGCCTTGGAAACTCTAACATGCAAAACTGCAGGTATTGTATGTTCTCAATAGCATCTTTGGCTGAGTTTGTCGACCCTGGCGTTCAGAGAACTTACCGGTGTTAAACCACTAGGGAAATTTCCTGCTGTTCCAGCCATGTCCAGTAGGAATGTGTCATAAGCAGGATGCAGGAGGCCATGAGTCCCAGCAGCCTCAGTCAGTCTCAGTGAAATCCAGGTGAGAGGCTGAAACATCGCTATCATAGCTTGTATATCTATAGTTCCGGAGGATAGGCCCAGAACCGCACATGTCCAGATGGGCGCTGGTAAGGCCAAAGGAGAGCACGGCAAACTGAAAGTGCTCATGGCCCACCGTGAACCACGGCTAACGCTGTGGGCAGGCTGGACGGGAATGTGGAAATATACATTCTGCAAGTCCAATGCTTCCATCCAGTCTCCCAGGTCCAGGTGCCTCCATTCTTCTTGGGCACCAGAAGTAGCAGGGATGACAACCATGACCTACTTCTGGTATTGGCACCTTCTCTATGGCTCCCTTGGTTACCAGAGTAGTCACTTCCTGGTGGAGCAAGGTAAGATGGACCTCCATCAGCCTGTCATGAGCAGGTGACCTGGGTGAAAGGGTCATCATGAAGGAAGTTATAGACGTCCAGTGAGGTGGTGATGGTGTATCCTGCCTCCCAGTGGGTGCCCATGATGGTATGAGGGCAAACTACGAGGATCTGGAGACTGCCTAGGGTGGGGAAAGGGACATGGAAGGAAGTCCCTTCCGTGGCCACAAAAGATGAGAAAAGCATACCAAGGGTGGCGAGGGGCCATGGAAAGGCCCAAGTACCTTAAAGCGCTCCAGCGCCAAGTCTGCTTTGTCTCTGAAGCGATAGGAGGCATCAAAGCGCATGTCTATAAGCAATGCTTGGTCATCCCAGAATAGCCAGTTCTCAGCCAGGCGTGGTGCCATAAGGCCAATGTCAAGGAAACCTCTCTACCCAGCGAGTCGAAGACATAGAGTCCACATCAGATCGTGAACTTAGCTGCATCTCTCCCATCAGCAACAGCCTAGGAGAGTATGGTTTGGGCCTCCTCCATAGCCATGGGCAGCATCTGCACTACCAAATCCCATAGAGCATGGGACTAACAGCTATTAAGGCATGCAGTGTTCACAGACTGCAGTGTCAGGCTGGTGGAAGAAAACATCTTCTTGCCTGAAGTGGCCAGTCTCTTTGATTCCCTATCCGGTGGGGTGATAGCGAATGGGACAGGATTTACATGAGAGATAGCGGCTTGGACCACCAAGCTCTCTGGGGTAAGGTGTTGTGTGAAGAAATTGGGGTCCCCATGAGTGGAGCGGTGGCGGAGGGCAACAGTTCTGTTCACAGGAGCCCCTGTGCTAGGCTTGTACCAGGTCCCAAGCAGACGCAAGGGCTTCATTAAATCTGATAAGCAGTTCTGAGGGGTCTTTCCCAGCTGAAGCACCTCTGTCAAAATGTTTGTCTTCACTGCCACTGAGGGTAAGCTACTGTCTCAGCCACCCTTCTCACCACCATTGCAGATGATGCCCCTTCCTTCGTAGCCACGGTAAGGGGAGTAAGCAGGCCAGTATCTGTCCAGTCTGGTGGCCTCGTCCAAGTCCTCACACCAGTCCACATTTGGATCGAAAGGCTGGTATTCTTCAGGGTCCAGCGACCCCTCACAATCCTCTCTAGCCCATGTGAGTAGGGCTCAGGCTTCGGTCTGGAAGGCATGGCTCTAGTTGGTTTCGGACAACGTCCCTCAGGCTCTGTATCAAAGATGAGGATCAGAATGAGGACGGCATTGGGGGCTTCCGGACTGGCACCAGGAAAGAGCGAGGTGGTACGACTGTCACTGGATCCATCTGTGGCTCCAAGGGCCCAACTGGTGCTGGGGCAGGGCAGCCGACATGACACCAGTAGGGGACCCACCAGAACCCGCAGGGCCCAAAGCCCACTGGTGTGCCGCTCTTATATGAGGAGCATTGCCTCATATAATTCTTTAAGTAGAGCGGGGTTACTCCGACTCCCGGAACCTGGAGAAGGCACAGAGCCGGCCCAGGCTCAACTGCAGAGCCAGGTCTCAAATGGCGACACTTCCTCATCTCATCAGCCGAGGTGAAGTCAAAGATCTTTTTCACTTCTTACTCTTCTTCTTACAGTGGGACATACCCAAGTGAACGACGGCTTCGAGTGTTGTTGGACTTGGCCCTTCTGGCAGGTTCACCCCTAAACTTTTTGCTTTTTGAATGTGAATTGGTGGTAGTGATTTTTGGTTTCTGCGCACTTTCCCTGTGTCCCAGTGGAAAGTGCGTGGAGTAAGGTTGGCCTGCCCTCCCATAGGAATGCATGGGGAATGTCTGTGTCCCTGGTAGTTCCTGATTCGTGAGGTGTGCACGCTCAAGTCTGGTATGTGCGGACTCGTGTGATTGAATGCTGCGCAATGATGTATGCGGTGTGTATGTGTCTAGTGTGGAAGTGCCACTTCTAGACATGGGTGTGCGTGTGCAGTGAGTGGGCTGGCACATGATTGGCTGGAGCTGGCTGGTGAGCCTGGCTCCAGGAGTCTGGATGGATCTGCCCTTGGTGAGTGTGGAGATTAACATGCTGATGGCTGGGGAGGGGTGCACCTGGGTCCTGAATAGGGCTGAGCTTTCCCCACACAATGCTGGCTCCGCCCCCTGTGGTGCGTCTAATGACCCTAGCCTCCCTAGTGAATAGAAAGGGTGGTTGAGCACATCAAGAGTGCTCCAAAACCAGCTGCGACTGGTTTCTCCCCTACCCTGCACCCTGAGACAAGGATTTTCTAGTATAAGAAGGTACTGTGTCCCCTGACAAAATGTTCTTCCCTGATCCAACCTGAGGGGGGCTTCTGCAGGTCGCCAGGAGGAACCGCCACTTGGGACTGCCTTCCTGCCTGGAGGGCCCAGTGAGCTGGCCCCTGGCCCAGCCTTGCCCCCCCTGCCTTGCTCTGCTGAGGGACCTTGGGGCTGACCTTTGTCCTGGACTTGTGTCTCTCTAAGTGCCTGGGAGCGCTGTATTTTGTCCTCTAAGCGCCCGTGAGCGCTTTATTTTGTACACTAGCGCTTGGGAGCGCTCTATCCTTTCTGCTAGCGCTGGGGAGCGCTTCACTGGCTACACACACACACACTGGTGTGTGTGTGTGTGTGTGTGTGTGTGTGTGTGTGTGTGTGTGTGTGTGTGTGCGCGATTGAGAGGCGAGAGGCTGCCTTGCACAGTTGGAGCAAGAGATGTGCACGGCTGGGGGGGCGGGGCCAGGGGGCGCGTCCACGAGGTGTAATCGGCGCTCGTGGCCAGATCTAGGTCGCTTGACAAGGATCTCGGTCACAATAGGTCTAGCGAGACCTAAAAAGGGGGGGGGGTCACATTTTTGTTTTTCGGGGAGGATTAGAGGGTGACGCACTGTGGTCTGGATTATTTATTTTGATGCATGTGGGAGGAGCACGAATTGGCAGATGGGTTTAAAAGGTAAAGTTATGTGTTGTTGTTGTGTTAGCTGCTAATCATGTGGGACTGACGTATACATTTTTTAATCATTGTAGATACCCCTGAAGAAGGTTATTAATATGACCGAAATGCATTGGGTGAAGATTAACTGTGACAAGGAATCAAGTTTGTTTACGTGCCTGCGAATAGGCCCGGATGGGCAATTCTTGTGCAATTTAAAATGCGTGAAAACATGAAAACTTCGCGTCCTTGACGTGACGGATGAAGTTGGATAAACTTTGAAATAAACAGGATGAATTTGAGTATACTTTTGAGTACGTGGATATTTTGATCACAAATGAGTAGATGGCTGTGCAACTCTTTCGTGACACTAAAAGGTGTGTCGCAAACTCGTCATCATTTTGTTCAGGCGCATTTGGAACGGAGCGCATCAAGAGTGTATGCACGCCAAATGGGAATAACATGGACAAAACTAACTTTTGGATTATCAAGTGTGTGCTTCAGGTTTATGTAAAAATTAACCAAATGGGCAAAGTGCCCATCATAACATACCTGACCGTCCAGGCAGTAGTATTTTGTGAACATGTGCAGAGAGGCCTCCTTTGCTGCCTGGGAGATGTCCGGGACTCCGTGTGCTAATGCATCGGTCACAGTCTTAGTTCTGGTGGAATGAGCATGCAGATCTTAATGCACAGCACGATCCATCAGGAGATAATACACATCCTTACCCTTCTTCGCTCCGATATACCCCCAGAAAGTTGGCTGTCCACCCAAAAATCTTTTGTGCGGTCAAGGAAGAACGACAACAGACAGGAGGCAGAAAGGAGGCTCTACTGTGAAGAACCGGCTTGTCAGGATATGTGTCCAGGTATGGTATGGAGGTTTAGATGTCAAAGCCTGAAGCTCACTGACCCTCTGGGCAGATGTTATTGCTACCAGGAAGGCCGTCTTCATGGTAAGGAGCCTGAGAGGACAGTTGTGCAAGAGCTCAAAAGGAGTGCACATCAAGAATTTAAGGACTAGATTAAGGTCCCTCTGACGCATGATGGAGGAAGGATGAAACATATGCTACAAACCTTCGAGAACTCATGTACAACGGGGGATTTGAAGAGGTATGGTTGGTCAGGCAACCGCAGATAAACTGAGATCACCCTTTAAAGTGCCCAGAGCAGAGCCTTGCTGGGCAAGGGAAAGGATAAAGAGAAGGACCTGAGAGGAGGGGGGCAGAAAGAGTGTCAACCTGTTCTCTGCACACCATGATACAAAACTGCCCCAACGGCAGTCACATACTGTCTTGGTGGAGGGGCATCTGGCTGCCAAAGTAACATTGCATACTTCGAGTGGAAGTCGAAAACTGTCAACTGTCGCTGCTCAATCTCTATGCAAAAGGGCGCAGCATTGAGAGGTTCGGCTGTAAAACCCTCCCTTGCTGCTGCGACAGAAGATCCTTCTGAAGGGGCAGCCTGATCAAAGGAGCGATGGCCATGCTCAGCAGCTCTGGATATAAAACTCTCCAAGTCCAGTCTGAAGCCATAAGGATGACTTGGGCCTGATCCTCTTGAGGACTCTGGGCATGAGTGGTATGGGCAGAAAGGTGTACGGGTGGCCTGAGCTGCACTCAAGACAAAAAGTGTGTCCAAGCGAGAGCCGCCTTGGAAACTCTAACATGCAAAACTGCAGGTATTGTATGTTCTCAATAGCATCTTTGGCTGAGTTTGTCGACCCTGGCGTTCAGAGAACTTACCGGTGTTAAACCACTAGGGAAATTTCCTGCTGTTCCAGCCATGTCCAGTAGGAATGTGTCATAAGCAGGATGCAGGAGGCCATGAGTCCCAGCAGCCTCAGTCAGTCTCAGTGAAATCCAGGTGAGAGGCTGAAACATCGCTATCATAGCTTGTATATCTATAGTTCCGGAGGATAGGCCCAGAACCGCACATGTCCAGATGGGCGCTGGTAAGGCCAAAGGAGAGCACGGCAAACTGAAAGTGCTCATGGCCCACCGTGAACCACGGCTAACGCTGTGGGCAGGCTGGACGGGAATGTGGAAATATACATTCTGCAAGTCCAATGCTTCCATCCAGTCTCCCAGGTCCAGGTGCCTCCATTCTTCTTGGGCACCAGAAGTAGCAGGGATGACAACCATGACCTACTTCTGGTATTGGCACCTTCTCTATGGCTCCCTTGGTTACCAGAGTAGTCACTTCCTGGTGGAGCAAGGTAAGATGGACCTCCATCAGCCTGTCATGAGCAGGTGACCTGGGTGAAAGGGTCATCATGAAGGAAGTTATAGACGTCCAGTGAGGTGGTGATGGTGTATCCTGCCTCCCAGTGGGTGCCCATGATGGTATGAGGGCAAACTACGAGGATCTGGAGACTGCCTAGGGTGGGGAAAGGGACATGGAAGGAAGTCCCTTCCGTGGCCACAAAAGATGAGAAAAGCATACCAAGGGTGGCGAGGGGCCATGGAAAGGCCCAAGTACCTTAAAGCGCTCCAGCGCCAAGTCTGCTTTGTCTCTGAAGCGATAGGAGGCATCAAAGCGCATGTCTATAAGCAATGCTTGGTCATCCCAGAATAGCCAGTTCTCAGCCAGGCGTGGTGCCATAAGGCCAATGTCAAGGAAACCTCTCTACCCAGCGAGTCGAAGACATAGAGTCCACATCAGATCGTGAACTTAGCTGCATCTCTCCCATCAGCAACAGCCTAGGAGAGTATGGTTTGGGCCTCCTCCATAGCCATGGGCAGCATCTGCACTACCAAATCCCATAGAGCATGGGACTAACAGCTATTAAGGCATGCAGTGTTCACAGACTGCAGTGTCAGGCTGGTGGAAGAAAACATCTTCTTGCCTGAAGTGGCCAGTCTCTTTGATTCCCTATCCGGTGGGGTGATAGCGAATGGGACAGGATTTACATGAGAGATAGCGGCTTGGACCACCAAGCTCTCTGGGGTAAGGTGTTGTGTGAAGAAATTGGGGTCCCCATGAGTGGAGCGGTGGCGGAGGGCAACAGTTCTGTTCACAGGAGCCCCTGTGCTAGGCTTGTACCAGGTCCCAAGCAGACGCAAGGGCTTCATTAAATCTGATAAGCAGTTCTGAGGGGTCTTTCCCAGCTGAAGCACCTCTGTCAAAATGTTTGTCTTCACTGCCACTGAGGGTAAGCTACTGTCTCAGCCACCCTTCTCACCACCATTGCAGATGATGCCCCTTCCTTCGTAGCCACGGTAAGGGGAGTAAGCAGGCCAGTATCTGTCCAGTCTGGTGGCCTCGTCCAAGTCCTCACACCAGTCCACATTTGGATCGAAAGGCTGGTATTCTTCAGGGTCCAGCGACCCCTCACAATCCTCTCTAGCCCATGTGAGTAGGGCTCAGGCTTCGGTCTGGAAGGCATGGCTCTAGTTGGTTTCGGACAACGTCCCTCAGGCTCTGTATCAAAGATGAGGATCAGAATGAGGACGGCATTGGGGGCTTCCGGACTGGCACCAGGAAAGAGCGAGGTGGTACGACTGTCACTGGATCCATCTGTGGCTCCAAGGGCCCAACTGGTGCTGGGGCAGGGCAGCCGACATGACACCAGTAGGGGACCCTCCAGAACCCGCAGGGCCCAAAGCCCACTGGTGTGCCGCTCTTATATGAGGAGCATTGCCTCATATAATTCTTTAAGTAGTGCGGGGTTACTCCGACTCCCGGAACCTGGAGAAGGCACAGAGCCGGCCCAGGCTCAACTGCAGAGCCAGGTCTCAAATGGCGACACTTCCTCATCTCATCAGCCGAGGTGAAGTCAAAGATCTTTTTCACTTCTTACTCTTCTTCTTACAGTGGGACATACCCAAGTGAACGACGGCTTCGAGTGTTGTTGGACTTGGCCCTTCTGGCAGGTTCACCCCTAAACTTTTTGCTTTTTGAATGTGAATTGGTGGTAGTGATTTTTGGTTTCTGCGCACTTTCCCTGTGTCCCAGTGGAAAGTGCGTGGAGTAAGGTTGGCCTGCCCTCCCATAGGAATGCATGGGGAATGTCTGTGTCCCTGGTAGTTCCTGATTCGTGAGGTGTGCACGCTCAAGTCTGGTATGTGCGGACTCGTGTGATTGAATGCTGCGCAATGATGTATGCGGTGTGTATGTGTCTAGTGTGGAAGTGCCACTTCTAGACATGGGTGTGCGTGTGCAGTGAGTGGGCTGGCACATGATTGGCTGGAGCTGGCTGGTGAGCCTGGCTCCAGGAGTCTGGATGGATCTGCCCTTGGTGAGTGTGGAGATTAACATGCTGATGGCTGGGGAGGGGTGCACCTGGGTCCTGAATAGGGCTGAGCTTTCCCCACACAATGCTGGCTCCGCCCCCTGTGGTGCGTCTAATGACCCTAGCCTCCCTAGTGAATAGAAAGGGT
Organism: Lissotriton vulgaris; assembly: GCF_964263255.1. Classification (NCBI taxonomy): domain Eukaryota; kingdom Metazoa; phylum Chordata; class Amphibia; order Caudata; family Salamandridae; genus Lissotriton; species Lissotriton vulgaris. Next base: position 585,099,504 of record NC_141694.1, read on the forward strand.
GGTTGAGCACATCAAGAGTGCTCCAAAACCAGCTGCGACTGGTTTCTCCCCTACCCTGCACCCTGAGACAAGGATTTTCTAGTATAAGAAGGTACTGTGTCCCCTGACAAAATGTTCTTCCCTGATCCAACCTGAGGGGGGCTTCTGCAGGTCGCCAGGAGGAACCGCCACTTGGGACTGCCTTCCTGCCTGGAGGGCCCAGTGAGCTGGCCCCTGGCCCAGCCTTGCCCCCCCTGCCTTGCTCTGCTGAGGGACCTTGGGGCTGACCTTTGTCCTGGACTTGTGTCTCTCTAAGTGCCTGGGAGCGCTGTATTTTGTCCTCTAAGCGCCCGTGAGCGCTTTATTTTGTACACTAGCGCTTGGGAGCGCTCTATCCTTTCTGCTAGCGCTGGGGAGCGCTTCACTGGCTAAGGCCGGTGCCCACCTGGCATTCCTTGCGTTGTGCGCCGAGCTGAGCAGCGTGGGTGCCCACCCCGCTCATTGCCGCATATTCTGGCCACCCCCTGGACGGGAGCTCACCCTGTGAAAAAGAAAGAATTGCCGCCGCCTCCCGGCCGGAAGTCAGGCTGGCCGGGGGCGGGGCAACAAGACACCCGGAAGCCCAGGCAGGAGCCTACCCTGCACTGGGACGTGTGGGCGGAAGGAGAAAGGCTGCCGGCACTAGCGGGGCTCCCATGAGGTGGGAAATCCCCGCACCGAAGGAAGAGATCGCCGCCTGCAGAGAGTCCCGCCTGCAGAGCCGGAGACGAGACCCGGTGAGTGCTTCACAGGAGGGGGGGGGCGTAGGGGCACATTGCCGGTGCCCGTCCTGCCCCTCCAGTGCCGGGGGCCTACATATTGACGAGTCCTAAGAGGCTCGGGGGCATTGCTTGAGTTTGGAGCCCACGAAGGGCTACAGCAGCACGTAGAATTTGCGAGTCCCCAGAGGGGGGACTCTAACGGCCGGCATCTTGGTTCTCCGAGCCCCAAGAGGCTCATGTCCAGCAGGAAACTACAGGCGCCACATTTGTGCACAGAGCCCCGAGAGGCTCAAGGCGCACCTTTGTTTGTTTAGAGCCCAGAGAGGCTCTTGAGGGCCACATTCATTTCTTAGAGCCCTAAGAGGCTCCCCCCGTCTTCCAATGCCCCATTTTGTGGAGGAGCCCACGAGGGGCTCAGGCGCATTATTGTTGGTTGAGCCAGAGAGGCTCAGGGGACAGTCAGTTCGGCAGAGCCTGCAAGGCTCCAGCGTTGGCCCCAGCATTGTCTCACACAGCTGCCCAGCACTTAGTGGGCAGCTGCTACGTTTAGGCCCCCCTGACTTTGGGACACAGGGCATCCTAGCCCCTACGAGGCCAGTTGGCCTAGGGACAGACACAGGTGGTGACTTGTGTGAGTTCCACGCAATTGTTCTTCTTACACCTCTGAATGTTTTTAGGCATCATGTGTTTTCCTTCCCTGCACCACTGAATGTATGTTGTGATGCATCATGTGTACTGTGTTCTTGCCTATACCCCTAGTGTATGGTGATACTTAGGTGGTTGTTTTTCTCCTAGTACAGGTGTTGCTAGTGAGGTCCTGGTTCCCTGCGTGACCTTTTCCTAAGGTGGTTAGGGTTGCGTAGGTGGTACTTACCTGTTACCAGTGATTACTGGTTGTGTGCTACATTTTCTAATTTGTGCTACAGTGATTTTATACTCTATGTCCTAAGTGCTAGTTCTAAAAGTGGCTATTAATGAAAGTGGTCCATGTGGCCCTGTCTTGTACATATCCCCTGTAAATTCTGCCCGTGCCTGTTGGCACATTATAAAGTGTGAGTTTTTATCTAATGTGTTTTGGTGTAATACAAAGGCTATTTTTACATATAACCTTGTGTGGAGTTTCCTTTGTGGTGGGCCTTGGGTGTTGTTGCTGGGTGCGCGCGCAAACACTTAACCTACATAGCCTCCAAGTTTAGCCTTGCTGCTCGCGTCACGTTACCTAGAGGGTGAGCAGGGGTTATCTTGGCGTGTAACTCCCTTGCCCTGACTTAGAGTGGTGGTCTCTGACTGACCTTGGCACAAGCCTTGGCCAGCCAGAGATCCCACTTGTAACATTGGTGGCAGGCGATGAGGATCCGGATTTGTGTTTGCGTTGTACCGCAGTGGCAACTGGCCACACTACAAAACTCTGCATTTTAGATGACCACATTTTGGGGATTATTGTTTTTTTTAAAGTTCCATTATTTCTTCTCCTAAGAGTGTCATTTTCAAATAGTGTCCAGTACATTTGTTCCCGGCTCCCAGAGTTTGGTATCTGTGTCACGTGTGGTCAGGTTGAGAAGTCAGGGGTGGTAGAAACTGCCTTACCAGTCCGAGGGGGGGGTTGTGTGTGAATGAATGGTGTGTGGCACTAGACAAGTGAGGGTAAGTTCTCTGGGATAGGGAGATCACTGAATTCTTTGTAAATTTGGTACTCTTGCTTCAGCTCTGACAGTTAAGTCCCCTGTGTTGCACGTGTCGGTGAGCATCCTGCCATTCGAGCAGTCAAACAGGGAGACATGGAGACATGAGATACCCAGTTGCTGCACACATGTCAATCTGCCCAGCCAAACACACAATCGCTTCTTCGAATTTTTCGGCATTGAACATATGCCTAAAAACCCAAGAGGAGGAGACAGAGAATTATCTTTGAGGAGGAGAGAGGCATATTGGATACTCACATTACGGAGTGTTGATCAGGGCCTAAACATAGACCATGAGCTACACTACTTCTTGGGTACCTAGACAGTATACTGACGCACACAAGAGACATGACCCCAGACGTCAAGAGCTGAGAGGGAATAATGATCAAATCCGATGAAATAGACCAAAAATAACTATTAGTATTGAGGTAATACTGTTAACACAGGACCATGTATATACTATGTTCTATGTCACCTACTGAAACTGTATGTTTAATAGAAATATGATAATCTCATTACTTGTAATGAACCACATAGGATGGAGAGACTTATCGAGAGCACCATCATATAGCCATGCTAATGACTAAGCACAACCGGTAATGACCACCAACCACCCAATCACATCTTATATTTGGGGCCAGATAGAGATATATAACGTGTTATGACAGATATACATGACTTATAACACAGGCATCGAACAAACAGTGACTCAGACGACCAATAGAATATATTTCTTAGCAGACTTTTTTATTCACTCACGAAATATTGTATTCCGGAGCACAATTATCATTATATACTCGCAACTACAAAAAGTCTAATGTGTTTGATTCATTTTCTAAATCTTCTACTTTGCTAAAATACTCAACTCTATACATGAGAATGTCTAAATAGGAACTCTATAATGGCCGCCAACGTTGACAAAACATATCAATGGAAATTATACTGCAAATCCACGTGATACGCGGTTCTCGCGAGATTACGCCACACGCCCCAAACGTAAACGAGACCAAATTAACTTTGCCGGTTGATTTGAAATGCCGAGTTAAGACCGTGCCGTTGAACAGAATCTCACTGGAAACCGGGGATGAAGGAGAACAACTGTTACATTGGGCGAAAGGTAGGCTAAGAAAGGGCACGATACTACTGACTCTCTCTGACATCATGTTAATGATTAAGCAATAAGATATACACTAAACTCGCCACATCCCAGTTTTTAGCTTTATTTTCATGATAACCTAGATAATAAATGTTATGAAGGGATAACAGCACCACTATCTTTAAACAGAAGCGCTGCCCAGACGAGTAATTCTTATACTTGATACCTGATGTAGTAACGACCCTAAATTAAAATACGCAATATATTGATCAATGATTGTAAAATAAGCTATAAAGAATCTGTACGTTTTTTGCATTATCGTTAAATAAGCTACAAAGAGCCTGTAGGTTTCTACATTATTATGCAGCAAGCTCCAGAATAATAGAATATTTAACCTTTTCCAAATACTAGATGATTAACTGCCAACTATATCTCCTACCTTACCCCCACAGCCATTTTTTATGAAATCGAGAGCCTCACTCTGGCTTCTCTACCGACCAAATTACTACATTAAGAACGTCCCTAACAGAAACCCATTGTGGGTTGGAATTATCACCGCATAATATGTAAGTAACAAGATAATATGTTATGCCACAGCATTATACATACCTATGGCACCTCTAATTATTTGCTGATCGGCTTTTTCAACTTTCATCATATCTACAGATTCGACTGCTTTACTCAGGAATGAGGTATTTCAGGGAAGGCGATTTCCTCACTAGTGACTTTGCATGCAATGCTTCACCTTTAATCTTTCCATATCTCACACCCTTGTAAACAAAAAATTCCCTACTTAAATGATTTCACGTCCTAACACAAAAAGTTTATAGCATAAGCAGCAATCACGGATAATGTCTATTCAGCACTTGGTCTCTCCATCTTATAATGAGTTCATAGACCTACTGAATACAGTGGTACATTATGTGTTATATAAAAAAGTTTAAAATAAATGTCAATATATAAATATCTGCACGTATCTAAGAACCCATATAATTATGTGACCACCACCTTAGATTGTTTGATATTCACAGTACAAATGCGAATCTGTGGCTTAGTGCGACAACTAATTTTCACTAGTGTGAGTTTTTTTAACACTAAAACAATGGGACTTTGTATTAGGTCCTAAAACAATACTGTATGTTTTTTCTTTTGCATATGCAGCCTTGAGAAAGTCGTGGGTTACATTCCCAATACGACGAAACACGTGTTGGCTGTGAAGTTCCAGGAATAAAACTTCAAAAGAATCTACCTGATCTTATGAACAAGAATCATTTCTAAATGCAAGAGTGATGAATGTGAAATACTGACATACGAAAAAGAGACATTGATATTCCACGTGTGCTAGGGAGCGTTTTTGTTTATACCCCTAGTGTATGGTGATACTTGGGTGGTTGTTTTTCTCCTAGTACAGGTGTTGCTAGTGAGGTCCTGGTTCCCTGCGTGACCTTTTCCTAAGGTGGTTAGGGTTGCGTAGGTGGTACTTACCTGTTACCAGTGATAACTGGTTGTGTGCTACATTTTCTAATTTGTGCTACAGTGATTTTATACTCTATGTCCTAAATACTAGTTCTACAAGTGCCTATTCCTGACAGTGGTCCATGTGGCCCTGTCTTGTACATATCCCCTGTAAATTCTGCCCGTGCCTGTTGGCACATTGTAAAGCGTGTGTTTTTATCTAATGTGTTTTGGTGTAATACAAAGGCTATTTTTACATATAACCTTGTGTGGTGTTTCCTTTGTGGTGGGCCTTGGGTGTTGTTGCTGGGTGCGCGCGCAAACACTTAACCTACATAGCCTCCAAGTTTAGCCTTGCTGCTCGCGTCACGTTACCTACAGGGTGAGCAGGGGTTATCTTGGCGTGTAACTCCCTTGCCCTGACTTAGAGTGGTGGTCTCTGACTGACCTTGGCGCAAGCCTTGGCCAGCCAGAGATCCCATTTCTAACAAGTGTGATAAAGATCTTGGGCTCCGCGACCGATTATGGGAGCTTCCACTCGACAGGGGAACAAGACTGTCACATGTCGAGCCGCCAAGAGATGGAGGGACTACTCCCTCAAAGCCTTCAGATTCATTGCGCAACAATCCACGAAGGTCTTCATGTCGTGGTTGCACTTGAGGTACCAGAGGCAAAGAAGGTACGGGTCTGTCACCGAAATCTATCGTTGACAGACGCTGCAGGGCTTGAAGCCGGCCTTGGCCTTCCTAGATGACATTCCTGCCACACCAGGAGAAGTTTCTCTCAAAAGGCTTTGACAAAAGTAAAAAAAAATGCTAGTCAAAAAGTGACTCGGGATGGCTCTCTCGGGATCTGCACAGACTGGCGTGGAAAGAAAAGAAATGATGTCAGCACACTGGGGTGGCGCCCGTTATAAGCACCACTCATATAACTTGTGGCACAGAAGCCACCAAGCGCAGCTGAACTACGCCACCCACCGGTGTGCAGGGATACTGCTCACGGAAAATGTCCGGATCCAGTCTAATGCCCAGGATAATTCTAAGGTAAGGAATATGCAGCTAGAAGGCTCTATCAGATATTGTGATGCACATATCACTGTGGCTGACATCCAGGTGTGAACTCTAGTTATTCCCCTGTTCTGTGTTGTTGGACCATCAGCTTCGGAGTCTCTCCTGCTGTGACAGAATGCCTCTCGAGAGGAAGAGGGAGAAGAGAAGTTTGTACTTCAACGGGAGCAGAACCCCAGCATAAAACGTCAAAGACCCAGACCCTAAATCACATTTGGACTATAAGAAGGGCAGGTTGAGCCCCCAAAATGTGTCTTCTGCAAGGCTGCACTGTAAAAGGGGGTCAGGATGCACACCTGTCTACTGTCGTATTTTTCATGCTTGTCTCTTTTTTCTCAAGAGTGCGTGCAGATTGAGTTTATTGCCATCTGCAAGGCTGCAATGTCTTCCATAACATGTGTAGAAGAGGGCCTCTTTTGGACATGGACCTCACTTTTTACCTGGAAAACGATCTAATTTCAACTGTAAGTGCACAGGGTCCCTGAAAACCAGGTCCCCAGTGACAGAAGCTCTTTCCTTAAACTGTACCTTTTGTTTCCCAATTGTCACAATTTCAGTACCCCTTTTAAGCCCCCAGTAAATGATACTCCTGGTACCTACGGCATTGGCACTGAAGAGAGACCCCAAGGGTAGCAGCACGAATTGTGCCACCCTAGGGTCCCCTCAACAAGGCTGTGCACACTGCCATCGCAGACTGCAAGCCTTTTGCAGACAAAACCGAAGAGACATCCCTGTGTGCCTGCCACCCGGGTAGATGATGTTGGTTACAAATGTGTCAGTAAGGTTTTTTGGGATTTAGGAGACTGAAGACAATAGTAATTAATTGTAATTACTATTTTCTTCAATTGTAATTAAACCATAGTCTTTATTCTGACTTGTGATTACATAAATATTAACAGTCTTCCTTTTCACTCTTCTCAGAGCCGGTCGACTATGCCAGGACCACCATGAAGGATGGATGCCCCTTGAGGAAAAAAACACAGGTAAGTGTTGTGTACTGTTAGAAACCAATCTGGGAAGATGAACGTTGGAACGCGTTCTTCTCTCTGATGGAGACGCAGAGGCAGCTGGACCCCAACAATCCCAAGAAATCTTCCGATACACGTGAACTAGAGACACCAAGGCTCATCGATATTCTCAAGGGAAGGAGGTTTGGGAACAAACAGTAAACTAAAATAAATAGCTAAAATAAAGAAAGAAACAACTGGTGCGCATTCGGGCAAGGTGGAGAAGCAAACTCTGGGTCACAGAACAATCTGGGACATCTGTCCTAAAGCTCCTTGTAAAAACCTAAACGCTGTGATGCCTTACTCACACACCATTCACTGTTGGAGATGACTACTGTAAGTCCCTACTGCTTATGCCCTTGCATGTTCCAATCCCAGGAAAGAATAATCAATGGCAAAGTTAAGAAGGACAAGCCTTAAGGCACTCTACCAAGAACAATAAGGCAAAAAGAAAGTACACCATCCGAAGGAAGTGTTGTCAAAAGGAAAACAAATGAACAAAAGAAACGATGATAAACGGTAGCCTGTAGTGCGATAAGATGCAAGCAACTTCAAAACGGTAGCATGTGGTTGAGACCACCACGATGCTCCGCTTCGCCAACTGAAGAAGACGATCAACGAATACCGGAAGTGGGTAGTTTCGACCACCACTGCCGCTCCGGAAAACAATAAGCGCTAGCAGCACACGGAAGCGTGTAGAACACCCCCACTACGCTCTGCTGCCAAAACCAAATAATAGTTCCAACAAAACCACTCCAGAATGGCACCCGGCAACGTGTAGCGGATTACTACTACGCTCCGTTGCTCAGAAACAGAATCCGCCTAGATAGAGAAACCAGAACCGGCACGCAAAGATTTGATGCATTACCTCCGGTACGCTTTCAGCAAACTAAGAAGATGCATAGGCGCGAGTGTACGCACCCAGCGCCTCGCGGTAAAAGTACCTGGCTAAGATGGGAATAGGCTCTGGAACTTGCTGCGCTTCCTCTGAATCAGCAACCTCCCAGGCGATGCAACCCGGCGAGGAGAACCATCCAAACAAGAAACAGGAACCAGAATTACGCGCACCTTCCCACAGTCCCTAGCCGGCAATATACTTCCTGAAGCAAAGATTAGGCAGGCTCAGGCAAGGTGAATCCTGACACAGAGGTCGCAAATGACGGTTACTGCTTGGACTGGAGTTCCCTTACAGGTATATACGTTCAAGGGAGCCTGCGTAATAATTAAGAATGTGTCTTGAAATGTGGACAGGGTGGTAAAGGGCCACCATACCGAAGTGTCCATTCCCTCCCCATCATCACAGTGCCAGACACTACATGGGATATAGGTAATACACCCAGCTGGCAGGCCTTATAGCCCTAAGGCAGGGTGCAATGTATCCCCTGTAAGGACATATCCGCATGAGCAGATATGCCCCTGCAGTATCACTGTAGATTCTTGGATATTGTAAATGAACAGGTATGCCATAGAGAGTACATGGGCTGGGCGCTTGTCATTACGAGTTCCCCAGCTCCAATGATGGCTTCACTGTATTATGGGATGTTTGGTACCAAACATCTTGTCTCAATAAGCCTGCACTGATTTCGGTGTCAGATTTATTAGAAATTGTACACAGAGGATCCCTTAGAGGGGCCCCCTGAAACCTACCAACCCTTAGTTTGGTCACCGACTAGTCTAAGCCAACCTGTCACCACCAGACAGAGTTCTGAATTCATAGGGTGAGCGCCAGCATGCTCAGATGTAGAGAAGAAAGCCTGTCTTAGGCGGAGGAGTTCACACCTTACCACGGTCAAAAAAGCCATCTCTGGCAGGAAGATTCAAAGGCATTGCAGCCTTTGAAATGCGACCCCAGCCTCTCCTGATAGAAGGAGCTCCTCCCCCTCCTGCTGTCCTCTCCCCCGTTTGACGAGAAGACAGGTAGAAAAACCTAGAAAGAATATGATGTGTGGCCCACTCTGCCAACTCCACCACTCAAGTGCTCGAGGCGAGGTGAAGCACATTTTTCAGTGCCCACCATCTTGAAGATGGTACTTCTCCAATCAGGGCTAGGGCTATGTTCCCCTCCCACAGGAGGTAGGCATAATAGAGAATTTAGGCACCCTAGGTAAGGGGCCCTTTGGCCACTACCTGTCACTCCCTTGTAAACGCCCCTAAATGTAGTATTTAGGTGGCATCCCCAGACACTGAACTTAGATTCTACAGACACAAGAAGAAGACAAACTAGGAAACGCTGTCGGACCGAGAACTGCATACCTCATGGTGGACTTTGAGCGCAAACTCCTGCCTGCCACTACATAACTCAACAGTCGCCATCCTCCAGCTCGTCTCATCACTGTGTGGCCTACACAAACCCCGAAGGTTAATCAGCACCTTGCAAATCACAAAAGAACTCCCTTGAGATCGAGGTACTATCTCCCTGCAGCCTCAGGGCCCAAACACAGCGAAAAGTCGTCCAGCGTCATCCAGCTTCCCAGTCTGACCGACATCTCCGAGTACCAGTTATGTTATGTGATGTTAACATTTTGATTAAGCGCAACAGCTGCCCCAGCGAAGAGGCGTCCCGGCGCTGAAAGAACCACAGGAGCTATACTACAGAAGAAGAAGGAAGGATAGGTAGTCCTACGGAGAGGGAAACAGATGGGTCTTAATGGCTTTCTGGAAGGCAGACAGGTTTTCCAAGGAACGAATGTTCAGTGGCAGGGAATTCCAGAGCTTGGCTCCCAAAACCCTAAAGGAGCGACCGCCAATGGTACAAAGCTTAGTATTGAATGCGAGATTCAAAGGGCAGCCAATGCAATTTTCGAATGGTAGCTCTGACCGAGCATCTGCAGGGAAGCCCCACCAAGGCTCTTGCCGCAGAGTTATGCACGCGTTGCAGTCGCGCTATCTCCACTTTGTTGGCACCCAAGAGTAAAACACTAGCATAGTCAAAACGGGAGAGAATTGTGGATAGAACTATGAGTTGGCGGACTTTAGAGTAAAAAAAAAACGAGTATCGGGTTAAGACTCCTCAGCAGGCCCACACAAGTAGCTGCCAGTCTTTTTGTGTGGGCCTGGAAGCTAAGCGAGGATCCATCCAGATGCCCAGATTTTTGACCAAGGATTTAGGTGGTGGAATAGTGCCCAACGAGGAGGGCCACCAGTGCTCATTCCAATAGCTGCTATTCTTCCCGAGGAGCGGCACCTCCGTCTTGCCTGCATTAAGCTGCAGGCAGTTGTCCGTCATCCACTGGGCTACTGCAGCTAGGCCATCCCTGAATATTGAGGCCGAAGTAGAAGGAGCTTCGGTGAGAGTGATGACCAGCTGTGTGTCATCTGCATATGACACCAGCGTTAGGTCCCACTCCTTGGCCACTGCTGCAAGTGGCTGTACATATAGATTAAAAAAGGATGGGCTAAGTGCAGAGCCCTGCGGGACTCCCTGGCTGATGGAATGGGGCTGGGAGAGGAACGGGGGAGCTGACACCCGGAAGGATCTGTCCTTCAGAAATGAGCGGAACCATTCCAGGGCAAGACCGGAAATCCCTACTGCCGTCAGACGATTTAACAGAATGTTATGTGAAACCGTATCAAAGGCTGCGCTGAGATCTAACAAAATCAGCGCAGCACTCTGACCGGCATCGAGAATTGTTCGGAGGTGTTCAGTCGTGGACAGGAGGGCAGAATCGTACTGTGGCCCGGCCTGAACCCATTTTGAGATGGGTCCAAGATGTTATTTTGGTCCATATGTTGGGACAGGACATTGTTTACGTGAGCCTCTGCCAGTTTAGACACCCATGGGAGCAACGAGATGGGTCTGAAGTTTTCTGGTTTGGTGGGGTCTAGAGTGGGCTTCCTAATAATGGGAGAGACCCATGCTTGATTCCAAACCATCGGGACAGTAGCCGAAGAAAAGGAAAGATTGAGTATGGGAGGTCAGGGAAGGTAAAAAAAAATTCTACGGATTCAATGAATTTAGCCGGCCTCATGGGGTCTACTGGGGAGCCAGATTTAACTTTCCTGCAGAGTTTAGTAAGATCCTCATACGAGATTTCTGGTATGAGCGTTAGTGTGGTGCCACTAATAGTAGAGTTAGTGGAGTCAGAAAGGTGCTGCGGGAATGATCTGTACATTTTTTCCACTTTTTCTACAAAAAAATAGCAAGGTCCTCACACTGCTGCGCGGAGTAATACTGGAGGCAGGGGTTCTGCTGCTCTGCAGATCTTGCACCAATTTAAAGATAACTTTGCGCTAGAGTGGATTTCTTATGCATAGAACGTGGCGCGTGCAGAGCAAATAGCTTTATGATAGAGTTTTTGTTTGGATAGATATAATGCTTTATCCCTAACGTTATAATCCCTTCTCCAAATTCGCTCGGCTTTTTTACATTCTTTCCGCATGGATATCAAAGTATCATTATACCGTGGGTTTGAGGGGGAACTGCGTCCTTTAGTCCATTTGGCTGGGATGAGGGCATCTAGTCCTCTAGTAATCCAGTCATGGAAGGCAGAGTATGTAGTATTGATATCCATATTTGCCTCATAATGGAATTCTCCTGGAGTGGAGTGGAGGTTGCTGGTTAAAAGTTTATGCCAAGGCCTCTTTAGGCGTCGAGTTGGCTCGTCCTTGATAAACGATTCCCTGACCATTATAGTAACTTGGATTAGATAGTGATCTGTCCATCACATAGGTTTGGGCGCGTCTGTCCTAGGCTCCGGGATGTTGGTGAAGACAGGATCTAATACATGCCCCGCCGAGTGTGTGGCAGTCTCAATTAAAGGGTTTAATTGTAAGGCCGCAAAGTCTGCCAGGAGGTTTTTGATGGTAGGGTCTTGAGTCAAGTCAAAATGGAGATTAAGATCTCCTAGTATAGTGAAATTGGCCGAGCCCACCACCAAGGAGTTTGGCGCTTCAAGGAGAGCTTCGATGAACTTAGAGGCAGGTCCAGGGGGTCGATAGATGTAAAGGCCAGACAGGGTAAAGTGAGGACCCGTCATGATCTTGAATCGAGCACTTTCGCAGCCCCAGATGTTTTCCTTAGTAAAGGAGCAAATATATTGCTTTTTATAGATGACTGCTATGCCGCCACCTCTAGCGTCTCTATTTAGAGTCTTCATTAAGTAGCCCTCTGGCAACGTGAGGTTTGGTAGAGTAGTCATGTCATCACGAAGCCAAGTTTCGCATAGAAAGAGGATATCAGGGTTCTCATCAAGTAGGAGAGTATTGACCTCTAAGTGGTGTTTTACGAGAGACCTAACATTTAGTTGGAGAACGGTAAGAGGGGTATATTTAGGCGAGCCTTGCCTGTGTCCAGGTAGGCAGGGGCAGGGTGTTGCGAAATCGCAGGACCTACATTGTAAGCATGTCTGTCCAAGGTGGCCTGATATCTCCTCACAGCTCTGGCCAGGGTGAAAAGAAATTCCCTATCATAATGGTGAAGTTCCCATAAGGCTTGACCAGGGGGCAGGCGAGAGGCGATGTCTTGGCGATGACGGGCGCACACGGGCTTGCCTTAGGCGCGCCCGCTGCGCTCATCTGCTGCGCGTCCGGGAGATACACATGATTAATAGGGGGGGGGGTCGAGGATGGGAGGGCGTGGCCTCGAAGGGGGCGTGGCCTCGAGGGTCGCCAGTAATGGCGGCAAGAAGTGTGTGTTTTCTCGAGTCCGCGGCAGCGCTAAATCCGCTGCGCGGGCAGTTTAGGATCAAGCTTTTGTCCTAAATGGTGCCAGGAGAAGAGTGAGGTGAGTTTAAAAAACTCAACAAATTGGTGACTCTCAAATTTTTAAAAATGCAGTACAAGTCGCGCTCCCGGCTTCCGCCTCAGGAGACAAACTGATTCTGACCAGGCGCTTGCAATCAGCGTCTTTTAAGGTCTGGGCAGGGGGCGTGGCCTCGAAGGGGGCGTGGCCTCGAGGGTCGCCGGTAATGGCGGCAAGAAGTGTGTGTTTTCTTGAGTCCGTGGCAGCGCTAAATCCGCTGCGCAGGCAGTTTAGGATCAAGCTTTTGTCCTAAATGGTGCCAGGAGAAGAGTGAGGTGAGTTTAAAAAACACAACAAATTGGTGACTCAAATTTTTTCAAATGCAGTATAAGTCGCGCTCTCGGCTTCCGCCTCAGGAGACAAAGGGATTCTGACCAGGCGCTTGCAATCAGCGTCTTTTAAGGTCTGGGCGGGGGGCGTGGCCTCGAAGGGGGCGTGGCCTCGAGGGTCGCCTGTAATGGCGGCAAGAAGTGTGTGTTTTCTCGAGTCCGCGGCAGCACTAAATCCGCTGCGCAGGCAGTTTAGGATCAAGCTTTTGTCCTAAATGGTGCCAGGAGAAGAGTGAGGTGAGTTTAAAAAACACAACAAATTGGTGACTCTCAAATTTTTAAAAATGCAGTACAAGTCGCGCTCCCGGCTTCCGCCTCAGGAGACAAAGTGAAAGATACACCTGCTCTGGAGGGTCAGCTTGGCCTCTACAGCAAGTCTTGACATCCCAGGACTCACCGGAGCTGCAAGACACCTATACTCGGGGTACCGGATCCCATGCTGCAAAAGCCTATGGGGCTGAGTCCAGGCGGACTCCAACTCTACAGTGAGCCAGCACCCGACGAGGGACTTCAGGACTCCGGAGACCCACATCTGCAGTGGCCCAGCACCTCCAGATTCGTCCAGCCCCTGACCGCAAGATTAATCTTTGCGTGCTTTTGCCCAGCTGCACATCTTCACTGCACCCAGCCCGCCCGGGGCATCTTCAAACCAGCTTAGCTCCCTAGTCCTCAGAGCCCTTGCGACCTCTACTTTCCCTTGAGAGCCCTCACGACTTCTACTGTCCCCTGAGAGCCATTGGACTTGACTACAAGTCCCCCTTTGCTCTGCTTTTACAGGAGGCCCGCTTCCTTTGTAGAGTCAGCTACAAAGTCACTTTGTTTCTCGAGAAACCCAGGAAGCTCCTGGGAACTTGGCCTTGGCACTTTGCTCCTTGGCCTCAAACCTTCCGATATACAAAAGTGTAACTACAACAATAATTGTACTGCATTGCTTTTCCAATGTATTGTGCATACTTGCTCACAACTGTAAATATTGCATTTACTGTGATTTTCTCATATTGCTTAAAGCATTTACCTTGTACCCAAAGTTCTTGGTCTACATATAGATATCAAAAGATTACTATTTTACTAAATTGGTCTTGATGGAGCAAGGGTGAAAACAAAAATTTTTGTATACCCTTCTCAAAGTCTCTTTCCCATAACTGTAATATGTATGAATTGTGTGGTTTTAAAATTACCCAACGTGGAATAGAATGCACACACACAAATACACGTGGGATACTAATTTGCTTGTGTGCTGAATCATAATATATTAATTGAGTGAACTTGTCATACTAATATAGTACGCAAATGTCATAATCCAACAAAACCCTGTGCATGCTAGCTTTCTATGTCTTATTGTGGCAGAAATGATGGAGAATGGCAAGAAAACAAAGCATAAATGTTGCTAAAATGCTAGGTAATAACTAACAGGGTTACCTTAGAATGGGGGGAGGTAAACAGAAGGGTTATACTTCAAAATCTAACGTTTAATTGTGTGTGTTTCTATAATAGTTCCCATTATGGCCCGTGCGCCTAATCAAAGATGGAAGGTTTTCGAGACTCCGAGAATATATTTCAATACGCATGCGTGACTATGCTCGAGAGATGTGCAAGCAGTCTGTGCCTGTGCAGCGTGGTTCAATGTCAGGGTGGCCTGGAAGTGTAGAAGGGTGCCAAGATTGATATGACCGCGTCGTGAGCCTGAGAACTTCTCCCGAAGTGACAATTTGAAGGTCACAAGTAAAAGAAATACAAGGATGAACAATTGGAACCTTATTTTTGACTGTAATGATGACTAAACAGAAATATGGACAATGAGGTGATGCTTAATCCACCCCTTACATGGACCAATGAGAGTGAGCGAGGACCATAAAAGTTTCACATTTTAGATAGATAGTTAGGGAAAAAGGGTATAAAAGAGGACATTTGGAAATAAGAAAAAAAGCTTGCTTTGATTTTATTTTCGAACCATGACATGCTGCCGGACTGAACAATTCTTTTGGTGCAAACACTTTGACATTTTTCTTGACTTTAACTTTTGATGGGTGCGGAGTCCAGATGGGTGGTGAACATCAAGAAAGAATAGAGAGGCGGTTTTTGGGAACTTACCTGTGCTAACTCTGATGTCCATTTACTGAAATCTTGGTAATATGGTTTTGACTTATTTTTCTGAACTATTCTGCTAATAAATGTAAACTGTTTGAATTTAACTTTTCTCTATCTCTAGGTTATTAAAATGTTTGAATGATTATTGAATTAAGGCTAAATAAGATAAGGTCATGCTTGGAGATTAAGTGTCTAAATACAAATTTAATAAATAGAGAATTAAGCTGGTCTTGTTGTCATTAGTTAACTTTTACTAGCTGATCCATTGTCCAAATGGTGGGGTGTTTTAATGTTTCTTAAGGATAAAACCATGGTAACTTTGATAAACTGCAGGTGTATATAGTGAATAAAATTTTAGACTGAAATAAAACACTCCACTAAAATCCAGCATCTCCTCCTCTAGTTGTCACTGATCTTGGGAGCAGAGTGATTTGTGTGTATGAAAGACTCGCGGTCTTATGGGCCCCACTGACGAGAAAAGTGTGATAGCTCCTAGGAAATATAATGATGGTTAAAAGGTTTGGTTTGGAGTCGCGACTTCATTTATTGAGTGTGTACATCATGCATTGCCCTTGTGTGTACAACAAATGCTCCGCTCTACCCTCTGATAAGCCTAACTGCTCACTCGCACTGTCACAAAATAGAGAGTTAATCTTATCGACCTTTGTCTCTGTAAACCAATAAGGGTCTCTTTGACCTCTCTGCAAAGTATACTCCATTATGGTGCCTTATTTAGAGAGGTGGGTTTCCTACAACATGAAGAGAGAAGCTCTGGATTCATGAGAAAAGATGCAGAAAAAACTGAACAGACTTCGAGGCACCAAGGCGGTCGCCTTATGGCTCTAGTGATGTAACCACAACTCCTCTTCTGGTTTTGAGATGAAGCCAGCACCACCTGATGTAATCTTCCCATTTTCTGCGTATGTCACTGCTACTACATTTCATATATTCATTTGAGTGCACATTTCATATTTACGAACACATGTAGCATTTGCTAGTCTTGGCACATGTATACATATAACATTTGTTTTATTATGGTTTGACAGGTCATCAATAATTCATATATATATGATGTATACTGCTTTATAGATTTCAGAGAAGGCACAACAACATTTTAATTTTTGTGACATCTTTCAATGTGAGGCTTGCCCTTTTTAAAATAATGAGAAGTGTATTTAAGCTGGGTACAGAGAAGTGGAAGACCTAGAGGAAATCTTCGACTTATTAGGAGACTGAGATTGAACGAGCAGGAAATGTAAACATTTCTCGCGAAGGAACCAGGTAGGCATTATAAAGCCAGCCCAGTCTTATCGACTTGCTGTGGGATCATAGCCTTTGAGCAGATGGAGGACAACCTTCTTCACTTAGAAAAAACCCTCTGTTTTATTCAGGTATGCAGGTGACCTTAGAAACATATGTATGCCATTTTGGTGCTAAAACTGCTTAGCTGGAATAAGAACAAGTCACTTACCTTAGGTAATGTTCTAGCTGATGGATACTCTCCTTTAGGCTAGGCATCAGACCGGATCCAGAAGATTTTTTAGCATGGCCCCGGCCTGCCAGTAAGTGGCATTGTGTTATGTTATGTTATGTTATGTTAAATAGGTCTTTTAACATAACATAACATAACATGTGTATTTGTAAAGCGCACGTTCACCCAGCGGTTTCTTGGCGCTGAATAACAGATGTTTATTGTTACCCAACTCAATGGTACTCATTTTATCGACCTCAGATGGATGAAAGGCTGAGTGGACCCGCCGGGATTTGAACCTGTGACCATGAGGTCGAACACAGGCCCCTGCAGTGGACGCATTAGTCCACTGAGCCACCAGACCCGGCGCTTATAGCGCACGGCTACTCCAAAGGAGTATCCCGGCGCTTTATATTTCATGACCTGAAAGGAAACAGACAAACATAACAAAATAAGTTAAGAAGGAAGGCTCACGAAGTTCAGACACTAAAACAGGAAATCCCTAGCGGGCAAAGAGCCATGTCTTTAGGCCCTTCCTGAACGCCAGCAGATTAGATGTAGAGCGCAGGGTCAAAGGTAGGGAGTTCCACAGCTGCGGAGCTAGCAGCCTGAACGAGCGCCCTCCAATGCAGGCTTTTTTTACTCGGGGCACCACAGCCAGGAAGAGGGACTCCGATCTCAAGGATCGTGCCGGATGGTAAAAGGCAAGCCTCCTTTGCAAATATTGAGCTCCCGAGGCATGCAAAGCCTTGTGGGCCAATGTCATGGCCTTGAATGCTATCCGCTTCTGGATAGGTAGCCAATGGAGCAATTGTAATAGGCTATAGGCACTGGCCCGCCTGTGGAGGCCGAAGATGGCTCGTGCAGCCGTGTTCTGGGCCACCTGCAGGCGTTGCAAGAGGTACTCCGGCAGGCCAAGATATAGAATGTTCGAGTAATCCAATCTTGAGCCGATTAAGGCCTGAACTGTCGTCCTCCTGTGCTCCTCAGAGAGCAAAGGGAAGAACTTCCGGAGCATCCTGAGGATGCCAAAGCAAGTTCCTGTGAGCCAGAACCTGGGATTTAAGCGTCAGCCCGTTATCGATTTTAATTCCCAAGTTCTTGGCTGACTGGGACGAATGAGCTGGGGGGAACATATCGGCGGGCCACCACCCATGCCAGTCCGGATCAGATGGACAGCCGAAGAAGAGTATCTCAGATTTATCCGAGTTGCACTTGAGGCTGTTTAGCTGGAACCATTTAAAAACAGCCCCAAGGCACTCACGGATACTCTCTCCAACGAAATCTTCTCCCTTCCGGCAGGTGAAGAGAAGCTGGGTATCATCGGCATAGGATACGATCTGGCCCCCGAAAGATTCCACCAGTGTCGCCAAAGGGGTCATGAAGATGTTAAATAGAGTCAGGCTCAACACGGAGCCCTGAGGGACTCCGACTCCCAGTGGCGACATCTCGGCGGAGCCAGGGGAGGCCCAGACCGTTTGTCAGCGGTCGGCTAGAAATGAACGAAACCAGCTGAATACCGCCCCCCTCAGACCGATTTCATGGAGTCTTACAAGGAGTCCCTCATGGGGGACGGTGTCGAAGGCCGCCGACAAATCAAGCATGACCAGCATAGCTTTGCCTCCTGAATCCAGCGCCTCCTTAATGGCCTCCGATACATCCAATAGCGCCGTCTCGGTGCTTAAATTGGGGAGGAAGCCAGATTGAGAGGCATGTAATAGCTCGTGAGACTCCAAAAAATTGGAGAGCACACCATGTACATACTTCTCCAGGATCTTTGCCAGTGCAGGAAGAAGCGAGATGGGCCTGTAATTGGCGGGGACTTCCAGGACAACGTAGACTCTGTTCTGCCCTGGAAGTGACTTCTGGGGGCGCATACAAGCACCACTCCAGCACATTGACAATCGTTTGTTCTGGACAGCATCCATACCCTCAGACACGAAACCCAAAACTTAATTGGCCATGCTAGTGGGCAGAGGTCTAATTTAGGATCTTTTCACATGAAATAACCAATTCTACAGAACTAGGAGATGGGAAAGTGGTCAGAAACCTACTATAGAACTAACCATCAGAAAGACATTTCTCTGATGGATACCTCTAACTGCAGATTTTTCACCTTTACAATAGATACCAAAGCACTACCTCCCTTGGTGGTGGGTCTGTGCAATGGCAGAGACAAAAAAGTCCCCCATGATCAAATGTCCAAAATGCCCTTTCCATTGGATCTGATTTTCAAGGCAATAGTGCTTCGTGAATGTGCACACTGCTGACCACTTTGCAGTCTGACAAATATCCAGGAATGGCACTCTGAGTGTCAACACAGTGGTAGAAGCCTTGGCCCTGGGGGAATGGTTCCTCACCCTTGTGGAGGCTGTTTCTTGACCATCACATAGCATATCTTAAGGTAAAGGACTATCTAATTGGACAAAGTTCAAGTCCTTTTCTGCACTGCCTTACCCTTTGTCCCGACGAACTCTACAAAGAGTTGATCATTAATCAACAGTATTTGGTATGATCAATGAAAAAACAGAGGGATCTTTTGAGGTCCATGTGATGAAGTCTCTCTTCCTTGTTTGAGGGGTGAGGTGGAGCAAAAAACACTGAAAGACTTCTAGACAGGAGAGGTCTGCCGCTGATCAAATTGCACTCAAGCAACCACCACTGCAGATCTTTTGCAGTCTCCTCAAAACCTGGATGAAATCCGACAAGTCCAACTAGTGCTGCACCCACTATGATTTCAGATCCCACATCTGCTATGGCAGTGCTTAGGAAGCAGTGGGCCAGAGGTCAAGAAGCCTCCGAGACATTGGAACGAAGCTGAAACATCTGGATCAATCATAGCCTGAATTTCCAGGACTCACTGCTTTTTATGAAAGGTCCAAAAGCACACTGTATCCAGGATGGACCCGGAGAAAGGGAGTTTCTGCAATGGAGTCTGGCGTGAATTTGACAAGTTGATATTGAACACCATAGATGTAAGGATGTTTGCCGTTGGCTGGAGGTGCTCCAAGACAGACTCTGGCGAGTCTGCCATCAACAGCCAGTCGACGCAATGGGAGAAGACTGGTACCCCTAAACTATGCAGATGAGAAACAACCACTGCCATTGCCTAATGATGTGTAAGAAAAATAAGGTTACCCAGAGCTAGCTTAAAACAACGTGCCACCTATATGTCTACAGGCAAGAACAAAGCTTGTACTTTTTTCTTTACCTCACATGAAGGCAGCTGTAGATCTAAGACCTCAGCTGTTCGCATAACTACCCAAGCTAATGAGGCCGATTCTTCTGAGTTAAGTGAGGTATCGAGCTCATTGCTATCTTGTAGGTCCATATAAAATGTAACATCATACTGTGGGAGCTGCATCAAGGCAAAGACACTGTTCTATCAGAATCTGTGTGTATGGGAGCCGACAATAAAGGTACTGAGCTTGAGGGTATCTTTGGCCGAGGCTTAGAGGGATTCGGCACGAAATTGGATAGTGCTGTGGAATCAACATCCTCCATTGGCATAGACTGGAGTGGACTGAGGCGCCCCCTTGCTCTTCATGTTTTTCATTGATTTTGACTTACCTGAAGACTTGGACCTAGACAATGACCTGACTCACAGGAACCGCCTTTATATGACTTCGGACTGTGTTTGGCAAGGTGGAGTTTGGTTTCACTTTCTCAGTTCATTTTGAGGGTCCATTAGGGCACACTGCTTGCACAACTTGGATATGTTTCTCGACCTCAAATACCAGTGAGGCAATGCATCTACCACATACATTTGCTTGTGACAATCACTACAAAGTTTAAGCCCTGTAGATTTAGGGGTGCATATGTTCCCTTGCACACCGGAAGAACATTTTTTTTAAAAAGGCCTTGTCAAGAGCAGGAAAAAAAGTTGGAGCTAGCTCTGGACCTGCATAATAAAGCACAGAAAGGAACGGATGTCAGTGCAGTGGGGTGGCATCTATATGTGGTCCCAGTTGTCACTTCCAGGGTGGAGTAGAGTGAGGTGGAGCAGCATGCAGGAGTTATGCTGAAAAATCTTCTGGAACCAGCCTGAATCCTGGAGATATTCTATAAGTGCAGATTCTGCTGTTCAAATCAGTCAGATGGGAGGGGTTGGAGTATAGAGAAAAGAGAATTCCGGTTTTTGAACCATTTTTTACATTCTTTTTATGATTCATTTTTATTGCCACAGTTTTGTTCATTTTTATAGTTCAAACAAACTAGTCACTTATCTTTGTTAATGGTTTTTCTGGTGGTTACAGGATCTACCTGTGGATGCCTCACCTTCTGAATACCCCAATGCACCAGCATTCCACAGAAACGTTTCTTGACAGCTCTCCCACGTCAATAAGGGTGTCACAATGCCCATAGCTCTGCACGCAGCACAGTGTGACATCATGGGACCATAAGAAGCCCCCCACCGGCGTGCTGTTGGCGGTTTTCACCCATTTTTTTCTTGCCTTCGAGGTGTACTGCTGAAACTAACATCACAAAATCAATAACAGATTCTCAACTTTAAGTTATAAATATATATATTCACTGAAAAAAACATAGGTTTCAGATATGTTATAGTTAGGAATTAGCATTTAAAAATCCTTAGAAATTCACTGAAAAAACCATAGGTTTTAGGGGTGTTATAGTTAGCTGGACATTCCACAGTTATGAAATTCCTCTGTTATAGTAAGTTGTACTAACTATAACTCGTGCGCCCGCAATCCACTGCTGATGATGTCACATATTACATCATTCATGACATGTCCAGTGACATTACTGATGACATCACTGATATCTCAAATGACATCACTGATGACATCGTCCAGTGAATGTGGTTTGGTTTGATATTTAAATAAGTATTATATATATAGCAATCTGCATTGAAGACTGAGTGGATGTATAAGTGTCTGGATGGAGGATTTAGTAGCACTGTGATTGACTGTCTAAGTGACTAATTTAAAGTGTCACACTAAATATAAGGGATGGTGATTAAACTGTGTGAATATCTGTTTCACTGTATCTCTTGTTGTGTATACTACTACATAAGTTGGTTACTAGCTATGTGAAAGTCTATATTAGTTATTAATTAGTTAAGTGACTATTTGTATGGGAGAGTGAATGTGTGTGTGGTTGGTTGGGTGAGAGGTGTGTGACTATCCAACGATCTGTAAATAGTTGATTTAGTAGGTATAAGAGGTTAAGACTGCACGTGGAAACACTTGTTTGGGTGAGTGAATCTCTTCATGGGTGTGGGGATGAGTAAATATATTTCTCAATGATACATATCCGACAAAGTAGAAATATAATAGACAGTGTATGTGACAGTTGTTGTTTATAAATAAGTATACATAAGACTCAGTAATTGTATGAGAGACTGTATCGAAAGCTGTATACTTGTAATAGTGATTTTATAACACACTAAGTATGAGTTACTATCTATATGAATAAATAAAGTGGTGTTTGTATACGCGTGTAGCTTAGTAAATGTAAGTATGGTCAATTGTTTGCATAAGTGAGTAGGATGACAACATAAGTGAATAGGATGTGTGCTGGTGTGTAATGTTGATGTAGGTGTATAAGTATATTTAATAATGTTCTATTGATCTTTGTTAGCATGTATGAGTGAATTCATAGGTAAGTTTTTAGGTGTGTGTGTAGATGTAGGAATCACTTAGTGGGTTTTTATAAACTTGTATTGGTGTGTCAATGGTTTCAAATATGGTACTCATTATTTTATAATGAGTGTTGAAAAGTTATACTAGTGCAGAGTTCTTCAATCTGGGGGGCGCGACACCATCCCGGGGGGGGGGCGCTCAATCCACTTCAATTTTACCTTTGTTTGGAGAACTCTGGTATGGCTGGAGGGGGGTGCGAGGGGAAAATCAATGGGGCACTAAATGCCCGTTCTTTTGTCTAGGTAACTCTCCCAGGAGGGGGTTAATTCACAGAGTTGACAGCTTCAGCTGCAGTGTGAGGCAAGGAGTCTCCTCTGCTAAAAAGGAAAGCAAACAGACACACTTTCAGTTTTAGCAGAGGAGACCCCTTGCCTTCCACTTCAGCTGAAGCTGTCAACTCCGTGAATTAACCCCCTCCTGGGAGACTTAGCTCTTCCCAGAAAGGAGACAAAGTTTCCATAGAAGTTTTAAGGCATGGGCAAAGTGGGCTCTGGCCCAGGGCCCCAGCCTTTCAAAGGGGGTGGGAGTGAAGGGGGGGTGAAAGAGCCAGCTCTGTTCTACAGAGTCTTGCCCTCATGACCTTGAGTATTTTTTAAACACAATGTTGTAAATAGCATTTTTCTATCATTCATATTTAATGTGCAAGAGTCTATTACAGACATTTTGCAGACAAAATGTGTTTTACAAGGAAGCCATAGTTGCTGCTTTTTCATTTTATGCAACTAACATCCATTGACAAAGCCTATTTTCATGGATTGTTGTAGGTCTAATGTTACTGGATGCAATGATAGAAACAGCAAAATACCAGTCGCTGCACATTATGCTCAGTACATATTTTTAGCTTCAGTGTTTTAAGACACACCCTTAATTACATCAGACAGGCCCCTTGGAGAGACCCCCCAGTTTTTTCATCCCACTAAAAGCCTTGGAAACAACACCATGCCACAGTCACCTGAGGTCCTGGCACTGTGCATCATGCATGACTCATGACTTCTAAGTTTTCATATATGTGCGGTGGTATAGGGAACCCTGCCCCCACCCCTTGCTTTAGGAAATACAGCAGGGGCTAAGTTCTTGATGGGCCTCTTCTGTCTGCAACTCTACAGACAAAGGCTTAGCTCATAATTAATGTGAAAAGGGAGGTGAGTGAATAAGTGAAGGAATGGGTGAATAACAGGATGGATTAGTGAAAGTATGAATGGATGAGTGAAGGGGTGAATGGGAGGATGAGGGAAAGGATGGATAGATGAGTGAATGAGTGGAAGGGTGAGAGAAAGGGTAAATAAATAGATGGGTGGAATGGTGGGTGGAATGGCGGATGTATGGGTGAAATGGTGGATGTATGGGTAAAAGGGTGGATGGATGAGTGAACGGATGGATAGATGAGCAAAAGAGTGGATGGATAATGAGAGAAAGGGTGGATGGATAATGAGAGAAAGGGTGGATGGATAATGAGAGAAAGGGTGGATCGATAATGAGAGAAAGGATGGATGCATGAGTGGAAGGATGGATGAGGGTAAATAGACGTATGTATGGGTGGATGGGTAGATGGATGGGTAAAAGGGTGGATGGATCAGTGAAAGGGTGGATGGATCAGTGAAAGGGTGGATGATGGACGAGTCTATGGGTGGATGGATGAGAGAAATGAGGGATGGATTGATGTATTGATAAGTGAAAGGGTGAATGAATGAATAGATAGATGGATGGATGAGTGAAAGGGTGGATGTACGGATGGATAAGTGAGTGAGGAGGGTAGATGGATAAAAAGATGGATAGAAGAGTGAAAGGGTGGAAGAGTGGTCAATGGATGGATTCATGAGTGGATGAGTAAATGGATGAGCGGGTGGATAGAAGGATGGGTGGCTAAGTGAAAGGGGAATGGAGAGAGAAAGGGAGGATAAATAGATGGATGAGTGAAAACATGGATGAATGTTTGGCAGAATGGATGGGAAAATGTGTGCATGGATGAGTGAAAAGAAGAACATAAAGATGGATGAGTCAAAGAATGCATACATGAGTGAAAGGGAGGGTGGAGAGCAGGAAGAAAGGATAGATGGATGAGTAAAAGGTTTAATGGGTGGAGAGATGAGTGACTGGGTGGAAGGATGAGTAAGTGAAAGGATGGCTGGATGGGTGAAAGCGTAAATGGTTGGATGGATGAGTGAATGGATGGATGGGTGGAAGAGTGGATGGATAAGTGAAAGGATAGCTTGGGTGAAAGGGTAAATGGTTGGATGGATGGATGGATGGACGAGTGGATGGATTAGTGAAAGGATGGATTGGTGAAAGGATGGATTGGGTGAAAGGATCGATGGATGATGGATGAATGAGTGAAAGGATGGATGGAGGGATTGATGAGTAAAATGATGGATGGAAGGATAGATGATGGATAGGTTTGCAAACAGTTGAAAAGGTTTGGATATGGATGGGACACAGATGAAAGGACAGAATGAATGGTGAAAGAATTAATAGATGACAGAATGTACATGATAAATGGGGAGGGTTGTGATGACTTACTTTGCTTTCTTGGTGCCATAAGAGCTGTAGTTCAGAGTGGGCGGTATTTAAATTGTCTGGCTACTCCCTTGCCTATGTGTTACTATTCTGTATTCTTTGTGTGCTCATGTGTGGGAACTATACATCATGCATATGACATTTTGTGTGACATCCAACTGCTACTTGAATGCAAAGCCCCCATAAGCAAAGTCAGGTTCCATATTTTAAGTTCCACTTAATGAAACACCCATATTGTGTTCGCTATAATAGGTTCATCACAGCAATCCTCCCTTTAGTTCACTTATGCATGCTCCTTTACATCTTACCATTTATTTATTTATTTATTAAGGAGTTTGTGAGATTGGGTTCTCAGCACTTGCGGTATTAAAGACTAAGTACCGTTCAAGGCTGGATGTGGAGCACAACCTGAGGATGGCAGTAGCAAAAATCCACCCACAGATTGATAGTCTAAATGTGGCTAAACACTGGCACACCCGTCACATTCATGTTGGTGGTGTTATTATTAATCTATGTCCTGTGTAAAACAAAGCATCCTAGTAAAAAGAATTTGCGCATATTTTATCTTGGAAAATTATGTTTTGAGCTGTTTAATATGCCTCTGTCATTTCACCACACTCACTCACAAACCTGCAGTTTACTAAACACTCTTATTGCGTTGAACATTATTTGCCGGATATGGCCCGTAATATGCGCGTGGCAGTAGTGTATCAGATTCCAGAAATTTCTGTCAGGTGGTGGGGGGGCCAAACATCTAAAAAAATTTGGCTGGGGGGGCTCAACCTAAAAAAGTTTGAAGACCTCAGTACTAGTGTATAATGAGATGCATCAGATTGTCACGTGAATGATGTCATCAGTGATGTCATTTGAGATGTCATCAGTGATGTCACTGACCATGTCATGAATGATGTAATATGTGAAATCATCAGCAGTGGATTGCGGGCGGGCAAGTTATAGTAAGTACAACTAACTATAACAGAGGAATTTCAATGGTTTTGTATGAGTGAAATGTCCAGCTAACTATAACACCCCTAAAACCAATGTTTTTTTTCAGTGAATTTCTAAGGTTTTTTAAATGCTAATTCCTAACTATAACATGTCTGAAACCTATGGTTCTGCAGGGAATTTCAAAGGTTTTGTAAATGACAATTTTTAAGTGTATTAATTGTTATATTTATTTTTTTGATACTGACTTACTACATTTTTTTAAACTATTTAATTTTAGATATTTTATTTTTTAAATTACATTATAATTACATTATACATTACATTACAAAATATACTTTCTCAGAATGAATTACTTTAGCTTAAATACTTTGCAAATAGGCAATAGACTTTTAAGTACAGTAGTTACAGTTGTTGCAATGGGCTACACAATTTCAAACACTATGCAACATTGAGCTCAATCTGAATTTCTAGCTAAATGCAATTAGTTACTTTATAAATTACTTTTCTAACCACAGGACTAGATCCTAGATTCAGTCCTGAGACATCTCCTGTAAACAGTTGAGTAAATGCGTTTTGATTACAGTAGTGATTTTTAAGGAATATTATTGTATTTTAAAAGTTGACACTTAAAAACTTTTTCACGCAGGATCACCAATGTTGTCCTACAGGAGGAAATTCACTTAGCAGGAAAGTAGTGTTATCGTTACTTTTTCTTACTCAGTGGTGGATCCTGGATCCAGCACTGGTGCATCCCCTGTAAACAGTTGAAAGAAGGTGTTTAAGTCATACAGGCCCCCCTCCCCACAATTTACAAAGCCCCGGGGGTGGTGGTCCCGGGGCTGGGGGGGTCCGTCATGGCCCCCCAATTTTACTATTCAGTGCCCCTGGAGGTGGCGGTCCCTGGGGCGTGTGTTGTGGGGATTGAGCCCCCCCCCCCACAGGGTTTTTTTTTTAAATACAAAAATCAAGCCCTGGGGGGTGGTGATCCCCAGGGCTGTGGGGGGTTGTGAGCCCCCCCCACAACTATATAAATAAAGCCCCGGGGTGACAGTCCCCGGGGCTTGGGGGGGCCTTTGAGCCCCCCCATATTTAATTTTGTGGCGGCCCCTGGGGCTGATAGCCCCCCCACATAATTTTATTAAACCCTGGGGGGGTGGTGGTTCCCGGGGCTGGGGGGCCCCTCAGGGTCCCCGGTGACATAATGCATATTGCCCCCGGGACTTGGCCTCACCCAGGGGTTAATTAGCAATGAAGTGCGGGAGCCCGCGCTTCATTTATTTTTTCTGCAGCGGGATGCGTGGATCCTACTGGCATCCCGTGATTTAAAAAAAACAAAACTTTTTGGCCTTGGGGGTTCTTGTGGCACCCCCTGAGCAGGCCTAGGGGGTCAAGGCGTGTCTACCCTGCCCCCTTTGCGTGTTTTGCGCATTTGTTTTCTGTTTTCTTGTGCCTCGGTTCTACCGTGGCACAAGATGGCTGCCAACACGTCCTGCTTTGAAGTGTTGACAGCCAATTAGCATAAACCTTGTGCATGGGAGGACCCGCGGCCCTAGACATATATGTACTTTTAATTGTGATTTTCTCAGGAACTACTGAACGGATTTACACCATTTAAGGAAAAAGCATGAGTCTGAACTAAGGACTACCTCTCTGCCAAATTTGGTGTAATTCCATTCAGCAGTGCGGGATGTAGTCGCGATGAACGGTTCCTATGGTAAATTGCATTGGAAAAACATGTTTGGGGACCCCCTTTTTTCTCGGCCCCCGCTTGACGAATCACCCTGAGACTTTTAGGATAGGAGCGGACCGGAGCTGTCCCTTAGTTTTGAAAATTTCGCGAAGATTCGTCACCCGGCTCCAAAGTTATTCAAAATAGAATGTCGCGGATTGCCTAAGGAAAATAGGTCCTAACTATATAACTATCTACTGGCAACCGCCAGTAGAATATATACCATTTAAATATCACAAGAACTGTGGCGTGTCATGTGATCAAGACAGACTGAATCTGTCGAAACGCGTCATGCTGGGGCACTGGCCAGGACTGACTGGATGCCAATCAAATAAAAAGAAGCACTGAGAAACCCATTTGAAATCCCTCGAGTGGTTCGTACCTGTTATCTCTGTACTGGTGCACTTGGCGCATTATAGGATTTCGTGATATATATATATATATATATATATATATATATATATATATTATACACACATTCACACATTTTATAAATATAGGGTCAGTGAGGAATCTGCAAGTAGATACTGTATCTCTCCGAAAAAAAGTGTTACAGAAGGTAAAACTTGTTTCTCTGATGGATACATCTGCCTGTGGATTCCTCACGGAATAGAATCCCCAAGCAGTCCTGCATTCCGAGGTGGGTGCCTGTCTGCCTATACCAAAAAACAGAACAAGCAAAGTGACCGTCCCTTCTCACTTCTGAGTCTAAACAATAGTGCTTCGCTAAAGTGTGGAGGAAGGCCCAAGTTGCCGCTTTACAGGTGTCAACTCCAGGGACACCTCCAGCAAAAGCAGATGAAGATTTAGCTCTAGTGGAATGAGCTCCAACACCTCCGGAGGTTCTTTGTGAGTCATGGTGTAGCAGATGCTAATACAAAGGATGACTCATCGTGACATAGTTCTTTTATATACTGCTTTTCCTTTCATCTTGCCCACCTATCCTATAAACAGCTGACCGTCCAGCCAGAGATCATGAGTACTGTCCACATAAAATCTTACAGTTCTTTAAGAGTCCAATCGATAAAGCCTTTCCTCCTATTTAGATGGATGTGGAGGATAGAAAGTAGGAAGGTTTATGGACTGGCTCAAATGGAAGGGAGTGAACACATTTTGACAGGAAAGCAGCCCTGGTTCTCAATGCCAACTTATAAGGGTAAAAGTTGTGAAGGGAGGCTTAACACTTAGGGGCTGGAACTCACTAACTCATCTTAAAGACATTATAGCAACTAGAACTTTTTTAAAAAAAGTAACCAATCTTAAATGATAACTATGTAAAGGTTCAAATGGAGAACACATATGATAAGTAAGTACTAAATAAGGATCCCACTAAGGCATAATAAATGGAGTGGGAGGGTATTTGTTTGAAAGTCCCTTAATAAACCTTAATCAAGTCAAAAGATCTTTATTCGGAGTAAAAAACATCCATAAAAGTACAAACAAAAAACACAATACATTTTTAAAAAACATTCATCAATAGTTACAATTGGAGAATTATCCGAGAACAAACAAGCAAAATCAAAATCCATTTACAATATCCCAGCTATACAACATATGTCCCTTCATAGTAGTAAATCATTAAGTTTTTATAAAAGAAGAGAATATTTTACAATATTATTTAAAAACGCTGTTTAAAAACACTATTAAAAACACAATATTAAAACCATTATTAAATCATTGTAAAAAAAGGTATCAAAATGGAAAGTGCAGTGTGCAATAGTTAAACATCAATGTTAAGGGTGATTCTCGATCTGACAGCAGCTTTGAGAAAACAACTCATCCTAAAAATGACTTCGTCTGATCCCAATACCAGAAAGGACCGGAGTGCCAATTTAAAATTAGTTAATCCGTTTTTCTTACAATAGGGCATAAGAAAATGTGCAGTGAATTTTTTATAGAAACCACAAAAGAACAAGAAATGCATAAGACTTTGCTTCAGGTCAGGGTTACAGGGGCAATTTAAGGTTTCGAGATGTTTATTATATCCCATCGGGAAGTTCAATAGATTGACTATACTCCCGTCTCGGAAACGAAACAGTAAACCCCTTACCCATCTACCAAGATGCAAACGCAAATATCTGTACGGTGGGCCAGGTTTTTTGACGTGTGGTTCAGAATGGGCCAAATATTTTACAACCGTGCATTTAGTCAGGTTCTTTCTATCACGCTCTTCTCTATATAGGTCATACAATGCCCTTGAAATGATGGTTTTATGGGAGCGGTTTATTAGGTTTGGTGATGTGAACAGAGAAGCCAAACCCACACTTGCAAGGCACTCTTTTACTGCTTTCAGCCATGGTATATGATGTCCCCTGTCACACTTTAGACAATCCAAAATAATCTCACGGGTCAATGTAGCAGCCGTGTTGTTCCAGATCTTTATCCAGAATAGTGCTGGTCTGGATCTCACAAAGTCCTCTATATAAGGGATATTTAATTCGTTATGGCATACATAGTTTGGAGAACAGATAACCCCCCCCAATACCTTACGACAAAATCTATTCTCTTCTATTTGAATAGGGGAGCAGTTGGTATAACCCCAAACCTCAGCGCCGTAAGTGCCGGTTGGCATACATTGGGTTTGGTATATCTTGACCAGGGAAGTTATTACATCAGCTTGGTTGGGCTGTCTCAAGGAGGTTACACAATTAATAGCCTTGCCCAACTTGTTCCTGGCATAAGAAACATGTGCATGCCACGTACCACTATTTGAGAATAGCAGCCCTAAATAGGGAAAAGTGCTGGTGCTTTTTAAAACATTTGACCCTGAAATGATCTGGGGGATTTTGTAATTTTTTGGACCACAGCTCATGATTAGTGATTTTTTAAAATTAGTTGTTAGGCCTAAATCGGCCATAAAAAGGACAAAACCTGAAATTAAAATACGGAGTGCCTTGGGAGTGCGGCCCATCAGGACCGCATCATCCGCATAAAGAAGTGTGGGTATAGGGACTCCATTAATGTAAGGCACATCACTAGTTAAGGTGCTCAGAGTGCTGCTTAGCTTATTGATATACAAAATAAACAGGAGAGGGGCCAGCACACACCCTTGTCTGACCCCCCTACCAATACTAATATCATCAGAAACTTCACCCATTTGATTCACACGTACACAAGCTTTAAGATCACGATGTAAAAAAGCTAAAAAAATGTACCAGATGGTCATCTAAACCATATTCAAGAAGGGTAGACCAAAGCCGGGAACGGTTAACAAAATCAAAAGCCGAGCTCAGATCCATAAAACCAAAATATAAAGGGGATTTCTTTGCGATATTATATTTTGCCATGATCAGGTTCAGGTTCAGGCATTGCTCCACCGTTCCGACGCTGCTACGGAACCCGAACTGGCTCGGATGTAGGATGTTATTCTCATCAGTCCATGTTCTTATCCTTTTAAATAAGATCCACCCCAAAACTTTTAAAGTATTATCTATTAAAGAAATTGGGCGGTAACACCCAGGGTCCAGCCTGTCGCCCTTTTTAAAAATAGGAACAATAATACTACGTGACCATGTTTCCGGGATCTCCCCTTCAGTTAAATTGTTAAAAACATTGCACAGCAATGGGGCCCAAAAATCTGGCTCACATTTTAGCTGGTCTATAGAGAGCCCATCAGATCCAGGCGCTTTATTCCCGGCGCTTTCTAAAATGGCATCAAATACCTCAGATATGGAAATAGACATTGGGTGTGGGGGGGGTAACAGTAAAGGAAGATTGTCTGGTGTTGCATAGATTTTACCAAAATGAGCAACCCAGGTGGGACCAGTAATATTGCAATTGATTTCGGTCAGGATCGAACCGATAGATCTTATTTCCTTTACCTCCTTCCAGAACCCAGTGGTATCTTTTAGGTCAGCAGATCGTGCCAGGGAATCCCAGTGGGTTTTCAGTAAATCATTTGATCTGGTGCGTAAAGCACGCTTGTACTCTGCTCTGAGCAACCTTACCCGTGGTATATCCCTCGGTTCAGCTTTTAAGGCAGCTCTAAGCATCCTGTTTGCTTTTGAGCATGGGGCATCAAACCATCTAGGCGATTCCTCAGCCTTACTAGAGGCTGGTCTGGAAATTTCGCCTTTAATTGTGGTGCAGAGTTCAGAGAACGCTTTAACCACGTTGGTCCCATGGTCCTCCGTACTTAGACAATCTTTGATCAAACTTGGATGTTTTTTGCATACTCCTGCCAGGATTCCCTTATTGTCCACTCCCTTCCAGATTACCCTTAACTTATCTGTCGAAACTTCCAGACCCATTGCGCCTATTTCACGTCTTGGACATTTACCCTTCGGCAATGATAAATGAACGGCAATTGGATAGTGGTCACTGTGAATTTCACACACTACTTCTGCCCTTATTAATGCATTTGCAATGGCATGTGAAACGAAAACATAATCAATTGTTGTACCACCCCCATGTCCAATAAAAGTAGGGAATGGGGATGCATAGTCTTCCATACCTACATGTTCCATGCAATTAACAAGTTCACTAGTAGCAAGAAGATCTAACAGTTCTTTTCCTCTTTTACATGGGGGATTCCTTGGATGTACATGTGCATTAAAATCCCCCCCTAAACAAATGCCATCAAATTTCCCATGTACCTGTCCATCCATGATTTCATTAATAAAATCAAATAAGAGAATAAAATTTCGGTTAGGTTGGGACAGAAAATCATTGTTATAGAAATTGATTAAACACAGTTTTATCCGCTCGGTATACGAGAGTGCCATGAAACTAGGACAATTTGTCCCTAGTTCGTCGATTTTAGTTCCAGCACAAATTTTTATCCAAATGGACAATCCACCACTAGGACGACCAACCAAAGGGACCGGGACAGTCCTGTTATGGCAGCTATACCCCTCAAACAATAGATCCTCCACACACCAAGTTTCTTGAAACATCAATATGTCATAACAATTGACACAGTCCCTCCATGAAAGAATTCCCAACTTGGACTTCAGGCCCGCAATGTTCCAACTGAGGATGCTTAGGTTAGTACCTTTATTGTTCCTCGGACAGGGACCCTGGTAAATACTTTAGGCGGATTTAGGTGTAACATGTCCCTGTTGAACACATAATGGACTAGATGGAGAAAGAGAAATCTCCTGTGTTAACGGGTCCGCCTCTCGAGATGGTTCCTTTAACTGAACTGCCTCAGGGCACAAGGGAAGTAGTTTGGTCTTTTTGGTGGGTAGTCAGTCCAATGTGTCCAGGTCCTGGAAGATTCCAAACCTATTCTGCAATGGGAAAACTGGAGGGGGTTGCATCATCTTGTGTGGAGGACGGTAGAAATATTTTAATGGTAGTGGGGTCACCACAGTAGATGGGCCGTGTCGACCAGGATTATAGTTCAACAGGAATTTTGCAGTGCCCGGGTTTCTAAAGTTGATTACAATACAGTCCCCATTGATATTTTTGTAAAGGGGACCAACCCAACCTAAACCTTAATACTATAGGGGACTTAAACAGATAAGGTTGATTGGGTAAACAAAGAAATGTCGAAAGGGCAGACAAATATCCCTTAACTGTTGCAACTGAACAGCCTTGCTACGCCATAGAAAGAGCAAAACATAAATTATTCTACAAATGGGCCTTTAAAGGGTCCATTGAATTCTCACTACTCTACTTTACAAACTTAGACGATCTGCCAACATAAACTGATTTGGTTGAGTGTATTCTGGCCAATAAAATAACATCCATCACATTAGGGGGAGAGAAAAATAACTCAGGTTCTAGAGGTGGCAGTGTAGAACCTGCCCCAACGACTGCGAGAGGAGGTCTACCCTGTGAGGGAGCGCAGGAAACAGTAAGAGGTGATGGTCTGTGTCCCATACCCTTCGCGGCCAATCCAGGGCTGTTAATAGGACTTGGGCCTAGTCAAGGCGAATCTTCCTCAGTAACTTGAGGATTCAAGGGTATGGGGGAAACGGGTAAAACAGCTGAGAGTTCCAATCCAGGCAGCAGAATAATGGGCAGTGCGTGTTCTCTTGAGTGGTAAAAAAGGTCTATCTGAGGGGTCCCCATAGCCTGGGAATGTGAAGAAACACTTCCGGGTGGAGAAGGCACTCTTGATTGGCTGAATAATGCTGACTGAGACTGTCAGTATGCACGTTTAGAACTCCGGTTAAGTAATTAGCTATGATACAAATATCATGATCCTAAGCCCAGGATCAGTCATAGAGCTTCTCTGCAGAGATGATATGACCCTACTCCTCCCCGTTTATATACAACATTGTGGTAGTTTTGTCGGTTAAAACCTGCACTGACTGACTGCAAATCGAAGGGAGGAAGGCCTTGAGAGACAGACGTATCACCTGCAATTCCGTCAGATTGATATGATACAATTGTTCTTCTGTAGACCAAAGTCCTTTGATCTGCAAATCCCTCAGATGAGTTCCACACCTTAGAGTGCAGGCATCCGTTATCACTGTGGCCACCGAAGGAGGGTTGTTAAACAACTTTGCTTGAGACAGATTGTGGTACACACCTCACCATTGAAGATCCTCTGCAGTGTCTCTGGAGATCTTAACCTATTCTTTGAGATCTCTGTTGTGTTGAATCCACTGCAGGGCTCTCATGTGCCAGCATGCATGGGTTACCAAAGGAATACAGAAGGCTATCAGACCTAGCAGGCACAAGACATTCAAGACTGGAACCATAGCTCCGTTCTGGAACATTGGAATCATAGTACTTTTTTTTATTTTTTTATTTCTTTATTGAATTTTTCAACATTTAATGCAAGCAGGGGATAGCTCATAAATAACACATAATTCATGAAATCAATAAAAGAGAGTCAAATCCAGAACCCACAAAATAAAATCAGAAAAGTCATTGTCCAATAAACAAACATTACACATTGACATTTGTAATATTAGCACAGAACGGAGAACAGAAACATTACACACATGAGAGTATTAGAGTTCCCCTGGAACCTAGATAGAATCAATTCAGGGTCCCCTGAATCCACTGCTCTAAAGGCGCCCAGACCTTTGCACCCAGAGTTCTTTTTTTCCCGACCCTTAGTCCTATAAATGGCCGTTTCCATATTATAGGTGGCTAACAGACGAGCTCTCCAGGTAAGACAGGAAAGGGGATCTGGATTGATCAATTCTTGGGTGATACATGCCCGCAATATTGCCATGGAAATGAATAGAAAGTTTCTCTGCCCTTCAGGGAGTTCAAGAGAGGATACCCCAATTAGTACTAATTCCCCTGTCATAGTACTAATGTCCAGAATTCTCTTAGGAGGAGGATTGGCTTGATTCATTGTAGTGTGCTGAAAGGGCTCTACGTGGGATTTGGGCATGTTGATGGAAAAGCCCAGGTTGAACAACAACTGAGTTGTCAAATGCAAGTGACGCAACACCAACTCTGTAGACTTGGCTTTGATCAGCCAATCAACCAGATAACGGAATACAGGTACTCCCCACCTTCTGGGATGTGCTGTGATCAATGCCATCACCTTTGTGAAGACTCGAGGTGCTGAAGTAACAGAAGAACCGCAAACTGGGAATGTTGAGACCCCACTGTAAAGCGTAGATACTTCCTGTGCGACTACGGAATAGGGATGTGAAAATACACATCCTGCAAATTGATCAAGACCATCTAGTCTTCCTACTCCAGTGCAAGAAGCACCTGTGCTAGGATCAGCATTTAGAGCTTTTCCTGCTTGAGGAACCAATTCAAGGTCTAGGTTCGGACACAAACAACGTTCTTTTTTGGGAACCCGGAAATGCAAGGAATAGCATCCCTGACCCTGTGCTTGCTCTGGAACCAACTCCGCTGTACTCTTTTAAGGCAAAGATTGGGCCTCCCGCTAGAGAAGCAGAAGGTGGTCTTCAGAGAAAAAAACTTGTTGGGTGCAAATTCCTGGAAAGGTAGGGCATACTCCGTTTCTACACTATTTAACATCCACTGTTGTAGAAACCGGGACTATTGTCCTCCCACGGGTAAAGCATGCTCTAAGATGGGAAAACTAGGTCTTCTTTTCTGTGACATTTGCAGAGGAGGAAGAGGGAGATGGCTGATGTGAGACTCCTTGGTCTACCCCAACCCCTATAACTTGGAATAGATGGGACTGGACAGTTGCTGCTGCAGGTATTGCTGCCTTCCACAAAAGGAGAAGTTCCTGCCAAACCCACAGAACCTCAAAGTTGCCTGTAATCCCTGGGCTGTAATTGAAGGCCCAAAAAAGGATAACTTGCTTACTTGTAATCCTAGCTCTTTTCCAGGGGAATCTTCATCACAGTCGTAAGCATTGAATAGTCCCGCTCACGTACAAGGACCCGTTAGCACATATTAAATATATATTTATATATATGAGTGTATAAAAGAATTAATGTATGTAGCACATTTAGAAACACATGCACACACATATATATATATATATATATATATATATTACCTACTGGCGGTCGCCAGTAGGTAGTTATAGTTAGGATCTACTTTCCATAGGAAATCCGCAACATTCTATTGGGAATAACTTTGGCGCCGGTGGACGAATCTTCGCAAATTTCTCCACGAAAATGGCCCGCTCCGCTCCTTCCTTGAAAGTTTGGGGGGGGATTTGTCAAGCGGGGGCCGAGATAAAAGGGGGGTCCCAAAACGTGTTTTCCCCATGTTAATTTCCATAGGGCGGTCAAACTCACTTTTAGCCCGAACGGCTGAATGGATTTGCACCAAACTTGGCAAAATTGTAGGGAATGGTAGCCCGATGTGCCTCTGCTATGTCTCAAGATATGTGCTCTAGTGGTTTTTGAGTAATTTAGGTTCAAAAAAATATATATATATCTATGGCAGCGCCCCGGTACGTGCTCCGGGGAGAGCTCCGGGCGCGCCACGCGACTTGCGCACAGAAAGCTGATTGGCTCTCGGGTGTCTGTAAACATTCGAAACAGTCCGGAGCGGCCGCCATCTTGTGTCTTGGTAAAAGCGAGACATAAGAGGTGGAAAAATCAAAGGGGGAAATGACCATAAGGGGGCAGGGATAGACCCCCCCTGACCCCCTAGGTTTGATGTGGGGGCCATAAAAGGGCCCAGCGGGGAAAAAAAAAATTGTTTTTTTTGATTTGCGCGGGGGAAGCGCCCGGTACGCGCACTGGGGAGCGTCCCATGGGGAAAAATGAATAATAGAGTTTTTTAAAAATGTAGCCATTTTTTTAGAAATTGGAGGTAGTTCTAAAAAGAACTACTTTTTTCTTCTTTTTGTTTTATTTTTTTTATTGTTTTTTGAACATTTTAAACTTTTTTGGGGTTTTCTGAACAGTTTTATATTTTTTTTGTATTTTTCATGGGGAGAAACGAAAAAATAGGGAATTGAAAATGGCTCAACTGGAGCAAAAAAAAAAATAAAAGAAATAATTAGGGTTTATTGGGGCATTTGTGGTTGTCCCCAGCAAGGACGATGAGCTTTACGCTCTGTTCTCCGTAGGAGATGGTCTTCCCACAATATTTACAGATAATTCGTAAATCTGCAAATCGTGGCTGAATGCAAGGCATCGTCTCACTTTCCTCTGGTGCCGACAGAGTGGGTTGCTTTCTTTTTGAGGTGGTGCTTGTGGATTGGGGAGGGTTACTGGCCAGTTCCCTCATCTCTGCAGCAGAATAGTTTATTGGATGCTTGCGCTGCATGTGGCGAATCATCGTGTTGTTTCCAAATGAATATTTTTTATTAGGGTTCCCCCTAGAAAGTTCTATGCCACAGATTAGGCAAGTCACCTTGGCTGCATTTACTTTTTTCTTCCCCTCTGGGATCGAAAAAAACTCCCATATAATGTGTGGTCTTGGCTGGTATGGGGTATTTTGTTCTTCAAGCCATCTTCTCCTCCCCTCTTCCTCCTCCTCTTCCTCTTCCTCTTCTTGTTGACCACCAATTATATCTTGTGGTGGTCCTCTTGGTGGTTATGGTGGTGGTGGTGCAGATGCACCAGCTGCTGCTGCTGCTGCTACTGAAGCCATTATAAAGATCAAAAAGGTACAGAGAGGTACAAACAGGTCTTCCTAAGTCAAAGGACAAAGTCAGAATAAGGAAAAAAGGTGGGGTCTTTCATCCTTTTGAAAAAAAAATTTATTGAACCAATTAAAAGTGTTATTTTCAGGTCACATGACCAGGGGCTTCATCATTATGAAACCAAAACTGTTATGAACCAATGTAAAGTGTTATTTTCAGGTCACATGACCCGACGCGCTTACGCTACGCTCCCCGGGGCGGGTCGCGTAAGCGCATCGGACGCCTACGTTGCGCGATCGTATTCGCTCGAGCGCTTCCGGGTGCGTTTACGCCATGCGTATCACGCGGTCGCGGCTACGCGATACGTCACGATCATGTTTTCGTTCGTGATATTGGCGCTTACGGGACGTTCCCCGGTGCGCGCCCATGGGCGCTTCATAAAACTACGCTTTCCGGGGCGCGCACCGGGAGCGCTCCAAGGCAAAAAAAAAAAAATTGGCAAAATTGTAGGGACTGGTAGCCCGATGTGCCTTTGCTATGTCTCAAGATATATGCTCAAGTGGTTTTTACGAAAATTAACTTTGAAAAAATATATATTGGGCTACATTGGGCTATATATATGTTAGAGCCCAAATGTAGCCAATGTAGCCCAAAGATGGCCACCACAGACAAAAAAAAAACAAATGTAGTCCAAATATCAGCCAGATGTAGCCCAAATATAGCCCAATAACAGAATGTCCCAGAGTGTTCTAAAGAACAACTAGAGCGCTAACAGTCTTACTTATAAACTTAGACTTATAGATGGAATTAGCATTTAAAAAACCTATTAAATTCACTGAAAAAAACATAGGTTTCACACCAGTTATAGTTAGGAATTAGCATTTAAAAAACCTATTAAATTCACTGAAAAAACCATAGGTTTCACACCAGTTATAGTTAGCTGGAAATTTTACTGACATAAAGCCATTGAAATTCCCACGTTATAGTTAGTTGGACTCACTATAACTTGCGCGTGCAATGCACTGCTGATGACGTCACATATTACATCACTCATGACATGGTCAGTGACATCACTGATGACATCACTGATGACACCATCCTTGTGACAGAGTGACAGACCTCCTTTCACTGTAATGTAACCCTTGAAACACATATTCAAAAATAGCAACTAAAATTTATAAAAAAATGGAGATAACCATATCAGTTACAACAACCAATTCAGTAATTCCACCATCTATATACACATCTACTCATTCACAAACAGTTCAATATACACACTCATACATATACTCACTCATCATATGAAGTGATACACCTATACATCCTGTTACACACCGACAGTCATCCAAAAGTTACTCACACACATACTCACACATGCAAATAAACAATTGAACATCCGTTTATTTGCATATAGAGCTATACACACACTACCACCTTACTTCTATTGAAATTTAAACATATTTATTCTCTTAAACAATCCCTTATAGAAACACATACTTATTTAAACAGGAACTCTTACAATCTCTTACTCTCACATATTCTCACTTATATACATCAATATTCACATATACTAGATTAAAACATATGTAGTTACTGATAAAGACACTAGTGAGACAGTCATTCACACAGTAACACACACATATACACACTCATTCACTCATACAGTCCTGCACATATGCTGTCTTCAAAACACATACAGAGAGTCAGTCAATCATGCATCTATGTGCTAAGTAATACCCCCACCAAACCATATAGACACTCATACTGATACTAAAAAAACATCTAATAACCCATGTACATACACATGTAGCTACTCACCAACCCATGCAGCCACTTATACACAAAGTGAAACACTAATACATATATTTAAAAATTTAAACATTAATCACTAATATTTATTTTTCAGAAAGACACACATTCACTGGATGGGGTCATCAGTGATGTCATGAGTGATGTCACTGACCATGTCATGAGTGATGTAATATGTGACGTCATCAGCAGTGCATTGCACACGCAAGTTATAGTGAGTCCAACTAACTATAACGTGGGAATTTCAATGGTTTTATGTCAGTAAAATTTCCAGCTAACTATAACTGGTGTGAAACCTATGGTTTTTTTCAGTGAATATATATATATCTATACTTACTATTATAAAGAGAGAACTTGCACCTTTTGGCCAGGTAAACTCGGGAACCACAGTGCCAATCTACACACCCGATACATCTTTGAAAATGTCAGGGTGTGTAGATGGACATAGGAGACATTAAATTTAAAAAAAACGTAAATTAAAAAAATCAAATTTGTAAACAAAGTAGTCCCCTAAAACAAGCGCCGGCCGACGTAACGTAATGACGATATGCAGGGAGGAGCGGTGACTTGCGGCGAGGAGTGGACTTGCGGCGAGGAGTGGCGGTAAGGCAAATGCAGGCGGGAGGCGAGAGGCGAGAGGCGAGCCTTTCCCTTAAAAGGCACCTTCTGCTTAAGGCCGACTGCTTCCCGCACAGAGACAGTAAACCACTGCTCTGCAGACCCGTATCCTCACATGCTCACCCACACTATGGTGTGCTGACACCCCGTGACACTCGGGGGCAGCGCTGTGTTCCAGGGTACAGGAACAACAAACAGTCTAGTGTCTTTGCGCTTTATCTTGAACCACGCGATGTCTTAAAGAATCCAGGGCCAGCTGAAGTGAGCAGCCATACATATCCGCCAACTGAGTTCCCAGCGACCGCACCATGTTGAGTTTCATTCAGACATAAGCAATAAACAAAATGAGGCTCTAAACAAAACATACTTTTCGAAAATGTACTGGCATCTACGCAGTTTTTTATGTTTATCCGGTCAGAGACTTGATATGCAGTTTATTATGTCATCGCGCACACTGTATGTAAACGCAGAATGTACACTTGAGAGACACGTAGAGATGACGCACACTGCTTAAAACTTTCCTTTGTGTGAACATATGATTACTAGTGTCAGAACGAAATGTCAAAATAGCGAACACATGCACTGTGATTCATGCATAGACAGTTACGTGCTGCAACACACTTTTTGTTTGTTTATTCATCGTTTGTACTGTGGTGTCTGAGCACAGTCGTCTCTCTCTGGGACATTCATCGTTACAGATTTATGCATCAGAGATAAAAAACTGAAAACGTTTCCCTCTTACGTCACCGTTTTAAGACTCAAGAAAAAGGCGACTCTGGATATTTCCCACACTGTAAGCATGAATGTGTGAACCATCCCAGCACGGTACTTGCTCTTGGCACCGTGGAAGCTCCCGCCTGGATACAGCAGTGCCGGACCCGAGCAGCGCGCGCGGCTCCTCTCGAGGCAGGTAGCAGAAATGATCCATATATGAGCTTTCGGCAGCACCGCCCGCTCCTGGACACTAGCGAGTAAAAGAGTGAATTATTTACAAGTGCCATGTGGAAGACTGAAGAATATATTCGCAAGATTTTATGGTTTCCATTAAAAAACGGAAAAGCAAT
This sequence comes from Lissotriton vulgaris, assembly GCF_964263255.1. Taxonomy (NCBI): domain Eukaryota; kingdom Metazoa; phylum Chordata; class Amphibia; order Caudata; family Salamandridae; genus Lissotriton; species Lissotriton vulgaris. The sequence continues at coordinate 585,140,467 of NC_141694.1, forward strand.
CTGGCACTTTCTTTTCCAGGCCATGCTCATTACATTGGATTTCCTTTACTAGAAAACGGTACCTGGAGGGCAGACAAGAATCGTCAAGGGGACACTGGTTCGGTTTGTCCTGTAACAGACAGTGGATAAGTAGTCTGTGTGTGTGTGTGTGTATGGGGGGGATTGCGGTGAATGATGCCAGTGGGGAGTGCCTTTGGGGGGGACAGGGCTCATAATCCCAATCTACACTAGATCGCCTCAGACTAAACTCAAGCGACTGAAGTAAGGGTGCAAGTGGAGAGTAATGTGTCGAGTCAAAACTAGAACTATGGAAATGGACTACTTGCGGAGTTGGTAAAAGTTGAATCCCTTTTGCTTTTCAAGGTGGAAATGTTCAAAATCTGGGGACATATTAGAGGTGGGTGGGTGGTACAGGAGTAGAAACCAGTCAAGTCAGAGAAGCAAGACAGGCCCACACATGACTCACAGGGGCACAGATAGATGGCCTGACATAGCGAACGGCAGCATACACTTGGTTGATGCCTAGGACACACCCACTAATAGCCACAACCAATAATGTCAAGGATTTCAAGAACCCTATCAAATGGATGAACACTGTATGGGAATTATATGACTTGGAGGCAGATATCTGTTTTCAACAGGAGACACATCTCCATCAAGCAGACCTGCATAGAATACATCTTGCTGATTTCATGACACACCTTTGTGGAACAAAATACCAAGGCTAACCAAGCAGGGAGATGAGTATCTGTAGATAGAGTGTGAGATAGACAGCACATCACTGCAGCAGCAATATATGCCCTAATCGTGGTAAGGAATAGTTTCTAAAAACAAACAATCCATCCATACTAATATAATAAAGAGAGAGCCCAAACCTTTGAGGCGGCTAATCTCAGGAACCACAGCACCAATCACAACACCCAATACAGCGTTGGAAAGGGCAGTTGCAGCAGAAGGACATAGGCTATGCAGACGCCCACCATATACATTTAAAAGGTAAAAGAACCGTGCCAGCAAAGTAGTCCCTTGTGGGCGAGTCTGCGTTGTGCTGTGGGCATGTGCTGGGGGCGTGTGGTACGTTCCGCCCTTCATGCCATGTCTCATATTGTGTGCTAATCCCACCCTGCTCCCTTTAAATACCCCTGCACCCCATAATCATAACCCACCCTTACTCCTTAAAATACCCCAACACTCTTAACCACTAACCCATCTTAACCCTATAAATATACCCTGTACCCCAACACCCAAACCTATCCCTAAACCCTAAAAATACCCCTGTACCCCAAACCTAGCCCTGAACCCTATTAATACCCCTGTACCCCAAAACCCATACCTATCCCTAAACCCTAAAACTACCCCTGTACCCCATAACCCAAAACTATATCTGAACCCTTAAAAAAATACCCAAACACCCCAAAACATATACCTCAGTACCCCAAAACATATACCCCTATACCCATACTCACCTTATCCAAACTTTAAAAAAAAAATGCTTTTACCATTCATGCATTTACAACGAATTTCGTTGTAAATGTATGCGTGGTAAAAGCATATAAAATGTAATGCCATGCGTTATAATGGCATTGCGGAGTCATGGTACTTTCGTAATGAAAGTATGCGGAGTGATGGTTTGCGGAAAGAAAGTTGCGGAATAATGGGTGTTTACCCTCCCCCGGTAAGTACATTGGTGGCACGGCGGGCCACATCTCCAGTCACATACACATATTTTTTCACCACCCATTTGATAAATGCACAGGTCTCTCTCATTGATGACCAGCACCGACATACACTTTTAGACACACCTCCCACCACAAGTTCTAGAATTGCGAACTTTAGAGCTGGGGAGCTACATTCGAATCTCGGCATCAGCTCAACATCCTATGATTCCAGGCAAATCGCTTTGTCTCCCCGTACCTACCACAAATGAATGTGTTCTTCTGTAATGTAAATTGTGCTCATGTCATGTTGTCGAGTTCGCGCTATATATTGCAAGGAAATATAAAGTAGGGAAACTCGAGTTCACACACTACTAAACGCGCACTCTTAAGTGCATCAGCAGTGCACTGTGAATCGGAGCGTTTCACAAGCCTGTCACAGATAAGAAATGCTATCAAAACCAAATCCTACAAAACAATATACTACTGGCCGGCAGCAATTCATACCCGGACAACGTCGGGACGGGCTGCTAGTATATATATATATATATATATATATATATATACACACACACAACACACAACAATAAATGTGGTGACCGTGCCTCCCCAAACTAATTTATATGTGCTGGGTTTAAGTAGTCTTTCCACGCTGGGTACAGTGTATCCGCCAATGGTAGTGAGGTAACACTTTTTTTAAAATACTGAATTCAAACACCTGTGTCATCAGCATTTGAAAAAGGCAATGAAGCCGAAACACGTCATGCTGGTCTAATAAAGTGAAGTCTTTCAAACCCGCTATGTGCTCTGGTTTATGAAGGGAGCAATCCTTTTAAGATATATATTACCTACTGGCGGTCGCCAGTAGTTGGTAGTTATAGTTAATACCAAAGTTTCCATTGGAATAGGGTTTTTTTTGTTTTGCCAATAACTATAACGCCACTTGATGAATCTTCACAAAATGTACAATAAACGTCCCCTTTTTAATTCAGCTGCTATGTTGAAAGTTTTGGGGTGATCTGTCAAGCGGGGGAAAGAAAAAAGGGGGTCCCAAAACGTGTTTTCCCCATGTTAAGTCTACGGGGAGTTTAACATTTTTTAACACTAAAGATTGAACCGCTGAAAGGAGTAACACCAAATTTGGCAGAAAGCTAGATGTTGGTACAGAAAGTGTGCTTTTTGTGTTTTGGTGTAAATCTGTTCAGTAGTTTCAGAGATATTGAAGTTAAAAAATATATAGATATCTGGTAGCCCAAAAACCTATTAAAATGCTACTGAAATTTGATTGGCTGCCAACACTTCAACAAGGAAGTGTTGGCTTCCATCTTGGGACTAATATACATGATAGCACCCCATTGAAATGCATTGTATGGAATGGCAGGTTTTGAGGGTCACAAAAAAGAGAACTTATAAACAGTGATAACAGATTTTAGTTACAAAATATATAATTTGTTGATGGTACTATACTAGTTTTAAGAATAGTGGTGTGTTCTAAGGTGATTTTACATTTTGAATAAGCCTTCTGCTGGGATGTCATGAATCATGTATGAGAGAAAACCGTTTTCTCATGATTTTCCTACAGAGGTAATGGAAGGTGCTCCAGAAGCTAATATGTAGAGCATATTTTCTGTAAATTCACACTATCTTTACTCAGCCGCTCGTGATTCCAGCGCTGCCTGTGAGGCATTTGGGTGTGTGCCAGCAGCGGGGGGCCTCCCTACCCTCCACCTATTGAGGAGCAACAACCAGGAAGGAAAGGCGAGGACTCCAGGGTCCAGGAGCCTCGAGGACAGCCACACCTGGGTTGGAGCTGTCGGTCCCGCCTCCGCTCGCTATTTAATTAGTCATAGTCCCCGCTAAGCGGGACGCGGGCAGGCGCCGGGCGAAGCCCGGGCAAAGGGCGGGCCGTATGTGGCCGTCCGTGGCCGGTAGAGGCTGGGCTGGGCCCTGTCCCCTACCAACTGCAGACTGAGAACAGACTGGAGAACATTTCCGGACTACTTTCTTGGTTTGTACAAGGAGGAAATTTGCCTATTGCGTTAAGGGGCCATTCCGTGACTTTGCACTGGGACTATTGATATTTGGGAGTGGCAGTGGGTGGTTGCGATTGTTTGATCCATATTGTGGGCAGTGTTTTGGTACCCTTGTCTGTTCTTGTTTACCCACCTGCTAGTAATAGAGATAAGATGTTATTCCTATAAATGCACGCGACTCTAATAAATGTATGTTCTAGCTCTGCCGTTGTTCATAGATGGCTGCTATGTGCCAGGCAACTTGTTATCAGATTTGTGCCATGCATTTCTGTATTTTTCAGGAGACAACAACCTAAATTCATCTAATGTGTATGGAATATCGGTAATTTATTCAACTAGAATAAAAATGTATAGGAAAAGCCATTATTTGTATAAATTGATGCTGCACTCTGCTGATGTTTAAAAGATGTATGTTAATAGTTAGTGTATTTCGAATCAAAGTATATTATTACATCTGTGAATACAATTGTCATTTAATCTTGCCGCTACAGCATGATTATGAACTAACACATATATAGATGGCCATGCATGATCATATAGGTGCATTAGAAAATTTTTGTTAAGAAATATAATATGTGTTGTGTTGTTATCTAGGAATGTGACATAAGAGATGTAGCATTGTGTATAAAATACTTATCTAAGGTCGTTATAATTTAGGTGCCTTGACTTAACCACATGGCTGCTGGGCGTTTCCCCCCCCTGTGCTGGAAAATGCCATTTTAGTGGCACTATGACGAGCTCAGCTCGTCATCAGCACACGACACCCGTGGGTGATGACGAGCTGAGCTCGTCATCAGCATCGAAAGGGTTAAACAAATATCACGAATGGGGATTTATTTATAAATTGCTGTGTAAAAGAAGCTAGACGTTTTTAGTCCGTCTTTGAATATTTCCTGTTTACTTAGACGACTGATCCGGAAGCATTTACTTAAACCGGAAGTCCTTTACATCGACGCGCGTTTTTACAATATAAAAACCGCAGTCATAAATGCGTCCGATAATAGCGGAGGATTTACCACTCAGTACCCCATGTTACGGTGCAAGTCGGCCTACTAGCAGGTATGTGAAATCTGATGGGATAGCTGGTTTTCAGGTTGGAGACGTTATTACTTTGGTAACTAATCCGGTGTCTCCTTTGGCATCCCCTAGACTGCGGGCGGTCTGACTAGGAACGAGGATAATACCATCTCGCCGTTCGCTGATATATGAGACGTGATTGCGATGTCTCGATAGAGTTGTTGCAGTATATTTTTATACGCACATCACTACGATTTTTAAGGTAACTTATCCTTTACGCTAATGAATGGCTTTTGTCACCGGTTGTAAAGAATAGGTTTATTTTTGCACAGCGACGATCTTTAGTTGCAGACCTCTCTCTGCTCTATACATAGCAGGGGCATGGTGGTTGGGCCTTTGCGGAATTATAAATGTTTCCTAATATTCAGAAACCAGCCCCATTTGTATACCGCGCTACCTTATAGGACTATCCCTAATCAAGATAGTTGTCATTTTGTGACCTCTATATGTGTAATCTGACTGTCTCTTTTTCTCATTAGCTCTCAAGTTCAAGAGCTTTGGGATAGCGTTTAAAACAGGTCTCATTTCAGACCTTTAATATATGTGCATCCTAATTAAATGCCTCTTGAGAAACTGATACACAGTTATTTCAGATCTTTAAATATCTGTGCATCCCAATTAAATGCCTCTTGAGAAAGTTATTTAATAATATCGTACGCTATAGCTTGATCTCAAGCCTGCATTAGATATTAGAGATAGCTAGTACAGTGCATTTAAACAACGTGCATATTACTAATCATCCGTCAACCTTTATAGACACATCTTGGAGGTGGATGATTGATAGAAGCGGTTGACTGTAAGCAACATTCGCTTGATAACCATCAAGGTAACCTTTTTTCCAAAAATTGATGTATACAAAAACTTTTTTGCACTTATATCGGTAGACTTTATGCACCCTATGTTACTGATTGCCTCTAGATCTAAGTAACATTGGTCGAAATAGGCATAGGAATTTGAGAGGAGTCACCCACTCATTTATTAATAAATGTTTAAAGTTCTCGGTGACCTGTGTCTACACATGCTCTTGGTGACACTTTGAAGGTATATTGTAAAACCTGACTACTCAAATTTATGTAATGTAAACCTACAGATGTATGTAGTGAGTGTTGAGTGTTATGTGGTTCTTGAGGAGCAGTACTGACATGGTGTTATGTTGAACTTAGACAGTCATACGTTGTATATCTTATTTTGTGTATTTTTATTTGCAGATATTGTGTTTAAGTGGGATATTATTACTTTATTCCTGAGGAAGGTTTTTGGCTTTGAACATGTATTTGCCATAACCGAAAGGCGTCAATGCTCTTTATGGTGGAGAAGCACTAAGTAATAGAGATAAGGAACTCCTATAATTGTGGAATTGAATATACAACTTGGAGTAATCTCATTAAGTCATTGAAACTGGTGTTTTTCTTCTCCCCTTTTTAATTGGAATTATTTTCCTTATGTACTGTCCCATTTTTTATGTAATGAAATTATGAATTGTCACAATGTGCTGCTGTTTTAAAACTGTTTTTAATTTACCTGAATAAAATGTACAAGGTCTTTATATGACTGATCCATGTTTATCATTTACTCCTCCCTATTGTGTTAAAGTGGGTGTTTTTTTCGTATGTTTGGTGTAAAACTGTGGTTTATTCTTAAGTTCACCCAAAGGGGAAAACTTTATTGACAGTTTTGATCCATATTGTGGGCAGTGTTTTGGTACCCTTGTCTGTTCTTGTTTACCCACCTGCTAGTAATAGAGATATACTGCCCTTATAGCCTGTAATAGTAATGTCTAGCGTGGTCCTAACAAGGTCTTCTTAGCATACTAATCCCTCCCAAAGTAGTAAACCTAATGGAATCCCGCCCCCCACTCGGAATAAACCAACTGCAATAGACAGAATGTTGCGCAAAGCGCTAGGGGATGTAGCAAATGAGATCGAGCGAACGGAGAGACGCTTCTCACTAACTCCCCAGATCGATTTAACAACCCAGCAACAGGATGGGGACACAGAAGCTCCAGCATCCCCACTACACGCTTCACTAGACCCCGGGATATTTGACATCCCCTGCGACCAAGGGGGGGGACATCATTTGCACAGGAGACACTGATAAGGGGGGAAATGCCACAAACGGGCAAGACAAGGAAAAATAGTGGCAAAAAAACTAGGCGCAAAGGGCTACACCAAATGAGGCCCCGTTTGACAACTCTCTCATAGAGGCAAGTACTTATGGAGGGGGCGAACTAGACACACAAGTGTACCCAAAGTGGGTAGCCCAAATCATATCTGATTTACAGAACCACCTAGAGCAACTTATTGCCAGCCAAACTAAATTAATTCTTAGAAGGCTGGATAAGGTTGTTACCTTGGTGAAAACAAAGGGGCCGGTTGGTGGCCCCAATCCCCTCCCCTCATGTAACTCCTCAGTGGGGGAGTCAATTAGCATAAGTTCAGACACGCCACCAACAACCCTCCCCCCAAAAAGAACAAAGTACCACGGTCAAACGCCCCCAGTCCCCCTCAAGTACACAAACATCAGGCCCGAACCTCAGGTCATCCCACCATCATTGGGGAAGTTACCAGGGGAGCACCAAAAGACACCCATCAAGTTATGGTCCATAAGCAATCTTCACCCCCACCTGTGACCCGGTGTCAACCTGAAAGACCCATCACCAGGGCACCCTGCAGCATGCCAGTAACCCTTAATTTAGCACCTGACGCAGCCCATTACAGGAGTCCCGGAGTTGAGACCATATCAGATAGAGCCCTATTGGGAGCTCAAAAATAAAACCATGTTCTGGTTAAATAAGTGCAGGCCCTTAGCAGGCAATGAACAGGGGGAAATCCTAATGGTACGTAGGGTGAATTGGGTGGGAAGTAGGCACAAGGACCACATTGGGGATTGTGTGGTGGTAAATTTTCGGAACCAGCAGGTTGTTGACCAGATATTAAGGTGGGGTCCAACTACAGACTCAAGCAACATTAGATCTTTGCCCTTGAGCTTTTTCTACCCCAGGGGGATTTACAATGGGGGGTGGGCCCTGGACGGTCAAAGCTGTAGGGAGTGGAAACTGGTTGGGCATAGTCGTAGATTCCAACACGTTGCCCTGAGGAACCAAGGAACGATAGATCTCCAGAACAGATTTGATCCCTTGATGTCCCTGGAAGAACTGGACTGACTAAGGACAGATACAATCCCCCAGTTGAGACATGACAGGGATAAGAGCCCCAAACAAGTCAAAACACTACTTACTCTCTCAGCCCGGTGCGAGGCATCGCAAAGAGAGGCTGAACTACGGCCAATAACAATAGAGGGCCCTCAAGCCAGGCCTGTAGTAGAAACAGAAATAAAGGGCCCGGGTAGTACCGCGATATGTACCCAACTCTTAGAATCATATAGCCCAGCCGAACTGAAGGAAATCCCGGTCAATGATAGGAATGTAAGCAATAATCTCACCACACCCCGTGTAAGGAGGCCTGATAGGCAGGATGGGCTAAAACTGATATCCTGGAATATAGCAGGACTCGCAGCAAAATTTGAGGAGCAGGAATAGAGGCAACACATTACCGGGTTTCATGTTATATGTCTCCAGGAGACCTGGGCGATTGACTGTAACCCTTTCTTTTTGGAGGGTTTTAAGTGTTTTTCAGTGCCTGCCCAAAAGTCAGCATCAGGGAGAGCCATGGGAGGGTTGATCATATATGTGGATCTCCAGATAAAAGGGTTGTGGTCCACCCATTGGCCATCACACAATATGCAAGCCTTGAGCTTCCACTCAAAAGGTTTAAATAGCACCTTGATTAATTGGTATAACGCGGTGGGAGTCAATGGGAAGGGTAATACAATTAAGGAATTAGACACTCGCCTAAATGCCCAGTGGCGGTAGGGAAGACAGCAGTAGCACCGTCCCTAGTCCTAGTAGGCGATTTTAATGGTCACCTGTGTCCGAACCTAGGACCTCTTAACAAGGAATGGTCCCGCTGTACAGTGGAGAAAGAGCCGCACTTCCTACATTCACCTGAAGGGATAGACCTAGACAGGGTGCTGAAAGGTCACAAACTGGTCCACACCTTGGATCTTGTAGAATTGGGTAGTGGTGGGAAAATTAATCCCACCTTTAAGGGTAGAGGCTGTCGCTCCTATATTGATTATATTATGGTCTCTAGTATATTTAAAGTATGGGTCAAAGGGGCAGAAATAGAATGGAGCATATATAGTGATCCCAATCCCCTTGTTTTAGACCTAAAAGGCCCGACCATTAAAAACGCGAGCCAAGGGGTTGGTTCTGTAGAGAACGTAACAGACCAGGGCAGGAGACTTAGATGGTCCAAAATAGATGGGGACACCTTTCATAAATCTCTAACAACAACAGGGGCAGACGCATTTAATGTTTGCCTCGACCCCTCTATAGAGGGGCCAGCTGTTGTAAACACATATGAGGAGATGGCGCACCTCATCGAAGGACTATTAAAGACCACCAAGAACGGGAGATTAAACACCACCCCCAGGTGGTTTGATAAAGACTGTTCACAGGCACACAAAGAGCTGAAAGCTAGCTTAAAATCTCTACCTAGGGATAAGTTATACATCGCCCAATGCAGGCTGGCATATAAAAAGGAACAAATAAACCGGAAATCTAGCCTTCAAATGCAAGTTTGGGAGGACCTAAGGGAGACTGCGGATAGAAGGGACTTGACAGAGTTCTGGAAAATTATAAACAAACCTTGTTTCCAGGACTCAAATGCCCCACAGATTTCTAGCACTATTTTGCCAGAACAATGGCATTCCCATTTTAAAAACTTATATAATCATACTGGCGAAACTAATAATGATGATGGGCAAGGGCAAAGATGGGTTGCGAGGATAGAGATCACCCTGGCAGAAGTAGAATGGGCCATTTTAGGCCTATCCAAAAATAAAGCGCCCGGACCAGATGGCATACCTCCCGATCTCTACCTTAGCAAGGTGGAGATGTGGGCCCCCATTGTAATGAGGGTCTTAAATGCGGCAGGGGAAGCCTGTCTACCGTTCTCCTGTCCTCTGCAATTATAGTCCCGATTTATAAAAAAGGGAATAGGGACGACCCCCAATGCTATCGCCCGATATCTCTGATAGATGTCACGGCGAAGGTGTTGGGTCATGTTGTCCTTAATCGCCTAACAGAATGGGCGGACACGCATCAGATAATCATTGACACCCAATATGGATTCAGGGAGGGAAGGTCAACTACGGACCAATGAATTGGAGTAGGAGGAGCACTTCTACTTTTAAGCTCTGGTAATCTCTCTTATTTAGTCTATTCAATCTAAACCAAGCGTGCAGCTGAGGTAGCACGTCTGTCCTGTTCCGTGCCTGACTACAACAATCTTATCTTAAGTGTGTACAACACTTAACCTCTGCGCACTGTTGCTACTTGCGGAAAACCGCTACACTTTTTATAAATACAACAACACTTATAAAGTTTCAACTGTAAGTATATTTATAACTTGTTTCCACAACAAATAAACTCTTTTGTTTTACAATGATGAACACAAAGTATGGTATTACATTTCAACACACAATATATACAATGTAACATAAGTAGATGTTGAATCTTTCATTTCTGGTGACTTTTTCTTTGTTATGCCCAATGCATTTCGAGCTCAATGGAGCTCTTCGTCGGGGGCCTGTGAAACTGAATCTAATTTGCAATTAGTAAATTTATTCAACTCATCGTTATCAACACAACTCCTACAGTTGTTACAGAGCAAAAATGTATGGTAACATTCCCTTATAAACTACCCTTCACCAACACCATAGTGTATGTGAAAAAAATCCAAAAAACCAAACTCACTGAAGTCGCAATAAACCAGAAATCTCCTCTCCTGAAAGAAAACGAAACACTGAAACTACCTTCATCTAATCGTGCATAATACAGTCCATAGCTCAACAACCAAATCACAAGAACGCTAGCACAATGTCCTACCTTGAGCACTCAAAGCACCGTGCTCGAACAAAAATCTCCAACACACCCAGTCGCCCCTCTCCTCCTGTGAATATATACAAAATATCAGCTCTACTCCGGGATCCAATCCCTGAAATACTTATTAGCTCGACCCCCAGTGTTCCAGAAGCTCACCTTGCTAACAACTCCTGAGTATGCGAACCGTTTCCCTCTCTCGTTCAAACGCTCTTGCTATGGGAACCGCTGACAGCTTGAATCAACCACACCCAATTATTTAAAGTGGTAACTAATCTTCGACAATGAAAACGGACTAAAAAACTACCGCCTATCTACTAAACCACGGGTGCCATATTTAAAGATCAAAAGTAACCCCAGTTTACCGAAAAACCAAAGATAAAAACACAACGCGTGTTTAAAATAAAGTGAAATGATAGAGTGAACATGAACATGTTACCATTCAGTGAAATAATGAAACAGCAATATACAGATGAATATAATTAGATGCGGACATCAATCTCGTACAGTATTTAAGGCGTAAGAGGAATCATAGAAAGCATGATAAATCAATTTTCTCATTGAGACCTTTGGGTTCTTGTGTAACTAGATATTATATCCAGTGGATTTCTCTTTGGAGGAGGGATCTGGATAGATCAACCCCCTCGTATGTTCTTACTACCTCTAGAATCGAAAACCTGATCTGGGCAATGCTATGATTGTTTTCATTCCAGTGTTTGGCCAAATTGCTTTTGATATTTTTGTTTCGTATTGTACTCTTATGTTCAGAAATCCTTGTTTTGAGTTTCCGTTCTGTTTTTCCTGTGTAAATTTTCCCGCAGGGACACTTTATGTAATAGATTAAATTCTTAGAATTGCAATCTCCATTGTATTGTAAAGTCAATTCTTTACCCGTTTGTGGGTGATGTAGCACATTTCCTTCTATCACATTTGAGCAATGGACGCAATTATGACATTTCCTCATGCCTCTGTGTGTTTCTTCTGTGTCTCTTATGGGAGTCCTCAACAGTTCTTTTAGATTTTTTGATCTCTTATAAGCAAAAATCGGCTTGTTTGTAAAAATCCCATTAAAGTCTTCTTCATTCTTCAGAAGATCCCAATGTTTGTGTATGATGGTTTTCAATTTCTGTGATGCAGTAGAGAATTTGGATACAAACACATGTCTATCCTGTGATTTTTTCGGTTTTTGCATCAAAAGGTTGTCCCTACTGTAAACTTCTATTCGGTCTCTAGCTTTCTTCAAAACATCATCAGGGTATCCCCTATCTTTGTATCGTTGTTCTTGCAGATTTAGATTCTTTTCCAATTCGTCATCATGTGAACAAATTCTTTTAATCCGCATATATTGGGAAACTGGTAAGTTGTTTTTGAGGTTTTGGGGATGAAAACTTTGATAGAATAGAGAATTGTTTACATCAGTGTCTTTTCTGTGTACTGTGGTTTTTATCTTAGAATCTTGAATGTTAACCACAACGTCTAAAAATGGTAGTTCTGTTTCACTGATCACATGCGTGAATTCTATATGCTCTGAGCATTGGTTCAATTTTTCGATTTCAGATTCCAAACTTTGCTTCGTACCAGACCACAGTACAAAAATGTCGTCAATGAACCTCCTGTATAAGGTTGCATGATCATTCCAGAACTTTTTGGTGTAAATGTAATCAGCCTCCAATTTAGCCATAAAAGTATTGGCATATGCCGGGGCCCCGGCAAATCCCATCGATGTCCCGTTCTGCTGAAGAAAAAACTTTGACCATTGAAAATAGCTGTGATATAAACAAAAATGTAAAAGTTCCAAAATGAATACCTTCTCTGCTTTCACTGATGTCTGTTGTAGCAAGGCCCACTCCACGGCTTCCAATCCAGCTTGGTGGGGAATAGAAGTGTACAATGACTTAACGTCAATTGTACACATTATTGTAGAACTGGTGATGTTAATGCTTTTCAATGTCAAGAGAAAATCATTGGTGTCCTTTATGTACGATGGCCATTTCTGGACAAATGGCTGCAAAAATTTGTCAATATACTGACCGAGTGGTTCAAAAATAGTACCACATCCGGTCACGATTGGACGCATAGGTGGATCTAAAAGATTTTTATGCACCTTCGGGAGCATGTAGAGGGACGGTCTTCTTGGGTTTTGAACAGTGAGAAATAGTTTCGTTGTTGTCGATATGTGTCCTAATTCCAGTGCTTTGGTCAAAATTTCATTGAGGGTAGTTTGAAGTTCAACTGTAGGATCTCTTTCCAGTTCAAAGTAGGTTGTGGTATCTGATACGTGTTCATTCACTTTGGAGTTGTACATTGTTCTGTCCATCACAATTATGGCACCTCCCTTGTCAGCTTTTTGTATGAAGATATCCTGATTTTCTTGGAGTCCTTTAATGGTAGTCCTGTCATAAACTGATAGATTCTTTCTTTTCGATTTCCTCACATTTAGGCTGTCCAAATCATTAATGACAGAGTTTTCAAACGCATCCAAGATTTTATGAGATACCGGAGCTTGAAATTTAGATTTTGGTTTAAATTCCAGAAATTCTGGTTCTTCTTTATCCATTTGAGGTGGTGCCACGTTAGTAAAAAAATGTCTGAGTTTCAAAACACGCATGAACTTGTAAAAAGCTACTTCGCTCTCAAGTTTGTTGGTGTCATACGTAGGGACAAACCCTAACCCTTTGTTTAAAATCCTTAGTTCATCTTTAGTCAGTTGAGTTTTAGATATGTTCAGTACCAAGTTTATTTCGTGCTTCTTGTTCGAACCCCTTCTACCTCCTCTCCTTGTCTTGCTGGTTTTTTCTACTACGGACCAATACCTGAACCTTTACTTGCTGGTTGCTAAGTACACTATAGCCAGTAAGGGGGCAGTTTACTTAGGGTTCATGGATCTCTGCTGTGTTCAATCACGTGAACAGAGAGAAGCTATGGGCTCTGATGATAGGCCTAGGGATGGACCTGGATTTAGTTAACATTCTTAAAGCCTTGCATTGGAACACCACTGCTTCTGTTCGCTTTAACCCAGACGGAGGAAGGACACCACCATTCCCTTGCAACAGTGGGGTGCGGCAGGGCTGCATTTTAGCTATTTTTTTGTTTTCCCTTTATATTAATAATCTAGACAGCGAACTAAGTAAACTAGGAGTAGACTCTCCTCAAGTAGGTAGCCGCCCGGTCCCTGTCCTGCTTTACGCGGACGATGCGGTTCCGTTAGCTCGGTCCCCCAGGGGGCTTCAGAGGCTGATTGACGGGTTTGTCAGCTTCATGAACACACTTGACCTATCCGCAAATTTGGACAAGTCCTATGTCATGCTGGCGGGGGCCAGACAAGACAAGAAGTTTTCCTACAAGATAGGCACCCATAAAATAGGACAGGTTCAGTCCTTTTCTTATTTAGGCCTATTATTTGATGGGTTGTTAAAGTTTAGACTTTTGGTGGAAAAACACTGTTCAAAACTGGTGGCTTCTACCGGGGCAATAATGAATTACGGTCGTAGGCTGGGCAGGTGGTCTCCTGAACAAGTCATGAATTTGTATAGATCAAGTTGTTGCGCTAAAGTTGCTTACGGGGCAGAGGTTTGGGGCTTCGTAAATATTCAACAGGTACAGGCAGAGGAAAATAAATTCTTCAGAAGGATACTTAAAACCCCACATGGTATCTCTGCCTATATCACACATGAAGAACTAGGAGAAGCCTATATTGAAGATCAAATCAAGGTCAGGCCGCTTTTGGCCTGGGTGAAGATCTGGACTAACCCGGAGGCAGACCTAAGCAGACAAATCAGAACAGATTGCCTGAAAAGAGACAAAGGGAGTTCCATCCCCTGGTAAAAATATGTAAAGGGCACACTCAAAGGCATTGGCTGTAAGAATCTTTTTATTTACCCTGAAGCCATTACCACCCAAGATAAACTGAGAGTTAAGAAATTGTTTGGGGAATGGACAACTGCAAGCAGGGCGGCCATTGAAGTACGTAAACCCACAGTTGCTGCTTATAGATTACTGAAAAATGAGAGTGGTACGGAACCCTATCTTTCACTGACCCACAACACTCAGACAGATTTTTTATGACCCGTTTTAGGTTCAACCTTTTACATCATCTACTGGCTGACCCCCCAGGTTTTACTTCACCGGTTGAGCAGAAGGGTACCTGCGGCTGCGACAATAGGTCTCCGCAGGATACCCTTCATTTTGTTTTATTGTGTTCATTTTATACACTACCTAGGCGCAAGTTCCTGGTCGGAATCTTGAAAAGAGCAAAATTTAAACACGCAAAGGTCGCTTTATTGTTCCTGCAAAAGGCTAATGATGCTTACACTCTGTTCTGTATTATGAATTTTATCAAGATGGCGTGCAGGATAAGGAACTTGAGAGGGAGGAGCTGACTGTATTGCCCGTTAACTGAGTGACCCTGTGCAAATGAAATGTAATGAATTGAATTGTATTGTAACCCTTTTTATGCACTTTTATGGTATTTTTTAAATGCCGAATAAAGAAATATTTGGTATTGGATTTACTCAGCCATACAAAAATGCAGTCGGACATTCTCAGTAAATCATGCACTTCCAACAGGAGCAGCCTGTCCATTGATTCTCTTGTGTTCTACTGCAGCCTCCCAGAGTGTTCTATAGAACAACTAGAGCACTAACAGTGTTTCTTATGACAAAACTATGGCACACTTAAAGCCATGTTGATTGAATCAAACTGGTAGAACTTAAAACATTTAATTTAGATTTGATTTAGACTTGTAGAGCGCATGGCTGCCCTAGAGCGTCCCAGCGCTAATCCTAATCTGAACCAGGTGAACTCAAGCGAAAGCAAGATTAGAGGGTGGTAGGGAACAAAAAAGTTTTAAGTGCTCTTCTAATTTAGTAAGGAACAAAATGAAGGGGTTCAGTTTGTCGTAGAAATTCTAGTTAGTGCTGTAGAAAGAAAAATTAGGACACATTTTAAGTGAGTTAACAAATATTTTCTTCTTCTATTTCATTAAAACATTCTGACATACAGACTGAAACATGCACTTTCAACACCAGCAACAGATTGCCAGTTAACTTCCTGGGGATCAGAAGATTTACTATAGTGTTCTAATGATCAACTAGAGTGCTAGCATTCTGCTATTATGCCAAAAGTGGGGCACATCTGAACGCCATCTTGATAGAATGGAAGTAGAAAACTGAAAGCATTTACTAATAAGGATACTGCAGTAAATGAGGAAATTAGGGAGCTACATAACAGATACGTCTCCCAAGATGGCCACTGGAGAAAAAAAAGCTGAAATATAGCACAAATGTCACCCAAATGTAGCCCAAGTAAATCCCAATGCCAGAAGTGTGCAAAACACTTTTCTTTTGTTTTTTTGCAGTATTATATAGCGCAGTCTTGACCCGTAAGTATTGGAGTGCGTTACATGAGCATCATTACTCAAGGACACATTCATTTTGTTTTCAGGCATGAGGAGATTGAATGATTTGTCCAGAATCACAGGATGTTACGCTGATGTCGAAACTACAACCTGGATTCCCAGTTGCAAAGTCTGCGGCACTTACCATAACACCACATCCTCTTCCTTAAGTGTAACAAATATATAAGTGATCAACTATATAAAAAAAACAAAGATAGCAAATTATTTAAAAGTAATTTGTCGCTCTTTGAGAACTGAGAAAAAATGTCCTCATTTTAGTTGTTAAGAGCACTAACTATACTTTCTCTGGGAATAAGACCCTCTCATGGAAAAGGTTGCAGAGGCAGTAAGTTGATCATGCTGGGCAGGCGGGAGGGTCTGTGGCAGCACAACGGGACCATGGAGGGCAGAGGAAAGGGGGGCGAGTAGGCAAACTAACCATGCAGTACAGGCAAAAGAGGCTGTGGCAACATGAATGACCATTTAGGGCAGAAGGAAGAGGCAGTGGCAGTACAACCATACGTGCCAACAGACCCGATTCAGGCAGGAGACACCCGATGTTTTTAAGCCCAAAAGGGCTGTATTTTATCGGTCTCCTGCCTAAAAGCTCTTCTTTTTCAGTGTGAGTCAATAGGGAAAATCAATTCCCCAGGTTTTCTTTTTCAAAATCTCCCACTTACCAAGTTCAAAATGTTGTACAATAAGGTACATTGGATTACAGAGGGCAGGAGGAATTGGGTAGGGTCTTGGACTTACATAAGAGAGGACAGGAAGAAGATGGGCAGGGGCACCAAACTGACCTTACAGAGCAGTCATCAGGGGTTGTAGCAGCACAATACACCACACAGGGCAAGTGGGATGACAGTGCAGCACAACGGACCACGGAAAGCAATAGGGAGTGGACAGGTCCATGCACATTGACAACAGTGAGCAGAGGGGAAAGAGGAAATGGCATCAAGCTGATCATACCAGACCGACAGAAGGGACAGTTGCAGCATAACAGACCCTGAAGGGCAGGGGGGACCTAGGACCAGATAAGGCAGGAGAGAGGAGATAGGGATATGGATATTGAAAACGGAGACTGGGGGGAAGGGGACAGGGCAACAGCAGCAAGCTGAAAGCGTGCCAAAGGCAAGCCTGTCTGCACCCGTCCGCGACCAGCGCCAAGGACCCATGATCTACAACCGCTACACTGCTGCCGGCCTCCTCACACTAAATCTCAGGAGAAACAACCACTGCCAGAGATCGTCGCCGGACACTACCGACGGCCAGTTCTCCTGGTGACACTGCCCATTATTCTTCACCATCAACAACCCTCCCATGACCGCAGTGCCCATACCACCGAAGCCATGACGTGCATCCTAGTCAATCTATGCTCCATCCACACACATGCCACAGAGATCTGGGACCTGCTCAACACCCTCTCACCTGACGTTACCTTCATCACTTCTTCACGGAAACATGGACCAACACCACCTCCACACCCGACATAACCACCGTCATCCCCAACGATACAAGAACCAAAGAAAGGACCGCCCCTCCACCCATGAGGAGGACTCGCCATCACGCACAAGAGCTCCCTCTGACTATCCACCTCCAGCACGAGCGACCCCCTCTCCAACACCGAGCACCTCCACTTCCAGATCCTAAACAGGCTGCGCTGGACCCTCATCTACAGACCCCCGGACCCCGCACTTCTTCAGCCACAACCATTGCCGACCTCGCGCACCCCACTCCTTCACCTCCATGGACTACATCTCATCAGAGACCTGAATTTCCACTTCGACAACTGCATCCACCCCGACTCTACCACCCTCTTTGACAACCTCGGACTGAAGCAGCTCGTCCCCACCCCCACCCACAGAGCCGGATAGACCCTGGACCCCATCTTCGCAGGAGGGACAAGCATCCACTTCAGCCATACCACGCAGCACCTTTGGACGGACCACCACTGCGTGCACTTCACCACCACCACTGCACCCAAACCCACCCCTCGCCCACCACAGAAGAACTGGAGCAATATCACAGAGGAACACCTCAACACCACCCTCCTCCACGACACCCCCTCCACCACTACCAATGCCAACTCCGCAGCCAAAGAACTACAATGCTGGATCGCCAGCTGCGCCGATATGCTTGCACCCCTCCTCCACCCCGTCAAACAACGCCCCCTGAAGGCCGCCTGGTTCACCACAGACCTCCAAGAAGCCAGGTGCTCCTGCAGGCACCTCGAGAAACTCTGGCAGAACAGGAAAACCATTGAAGACCAGAACAACTACAGAAATGCCATGAATGCATACCACCAGCGCATAAGAGCCACCAAGTGGACCTTCATCAAAAACAAAATCCACACCAACGTAAGCAACGCAAAAGAACTCTTTAATGTCATACAGCAGTTCACCAAACCCCCCCAGCGAAGCCATGGATGCCACACCATCCCAGGACCTCTGCAACAAGCTCAGCTCCCACTTCCACCTGAAAATCAAGGCCCTCTATGACAACTTCAGCGAACAGACTCCAGACACCACACCCCTCCCCACCACGGACATCCAGCCGACCATCACCACCTGGAAACTTACCACCACTGAAGACACCACCATGACCATGAAGAACACCCACTCAGGAGCTCCCTCGGACCCCTGCCCACCGCACATCTACCACCGAGCTGCCGCTGTCATAGCACCTAAACTAAGCTGGACCATCAACGCCTCCCTCGAGTCTGGCATTTTTCCTGATGACTTGAAGCGGGCAGAGGTCAAGCCCCTCCTCAAGAAACTATCGGCCGACCTGACGGACCTGAAAAACTACTGGTCCATCTCTCTCCTTTCCTTTGCATCTAAAGTATCCTAGAGATTCATCAAAACCCAGCTGACCACCTTCATCGAAAAGAATGCCATCCTTGACCCCTTCCAGTCCGGATTTTGCCTCAACCACAGCACCAAGACCGCCCTCCATGCCGCCACCGACGATATCTGCATGCTACACGACCAGGGCAACCCTGTGGCCCTCATCCTACTAGACCTCTCTGCGTCCTTCAACGTCTTCTCTCATCAGACTCTTGCAGTCAGACCCCACAACGCCGGTACACGGAGAACCGCCCTCGACTTACTAACAAAGCAGGGAAGGTCCAAGGATTCCAAGGCTAAACAACGCTTAAATAAGCTCCTTTAATAAGTAAATGGAGACACACTCGAAGCTCTGGACCTCTTGAGCTTCATAAGAGAAAACGAGTTTGAGAAAAGGGAGTGTGTATTCCGTGAAAGGTCAGAATTGTACTTATTTGGATGAATATCCGTTCTTTCAGATTTTCAAATAGAGGACAAGGCTACTTCAAGTTGCAATGTGACAACTTTATTGTTGTGTTGTGAAACATGGACAGCCGAAAACGTGTTTCGCCCCCTATTGGCGATTTGTGCCGGGGCTTTCTCAAGGCTATTTACACAAATGCAGCGTATAATGCAACTGTTTCCATATTGTCAGAATCCCAAAGACAAGAGTTTCAATAATCGCAGAACAATATTCTTCTGTAAATTTGCAAAAGGCTGAAGGGTGCAGTTCGGTCCCTGCTCGTGGCTCTCAGCATTCGGTATGTACATGGGTTAAATCCCGATTCAACCCATGTACATACCGAATGCACCCCGGCACAAATCGCCAATAGGGGGCGAAACACGTGTCGGCTGTCCATGTTTCACAACACAACAATAAAGTGGTCACATTGCAACTTGAAGTAGCCTTGTCCTCTATTTGAAAATCTGAAAGAACGGATATTCATCCAAATAAGTACAATTCTGACCTTTCACGAAATACACACTCCCTTTTCTCAAACCGCCCTCGACTGTACCTGCTCCTTTCTCTCCGGCAGAACCCAAAGGATCAGACTCGCCCCTTCTTATCGAAACCGACTGAGATCAACTGTGGAGTACCTCAAGGATCCTTGCTCAGGCCCACTCTTTTCAACATCTACATGGCCCCCCTCGCCTCCATTGTCAGACAGCATGGGCTCAGCATAGTATCCTACGCCAACGACACCCAGCTCATCCTCTCTCTTACAAAGAACCCCAATGACACCAGTCTCAGCTTCCAAGAAGTAATGAAAGATGTCGCAACCTGGATGAGCAACAGCTGCCTAAAACTGAACTCTGAGAAGACAGACATCCTTGGACCCTCCCCCACTGCGTGGGACAGCTCATGCCCACGCCCACAATCTTGGCATATCCAAGACTCCTCCCTCTGACCCGCCAGATCAATGCCGTCGCCTCCACCTGTTTCAACTCCCTCTGCATCCTCCGCAAGACTTTCAAGTGGATCCTCCCAAATGCAGACAGACCGTCTTTCAAGCACTCATAACTAGCAGACTGGATTACAGAAATGCCCTCTACGCCGGAATCAACAAAACCCTGCTACACAAGCTCCTAACCATCCAGAACACCGCAGCAAGACTCATCCTCAGAAACCCACGTCATGACCCAGCACTTACAAGATCTCCACTGGCTCACCATCGAGAAGAGAGTGACCTTCAAACTACTCACCCATGCCTACAAATCTCTCCACAACATCGAACCCCAATACCTCAAAGCTAGAGTCTCTTCCACATACTCAAAAGGAACCTCTGCTCCGGCGACCTTGCCCTGGCTGAGACCCCACGCATCCGCAGAACCAGAGCAGGTGGAGGAGCTTTCTCCAACATCGCAGCAAAGACCTGGAACGAGCTCCCAGTCAATATCAGACGCTCCCCTACCCCACACACCTTCAGGAAGTGCCTCAAGACCTGGCTCTTCGACTGATCCGGAGCTGCTCCCCCCCAGCGCCTTGAGACCCTTACTGGTGAGTAGCACGCTCTATAAACCCCTGATTGATTGATTGAAGACAGGAGGGGTGGTTTCTGGAAGCACAACACACCATGGAGGGCAACAGTGAGACTATAAAGGCATACTCACAGACATTGGAGGAAAGGTGGGAGGGGGTTCAGGGGCAGAAAACTGACTACACAGGGCAGGTGGGAGGGGATATGGCATCACAGAAAACCTTGCATGGCAAGCAGGAGGGTTAGTGATAGCACAACGGCGTAGTGGGCAAGAGTCAGGGGACAGGGCATGCACAAAGAACCGTGGAGGACAGAGGGAGGGGCCGGGGCTGGACACACACACAAGAGGGCAGAGGAAGGGGCTTTACAACAGACCACGCAGGGCAGGCAGGAAAAGCAGTTGCAGCAAAATGGAACATGGAGGGCATTAGGGAGTGACAGCAAAATTACGATAGAGGACAGGAGAGAGGAGATAAAGCATGGAACTTGGACAGGCAGGGTGAAGGTAGCCGGGACAAGCAGCAGCCATCTGACCATGCTAAGCAGGTGGAAGGGGCAGTGGCAGCTCAACTGAACACTCAGAGTAGATTAGAGTGTGGCAGGTCCATGAATATGGTGGGCAGAAAGGAGGAAGCAGGGGCATGCACGCAGACATCAGGGGACAAGTGGAAGGACAGTAGTGCCTGCAAGCTAAGCACAGAGGCTGAGCAGGAGGGCAATGATGAGGCATATAATTGGGCAACAGAGGGCAGGAGGAGTGGGCAGGGATGTCAAGCTTAATGGAGGTCAATGGCAGCACATCCAACCATGCAGGGCAGGAGGGAGTAGGCTTGTACATAGACTCAGACGTGAGAGGGTCGGGTGGAGGTGGATGTGGCAGCAAGCTAACTGTTTAGGGCAAGCAGGAAGGGCAGTGGCAGAAAAATAGCCACAAATGGCTGTAATAAGGAAGCAGGGTCATGGACTTGGACAAGGAGGAGGGTGGGTCAGGAGCAGCAAGCTTGGGTGGGGGCAGCACAAAGCCAGGCCAGGCCCTGCATTTACCTCCCACTTTGCATTGCGATGGGCATCTTACTTAACTTAAAAAAACAATAGAAATTCACTGAAAAAAAACTAAAGTTACAGGCTCATTATACTTAGGAAATAGAATTTAAAAAAACCTTAAAAATGCACTTTAAAAGAACAAAGGTTACAGGAACGTTATAGTTAGGCTCAAACTTTACTCGTACAAAACCAGTGAAATTCAGCGGTTATACGTACCTGATGAAACTATAATTTATGCCCAACAATGCACTGATTATGACCTCACATATTAGATCACTCATGACATGGTCAGTGACATTACTCATGACATCACTGATGACATCTCAAATGACATCACTGATGACATCATCCAGTGATTGTTACTGTCTTCTAAACGTTTATACGTTTTAAACATATATACTAAGGTACTACAAAAGTACCACATACACCCAGATATATAAATTTGGTTTCCTATAATATCTTGAACTACTAAACGGATTTACACCAAATAAGAAAAAGCATGATCTCTGGAACAGAATCTACCCATCTCCCAAATGTAATTCTGTCCAGCGGTTCGGGCTGCAGGAGTGTCTAAAGACTCATTAATTAACCTAGGAAATACAATTTTTTTATATTTGCCTTTTTCTATGCCCCGCAACTTTCTATGCACAACTAGAATTCCCAGCACACTTTTTTAGGAACATTTTGTGAATAATCGTCAACCGGCACAAAAGATATAGGCAAGTCAAAAACCACTAAAAACTCCCTTGCCATCCAATAACCCATACCCAGCCTAACTCCTAAAAATGTCCTTGCCAATTAAAAACCCATACCACCATAAACCCTAAAAAAGTCCTTGCCACCCTAATCCCTAACGAATTTGTTGCCACCCGAAGACCCATACTTACACTAAATATTCCAGCTTCTGCCCTTCACTCCCAGCTTCTGCCCTTCAGGAAGGCCCCTAAGACTTGGCTATTTTACTTGTAGTTAGCTTCTGATTTCAGAATACTAGTGGACTCTCTTCTTAGACGGTGATCCACAGTGCCTTGACGCATTCCGGTAACTGCTGCGCTTTATGAATTTAAAATCAAACCTAAAAATTAATTGCCATCTGAAGGAAAGTGCCCCTTGGTTGCTGTCCACGTTTTTCCTACTGTTGGTGTACTTTGTCTTAGTGTGCCCTGGGTTCCTGCCAACCAGGTACCCAGGGCCTATGTTCTTTCCCCTAAATGTACTGATGCTAGACCCAATTGGCAACTCTCTGGCCACATGTAAGTCCCTTGTAAAAGGTACCACAGGTACCAAGGGCATTGTGACCAGGGAAGACCTCTAAGGGCTGCAGCACTTATTGTGCCGCCCTTAGAGGCCCTGCACCTTTACACCCACACACTGCCATTGCAGGATGTGTGTTTTGGTGCAGAGCAAAGTGAAGAGTCAACATGGCAAACATCCCTGTGTGCCATGCTACAACCCACTGCCCAGGCATAGGCAAGCCACACCTCTAGCTGGGTGTACTATACAAGTGCTGAGGGTACAGGTGCATGAGCCCTGTACCCCAACAGTGTCTAAGTCAATTCTTAGACATTGTAAGTGCAGTAATGCCAGAAAGAATATATGATCTGGCAGTTTGTCATTACGAACTCCACAGCACCATAATGGCTTTACTGAAAACTTGGAGGTTTGGTATCAAACATTTTAGCACATTAAACCCACACTGATACCAGTGTGGGATTTAAAGAAAAATGCACTCAGAGGGTATCTTAGAGATGCCCCCTGAAAAACGACCTAACTCTAGTGTCCTGGCTGAGTGGCTGCTCGCCAGCTGCCATGACTAGACATATTTCTGGACCCCTGGGTAGAGAGCCGGCCACTCTCAGAGTCCTAAAACAAAGCACATCCTGGGAAGAGGTGCGAAACCTCCTCCCCAGGATGGCAGAGTCCACAAAGGGGAAGCTTCAAAGGCTTGCCGTTGTGAGCTGCGACAGCTATTTGCTGCTCCCAGCAACTGCCCCCCGGTTCTGAGCCCCACTTTGAGCAGGAGAATTCGCTGGTAACAAAGTTAGGAGGAGAGGTGTTCCCATCTTTGCCAACCCCACCCCCCAGGTAGGGATGGCAAGGTGAAGCACAGCTCTCAGTTCCTGCTATCTTGCAGATGGGTGGACCCAGCCAACCAGAGTGTGGCTTATGACCTCCTCCTACTGGAAGGTGGCATAATAGGGGGTATACCCACCCCGAGGAAAGGACCCATTGGTCCTGACCTGTACCTACCTGTAACACCCGTGAATCTAGTATTTAGGAGCAACCCAGAACCTTGCCTCCTCAGACAAGAAGAGAGAAGAAGGACCAAAGAAGCCATGCTGAAAGAAGGAGTACACCAACTGACTTGGCCCTAGCACTACCGGCCTGTTCCAACCTCGAACCTGCTCCAGCAAACTCCTGGTGTGTCCTAAAGCCAGCAGCCCCCAAGAACCCAGAGGACCTGCCCTGCCTTCACTGAAAAAACTTTGTCTCCTGTGTGCAATAGATTTGCTCACTAACAGACTCTGGCCAAATCAGCGAGTCTGCACTCGACGCAGACAGCCCGAGTTCGGCAGGCCCAACACCACCACAAGGCGGTCTCCCCAGTGATACTGACCTGGGGTCTGGTGATCTGGTGATCCCTGACCTGCCTCAAGTCTCCAACTGACACCTACAGCCCCTTTCTGGAGGATCCCCCCAACCGCGGCTGTAGCTGGTAGGAAAAACCAGATGCAAAAAGACCCCCCTGCACCAGATGTCCCACGGCCTTGGGTGGCCCAACCGAAGATGTCCCAACATCACCAGGCATCCCAACTTACCTCTCCAACTGGTGGTCGCTTCCAAAACCTCTTCGTCCCGAGCCTGCAGTGTTTGTTGCAACCGGAGAATCCCTATTGAAATCAACAGGGGCACCCAATGCCAAAACAGCACCTGGCCGCCCCAGTGCCACTGTGGGTGCAGCTTGTGGGTTAAATCGTATCCCCTTTGCCCTGAGCCTAACACCAGGAGCTTTTCTCCCACAGCCTTGTGGCATACTCTTGAGCAGCCACCAACCGGATACCCCCTATCCCCCATTGGATAACATTGACCCTCAGCACTCTGCATCCAGCCACCCTAGTGCTGCTGAGGGTGCTTTGAGAGTACATCCTCGACCCTGGGAGAACCCTGGTTCTAACACAAGAATACCAACTCCAAAACCTAGGTACTTACTTATAAACCGATAGCACTGTTTTATCCCATAGGACTGCATTGACTGCTTTTCTGCTTTTCTGTGAAAAATCTTCCAAGTGTGGAGGTGGTTTGTATGAAACCTTGAAAAACTGCAAATGTATAAAAACGGAATTTCTTACCTTTTCTCTAGGAAATGTCCCAGTGTGATATCTAGGCATATCACACTAAGTAGAAAAAGTAAGTTAAAAAGTAATCTCAAAAGTAAGGTCCAAAGTAATCTCAAAAGTAACTGTACAGTAATTTGGACTGTTTTCTTGTAAACAAACCAATTGCATCCAACTGCATTTCAATTGTATTTCAACATCTTTGCAAAGTATTATTTCAATTACCTGCACCAGGCCTGGCTTGGTTCTAGAAATAAAATAACTAAATAATACTTTTATACAAACAAATTGTCTTTGAATATGTGACATCATTTACCACCTGAGTGTGTACAATAAATGCTTCACACTACCCTCTGATAAAGCTTTACTGCTCGCCCACAATACCACAAATGGAGAGTAAGGTATTATCTACTTTTACCTCTGCCTATCTTTGTGGTTCCACTAGACTCTGTGCACACTAAACCTTACTTTGGTATAGTATACACAGAGCCAGCTTCCAACACCACCCTAAACCCTAACAAATCCCTTGCCACCTGAAGACCCAAACTAATCCCTAAAAATTGCCTTGCCACCCTAAACCCTTACCCACACTACAGCCTTAAAGTCCCTTGTCACCCAAAGACACATACCCACCCTAAACCCTAAACATTTCTTTGCCACCCATACCTACCCTAAACCACGAAAATGCCCTTGCCACCCAAAAATCCAATCCCAACCTAAACCCGAACAACTACTTTACCACCAAAAAACACCCACCCACCCTAAACCCTAAAAATTACCTTTTCACTCAAAAACCCATACCCACCAGAGAAGATAAAAATTCCTTTGCCACCCTTACCCCAAACAAATCTTTTACCACCCAAAACCCATACCCAACCTAAACCCTAAAAAGTACCTTACCACCCATAACCACCAAAAACCCCAAAAATTCCCTTCTCTCCCGAAAATCCATTCCTTACCTAAACCCGAAAAAATACTCACCCCCAAAACCAATATCCACCTGAAAAGATAACATTTCCTTTGCCCTCCAAAAACCCATACCCAGCCTAAACCCACAAAAATTCCCTTGCCACTGAAAAACCCACACCCACCCTATATGTGGAAAATTCCCTTGCCACCCAAAAAACAATACCCACCCTAAACCCTCAAAATGTCCTTGCTACCTAAAAATCCATACCCACCCCAAAAAATCCATTGCCCTCCAAAAACCAATACTCATCCTAAAAAATCCCAATCCCACCTAAAGACCCATACAAACTCTAAACCCTAAAAATGCATTACCACCCAAAAACCCATACCCACCCAAAACCTTAAAAGTTCCTTTTCCACCCAAAACATATACCCACCTTAAACCCTAGAAAAACCTTTACCATCCAAAACACCCATTCCCACCCTAAACCAAATAAATTCCCTTGCCACCAAAAAACCCATACCCACCATAAAAAGTCCTTATCACTCTAAAACACCCTAAATCCTACAAATTCCCTTGCCACACAAAACCCCATACAAACCCTAAACCCTAGAAAATAACTTACCAGCCGAAAACACACATATCCTAAACACTAAAAATTCCTTACCACCAAAAAAACCCATACCCACCCTAGGCCATAAAATTTCCCTTGCATCCAAAAAAACCCCAAACCATACGAAACCTTACAAAGTCTCTTGCCACCCAAAAACCCATAACCAACATAAACCCTAAAAATTCCCTTGCCACCCAAAAATCCCTTGCCACCCTAAACCCTAAAAAAATCCCTTGCCACCCAAAAACCCACAGAAATGATAAACCCTAAAAGATTTATTACTACACAAAAACTCATACCGACCCTAAACCCCAAAGATTTCTTTGCCACCCAAAACCCATGCCCACCCTAGACCCTAAAAATCCCTCAACACCCAATATACCCATACCCACCCTAAACCCTAAAAATTCCCTTGCCACCTAAAAACCCATACACACCCTAAACCCTAGAAAATCCCTTGCCACTTGAAAACCCATACAAAAGCTGAAACCTTAAAAGATGCATTTTCACCCAAAAACCTATGCCCACCCTAAACCCATGCCCACCCTAAACCCTAAAAAATCCCTTACCACCCAAAATACCCATACCCTCTCTAACCCTAAACATTACCTTGCTACCTAAAAACCCCTTCCTACCCTAAACCCATACCCACCCTAAACCCTAAAAAATCCCATACCACCCAAAAATAAATATCCACCTTCAACCCTAAAAATACAATTGTCCACCCAAAAACCCATACCCACCATAAAACCCCAAAGGTCCCTTGAACTCAAAAACCCACACCCACCCTAAAAAAGACCTTACCACCTAAAAACACATATCCACCCAAACCCCTGAAAATTCATTTGCCACACCTCCTACAAGCTGGAATCCAAGAGAAGGCTCTTGACTGGACCACATCCTTCCTCTCCGGAAGAACCCAGAGGGTCCGCCTCCCACCCTTCTGATCTAAAGCCACAGACATCATCTGCAGCGTCCCCCCAGGGCTCATCCCTCAGCCTGACGCTGTTCAATGTCTACATGGCCCCCCTCGCACAAGTGGTTCGCCATCACGACATCAACATCATCTCCTACGCCGACGACACCCAGCTCATCCTATCCTTCACCAAGGACCCACACACCACCAAAACCAACCTCCACGATGGAATGAAGGCCGTCGCCGACTGGATGAGGAGCAGGTGTCTGAAGCTGAACTCGGACAAGACGGAGGTCCTCATCCTAGGACCCACCCTCTCAGCCTGGGACAACTCCTTGTGGCCGACCACACTGGGAACAGCAACAACACCCACCCACCGACCATGCACGCAACCTAGGATTCATCCTAGACTCCTCCCTCTCCATGTTGAAGCTACTTAACGCAGTCTCCTCCTCCTGCTACAACACCCTCTGCATGCTCCGCAGGATCTACGAGTGGATCCCCACCGAAGCAAGAAGAACAGTGACGCAGGCCCTTGTCAGAAGCAGACTAGACTTAACGCACTCTACGCAGGATTTCCAGCCAAACACCTACGACGACTACAATGCATCCAAAACACCTCCGCCCGACTGATCGTCAACGTCCCCCGCCGCAGCCACATCACCCCCCATCTGAGAGACCTACACTGGCTCCCCCTCGACAAGAGGATCACCTTCAAGCTCCCAACTCACGCACACAAAGCACTCCACAATGCCAGACCGGACTACCTGAACAGCAGACCCAGCTTCCACACCCCCACCCGCCAGCTCCGCTCCGCCAGCCTCGCCCTCGCAGCTGTCCCCCACATCCAACGAACGACATCCGGCGGCAGATCCTTGTCCTACCTCGTCCTACTTCGTCGTACCTTGTCCTTTTCCCCATGTTGAGTCTAAGGGGTAATTACACCAAATGTGTCAGAAAGCTAGATGTTGGTCATGAGAACGTGCTTTTTATGATTTGGTGTAAATCGATTCAGTACTTGCAGAGGTATTTAAGTTTTAAAAATATAGATATCTGGTAGCTCAAAAACCTACTGAAATGCAGCCCTGGGGACCACCACCTCCCCGGGGCTTTAACCAAAAACATAGCAGAGGGCAACGCTTTACCCTTGCAAGTCTTGGGGACCACCACCACTCCAGAGCTAAATCACATGATGCAGGGGGTATGGCCTTTAAAGTCATGTAAGTAATCGCGCTCTCTGGGATTTACTGGAGGTAACAGGAGGGATTGTTGGCCCCCAAGGACGTCCTTTAGGGCCAACTACTCCCCCTGTTACCTTCAGTAAGTCCCACACTGTGGAATTTCTAAGAGATCTTTGTGGCCCGTCTCCTTTCTCTACCACTGTGGAAACACGCCTCCTGGTGCACTACTAGTTGGAATGAGCGGTTTTTTGTACAGTCATCCGGAACGTCCATGGGAAATTGCGCTGCACCATCCTACGCTGACA
This sequence comes from Lissotriton vulgaris, assembly GCF_964263255.1. NCBI lineage: Eukaryota > Metazoa > Chordata > Amphibia > Caudata > Salamandridae > Lissotriton > Lissotriton vulgaris. The sequence goes on from NC_141694.1 coordinate 585,169,679, forward strand.
TCTTTAAGCATCGTTTTGAGCTAGATCACATACTACAACATCCTGACTGGAATTGACACCTTATCATGTACAAAAGGTACATCGATGATATGTTCATCCTTTGGACAGGATCAGAAATTACATTGACCACCGCAATTCAAAATCTCAGTGAGGTAAATGACAGGATTGTGTACACATCTACCAACAGCAAACACCGAATATCATTTTTAGATGTTCTGATTACAAATGACAATGGAACATTAACAGCCAGTGTATTTACTAAGCCAATTGATAGAAACAATCTTCTGCACTACAATAGTTTTCATCAACCATCTTTAAAATAAATCTGCCTTTTTCCCAACTTATTCACATCAAAAGAATTGCATCAACAGAAGAAGTCTACAACAAACACAAAGTGATCACCATCGAGAACTTCAAATACAGAGGATATCCGGAAACCATACTCAATAACGCCACTGAAAGGGTTCAAAAGCTGGAAAAGAAGCACTTACTCACTCCACAACTTAAAAGTGATGAACAAAGACCTGTTTTTGTTTCAAAATTCTCTACCAGAAGTTATGCAATCAAGAAATCTATTCTGAGACATTGGCCATTACTTACACTGGAGGAAGACTTCTAAGGCATTTTTACAACCAATCCAAGATTTGCTTATGCACGCACACGTTATCTCAACGAACTACTTAAAGAAAAAGAAGACAAAACAGCAATGAGGTATCTAGGTACCCTTCCATGCCACAACTGTGGCAACTGCAATGCCATAATCAAGGGAAATGAGATAGCACACCCCACGAGGGGAATCCCCATTAAACTCAGAGTTACAGGAACCTGCTACAGTAGTAATTTAATATACATGCTCAAATGTCCTTGCGGACTTGTTTATGTTGGCAAAACTCAAAGAAAAATCAAAACACAAGTTATTGAACATAAAAGCAATATAAGACTTAAAAACACCAATCTACAGTCGCCGCACACTTCAACCAGTTCAACCATAACCTAAGCCAACTTCATTTCTGCATTTTAGAAAATGTGCCTCTATTGCCTGGAAGAAACAACTCTCAGAATTTATTGAGAAGAGATAGAAATCTTCTGGATAAATCATCTTACCATGCTACAACCCAAAGGCTTCATGGCCGCCTAGAATTCAGTTGTTTTCTATAAACGCAGTGTGCTTTGCATAGTTATCACGTCTCATAGCTGTATGAACACATCATCACTGTCTTTGATATTTCCGTTAGTTTTTAGCATTTCCAAGAAATGCCTAGAATTCATTTGTTTTCTATAAATGTAGTGAGTTTTGCATAGTTATCATGGCTCACAGCTGTATGAACATGATGACACTGTTTCTGAATTTCCTGTTAGTTTTCACCATTTCTAACAAATGCTTACTGCTTTGTGCATGAATACATTCAGCAGCGGTGCGTCCATTGGGGCGTTGGGGCATTGCCCTCCCAATGCGCACCGCCGCCATCCAGGACCGCCAATGTGTGCCTAAATCACACATTCAGCTACGAGTTTCTGGCCGGCCGGTCACCGGGCCGGTCCAGAAATCATCAGGAAAAGGGGGGGTGGGGCTGTGCAGACACGCTAGTGCTCTTGTCCTTTCGGACAGGTCATTTTCCTGCCCGGCGCGAACATGCGCACTAGCCTCCCCCTTGGGAGACCGGGGGTTGCCTCATGCCGCAGCCCCCGGTCTCCTAATGGGGCGGGGAGTTTGGCTGCTCCAGTAATGAATACTAATGAGCCAGGGGTGTCTAGTCAAGTGCTCCCGGCTGCACGCGCTCTGCCGAGTACCCCCGAGGGATTACATCAGCCGCTCGATTAGTGTATTTCTGCTTTCCCTGATTTAAAATAAAAAATAATAACATATATGGAAAGCCAATAAAACATGAGCATGAAGCAGTGATATAATTCTCTACACTTCCATTAATCGGGTCTCCGGTCTTGTACTCGCAGGCAAAAACAAATGCGAAATCTCCTCTTCTCACAGGCGTAAAAGCCGGGACCTCGAATTCCTTCAACCTACTGCAGCCGCAAAGATGCACACCACCAGAAGGCAGCACAATCAGAGCTGAATGCCCCTTGTCTCAGACACCGCTCTATTCACATCTGGAGAGGAGGCCTAGGCGCTAGAGCTGCAGCATTTGATTTTGGGAAGCCAAGATCGATTCTTTGTGTGTATGTTTTTTCTCTTAACATGAAAATAAAAGTAACTGCTGTTCGAGTTGTGTTTGACAGACCCCTTTCAACCTTGAACCGTTTCTTCTGAAGTCTGACAGCCACGCTCCTGCGAGACCACATTCAGCTGTCAGACAGCTGAGAGAGTGCGGCGTGCTAAACATTTTTCATATACATAATCTGCGCGAGAGCAGATAATAACGAACGATTTATCTACGTGTTATTGTTCCCCGTCCGCCCGTACTCTCAGCTTTCGGCTCTTACCGCAGCTGTGAACAAAGCTGGTCTATCATAACCACGAAGTTAAAATATCGACCTGCACTTATATCGACTCAAAAGTATTAAACACCGACACATCGTCACAAGGTGAGGAGATAGGAACAATAGAACAGGTTCCTACCCAATCTCACTCAATGCTCGAACTAGAGAATTTAGGAATTTCAAAAATAAGGACCACATTTATTTACAGATGAATTAATCAGGGGAATAGATATCAGTAATGCAGCATACATACTTGCATCTGCGATCCATGGTGTGAGCAGCCTTGAGCACCCCAATTAGGACTATATTTGAGTGGCTAACAAAGGGAAAGGTTCTCCATTTTTGTAGGTGGCATTAGGGTCAGCGACGGTGCGTCATTGAAAATACGGTTTGCACTATACACTAATACAATGCATCCAATGAACTTGCAGCTGGAGTTGCAGATGCATGAACTGAAGCCTTTTGAAGGGTTGGCACGGGGAGTAGCCCACTGTCCTTCAGAGGCTCCCGATCAGGAACGTGTCATTTGCACCGTATCTCACACTCCGCAAATCTGCATTTACATCGAGGCTTGAAAGGAATGGGATATTGTTTGATAACATGTACCTGGTATTCCAAGTGGAGCTGCTGAAACCTGTCTTCTGCTCACAAAGGCACCTGTGTCTTGAACTTCACTGGGTTCAAATGTAGTTGTGGTCCATGTTGCAAACTCGCCGTATTTTTAGGCAATGCTAATTGTATTAGTGAACCAGAGGGTGCCAGTGGTGAACCAGAGGGTGGCAGTGGGTGAACCAGAGGGTGGCAGTGGGTGAACCAGAGGGTGGCAGGGGCGAACCAGAGGGTGCTGTGATGAACCAGAGAGCGGCAGTGATGAACCAGAGAGTGGCAGTGATGAACCAGAGAGTGGCAGTGATGAACCAGAGGGTGGCAGTGATGAACCAGAGGGTGGCAGTGGTGAACCAGATGGTGCTGTGATGAACCACTCTATTTTCACCTTTTTTCTCAGTGGTGTTAGGGCATGCGCGCTGCGTTCGCGAGCTACAGTGCGGAAATCATTTTCCGCCTCACCACGTTCAAATGTCACCAGCCGCCACTGAATACATTGGTATCCTTTCTTGACAATTCTGTTAGTTTTTTATGCAAATGTTTAGTTATCACTTTCCATAGGTACCACAGCTTATTTCCACATGACTATTTCGTCACTGTTCAGAACATTTTGGTTAGTTCACATCATTTCAAAATAACTTTATTGTGCATTAGGAACATCGAGAAGTTTCACGCTAGTCTGTTTTTCACACTTGCGCTTGACGCTGTAACTTAACATCACAGTCTGTCTTCTTTCTTCATGATCACATGATCGGAACCTCTGTTTAAATTCACTACACTGCCTGACATTTCATTTGAATGCATGAATTCGGACACTGACGCTAGCACTCCGCCACGAGATTACGGTAAGCAACTGTGCGGTTCCCCGCCTCTCCATTTAGCATTGATTATCTCGAACGCACAGCAATGACTTTCGATCTCATTTTTAGGTAATATCGTCCATTTCCTGACCTCGCTCTTCGCCTCGGTGAAGCTCTTTACTAAGTGTAATCAAGTAAGATTTTGAAATAAGGTCAGACTTCAGCACTATTGTACGATAATGTATGTATTGTTCACCTCACTACTCGTTATATACTTTTGCACCGTTAACTCGGAATCAATCACGGGCCCGTAAGACTCATTATGTCAATCTGCCATCACGGTTTTCTCCAGCATGAATTATTGTTGACACACCCATCTTTTTTAATTATCACAATGGTCCGGCGGTACTATCCGCAACCACTGTGTACACTAGTCCTATTCAACATTCGTACCGCGCTATTTTGAAATGGAAACACGCGTGCATCTCCTAAGAAGAGCACAGTATTAAACACTTTTACTTCATAAGCGTTTCTCGAATCCTCGCTCTAACTCCCCGAGTACCTTCTAATGAAATGCCCTGCATGGTTCCTTTTCCATTTACTTTCCTTATATGGTATATACATGATGTTTCCCCTGTGCCAATGGTGTAATATGATTTATTTCAATACTTTCAGAACTAAAGTGCCAATGGTGTAATATGATTTATTTTAATACTTTCAGAACTAAAGTCCCCTGAAAAAGGGCTTTTGCCCGAAATGCATTGGGCAGAACAATGTGAATTGCCAGAAGCTAAAACTTATATACTATGATTGCAATAGTATGAGATTCAACTACAATAAAATCAACAATTGGTAAAATCATCTACAAGACTCTTATAAATATTATTGAAAGTTTGTCAAAGGTGTGCCAATTGGGGCTGGTATTCCTACGGGAGATAACGCTTGTTTCTTTGTAGTTTCTTACCCTTACGCCCAGGAGGGTTCACCAATAAGGCACTCACTACCTACAGTTACCTTGATTACCTATCTACACTTGGAGTGCGTCTGTCCACATTCCAATTGGATTACATAAGCACTACTAGTTGGGACATGAAGTCCCCTTGGCTGCTGAGGGTCCCTCTGGGTGAATAATCCCTCCAGTTACCTCCAGTAAGTCCCACGCTGCAGGATTGCTAAGAGGTCTTCGGAGGCCATGCCCGCTTTCTCCACCACTCTGCAAACATGTCTCCTGGCGCACTACTGATTGGGGAATGAAGTCCTCTTGTGTGCTGAGAGAACTTAGGGGCCAAGAAACCCTCCTGGTACTTTCTGTAAGTCTTACACAGCGGAATTCCGGAAGCTGGTCAAAGGCCCTGCCTCCTTTCACCACCACTCTGCAAACGCCATTCCTACTTAACACCATGCGCGCTAGCGGAATTCCGCATGCACGCTGGGTTTTGCGGAAACGCACTTTACGTGACAAATTTCTATGTTTTTTAACCCCTTCGACGCTGATGACGAGCTGGGCTCGTCATGGCATAGCCTCCTCGCACGCTGATGACGAGCCCAGCTCGTCATCAGCGTCGAAGGGGTTAAAAAACATAGAAATTCAGTGAAAAAAACAAACTTCACAAGGACGTTATTGTTAGGAAATTGAATAAAGAAAAGGAGTCGTTTCTGTCCTGTAACTCCAGTTCTGTAGTAGGGGTATCTCTGTTATAGTCATAATCTAGTGAAATAGTCCCGCCCATGTGCGTGGACCCCGGCAATCAAAAATAATCTCTTAAGTTGTCAAAATAATGCAGAAACTGCAAAGACACTTAAGAGAGAATTTAAAGACAAATAATGCAGCCTATATCCACAGGCTACACTGTCCAGTACTTCAACTAGAAATTCCACCAAAAATCACCACACACAGCAAGCCTGCTAGTTTCTACCATAGAGAAACCTGCCTCCCCCAGTCAAAGACTCAGGAATGATAGAGAGGAAGGTAGGGACAGACAAGCCCCATAGGCTGCCATTATGTGGCTTAAATAGGATACTGTGCCTTTAAGAGAACTTTCCAGAGCTTCTCCCAGTATCCCAGAATGCATAGCAGGTCCCTCTACTTTCAGTTCTTTTTGAAGGCGAAGCACGCCAGACCTGTCGCATTCTTTACATAATGAAAATCTCCACCGGGGAGGAGGGCGGGCGCTTATGACTATAACAGAGATACCCCTACTACAGAACTGGAGTTACAGGACAGAAACGACTCCTTCTGTAGTAGGGGATCTCTGTGTATAGTCATAATCTAGTGAATAGAATGGCAAGCCCATCCCCACACCAAAGCGGCGGTGGAGAAGAAATACATAACGCCACTACTGTGCGAACAAATTCCGCAGCGAAGCCTGCCCAACCTGAGCGTCTGCTCTGGCGTCAGTGTCCAGGCAGTAATGCTTAGCAAAGGTATGAACCGACTTCCAAGTGGCTGCCTTGCAGATTTCAGCAATCGGCACGTTACGGAGCAGAGCCGTCGTGGCAGCTTTGCCCCTGGTGGAATGAGCCTTAGGCTTACCTCCTAAGGTCTTATTAGCCTTTTGGTAACACAATTGTATGCAGGACACAATCCACCTAGAGATGGACTGCTTCGAGGTCGCAAGACCCGTCCTGACCGACCCATAATTGATGAACAATTGGTCAGACCTACGAATATCCTTGGTTTTATCCAGATAAAATTTCAACACCCTCCTAACATCCAGGGAATGGAGAGACCTCTCCGCTGGGGATGAAGGGTTCTGAAAAAACGTAGGCAAAGTTATAGTCTGGTTGACATGAAAACCAGAAATAACCTTAGGAAGAAATTTAGGGTGAGTACGCATAACAACCTTAGCAGCATGAAATACAGTATAAGGTTCATTACAACACAACGCCTGAATTTCACTCACCCTGCGGGCCGATGTAATGGCCACGAGGAACGCCGCCTTCCAGGACAGGTGCTGCAACGAAGCCTTATGAATAGGTTCAAAAGGCTCCTTCATCAATCTGGACAGCACCACATTCAATTCCCATGAAGGCGAGGGAAGCCTGACAGGAGGGAATACTTTCTTCAAACCTTCCAGAAAATCTTTGATCACAGGGATCTGGAAAAAGGAAGTCTGTGAAGGGCATTTCCTGTAGGCAGTCAACGCAGCAAGATGTACCTTAATGGAATGGACATTAAGGCCAGACTGAGCCAAATGTAAAAGGTAAGGAAGGATGACATCTTCCTTGCAGGTCGTAGGATCATGGTTCTTAGACTGGCACCAGATACAAAACCTCTTCCACTTGTAAGCATATGAAGTCCGAGTGGAAGGTCTCCTAGACTCCTTCAGTATGTCCATGCAGTCATCGGGCAGATTCAGATGGCCATATTGCACTATCTCAGGAGCCATGCCGCCAAACTCAAAGACGAGAGGTTGGGGTGTAACATCCGTCCCCCGAACTTCGTGAGAAGGTCCGGCCTGCACGGCAACCGAATGTGAGGAAGGAGAGACCGGTGAAGAAGGTCCGTGAACCACCACTGCCTGGGCCACTCCGGGGCGATGAGTATCATCCGAGCTCTGGACCGGGCCAGCTTGATGAGTACCGCCGGAATCAGGGGAATGGGAGGAAAGGCGTACAGAAAACCGTTCGTCCAGTTGATCCATAACGCATTCCCCAGCGTCCCTTGCTGGAAGTACCTGGAGGCGAAGTCTCTGCACTTGCTGTTTTCGGCGGTGGCGAACAAATCTACGTCTGGAGTTCCCCACCTTGCTAAGACTTCTCCTAGTACTTCGTCGTTTATGACCCATTCGTGGTTTTCCTGAAGTAGTCTGCTCAGTGCGTCTGCCTGAACATTCTGCACACCTGGAAGATGGGTGGCCGTTATCGTCAGTCCTCTGGCCAGAAGCCAGTGCCAGATCGTCTGCGCCTCCTGTGACAGAGTGCGCGATCTCGATCCCCCCTGCTTGAGGTAATACATCGTGGTGGTATTGTCCGTCTGTACAAGCAGAGAGTTGGTCCGGAAGGACGGAAGAAAGGCCTTCAGTGCCAAGTGAACAGCCCTGAGTTCCAGGAAATTGATGTGATACGTGGCCTCCATCGGTGACCACGTGCCTTGAATCTGTAGAGTCCCGGAGTGCGCTCCCCATCCCAGAAGAGACGCATCCGTCACGACAGTCTGCGTGGGAATATCCTTGTGAAAGGGAACCCCTCTGAGGAGATTCTCCGCCGAACACCACCACTTCAGAGACTGAAGAGCATGCAGCGACAGTCGAATCTTGTCGTCCCAAGATCCTTTCCTCTGATCCCACTGGTCCTCCAAGCACTCCTGCAACGGTCTCATGTGCAGCCGTGCGTGTGGCGTCAGGAAGATACAAGAGGCCATCGATCCCAGTAGAGAAGACACCGTCCTCACTGTTGTAGATGGAGTCGTCATAAGAACCTGAGCCTTCCGAAGGAGTGATAATCGTCGCTCTTCCGAAGGAGACACGCTTGCTGACAGCGTATTGATGGAGGCTCCCAAGTACTGTATGCATTGGACCGGAGTCGGGACAGACTTGGCCATGTTGATGTGCAGCCCCAGCTTGTTCAGGAGAACGCACGTCTTCTGGAAGTGTGCTCGCGCTTCCGAGAAGGAGGATGCCTTCATCAACCAATCGTCCAAGTAAGGGTAGACGAACACCTTGTTCTTCCTCAGGTGTGCTGCTACCACCGCCATGCACTTCGAGAACGTTCTCGGCGCAGACTTCAGACCGAATGGGAGTACTGTGTATTGATAGTGATTGGTGCCGACTTGGAACCGCAGGAACTTCCTGTGTTTGTGTGCAATGGGCACATGGAAGTAAGCATCCTGTAGGTCTATAGCGCAAAGCCAGTCTCCCTGTTGCAACTGAGGGTAAATCTGATGCAACGACAGCATGCAGAACTTTTCTCTGCGAATCCATTTGTTTGCTTGCCGCAAATCCAGAATGGGCCTGAACTCGTTCTTGTCTTTCTTGCGAACCAGAAAGAACCGGGAGTACAGACCTCTTCCTCTTTGGGACAGAGGTACGTCTTCTATCGCCCTTTTCCTTAACAGGACATCCGCTTCCGCCTGAAGCTCGCGCAGCTGAAACCGCGAGCTGACCGGGGGAATAGCTGGAGGAGGGCTGGTGAACCGAAGACTGTATCCATTGCAAACAATATTCAGCACCCACTTGTCCTGAGTAATTTTTCTCCACTCTGCCAGAAAAAATTGGATGCTTCCCCCTACCGAAGTGGGTAACGGATCCGGGGGAAGTAAGTTCCTAGGGCCTAGACCCCGCCTGGCCCTTGGGCGTCAGAGCCGACTGCTGGCCTCCCCTGCCCTTCTGCCGCTTCTGGAACGGCTTACGGAACTGGTGTTGCTGTTGCGATTGTCCCGAGGCCTGTCCCCGTCCACGGCCTTGTCCGCCGAACCGCCGTTGGAAGGGGCGGTACTGCTTCTTAGTCTCTTTGGGCTTCTCCAGGCCCACAGCCATCAGCGTTTCGGCCTCCGCCTTCATGCGGGCCATTTCATCATCCGCATGCTTCCCGAAGAGGGTCTCACCGGAGAACGGCAGATTGGCCACCCTCTGCTGTGCGTCCGGTTTCAGGGACGTAAGCCGGAGCCATGCGTGGCGCCGTTGGTTGATTCCGTGGCAAAATCCGTGAGCCGCCAACAGGGAAGAGTCCGCAGCCGCGCTGATTATCTGGTTGGCCACCAGCATCCCCTCACTCAGGACTTCCATGAAGTCTTCACGCTGCTCCCGAGGCAAATGCTCCGCAAAACGCTCGAGGGAGTCCCAGAGGGCGCGGTCGTATCGTCCCAACAGAGCCGTGGCACTCGCCGCTTTCATGGAGGTAGCGGAAGTTCCACAGACTTTCCTCCCCGCCGAGTCCATCCACCTTGACTCCTTGTCCGGGGGAACCGTGGAGGTCGGAGTGGTGGCATGCTGCTTGCGGGCCGTGACGATGACGGAGTCAGGCGGAGGCTCCGCTCTCAAAAAGGCGGGATCCGAGTCGGGAGCCCGGTACTTCTTTAATTATCTTGACGGAGCCGCCCTCGTCACCGCCGGGGTGAGAAACAGAGACATAGCCGGTTCTTCCAGGCCCGGCACCAGGGGCAGGAGAGGGCGAGACAGATGCTTCTGATGTAGAGTCTCGAAAATGACAGACGTCTTTGGCGTAGGCACTGTCAGGGATATGCCTAGCTTCGCCGCGCCCCTCAACAGGACGTCCTGAAAAGCAACTAGGTCATCTATCGGGGACACTCTGGTATCCGGCGACCCCGATAGGGTAGGTGAATAATCCCTTGTCCCAGAGGACCTCGTCTGGGATCGAGATTCGCGTCTCCTATGGCGGTGCCTCGATCTCGTGGATGATCTGCGCCTCGATCTCTCCTTCCGCCCAGAGCGAAAGCGAGACCTGCCAGCTCGTGGGCGCTCCTTTGGTTTACGTGGAGGGGTCTTCCATGGTTCCTCACGGGGTTTCTTCGGTTCCTCCCGGGGTTTCGGTTTCGGAGTCCCCTTAGGAGGAACAGGCAGGGACGGCAGGGAAGTGGACCTCGGCGGAGGAACCTTTGGCTGCGGTGTGGGCCCATGCGGAGGGACCGGAGGTGGAGGAGGGTCTCCTGAAGGCAGTGGTGGTTTGGGCGGAGGGTCCTCCTTAGGCACGGGGGGAGGAGTCGGAGTCCTGGGCCGAGACGGCGTGTACACTTCCGAGTACACCGAGCCCGGTGACCCTTTAGGCGAGGGGCGCGGAGAGCCATCCCCATCAGCAGGCGACCGCTTCCTCTTGCGTCCTCCACTGGAAGCAGCGTGACTCCCGGGACCAGAGTCCCTTCTGTGCCGTTTTGGAGAGGGTGACCTACTCCTCGACGCTGACCGCTGTCTGCAGAGCGACGCTTCTCCGGCGTCGAATGACGCTTCCTCGACTCCGGCGTCGAACGCCGTCGACCCTCTTCTCCTCGGCGTCGAACGCCGACTCCTCGACGTTGACCTTCTCTTCCGCGACTTCTCACGTCGCCCTCTCGACGTCGGGCGGTCCGCCCTCGACGACGAACGCCGCCTTGATGTTCCCGACGTCGAGGAGCCCCTCGACGTCGACCGGCGGTGTCGCCTCGACGGCGATCGACGGTGTCGCCTCGACGACGACCGACGGTGTCGCCTCGACGGCGAGCGTCGGTGCCGCTTCGACGGCGAGCGCCGATACACGTCACTGTGCCTTCGGCGTCGGTAGGAAGATCTCGACGTCGACGAAGACGATGATGTCGACGGCGGCTTCGACGTCGGCTTCTCCTTCGCCGTCGAGCCGTCACGCCGTCTCGACCCGGAGCCCCGGGGAGAAGGGGAGCACGCCGTCGTCATCCCTCTCGACGTCGTCGTCGATGCCATCGACGTCGACGGAGAATGGGACCGTTTGCTGGACTTCCTGCCCCCGGGGAGCCCCCCAGGGGCCTCAGCAGAGGCAGAGGGAACCTTCCCAGGCTGCCCAGACCCACCTGCAGCCCGCAGACGCCTATCCTCCAGGCCAGCCAGCCTGATCTTCAATCTGTCCCTCAAGGTCCGAGCAGAAAGCTGCTGGCAGATTACACAATCCTCAGGGACATGATCTTCTGGAAGGCACACGATGCAGACCTCATGGGGATCACTCTTGGCCTTCTTCCTCTCACATGCTGGGCACTTCACAAAAAGGCCAGGCATTTTGGAGCCCCAAAACACCTAAAACAGCACAAAAGGGAGAAGAGAACACCAAGAAATAAACTGCAACACTTTTAGAATTCAAAAGTGCAAAAACAATTCCAATAAACCCTTGAAAAAGGGAGAGCTCAATGCCAGGGTCCTGTAAGCAGGAGCCGGAAAAAAGAACTGAAAGTAGAGGGACCTGCTATGCATTCTGGGATACTGGGAGAAGCTCTGGAAAGTTCTCTTAAAGGCACAGTATCCTATTTAAGCCGCATAATGGCAGCCTATGGGGCTGGTCTGTCCCTACCTTCCTCTCTATCATTCCTGAGTCTTTGACTGGGGGAGGCAGGTTTCTCTATGGTAGAAACTAGCAGGCTTGCTGTGTGTGGTGATTTTTGGTGGAATTTCTAGTTGAAGTACTGGACAGTGTAGCCTGTGGATATAGGCTGCATTATTTGTCTTTAAATTCTCTCTTAAGTGTCTTTGCAGTTTCTGCATTATTTTGACAATTTAAGAGATTATTTTTGATTGCCGGGGTCCACGCACATGGGCGGGACTATTTCACTAGATTATGACTATACACAGAGATCCCCTACTACAGAACCTTAGAAATTCACTGAAAAAAATCAAAGGTTACAGGGATGGTATTGTTAGTCTCAGATTTCACTCGTACCAAACCAGTGAAATTCAGCATTAATAGTTAGCTGAGCTAACTATAACCCACCTCTCACAATGCACTGCTTATGACCTCAGATATTACATCATGGTCAGTGCCATCAATGATGACATCTCAAATGACCTCACGCATGACATCACTGATGATATAATCCACAAGGAGGTAAGGAGCTTGAGGGCCATGCCCCCAATACCTATCGCCTTGAGCCGTTCCACCAGTCTCAAAAGCTGCGGTCAGGTCAAGGAGAACCAACAGCGTAGAGTGTCCTGCATCAACCTGAACATGAATATTATCAGATTCCGAGGTTAACGCTGTCTCCGTGCTATGTTCACCTCTAAAATCATGCTGAGAACCATCAGCCAGCTGGTAATCCCCTAAATAGGAACTAAGGTGAGGATTCAAATATTTCTCCAAGATTTTGGCTGGAACTGGTAACAGGGAGATAGAACGATAATTCTTTAATTCCGCTGGGTCTAATGAAGGTTTTATTTAAAAGAGGTTTAACCACTGCAGTCTTCCAAGGGATGGGGTATTGCCCCTCTGAAATAGCCACATTAAGTACTGAGGTAAGGAGGGGTACAATAGATTTCCTTCCTGTTTTCAAGATCTTTAAAGGACATGATTCTATTGGGGACCCAGATGTAATCCCCCCTAACAGGTGATCCGTGAGTCCACTCATTCACCCACACAGCCAAACACACACCAACCCGTTACAGCCCCTCATACATGCAATCACTAACCCATATAGCCACTGATTCACCCATTTACTCATCCATCCATACAGGCAGTCACATAACCCCTTGCCCAACCCACCCAGACACCAATACAGGTACTCAGACAACTAATCACTCACCTATACAGCCACTCACGTACCCACTTACACACCCATACAGGAACTCTGACACCAATTTATTATTTATTTATTTAAAGTATTTATATAGCGCAGCTGACACCTTGCAGGTTTCCTGGCGCTGGAGAATACTCTTAACTGAGGAGAACAAGAACGAGTGGCAGGCGGATAGAGTTAGGGAAATAGCCAGGTCTTGATACGTTTCCGAAAGGGGTGGAGTTGTGAAATTTGGCGGATGTCAATGGCATGACGTACTGATACAGACATTCTGATACAGTCAATGTCAATGACTGACTGATACAGACATTCACACAGTCACTCACCCATACATTCACTGAGACACCTAATCACGCACTTATACACTCAGTCACGCAACCACTGAATCATCCATAAAGGCACTCATACACCCACTGGTTCACCAATACACCTTGCTATATATATATTTAACACTGATAACGTTTTTAAAAACACTCACAGGCACTGGATGATGTCATCAGTGATGTTGTCATTGATGCAATTTGATATGCCATCACTCATATCACTGACTATGTAGTGAGTGATGTAATATGTAAGGTCATAAGCAGTGCATTGCAGGGGTGTTAGTTATAGTAAGCCCAGCTAACTATAACTGCTGAATTTCACTGGTTTTGTACGAGTCAAATCTGAGCCCAAATATAACATCCCTATGACCTTTAGTTTTTTCAGTGAATTTAAGTTTTTTAAAATTCCATTTCCTTACCATAACATTCCTAAACCTTTGTTTGTTTCAGTGAATATATATATATATCTGCAGCCTATAACAAAGGCTAAAAATGTCCAAATTACATTTCATATCAAATCACCCAACAGTTACCAAGATATTTCGATCAGAAACAGAAAAAAGACCGTAAGATGATTTAACAAACTTTATTTAAAAAGGAAAATTAACCGGAATAGGAGACATTCTTTGCCCATAGGTTGCATTCAAATCACCACAGAGCAAAACTGGCACCATGTCTTTCAGACCTCACAGGACCCCTTGTATCCCATCATGCCTCACAGGTGACAGTTAGGTTAGGTCAGGTCTTTTTTTATGGTATATGGAATCCAGAACACAAAGGATATGTAATAGGTTGCACAACAAATTTGTCCAGGGAGGTGGGAGGGTTGTTTCCAACAATGATGAGGATTCCCCTGGAAGTGAACTCAGACAACAGAAGCAATTTATCCTTCTCTTCTAGGGATCCTCATCAATAGTCATAAGCACTGAATTGAATAGCTAGCCCATACTACAAACATGCACACAAAAATCTGTAACAGCAGCTGTCACAATTATCTAAAAAGATTCCTTTAAAGAAGCCTATCTTACTTGAGTATCTGTCTGAGTCTAGTCAGTAATGCCTGGCAAAAGTATGTACTGATCTCCATGTTGTAGCTTTACATGTTTCAGAAATGGGTACATTTCTCAGAGCAGCAGTTTCCGCTTAACTCCTAGAAGAATGGGCCTTAATTCTGCCAGGTAAGTGTTTGTTGGCTAACTGGTAGGAAAACACTATACAGGAAACTATCTGTAGGAAAGTGCCCCTTTTTGCATAGTTACCCCCTCATTTGATGCACTTTGACTGAATGTGCACTGGGTCACTGCCAATCAGGTTTCCAGAGCCTATGTTCCTTCCACAATTAGCACACCTCTGGCCCATATAAAAGTCCATCCTAAAAGGTACCACTGGTACCAAGGGCATTGTGACCAGAGAGAGCCTCTAAAGGCTCGGGCATGTATTGTACCACCCTCAGAGACCCATCACCTAACACACTCACTGCTATTGCAGACTGTGTGTTTTGGTGCAGATAAAACTTAAAAGTCTACATGGCACACATCCCGGCATGTCATGTCTACAAACATTACCTGTGGCATAGATAAGTCCCACCTCTTGCAGGTCTCACCGCCCTAAGGCAGGGAGCACTATACCAGAAGTGAGGCCATAGCTGCATGAGCAATAGACATTGCAAGTGCAGTGAAAGCCGTATTGAGTATATGTGTGAGTAATAAAGGGGTGGGCCCTTAGAACTCAAGGACCTGGGTCCGTAAATCAGTACAAGAAGGAGGTGGTCCGAGTTACAAAGCAATTACTTTTCAGGATTTATTCTGTATTGCATCATACAGACAAACACCACATGTTCATTTCAATAAATTTAAGTAAACGATTCTGTGGAAGAAATATACAGTGTTCAAGTTTGAATTGCATTTATTTATGCACTCATTTACTTCTGTTCTTAGTTCAACATATTGTGTATCATATATTCAACAACGTTATTTCAATGTAATTGTGAAGTCATTACATTTATAGTGCTCTCGGTGGGGAAGGGCAGTGCAAAGGTTGTGAGGGACTGGGTAAAGGTGGTGTGACATTAAGAACATCGCATTGAAAATTAGAAACGCCTTTATCCTAAACACACCATAGGATATAAAGAAAAAATACATTTACCCTATGTGTGATGCATATAGCCATGTCTGAACTGGGGTGGCAGAGTGGGCTAAAGAACAGTGATGGATTAAACCCAGATCTTTTGACTGGTTGTGAGTGTTTGATTGATTCAGATGCTCTGTCCATCACCACCCCCTTTTGTACCGCTTTTGGCCGCCATAAGTGTGGCAGGGTATGCTCAGACGTGAGTCCCTTGCTCACTTTGCCACTGGATTCAAGCAACCCGGGCTGAAGATGGCTGGAATGCCAGAAACCGGTCCTCGGAAGCTTGTTTCCGGTCCAGGCAAGACATGGCTTGGCAGTTCGGGCTGGACTGTTCCCATGAGGCACAGGGTCAGACTGATTTGCATATAGCCATGTCTGAACTGGGGTGGCAGAGTGGGCTAAAGAACGGTGATGGATTAAACCCAGATCTTTTGACTGGGTGTGAGTGTTTGATTGATTGATTCAGATGCTCCGTCTATCACCACCCCCTTTTGTACCATTTTCCCCTTTGGCCTTCTCCCTCTTCTGAAGGCTTGGGGTCTGGTTGCACCAAGAGGCAGATTACAGACAGGTCATGGAGTACAGGGGTTACATGGGAGCACCATGGTGGGTCTTGTAGCCTCCATGCTTCAGGAAGGTCTGGTGCAGGGGACGAAGTTATGTTATGTTATGTTAAAATTTGGTAGAGCGCAAAACAGCTGCCCCAGCAAAGGGGAGTCCCGGCGCTAAAGAACCACAGAATCTTCACAAAAAACAGAAAACCAGGAGTCAGAAACCTAAAGGGGAGAAAATAGATGGGTTTTGACAGCTCTCCGGAAAGCAGACAGATTTTCCATTGAGCGGATGTTCACCGGCAGATTGTTCCAAAGTTTGGCTCCTAGTACTCTAAAGGAGCGCCCACCTGTGTGAGCTAACTTTGTGAGGGGAACTGTCAGTAAATGTTGGCCAAGAGAGCGCAGATTGCGCGGTGGCCAGTAAGGTATAAGGAGAGGGCGGAGAAGTTTTGGGCGTCCAGTTTTGAGAATTTTAAAGATCATAACGAGAGCTTTAAACTGGATACGGGACTCAATCGGCAGCCAATGCAGCTTTCGTATTGTGGCTCTAGCCGAGCACCTACGGGGAAGTCCGACCAAGGTTCTTGCCGCGGTGTTCTGTACGCGCTGCAGACGCGCAATCTCAGCTTTGTTGGCGCCCAGGAGTAAGACGTTAGCGTAGTCTAGGCGGGACAGAATTGTGGCTTGTATAATCGTTTGACGAACCTTGGAATCAAAGAAGCCGAGTATGGGATTAAGGCTCCTCATCAGGCCCACACAAGTGGCCGCTATTCTTTTTGTGTGGGTCTGGAAGTTGAGTGATGAGTCCATCCAAACGCCCAGGTTTTTGACCAGGGATTTGGGGGGAGGCATGGTGCCTAGCGACAGAGGCCACCAGTGTCGATTCCAGTAACTGGTATTCTTTCCAAGAAGCAGTACCTCCGTCTTGCCTGCGTTGAGCTGCAGGCAATTATCCGTCATCCATTGGGCTACGGCAGCCAGCCCATCCCTGAACCTCGCCGCAGAGATAGAGGGACCCTCAGTAAGAGTGATTGCTAGCTGCGTGTCATCTGCGTATGACACCAGCGAGAGGTCCCATTCTCTAGCTACAGCCGCAAGCGGCTGTACATATAGGTTAAAAAGGGATGGGCTGAGTGCGGAGCCCTGAGGTACTCCATGTCCGACGGGGTGGGACTGGGAGAGGAATGGAGGGGCTGACACCCGAAAAGACCTGTCCTCCAAAAAGGAGCGGAACCAGTCCAATGCACGGTCCGAGATACCTGCCATGTTCAGACGATACAGTAGAATGTTATGTGATACCGTGTCAACGGCCGCGCTGAGATCTAATAGGATCAGCGCAGCACTTTGGCCGGCATCAAGTATCGTCCAAAGATGTTCTGACGTGGCTAGGAGGGCAGACTCAGTGCTATGGCCTGGCCTAAACCCGTTTTGGGATGGATCTAAGATGTTATTTAGATCCATGTGCTTGGACAGGATGATGTTAACGTGAGCCTCTGCGAGTTTGGAAATCCATGGAAGCAACGAAATGGGTCTATAGTTCTCCGGTTTGGAGGGATCGAGGGTCGGTTTTTTAATGATGGGAGAGACCCATGCTTGCTTCCAAACAGTCGGGACAGTGGCCGAGGAAAAGGACAAATTTAATATAGATGCCAGAGAGGGTAAAAAGAAATCCAGGGATTCTAAGAAGTGGGCCGGTCTCATGGGGTCTGCTGGGGAACCAGATTTGACCTTCCTGCAAAGTACAGCTAGGTCTTCATGAGAGATTTCAGGTATAAGCTCCATCCTGGTGCATTTATTAATGGGAGGAGGGGAGCTGAGAGCTATAGCAGAGTGGCGTGGAAAGGATTTGTAGATGTTTTGTACTTTGTTCACAAAGAAAGCAAGATCCTCACATTGCTGTGCTGACATAGCATTGGAGGAAGGAGATCTATTTTTCTGCAGCTCATCTACTAGTTTAAACACAACTTTGGAGGGGTTGGTACTAGAATTAATTTCTTCCGCATATAAAGTGGCCCTAGCGGAACAGATAGCTTTGTGATAAAGCTTTTGTTTGAGTCGATAGGCAGATTTGTCTTTGATACTGTATTCTCGTCTCCATGTTCTTTCGGCTGTCTTGCAGTCCTTACGCATGGCTTTCAAGGTGTTGTTATACCAAGGGTTAGAGTGAGAGCTGCGTCCTTTAATCCATTTAAGAGGTACAAGGGTATCCAGCCCCTGATTAATCCAATCATAGAAAGCAGCATATGTGGTGTTTATGTTTGTATGTGCTTCTTGATGGAATTCTCCTAAGGTGGTATGTAGGTCGTTAGCTGAGAGTTTGTGCCATGCTCTTTTGAGATGACGGGTAGGTTCAGCTTTATTTAACACTTCCTTAATCAGTATCGTAAATTTGACTAAGTAGTGATCCGACCAATCCATAGGTTTGGGCCTCTTTATTATAGTCTCCGGGAGGTTGGTAAAAACAGGGTATAGGATGTGACCAGCCGAGTGGGTGGCGTCCTGGATCAGGGGGCAGAGTTGTAGGGCTGATATGTCGGCTAGGAGGTTTTTAATAGTGGGATCTTGATTCCTATCGAAATGGAGATTCAAGTCTCCCAGTATCGTTAAGTTAGCCGAGCTCACCACCAGGGAGTTCGCCGTTTCAAGGAGAGCTTCTATAAATTTAGATGAGGGACCGGGGGGCCGATAAATGTAGAGGCCAGATAAAGAAAAATGGGGGCCCGCTGTGATCTTAAAGCGAGCGCTTTCACAGTTCGAAATAAATTCTTTAGTGAAGGAGCACAGAAATTGCTTTCTATAAATGACAGCAATGCCACCTCCTCTGGTGTCTCTATTTATCGACTTCATGTGATAGCTCTCTGGCAGCGCAAGATTGATGATACTGGTCATATCATCATGTAGCCAGGTTTCACAGATAAAAAGGATATCAGGGTTTTCTTCAAGTAGAAGGGTGTTGATCTCTTGATGGTGCTTACATAGTGATCTCACATTGAGTTGTAAAATGGTGAGAGGGGTGAGTTTATACGCAGCTGAGAGGCGCTTTGAAGAGCGGGGGTTGGGTGTGGAGAAGTGGCACGACTTACAGTGTAGGTGTGTCTGTCCAACATTTCCCGATATCTTCTCGCAGTTTTTTCCCAGATTTAAAGCGAGAAGGCAGTCTCTATCATAACGATAGACTCCCCGGGTGATTTGACCAGGGGGAAAGGCGAGAGGCGATGTCTTGGCGATGACTGGCGCAGACGGGCTTGCCTTAGGCGCGACTTCGGCTCGCCCGCTGCGCCCGTCCACTGCGCGTACGGTGAAAGCACATGTTTTTCAAGGGGTAAGAGTGGTGGTGGGCGTGGCTCAGAGTGGGCGTGGCCTCGCGGCTCGCCAGCGATGGTGGCGGGAAATGTTTGGTTGTTTGGGCCCGCTACCAGCCTTCACTCGGCTGTGCGGTATGCTCGAAGGACAAGTCCTGGGATCCTAAAGAACAAGTGAGTGCTTTAAAATCAGGAAATTAGAGTGACATCAAATGTTAAAATTAACAACAAAGAACTCCCGGCTTCCGCCTCAGGAGGATACGTGCTTCTGAACTGCGGCGCGATTGATCAGCCCTTTTATGCAGGGTGGCGGTGGGCGTGGCCTCAGAGTGGGCGTGGCCTCGCGGCTCGCCAGCGATGGCGGCGGGAAATGTTTGGTTGTTTGGGTCCGCTACCAGCCTTCACTCGGCTGTGCGGTATGCTCGAAGGACAAGTCCTGGGATCCTAAAGAGCAAGTGAGTGCTTTAAAATCAGGAAATTAGAGTGACATCAAATTTTAAAATTAACAAAGAACTCCCGGCTTCCGCCTCAGGAGGATACGTGCTTCTTAACTGCGGCGCTATTGATCAGCGCTTTTATGCAGGGTGGCGGTGGGCGTGGCCTCAGAGTGGGCGTGGCCTCGCGGCTCGCCAGCAATGGCGGCGGGAAATGTTTGGTTGTTTGGGTCCGCTACCAGCCTTCACTCGGCTGTGCGATATGCTCGAAGGACTAGTCCTGGGATCCTAAAGAACAAGTGAGTGCTTTAAAATCAGGAAATTAGAGTGACATCAAATGTTAAAATTAACAACAAAGTACTCCCGGCTTCCGCCTCAGGAGGATACATGCTTCTGAACTGTGGCGCGATTGATCAGCCCTTTTATGCAGGGTGGCGGTGGGCGTGGCCTCAGAGTGGGCGTGGCCTCGCGGCACGCCAGCGATGGCGGCGGGAAATGTTTGGTTGTTTGGGTCCGCTACCAGCCTTCACTCGGCTGTGCGGTATGCTCGAAGGACAAGTCCTGGGATCCTAAAGAACAAGTGAGTGCTTTAAAATCAGGAAATTAGAGTGACATCAAATTTTAAAATTAACAACAAAGAACTCCCGGCTTCTGCCTCAGGAGGATACGTGCTTCTGAGTAAGGGTGCAATCCTTACATTCTTCACTCTATTATTCCTACCCAGTCTTGGATCTGGTCCCATGGTACGGACTTTGGTGCAGCATAATCTAATGGACATGCAGCACAATATCGCCTCTTGCGCTGAAAGGCTGACACTCGTTAGAGGGTTAACTGCAAAAGAGGAAAACTCAAAATGACAATTCACCTGAGTGGCTAGAGAAGTTTAAGTATGCAGTTTAGTGATTATATTTCCCCTTGAATGCAAGCACTGCAATTATTTTGGTGAACAAAAGCAAATTATTGTATTCTTCTGTGGCAGTTTTATGGCTTTATAGCATTTACTTAACTATGAGCGAACAACTTTACACACCCACCATAAGACTCACATTTTTTTTCTGAATGGTCAATTTGCTTGTAGGTGTAGATCACCAGATATTTTTGGCAATGAATAGCAGCGGTTTTGAGTCCTGTCGTGTAAAGTTAGGGGAAATGACCAACCAAAAGAACCAGCTCCAGAGAAAAATTAAGTACATCTAGTGCAGTGGGCGGCAGACATTTGGAGCAGGATACACACTACCGGGCAGAGCAAAAAAGGGAGGAGGGCTGTGGCTATCTAACATACTGTTCAAATGAGGCTAGCCAAAGCAGTAACATGCTGCTCAATCAAGGTAAGGCTGACCCATCACAGCATGCAACAGCTGTGCCTGACCTAGAGTACATAGAATGCGGTTACGTCCCCACGCATGGTGAGAAGATGCAGTGGTCCTTTTCGGTTTAGCAAATAAATCGCGGACACAAAACATTCACTGGTCACAAAAGGTCAGCGTTAACTGAAATTGGAACAAAGAAAATATTCAAGTATTCTTTATTGGCCTAAAAGCTATCGGGATATAAAAAATGAAGAGCACTGTGCACAGTTTTGTAGAAATTGCAAACTGGTGTCAGTTATTTTGACAAAGTGGAAGATAAAGCTAAGAAGATACTGTAGGCCTAACCATGGCAACGTCGCAGAGTGTGCAACCGCCTACCGCAGTTTTCCAAAATCCAGGCAAGAAAAACATTAAGTGAAAACAATGGCACAGTTTTCAATCCTCATTTGGTAGAAATTGATAGAAAGTCATTTGAAACACTGTTTTTATTTCATTGGGTGCTGAGGGCCAAACAAATGTGAAAACTTACCAGAAACTGAGCCGGTCCCAGCTGAATTTGGCAGACGACACGAGTACACTGAAGTTGTGAATCGAAAGAAATGGCACTTTAAGGAGGATCACGTTTCGAAGTAGAAGCACATAACTTTTAGTAGAAACTAGCAAAGCAGGAAAATAATGACAAATATATGGCTGCACTAAGGATTCCGGGCTGCTACACAGTGAATTTGGAAACTGCACAGACCAAGATCTCAGAGACCAAATTGAGACAAATACTTATTTTAATAATCTTCATAAAACATTACTCTGTAGACAAAAGTCCAGCCCCTGAGAGAATATGTATGAACAGCCAAGGGGTTTGAGAAGTTAATGTTACCTGCTCTGGCCATTGCAAGAAAGAGCACAATTGATTGACCCTACTGTCAATGTTGTGAGTTAGAGAAAAGTCATATACAAAAGGAAGGGAGAGGGAGATATCTATTTAAGATGTGGTTCAAGGACACGAGGGAAGCAATTCTGCTGGTCCAGCAGTGGGAAAGAAGGGCAAAATACCAGGACACTTTTAAAAGTGTGTTTAAGGCACATAACTCAGTGAGAGTAAGTCACATAATGGAGAAAATAAATTATGTGAGTGAAAGAATGTCAAAACTGGCGTTAACAGTAGATAAAGAGTTATGACTGATTTGGGTTTACTTGAAACTATTTTATCGGAATACAGCTTTACAGAAGTTTTGGCAAATGTGCTCCTGAAGGCTTCATATATTAAAAGTGAAGTGTTTGGTGAGCACGTATCATTACTTACGGCTATATGAAGACTGCTTAGGAGATTAAGGACAGGGGTACTTACACAAAAGGTTACGTAGAGAGTGACAATAGAGACCTAATTGGATGGGTTAATCAGGGTAGATTAGGGACCGCACCAGGTACAGATACCCCATTGATTCTGATGGGGCGGATGGATGAGTGTCATATTTTGAACTGTTTTGGAGAGGTTTTTTGTCAAAGTAGGTTGTAGCAAACGGTTTGAGCACACAATTTTACAGAAAGGCGCCATCCTGTCAAACATAAGGAAAATGTGAAACTCAATCTTAGGGGTGAGTCGAGGCAGCTTTTAGGTGATTTATGTGTGCAAGAGATTATTAAGCCTGTTGATGTAGCACAGGTGATTTCCATTGTCCTAGAGTGGGCAAAAGGAGGGGTGTCTAAATAAGATTGTGTGCAGGTTGGCGCTCACTCACCAAGAATATAGTTACTGAACATCATTCGATTTCCAAAATACAGGAAATGGTAGGCATGCTGAGGGATGCCGGTTATTTTACAACAATACAACTTAAGGCAGCACTTCATCAAATGATACTTGAAGCCAATTCTCAAATCTGAACTACCTCTGTTACGCCATTTGGTGCTTATAAATATTTGCGTATACCATGCCGACCCACATTCGTGACTACTATTTTACAAAGCTAATGTACAGATTTCAAAATCTCCAGCCAGTACAAGCTTTCCAGGACGATAGTTGGATTAATGCCAATAGTGTCGAGGAATACAACAGGATATTAACAGGAATTCACGGGGTGCTGAAAGATAGGGAGTATGACTGTGACAAAAGAGAACTGCAAGTTTTTGACATTCTGTGGAGCATTCAGTTTGGAGGTTTGGTGAAAGCAGTAACTGAGGGACCTTGTACGATTTACAAAGATCAACTAAGATTGTTCATACGAATGAGTGAATATTATTTGGGACAAGTGCTCGAGTAAATCCCACAATATATTTACTTGGCATGGAAAACCACAGGGGTCATTTGATAGCTTCTACATGTGATGAGTACAAAGAAAAACATGCAGCACTTTTCGCTGCATGAAGTGTATCATCCTTTAAAAGCTCAATTTAGATCTAAATATTGCCTCATTTTTACAAGAACCACCATATCCGATCTATAAATATGCTCAACCGTAGTTGCAATCAGCAAGCAATAATCATATGTACGAGTTCTCCTCATAAAGTCAGGTTCGGGATTGTCTCATCATTAATCAGACTGATTTTAAACCTTACACCACATGTGGAGGAGCGAAGCATACATTCAGAATGCAGCATCTGTATGACCATCTTCGGTCAGACAATGCATCTGTGCTTCTTAGAAGCACTACAGACAAATCGGTCTTTCAAATAGATAGCATGGCCCACAAAACACCGACCTCACAAGTTCACCCAATATCAAGAGTTAAGCTATAGCATGTACATAGGTCCCACAGCATACTAAGATCCATGTCTTAGTAAGACAACGCAAGAAGGACATCAAGTTTCACAATAAAAGACATTTAAGCTACAAAGTCAAACTGACGGCTGCTTGAAAACGAATATGCTACTTACCAGTATGCATCTATTCTTGGCATGTAGGGCTGCTGACATTCATATCTGTGCATAGATCGCCGCCTAGTGTTGGGTCCGGATGATCGCACATTGTTGTCCTGGAAGAGTCTTCGAAGTATCACGAGATAGGTGGCTCCTCCCCTGGACTACAGTGCGCATGGGCATCGACTCCATCCTCAGATTGTTTTTAGCCATTGTGGAAAAGATGGAGTGAAACTTTGTGAATGATGACCATGCTAGAAGTAATTGTGAGTGCTGCAGCCACTACAGGCGCCGGGGAGGAGGGCGGGCGATATGAATGTCAGCAGCCCTACATGCCAAGAACAGATGCATACTGGTAAGTAGCATATTCGGTTCGAGGCATGTGGGCTGCTGAATTCATATCTGTGCATAGAATACATAGCAGTCCCTCCATTAACGGCGGCCGCCTGTGCCAGCTGCAGCAGTTTGGAAAAGTGTTTTTAGAACAGCCTGCCCTACAGCTGCATGCTGTTTGGAGTGCACATCTACACAGTAGTGTTTTGTAAACGTGTGTGTGGTAGACCATGTGGCTGCTCTACATATGTCTTCCAAAGGAATATTTCCAAGGAAAGCCACGGAGGCCCCCAACTTTCGGGTGGAGTGGGCCCGCGGGGGAATTGTTAGAGTCCGCTTGGCTTTCTGAAAGCAGATCTGAATACACTTAACCATCCACCTGGCTATACCAGCCTTCGAAATGGGGTTGCCTTGGTGTTGTGGCGAAAAGGCAACAAAAAGTTGTTTCGTCTTCCGAAAATCTTTGGTCCTATCAATGTAGTACATCAAGGCTCTTTTGACGTCAAGCGTGTGGAGCATTCTTTCCGCAACTGACTCAGGATTTTGGAAGAACACAGGTAGTTCTATAGTCTGGTTGATATGGAACTGTGAAACCACCTTAGGAAGGAACTTGGGGTTAGTGCGAAGCACCACCCTGTTGGAATGAATCTGTATGAATGGCTCTTAGATAGTTAGTGCCTGGAGTTCACTAACTCGTCGTAGCGACGTAATCGCCATCAGGAAAACCAATTTCCATGTCAAGAACTGAATCTCGCATGAATGCAGTGGCTCGAAAGGTGGACCCATCAGTCTCGTGAGGACCACATTTAGGTTCCATTCGGGAGCTAGTGGGGTCCGTGGAGGAATGACTCATTTGAGTCCTTCCAGAAAGGCTTTGATGGCAGGCACTCTGAAAAGGGAGAGATGCTGCCTGTTTTGGAGATAAGCCGCCATTGCGGATAAATGTATACGAATGGAAGCATAGGCCAGATTACATGTGTATAGATGTAAGAGATAACAAATGATGTTTTGAATAGATGAGTCTAGCGGGTTTATGTTGTCTGCACAATAAATGACAAACAGCTTCCATTTCGCCGCATAGCATGCTCTGGTGGTGGGCTTCCTTGCCTCCCTGATTATGTCCATACAGTCAGGAGGTAAGTTGAGGTAGCCAAACTCTAAGACCTCAGGAGCCAGATCGCCAGGTTGAGCTGTTGCGGATCTGGATGCTGAATGTCGCCACGGCTCTGCGTCAAAAGCCTGGGTGTGAGGCGCAGCTTTGATGCGGTACCACGGATAGTTCCAGAAGCGTGGTGTACCATGGTTGGCCCACGTCGGAGCAACCAGGATGAGAGTCATCGAGTGTTGCTTCAGCTTGTGTGCCACCAGCGGTATTAGAGGGGCTGGGGGAAAAGCGCACGTAAATTTGCCTGACCAGTTCATCCATATCGCATTGCCCTGCGACTGTGGGTGTGGGAACCTGCTTGCGAAGCTTTGTCATTTTGCATTTTCCCTTGTGGCGAACAGGTCTATCTGTGGATGACCCCACTGCTGGAAGTACGGTTGGAGTACTGATGGATGCATCTCCCACTCGTGCATCTGGTGGCTGTGTCTGCTGAGCAGATCCGCCATCTGGTTGTCTTTGCCCGGGAGGCGTTCCGTCATGAGGAAGATGTTCCTCTGAATGGCCCACTTCCACATGCTCTGAGCCAGATGAGACAACTGTGGAGAGTGCGTTCCTCCCTGCTTCTGTATGTAGTACATGGCAGTCATGTTGTCCGTCCGGATCAACACGACCTTGTTGCACAAGTGTACCTTGAAAGCTTTCATCGCCATGAAGATTGCCATCAGTTCCAGAAGGTTGATGTGCATCTTCTTTTGCTGTCCATAGTCCCTGCACTGTGTAGTGGAGTACATGAGCTCCCCATTCCTGGAGAGACGCGTCGGCCGTCAGTACAATTTGTGGAACAGGCTCTTGGAACGGTCGGCCCTTGCAAAGGTTTCGTGGGTTCCACCAATGCAGAGAGTTGAATGCCCGACCGCTCACCAACACTAGGTCCTTTA
Source organism: Lissotriton vulgaris (assembly GCF_964263255.1). Classification (NCBI taxonomy): domain Eukaryota; kingdom Metazoa; phylum Chordata; class Amphibia; order Caudata; family Salamandridae; genus Lissotriton; species Lissotriton vulgaris. Next base: position 585,195,984 of record NC_141694.1, read on the forward strand.
ACTGTCCTTGAGCCTGATTCCACTGACGTGCTAAGCACTCCTGAAGCGGCCGCATATGTAGTCTCGCGTGTGGGACTATGAAAATGCAGGAGGCCATCATGCCTATCAACTGCATGAACACCTTTGCTGGAAGCGAGCGTTGAGGTCTGAATTTCTGTATCAGCAATTGCATGCTGTTTATTCTCACTGAATTTGGCTGTGCTTTGGCTGCCAGAGTGTCTATTGTCGCACCCAGGTACTGTCGAACGTGGGCGGGCTGAAGGTGTGACTTCAGGTAATTCAGTGAGAATCCCAGACTGTGAAGAAGATGAATGGTGTGGGACATGTGGCTGGCACACTACTGGGCCGACTTTGCTTGAATAAGCCAGTCGCCCAGATAAGGGTAGACATGTATGTGCTGTCTCCTGAGGTGTGCTGCTACTGTTGCCAGGCACTTTGTGAACACCCTGGGTTCTGTCGTTACTCCGAAAGGGAGGACTTTGAACTGATAATGTTGATGTTGAATAGTGAACCGGAGATACTGTCTGTGTGATGGGTGTATGGGTATATGGAAATACGCATCTTTTAGATCCAGCGTTGCGAGGAAGTCTCCCTGACTGAGTAACGGCAGAACCTGTTGCAAGGTGAGCATATGAAAATGCTCTGACAGAATGTAACTGTTTAGAGGCCTGAGGTCCAGTATAGGTCTGAGCGACCCGTCCTTTTTGGGTATTAGAAAGTAGAGAGAGTACACCCCTGACCCTTGGTCTTCTACAGGCACGAGCTCTATGGCCCCTTTTTGCAGCATGCTGACGACCTCCTGCTGCAATAAGTGTAAGTGCTCTGCGGACATAGGACGGTGTCTTGGTGGGATGTTGGGTGGAGTGGACGTTAATTCCAGACAATACCCATACTGTACAATGTCTCTCACCCACCTGTCTGCGGTGATGGATTTCCAGACCGGCAGGAACTGTTGTAGTCTCCCCCCCGACAGGTGTTATATGGTCGGGGGGCAGTGACAGGGCGTCACTGTTTGGTATTGGCAGAGGATCTGGAACTGTTTCCTCTGCCTCTGCCCTTGATGTTGTTTCCCCGATATCCACCACAGTTGTTCTTATTGTAGGTGGATTGTGTTCCTCCCTTATTGTATTGTGTCTGTTGCGTTGACTGGCCTCTCGAGGGGCCTCTAGTACTGGAGCGACGAAAGGAGCCACCCCGAAACTGCTGTGACTGCAAAGCCCCCATAGACTTTGCAGTCTGTGTCCTTTTTAAGTTTCTCAAGGGTGGTGTCAACTTCCGGTCCGAATAAGAAGTCTGGGTTAACTGGCTGATTGAGGATAGAAGTTTGAATTTCAGGTTTGAATCCTGAAATCCTCAACCAGGCGTGTCGTCTTAGCATAACACTAGTGTTGATGGCCCTGGCTGCAGTGTCAGCTGCGTCTAGAGCGCACTTGATAGAAGCATTGGTTATGAGTTTCCTCTCCTGGATGAGTAGCTCTGCCCCCTCCTTGTACTGATCAGGTAGGTGTTGTAATAGTGTCTCAAGGGTATCATAATGTGCCCTGTCATATCTGGCCAAGAGTGCCTGAGTGTTGGCAATGCGCCAGATGTTAGCCACCTGCGCAGCTACTCTTTTTCCTGAAGTTTCCATAACCTTCGACTCTTTGTCAGGAGGAGGAGCATCACCTGTAGTCTGGGAGTTTGCTCTCTTACGTGCATTAGAAACAACCAATGAATCCAATGGCAACTGTCCCTTTATATAAGGAGGGTCCACAGGGGCCGGCCGATATTTCTTCTCAATCCTTGGGTTTAACACCCTGGCCCTAGTGGTACCTTAAAAAATGTCAGCAGCACGCTTGAGGAGCCCTTTGAGCATGGGTAGGGTTTTGACTGCCCTGTCTGAAGTTGAAAAGTGTCGACCAGAAAGTCTACGTCCACAGGATAAGCATGTAGCTCGACGTCATGATTACTGGCTGCCCTCTCAATAAGGGCGTTAAAAGCAGTTGTGTCCTCAGTAGGAGACGTTTTCACACAGTACACATGAGTGTCCGGGCCAGTCTGCGGATCCCTTGAGTCAGCAGGGTCCGTCCATTGTTGGTCTTGATCATCAGGATCAGTGTCCACATGATAGAGGTCATCCTCATTGTCATAATCCCCGGTCTCAACATCTGAGTATGTTGGGGAAAAATTTTGAGGTTCCTGTCCATAGTGATGGAGGGGTTCCACAAGAGCTGGAGAAGTTGTAGAAAGTCTCTTTTTCTTCAAGGGAATCTTATATGATTCCATGGGAGTCTCTGGCATTAACTTTAGTTTGTATATGGACAGTCTCCTAGTTTCCGAGTCGATGAATTGTCTCGGCTCTTCGTCTTCAGGCTCTTCCGTAGCCTCCATTTCCGTCGACACATGTGCAGTGGCGCCGATAGATTTTTTCGGCTCAAACATCTTCGGACGCACCGAGGGTGGTAACCCAAACTTGATAGGTGTCGACGCGGTCTGAACTTGTCCGACCAGCTTCCGCGTCGGGCCTTCTTCGGTACGACCGATGTAGCCTTATCCTTGATGCGTTGGAGCGACTCCGACACTTCTTTGGCTATGAACGGACTGGGTCTCGTCGACTCGACAGGGTCCTTGGAGCCAGTCTTCGACTTGTCCGCAAGCCACGACCGAGGATCAATCCCTTCTTTCGGTTCGGGCCTTTTGTGCGAATCGACACCCTTCGGAGTCGGCTTCAATAGGTCGACGGCCTTAACCTTGGTCTTCGGCGCCCCAACCATTGGCTCGACGACCTTCTTGAGTTTTCCGGCATCAACGGCCATTTTACTTTTCTTCGGCTCCGAGGGGTTTGAGGCCTTGGAGCCGACGAGAGGCACAAGCACTTTTGGTTTCGGTTTCTGCAAAGATGCTGTCTGTTTCGATTTCTTTGTATCGACCGATGGCGGTTTCGAAACCGCAGGCTCTTTAGAAATGTTCAAAGCCGGGCCTTTATACGGGGCTGTAGAACGAGATTGCGGATCTTGGGTAAGGCCTAGTGGCGATCCCTCAACCTGAGTTATCGAGTGCGTCATCTTCGGCCTCTGTGCGGCTGGGTTGGCCTAGCTCTTCGCCCGAGCGATCTTCTACGGCCCCAAGGGCCTCCATGTTGTCTCCTACCTTATTGACGACGTTCTCGTCTTCGTCTTGTACCTCCTCGTCTTCGGCGGCATACTCGGGAGTCATGGCCCGAAGCCGGATCGGAGCAGTGTTCCTGATCTTCCAGATCAACAACCTCCTCGTCTTCGGTCCCGAAGATGTTCACGGGAACAGGCGCTGACTTCTTCGACTCCAATCGAGTTGCGCGTCGAATCTTGAGGGTTTTCTTCGATCTGAACCGGGCAGGCACTTGTTGCACACCGGGTGGACATCGATGTGCGGGTACTTTGCATTGCAAAGGGGACACCGCTTGAATGGACTTCTTTCCATTTCAGATCTAAGATCAGGTAGAGTGTGGAAAGAAAAAACATGTTGAATCCTCGGTGTCCTCTAAGCAAAGGCACCGATACCGAACGAAACGATACCGACGCTATCGAAAGCCTTTTGGCTTTGTAGAAAGTTTTCCTAACTTGAGCTAAGATAGTAACATCCGAACCCAATGGCGGAAAAAAACAATCTGAGGATGGAGAGGATGCCCATGCGCACTGTAGTCCAGGGGAGGAGCCACCTATCTCGTGATACTTCGAAGACTCTTCCAGGACAACAATGTGCAATCATCCGGACCCAACACTAGGCGGCGATCTATGCAGATATGAATTCAGCAGCCCACATGCCTCGAACTTTCTGTATCAGCGATTGAATGCTGCTGACCCCCACTGAATTTGGCTGTGCCTTGGCTGCTAGAGTGTTTATAGTCGCACCCAGATACTGCCGTATGTGGGCGGGTTGCAGGTGGGACTTTGGGTAATTCAGTGAGAATCCCAGATCGTGAAGAAGGTGAATGGTGTGGGACATGTGGGCGGCACACTGCTGGGCCGACTTTGCCTGGATTAGCCAGTCGTCCAGATAAGGGTAGACGTGAATGGACTGTCTCCGTAGGTGTGCCGCCTCTGTCGCCAGGCACTTAGTAAACACCCTGGGTGCCGTGGTGACTACGAAAGGTAGTACCTTGAACTGGTAATGTTGATTTTGGATGGTGAACCGGAGGTATTTTTTGTGTGACGGGTGCAGCGGAATATGAAAATACGCATCCTTCAGATCTAATGTTGCGAGAAAATCTCCCTGACTGAGCAACGGTAGGACTTGCTGCAGTGTCAGCATGTGAAAGTGCTCCGACAGAATGTACTGATTGAGGGGTCCGAGGTCGAGTATTGGTCTGAGGGACCCGTCCTTTTTTGGTATCAAGAAGTACAGTGAGTAAACTCCTGTGCCTCTTACTTCCACAGGCACAAGCTTGATTGCTCCTTTTTGCAGCATGACGAGTACCTCCTGCTGCAATAAGTGCAAATGCTCGGTGGACATAGGACGGTGTCTTGGGGGTATGTTGGGTGGAGTGGATGTTCACTCCAGACAATAACCGTACTGTATAAGCTGTGTGACCCACCTGTCCGTGGTGATGGACTTCCAGACTGGCAGGAACTGTTGAAGTCTCCCCCCGACAGGTGTTGTATGTTCGGGGGGCAGTGACAAGGCGTCACTGTTTGTTAGTGGCGGAGGACCTGGAGGAGTTGTTTCCACGACCTCTGCCTTTGGCGCGGTTTCCACGATAGCCACCTCTACTTTGTTTGGTGTATGTGGTTTGCGCGCCACCTTTATAGTACTGTGTGTTCTGGGACAGCTGGCCTCTGGAAACACCTATTGCTTGAGCGACGAAAAGAACCACCCCTGAACTGCTGCGACTGTAGAGCCCCCATAGACTTTGCAGTCAGTGTCTTTCTTGATTTTCTCCAAGGTGGTGTCCACCTCTGGGCCAAAGAGATGATCACGGTTTACTGTCTGATTTAAAATGGTGGTCTGTATCTCTGGCTTGAACCCGGAGATTCTGAGCCAGGCATGTCGTCTCAACATGACACTAGTGTTAACAGCCCTGGCCGCGGTGTCTGCTGCGTCCAGTGCACATTTGATAGAAGCATTTGATATGAGCTTCCCTTCCTGGATGAGCAGCTCAGCTGCCTCCTTATTTTCATCTGGTAGGTGCTGTAACAGGGTCTCAAGTGTGTCGTAATGGGCCCTGTCATACCTGGCTAAGAGTGCCTGAGTGTTTGAAATGCGCCAGATATTGGCTGCTTGAGCTGCCACCCTTTTCCCTGATGCCTCGAACACCTTAGATTCCTTATCTGGGGGAGGAGCATCACCCATTGTTTGTGAATTAGCCCTCTTCCGGGCATTAGAAACAACAAGAGAGTCCAACGGCAACTGTCCCTTAATGTAAGTAGGGTCTCCAGGCGCAGGTTTGTACTTTTTTTCAATCCTGGGGTTTATCACCCTGGCTCTTGTAGGCTCCTTAAATATTTCCCCAGCATGCTTCAAGATATCCTTCAACATAGGCAGAGTCTTGACAGTCCTCTCTGAGGCGGAAAATGTGTCGAAAAGAAAGTCTACTTCAATGGGGTCAGCATGGAGCTGGACGTCATGATTCTTGGCTGCCCTTTCAATGAGGGCATTAAACGCTGCCGAATCCTCAGTGGGCGACGTTTTCACAGCATACACATGTGTCTGGGGCAGTGTGTGGATCACCTGGGTCAGCAGCATCTGCCCAGGGTTCATTTGTATCATCTGGATCAGTGCCCACAGGATAGCTGTATTCGTCATTATCACCTTCCCCAGTGTCCACATCTGAATAAGTGGGCGAGACATCATGGCCACGTGGAGATACAGGTCCTACAAGAACAGGTGTTGTAGTAGAATCCTTCTTCTTCTTTAGTGGTATTTTATAGAACTCCATTGGCTGTTCCGGGGCGATCTTTCGTTTAAAAAGAGAAAGTCTGCCTGTCTCGGCATCGATAAACTGTTCCTGTTGCTCTTCCAACAAGGATTGTCGATGCTTTGCGGCCGGGACCACAGTTGTAGGCTTCGGCACCGTGGACACCTTCTTGGGCACGTCGACGGCCATTTTAGGGACGAAAGCCTTCGGCACCACTTTTGGTGGCAGCGTGAAGTGGATGGGCGCCGACGTCTTTTGAGGTTTATCGGCAGGCTTCAAAGGTGGAGGATCCTTAGGCCCGACAGCCGAAGCCTTGTCCTTGATGCGCTTTAGGGAGTCTGTCACCTTCTTCGTGAAGGAGGCGGACGGCTGCGTCAACTCGACGGAATCTTTCGAGGCACCACCAGGCGTGGACTTGGGGGTTGTACCGCTTTTGGCCTTGTCCGACCGACTTGGAGGTTAGAGAACTTTCTGATCACAGAGTCCTTTGTCGGTGTCGACTGTCTTTGGCGCCGACTTGTTCGGGTCGACTACCTTGACCTTTGCCTTCGGCGTGCTAGATAGACTTAGTCTCGACGCCCTTCAGCGGCCTCTTTGGGTCGATAACGCTCTTCTGCTTCGTCGGTGCCGACAGGTCTGAGGACTTCGAGCCGACCAAAGAAATACGCACTTTCGGTGTCGATGTAGTCACAAGTGCTTTTGGTTGCGTCGATACCGGAGCTTTCACTTTCGGTTTCGATTTCGCTGTTTGCGGCTCCATAGACATGTCCGAAGCCGAGCCCGAAGGCGGGGCCGTAGAACTTTTTGGTAGATCTTGGGTAAGGCCCTGCGGCGATTCTTCGACCTGAGCCTTATGAAGTGTCTTGGCCCCAGTATTAGTTTGTGGGCCTAGCTCCTCGCTTGAGCTATCTTTCATGGCCCCAAAGGCCCCATCGTCGTCTCCTACCTCGTCGACGACGTCTTCCGCATCGAGCATCTCAACATCAGCGTCGTAGCTGGAGTCGACCTCCGACGCGGGATCAGAAAGGTTCTCTCGAACCTCCCGCTCTAATCCTTCATCATCCCCGGCATCGAAGATGTCCACTGGCTCCGGTGCAGTCTGCTGTGCTGCCTTGCGCGCAGAGCGTCGATGCAGAAGCGTCTTCTTGGATCGAAAACGGGAACAAGCCATGCAGCTGGCTTCATCATGATCCGGCGACAGACACTTGTTGCACACCGGGTGGACGTCGATGTGGGGATATTTGGAGTTGCACACGGGACATCTCTTGAACGGGCTCCGTTCCATGATGGGTCGTCAATGTAAATGTGTGTGTCTTGTAAAGCGCACTGCTACCCGGAGGCGTCCTGGCGCTATAGACCTCTGGGGAATCCGTCCTGGCTTTCCCTGTGCGATGTTCCCTCCTGGGTATTTCCAAGGTGAAACCAGGCATCCCCGGCGTTTGTGGGGGGCCGTTGTGGAGATGAGGCAAGCTAATGCCCAGAGTTGCCGAGTGTGATCCCTGGTTAGAGTAGGCACCAAGGCGAGAATTATCGAGTCCGCTGACCCTGGTTCACGACCCTGCCGCGTCGGGAATTGAACCCTGGTCCCGGGCCGTCCTCTGCTTCTGGGTCTGCGGCCTCTAACCAGTGAGCCACACCACTCCACTCGATAAGGCCTCTGGCGTCGACCGGGCCTTCAGCGTCAAAAAGCACGCATCTCTTTTGGATATCCGGCTCGGGAACTGAGCTGGACAGAACTGGGCACCGATCGCAAGACAATACCGACGAAAAAACTAAAGGCCTTTTGGCCTTAAGAAACTTTAAAGGAACAATTGCGAGATGGATCGCCCAAACGATAGAGTTCTGCCACAAGCGGGCAGGACTGGAACTAGCAGAGGGGACATGTGCCCACTCTACCAGGAAAAAGGGAGCTACAATAGCTTTCCTAGCTAACACACCCATTCAGGACATATGCCTGGCGGCAACATGGGCTTCAGTGCACACGTTCACAAAGCACTACTGTGTGGATATACAGATGAACAAGGAAGCACAAGTCAGACCAAAGGTGCTTCAACACATATTCAATAACCAACGCTCATCTTCCACCCAGCCGCCACAAACATGAGAAACCGCTACAAAGTCTATGCACAGCATAGTGAATCCTGTTGAGCAGTGCGTTGGAATTTGCCATGCGCCAGTGCATTGCGGCATTCCGTTCAATTTTCCTCCCCACCAGATCCATCCTTCTGCTTTCCTTTTCTGGGGGTGGCTCAGAAGTAGTTGGCACATTGGCCCTCTTCCTTGCCATGGCTGCAATGATGGAGTCTGCTGAGACCGCGCCCTGCATGTAGGGTGGGTCCTTGGAGGAGTGTTTATACTTTTTCTCCGTCCTGGGTGGGACGGCTTTGCAGGTTGCAGGCTCCTTGAAAGCCTCTTTCCCCTGTGCCATGACGCTTTCTAGCATGGGCAGATACTGGCTCCTGGTCTGTGTGGGGAGCAGTGTCTCTAGAAGGAAATCTGCCTTCGGCTTCTCTTCATCGAGTTTTACTTTGAAAACTGCAGCTGCATTCCTGTGTTGTAAACCCCAATGAGGGATATGTGTCTACTCCCTCTTCCGGGCTCTCGGTGTCGACGTCTTGCCAATCTATTTCTTGAGTCTCCGAAGATGCAGACCCAAGGAGCGTCCTGCGGTCGTCGTCCCCTTCATAATCGTAGTAGGCCTCTTCCTCGTCTGGTTCGTCGAACCTCTCGGTGGTTCCCGACCGTCCTTGGACGTCTTAGTCCACCTCCTCCGTTATCTCGACAACCTGTGGCTTGGGTTTCGTCGGGATCAAGTAGTCTTTCATCCTGGCGTCTAATTCTTTCTTCCGCTGCAGGATGTTCTCCATCTCGGCCTCGAGCCGTCTTCTTTTTTTCCATTTCGGCAGGGTGGTATGTGTCGAATGGTTTGGCCGGTCTTTTCGGCGGATAGGTCGGCGCGGCGCCGACCTTCGGCGTCGAAGGTTTCGGCGCCGAGCTGACTTTCGGGTCCTTAGTCGGCACCAAAGTGTTCTTTGGGTCTTTTTCCCTCGGCGTCGAACGTTATTTATTTATTTATTATGCAATTTGTATCGCGCAAACTAAACCCGAAGGTGTCAAGGCGACTATCAAAAATGCAGAGCAGAACTACAGGTACGCGCGTTCAAAGAGGTGGATCTTCAGGGCAGATCTAAAAGATTGTAGAGTGGGGAGAGACCTTAATTCAAGCGGGAGAGCGTTCCACCACTTTGGGGCCAGATTGGAAAAAGCTTTACCACCCCATCTGGTTTTCCGAATACGCGGAACAGAGAGAAGTCTGTTTGAGGAGCGAAGGTTCCTGCCAGGATTGTGATGGGACAAAATGGATCCAATGCCGGTAGGGCTATTTTTAGCTAAAGCCTTGTAGACCATACACATGGTCTTAAAGAGTATCCGGTCCTCAACAGGAAGCCAGTGGAGCTGCTTACGGGCAGAGGTGGCAGAGGCACGTCGGGGTAGATTCAGAACAAATCTGGCTGCAGCGTTCTGGACCACCTGCAAGCGCTGTAGCTGACTTTTATTCAGTCCCGCATACAGCGCATTGCAATAGTCCAGACGGGAGCCCAGGAGGGCAACAGCAAGTTGCTTTCTTGCCTGCAAAGAGAGGTGGTGCCTGATTTTCCTTAGTATGTGGATGATACCCCAACAGGTCGATACAGACCTGTTGACCTGTGTGGCACATACTAAGGATGGGATCAATCATAACCCCAAGGTTTTTAGCTGAGGAAGTAGGATCAGGACAGGCACCCAGTGAGTCCGGCCACCACTCAGCTGACCAGATCTCTTCCTTTCCTCCAAACACCATCACCTCAGTCTTCTCCCCATTCAGTTTCAATGAATTGTGAATCTTCCATTGGCCGACTGCCTCCATACAAGATCTAAAGTTGGAGGCAGTCGACGTAACTGACTGGGAGAGAGAGACAAGGATCTGGGTGTCATCCGCATAGGAGACTACCTCCATCCCAAAGGATCTAATAAGTCTGGCAAGGGGGGGCACATAAATGTTGAAAAGGGTGGGGCTAAGCCAGGGGTCGGCGCTTCTCGGTGACGTTTTTTGACGTCTTTTGCTGTTCTCCAGCTCTCGGCGCCGGGGAGTCCGTCTCAGAGGATCCGCTGAGGCTGGGTGTAGCGTGTCGGCGCTTTCGAGGGTTTCCCCTCGTTTTGAGAGTCAGGGTCTCTCGGGTCTTAGGGGCCGTAGAGTCTCCTACATTCTTAGGAGTCTTTGTGTTATCGGTCTCTACGACCACGTAGCAGTCTTCGTCGGCGACGTAGTCCTCTTCGCCTGAGAGCCCCAGGTCTCGAAGGGACGGTGGCTGGCCCCTGCCCTGCATGCTGTCGTTGGCTACCCTCTGCCTCGCTCGAACTCGAAGGGTCTTCGGCGTGAAGGCGGAGCAGGCGTTGCAGTCCTTGCTCTCGTGGTTGACCGGCAGGCAAAGGTTGCAAACCGGGTGCTGGTCTTTCTGCGCCTACTTGTGGTGGCAGTTACGGCAGAATTTGAAAGGAGTGTTGTCCATCTCTCGCATTCAGGGGGCCCCCTGATCGTGCATTCTCTGATGGACGTCGAAGTTCTCGAATGTTTCCTTCTCCTTAGTTGTCTTCTTCGATGATGATGTCTCCTGTAGTCTTTCCAATATGTTTTCGTCCAAAAAGTGTATTTTTCCTTCTTCTTTCTCCAAAAATGTCTGGAGCCCTTTCGGGAATGATCCAGACCCAACAGCGGAAAAAAGAATCTGAAGATGGCACCCAAGAGTCTATGCTTCCGCAGGAAGCGTGCCAACGTCACCGGAAATACACCAAAAGGTGGGACGTCGACGGCCACCTGGGCTCAAAAAAACACAAGCATTTGCAGTGCAATAGGTCTCGCATTATGAAAGTTTTAACTAGTCATCTTGTAAATGACAATTTTTTTATTTATGTGTTGGTTTTGAAAATAGCTAATTAGCTTTGTCATTTACAATGCCAATAGTTATAACTTTCGCAAATGTGACACCTATAGCATTTGTAATGCAACATGTTTTGTATTTACGTGACTTAGATGTATTGATATTACAAATAACAATGGCTTTGAATTTTTTAAAATAATTAATACTTGTGAGAAGTTGGCCTGATATATGATGCTCACTAGTTCTAGTGATCACCTTGTATCAGTCCAAACAACCCTTATGGTGATTGGTTGTAAGTCAACCTTATAGACCAGCTATCCTAATGGTAGCATGGACAAAGCAGTCTTAGGCTAAATTCTTTTGGCATGTGAAGCCAGCTGTTTTACCACATATAAACCCTTGAATACCAAGTGAAAGGACACCACACAGGTTGTTATAAAAATAAACAGATATCTATTAATAACAAACACCTCTGAGCTCTTTATGAGTTCAGAGGGCTAAGCACATGACAAGACTCTTAAGAAAAATACGTTAAGTTGCACGAGTTACAATGTTGCCCTAGGGGGGCAACAAACTATATACTAAACAAGTGGTATAAGGAAGTCAATGGAAGGAATGGAGCTGTCCAGAGGCTGTAGGATCGCTCGGACTACACTATCCTATCTTTAGGTAAGTAATCGGAGGCCCACTGAACGTGTGTGCAGAGTGTGAACTCACACGCGAGATGCGTATCAACGTCTATGGACAGTACAGTTCAAGAAAGGTGAGTACGGACAATCCTGACTAGTTAGGACTAAAACGACTGAATCTGGACACTAGTCAATCTACCCTTGAGCACCGAAATGCTCTTGTTACCTCACCCACGGGCTGCGGGTGCATAGGTGCGAAGTCGTGTTGGGTTTCTGCGTTGAAGTCTATGGAGCCTGGAAGAAAAGATGCTGCAGGCGACCAGGAGGAAGATGTCCAGTGTGATCCAAGGGTGGATCAAGAAAGCTGAAGACCTGAAAGCAGAGGGGACAGTGTTCAAAGTCACTAGCCAGTGACTGGAGTAGAACCAGGAAGGAACCAGAGGCTGTCGTTGTGATCAGGTGAAGAGTGGACGCCTGACTCTGCAGCCACGTGGACCAGGAGGTGTCTTCGACGACCAGGATGGAGTCACGAGCTGTCCCACGCAGGCTCTCGCTGTCGGCGGTGTTGGATCCGGATTCGGCGTCAACAGGCCTTGGCAAAGGCAACCCACGCGGTGAGTGGAATCGGCGTCTGGTGCGGACCAGGAGGGTCCGGGATGCTTCTCCTTTGCAGGGAAGCAAGGGCCAGTCTGGAGCAACCAGACCAGCGGTGTGGATTTCAAGGTTCATCGTCTAGGAGGCCACTAGCCAGCCGGCAAGTGACCAGACAACGCTTCGAGCAGCAATCAAGTTAAAGGGCCCAAAGCAGATCTCGTGGATGCTGGAGGGCTGGTCTTCTGTGCAGGAGCTGCTCGGGCTGGGGCTTCTCAATCCCCAAAGCACTTCGTCGAGGATACCTCAGAAGTCGTGCTGGAAGCGAAGTGCAGTTTCTCCAAGATGGCCGGTCTCACGTGTCTCGTCGCACCCACGGATCTCAGCTGTGCTGCAGATGTGAGTTGAGGTCGGAGAGGTCTGGGAATCTGGGTCTCGTTGGGCTCTGAAATCTGGATCCTCGAGGGAAGACGACAAAGGGAAGCCGTTGAACGCTGATGGTGCCTGCTGGTGCAGGGTGGACACTTCTTCGCCACAAGGGAGATTTCTTCAGTCTTCTGTGGAGCAGAACGTCGAAGTCCAGAGTTTCTTCTTGTAAAGTTGTTCAGGATAATCTAATCTGGAATGGGACCAGCTCCTACCTTTATCCGGCTAAAGGGGGCTGTACTATGACTAGGTCTCTCCTCTGGGTGGGACCAGGAAGGGGGGTGGTTACACCCCCTATCCTTTGTCCGGTCTTGCGCCAGAGCTGGGGCTGGAGTGCCCCAGGAACTGGTTTAGACCGGAGTATGCACAGGGACACCTTGTGTGCCCCAGGCATGTCTCATTCCTTTCAGCCCTGTCCTACCTAATACACAAAATCCTGTCTGGGGTGGTGCTAGCACCTCCCAAGGCAGGAAACCCTTTGTCCAAGCCACCCTCGCTGGAAGGACTCCCAGCAGCAGGAGGTCAGACTTGTGTCTGTGGTGGCAGCATCCATTTTGTGATGCTGAGGCTCAAGTTAACTTTAACAGGGGTTCACAGTTACATACATGTCGTGTCCCTCTAAAAGGGTGGAATGCTACCCCCGTCGCCAGAATAGGCGAGGGGGTAGTATTCCAATTCGTATGACCCCTTACTCGACATGTTTTGATAATGCTATGCAAAAGTTAGCAATAACCGCGAGGATTATAATGCACTTAAGAGTATATGGTATAGCGTTATCATGGAAACAGCTAAAGGACTTGGTTCCGAAAGCTGCAGACAGACTCAGCTCATGCCAGAGCACTATCTCACATAATTCCAAGCACTCTGCCTCCAGGATTGTTCTGCCATAGGAGTGACTTACAGGAGTATACGTGTCCATTTTAGGTTTAGATATAGGTATACTATATCTAAAGCAAAGGGTGATTACACCACCTTGCCCCAGCTGATTGATCAGCCAGTTGTGTCAGATTTGGATGGCCAGCCAGGGGTGGTATAATACATGCTGCAGCCCCTGGTAGGCCTTGGGTTCACTTATGCCCTGGGTACCTATGGTACACTGTACAAGGACTTACAAGAGTGACCCAATACCAATTGGTATATGCACCTAAAGTACATGGATGTCAATTTAGAGAGAGAACAGCTAGGCTGTGGGTCTGATTAGCAGGCCCCCAGCCAGGGAAAGTCTTAAACCAGTGAAGCAAAAAGCAAAAATCTGGGGTGACCATAGGATTGCAGACCCTCCTCTCCTACAATACTTAAATAAAAGTGATTGTAATTTATAATGGCAATAGCTTAAACTTTTGTAAATAACGTTTGTGAAGATTATGTTCAGTGTATTTTATTGTGATGAAAATCCAAGAACAGAAGTGAAATATTAACATCTTTTTGTGACATTTGTAATTAAGCTTGAAACATTGAGAGAACATATTTGAACCAGTTGTTGAATGGTTGCGCAGAGTGATGCTGTGGTGGTGCGGAGTGATGCTGTGGGGGTGCTGAGTGGTGCTGTGGTGGTGCTGAGTGGTGCTGCGGAGTCATAATGTGGTGGTGCGGAGTCATAATGTGGTGGTGCGGAGTCATAATGTGGTGGTGCGGAGTCATAATGTGGTGGTGCGGAGTCATAATGTGGTGGTGCGGAGTCATAATGTGGTGGTGCGGAGTCATAATGTGGTGGTGCGGAGTCATAATGTGGTGGTGCGGAGTCATAATGTGGTGGTGCGGAGTCATAATGTGGTGGTGCCGAGTCATAATGTGGTGGTGCCGAGTCATAATGTGGTGGTGCCGAGTCATAATGTGGTGGTGCCGAGTCATAATGTGGTGGTGCCGAGTCATAATGTGGTGGTGCCGAGTCATAATGTGGTGGTGCCGAGTCATAATGTGGTGGTGCCGAGTCATAATGTGGTGGTGCCGAGTCATAATGTGGTGGTGCCGAGTCATAATGTGGTGGTGCCGAGTGATGCTGTGGTGGTGCCGAGTGATGCTGTGGTGGTGCCGAGTGATGCTGTGGTGGTGCCGAGTGATGCTGTGGTGGTGCCGAGTGATGCTGTGGTGGTGCCGAGTGATGCTGTGGTGGTGCCGAGTGATGCTGTGGTGGTGCCGAGTGATGCTGTGGTGGTGCCGAGTGATGCTGTGGTGGTGCCGAGTGATGCTGTGGTGGTGCCGAGTGATGCTGTGGTGGTGCCGAGTGATGCTGTGGTGGTGCCGAGTGATGCTGTGGTGGTGCCGAGTGATGCTGTGGTGGTGCCGAGTGATGCTGTGGTGGTGCCGAGTGATGCTGTGGTGGTGCCGAGTGATGCTGTGGTGGTGCCGAGTGATGCTGCCGAGTGATGCCGCCGAGTGATGCTGTGGTGGTGCCGAGTGATGCTGTGGTGGTGCAGAGTGATGCTGTGGTGGTGCCGAGTGATGCTGCCGAGTGATGCCGCCGAGTGATGCTGCCGAGTGATGCTGCCGAGTGATGCTGTGGTGGTGCCGAGTGATGCTGTGGTGGTGCCGAGTGGTGCTGTGGTGGTGCCGATTGGTGCTGCGATGGTGCCGAGTGGTGCTGCGATGGTGCTGAGTGGTGCTGTGGTGGTGCTGAGTGGTGGTGCTGAGTCATAATGTGGTGGTGCCGAGTGGTGCTTTGGTGGTGCCGAGTGATGCTGTGGTGGTGCCGAGTGATGCTGTGGTGGTGCCGAGTGATGCTGTGGTGGTGCCGAGTGATGCTGTGGTGGTGCCGAGTGATGCTGCTGTGGTGGTGCCGAGTGATGCTGCTGTGGTGGTGCCGAGTGATGCTGTGGTGGTGCCGAGTGATGCTGTGGTGGTGCCGAGTGATGCTGTGGTGGTGCGGAGTCATAATGTGGTGGTGCCGAGTGGTGCTGTGGTGGTGCCGAGTGATGCTGTGGTGGTGCCGAGTGATGCTGTGGTGGTGCCGAGTGATGCTGTGGTGGTGCCGAGTGATGCTGTGGTGGTGCCGAGTGATGCTGTGGTGGTGCCGAGTGATGCTGTGGTGGTGCCGAGTGATGCTGTGGTGGTGCCGAGTGATGCTGTGGTGGTGCCGAGTGATGATGCTGTGATGGTGCCGAGTGATGATGCTGTGATGGTGCCGAGTGATGATGCTGTGATGGTGCCGAGTGATACTGCTGTGATGGTGCCGAGTGATACTGCTGTGATGGTGCTGAGTGGTGCTGTGATGGTGCTGAGTGGTGCTGTGTTGGTGCTGAGTGGTGCTGTGTTGGTGCTGAGTGGTGCTGTGGTGGTGCTGAGTGGTGCTGTGGTGGTGCAGAGTGGTGCTGTAGTGGTGCAGAGTGGTGCTGTGGTGGTGCAGAGTGATGCTGTAGTGAGTGCGATAGATCGATAGAGGGAGGGCGATCGATAGAGGGAGGGCGATAGATCGAGATAGGGTGAGAGCGATAGAGTGAGGGCGATAGAGTGAGGGCGATAGACCAATCCGCACTTTAGGAGCATTTTTCAAAACCCTTACTTTATATCTCGCCAACAAGCATTGCTAAAGCAATGCCTTAGGCTAGACCTAATAAAAATGAGGTAGGGGTAACTGAATCTCTCAATAATATACAAAGTGGAGATGCAGAAAGCATACATAACTAATACAAAAGTGTCCAAAACACAAATAACCTAAAAAATAGGTTTTAGCATAGAGTGCCGCCAAACTAGTATGTTTCCACTCCTGTCAGCGAATCCATATATGTAACACAAGTGGAAACACACCAAAAAGCAGCCATGCCTATTAGCTTCGTCAATAGTTGTTCTTACATAATGATTTAACAAAAACATAAAGCTTTGCTATATAAAAAAAATACGCTTTCGTTCATATGTGCTAATTTGTAGCATAAGACAAACGATTGCGGCTTTCAGGGAGCAGAATTGTGTTACAGCCCTGGCGCACAAGTTACTACTTGTGTAACGAAATATCTGTAAGAGACATTAGTTAGTGATAGATTCCTTACCTTAGAATATCCCCAGGCGTCAGACTGGATCCAGAAATTTTAGCGTAGCAGTACCCTTGCGCGTCGGTAGGCGTCGTCTGCGGCTCCGCGTCCGTCGCCGGTATCGTGGGCGCCGTGATAACGTCGTCAGAGTACTTAGACGCCGCCTCCACGTGCAGACGTCAGTTCTTAAACACAGCTTTTCCGCGCCAAAAACGCAGAGCCATGTCAAAAACCAACACTGGTGCCATTATAACTCGGGCCCTGAAAAGGGATGACCTTAACCCTAGATATCGGTTCGCAGAACGGGGAGGATCGGTAAGGAATCTATCACTAACTAATGTCTCTTACAGATATATCGTTACACAAGTAGTAACTAGTGCATCTGAAAGAGACACATTAGTGATAGATTCCTTACCTTAGAATAGATAGCCCAGCAATACCAACCTCGGTGGTGGGTCTGCGAACCAATAATCACACCAGAAAGTCCTGGAGGACGGAACGGCCAAAGAAGCCATCCCTCAGGACTTAGCTGTCCAGGCAGTAGTGTCTTGCCAACGTATTTATTTATTTATTTACTGTCTAGTTCTTGTGTTTCAGTGGCAGTGTCTTCCTTTGGATCAGCGCGGGGATGCCCAAGGGTAACCGGGCGCTATATAAAACTCGTTAATAATAATAATAATAATAATAACGTGTGCAGCGAGGCCCACGTTGCTGCCTGACAAATGTCCTGCAAGGGGACTCCTCGGCCCAGGGCAGTAGTAGTCGCTGTGGCCCGAGTGGAATGGGCCCTTAGCCCAACAGGAGGCTCCTTCTTAGCCATAGAGTAGCACGCTTGGATGCACAACACGATCCACCGAGAGAAGGTCCGTTTGTGAACCGCCCGTCCTTTCTTAGCACCCACGTAACCAACAAAGAGTTGGTCATCCACCCGGAACTGGCGTGTGCGATCCAGATAGTATGAGCGCGCACGTTTTGGGTCCAGACGGTGGAGCCTTTCTTCCTCTTTCGAGGGATGCGGAGTCGGAAAGAAGGTGGGCAAGGTGATGGACTGCCCGATGTGGAAGGCTGTGACTACCTTGGGCAGGAAAGAGGGTTTTGTCCGCAACACAACCTTGTCCGGATGGACAGAACTGAAAGGAGGCTTAGAGGATAGAGCCTGGAGCTCACTCACCCTCCTGGCAGAGGTGATGGCAACCAGGAAAGCAGTCTTCAGAGTAAGAAGGCGGATAGGACAGTTGTGAAGTGGCTCGAAGGGAGCGCACATCAGAAAAGTAAGAACCAGGTTCAAGTCCCACTGAGGCATCACAAAGGGAACAGGTGGAAACGTGTGTGTGATGCCCTTCAGAAAACTATTTACAATAGGGGACTTGAACAAAGATGGTTGATCAGGCAGCCTTAGAAAGGCTGAAAGGGCAGAAATGTAGCCCTTGATAGTGCCCAGAGCAGAGCCCTGCTGGGCAAGAGAGAGAAGAGGAGAACCTCAGAAAGAGGGGCATTGAGGGGATCCACAGCCTTTGCTGTGCACCATGCCACAAATCTGTTCCACCTGCAGGCGTATACCGACTTTGTGGAGGGACGCCTGGCTGCCAGAATGATGTTGCAAACTTCAGGAGGCAAGTCAAATGGCCTCAACTGTCGCCGCTTAATCTCCAAGCATGGAGGTGGAGACTGAACAGGTTCGGGTGGAGGACCGTCCCCTGCTGCTGCGACAGAAGGTCCTCCTGAAGAGGCAGACGAACCGGGGATGGACTGACATACTGAGTAGCTCAGGATACCAGTACCTTTGTGCCCAGTCCGGAGCCAAAAGGATGACTTGGGCCCGGTCGCGTTTGATCTTCTTCAGCACTCTGGGGAGAAGTGGTATAGGCGGAAAGGCGTACAACAGACCGCAACTCCACTCGCGACGAAAAGCGTCTCCGAGCGAGTGCCGCCTTGGAAATTCCAACGCGCAGAACTGATGACATTGCGTGTTCTCTTCTGTGGCGAATTGATCTAACCAAGGCTCTCCCCACTGATGAAAGAGGCCTTGCGCCACGTCAGAGTTCAGACGCCATTCGTGATCCATCATGCACAGACGGCTGAGTTTGTCCGCCCTGGCGTTCAGAGAACCTGCCAGGTGTTGAACCACCAGGGTCATGCCCTGATGTTCCAGCCATTGCCAGAGGCGCAGAGCCTCCTGGCATAGGGTCCACGACCACACTCCGCCCTGTTTGTTGCAGTACCACATGGCGGTGGTGTTGTCCGAACACCTGCACTACACTCCCTCGGACAGAGGGGAGGAATGCCTTCAGTGCAAGACTAATCGCCCGCAGCTCCAAAAGGTTGATATGGAGCCGGGACTCTGCCGAAGACCAGAGGCCTCTGATCTCCGCCTCTCCCATGTGGCCTCCCCAGCCCCGGAGGGACGCGTCCGTCACAACTACGTGCTCCTGTTGGGGAAGGGAGAGGGATCTGCTGCTGATCCAATCGCGGTCCGTGAGCCACCACTGCAACTTTCACGCAGTGCCCTCCGAGATCAGGACTTGGTCGGACAGGTTGCCCTAATGCTGGGCCCACTAAAACTTCAGGTCCCACTGCAGAGCCCGCATCCGCCAACGGGCGTGATGCACCAGAAGGATACAGGAAGCCATCAGCCCAGAAGCCGCAGCGTCAACCTGACAGACTCGGGATAAAGGCTGAAAGATCGGAATCAGAGCCTGTATATCCCGAACCCGCTGTTCGGGAGTATAAACCCGAAACTGCGCCGAGTCGAGAACCGCTCCGATGAAAAGGAGCTTCTGAGAGGCGCACAAGTGTGACTTCGGCACATTGATGGAGAACCCAAGCTGGTGCAGGAGGTCTGCCGTCGTCTGGAGGTGGCTGACGACTGTCTGGGGCGAGCACAAAGAACTGTTTCGTTTTCCTGTGCCCTTTTGTCCTTTCAATGTAATGCATGACCGCCCTTCTGGCGTCCAGGGTGTGCAGAGCTCGCTCTGCGTTAGTTGTTGGTTTTTGGAAAAAACTCGGTATCTGTATGGACTGGTTCATGTAGAACTTGGACACCACCTTCGGCATGAAGTGTGGGTTGGTCCTCATCACCACCCTGTCATTGTGTATTTGTAAGTAGGGCTCCTGTAGCGTTAGCGCTTGCAGCTCGCTCACTCTTCGTAAGGACGTTATCGCAACCAGGAAAGCAGTTTTCATAGTTAGCATCTTCAAGGAGGCCTTGTGAAGTGGCTCGAAGGGCTCCTTCATTAGTTCCGTCAAGACCACGTTTAAGTTCCATGCCGGTGGTGGTACCCGCTTGGGTGGTGCAATCCTTTTTGCTCCTTCCAGGAACCTCTTTACAACTTGTGATGTGAAGAAGCTTCTGCCCATCTCACCCCTTGTGTATGCCACTATAGCCGCCAGGTGAACTCTCAAGGAGGACGAGCTGAGGTTTTCTCCAGTAAGTGTGTCAGGTACTTCAGTACCGTGGAGTCCTTTTTCATTTTATTGTGGAGTCTTTCCCTCCTGCACCACATCGTGAATCTTTTCCACTTTGCGACATAGCACTTCCTTGTGCTGGGCCTTCGTGCCTCCCGAAGGACCCTGAGGGTGCTCTCGGGCAGTCTCAAATGTGCGAACTCTATGTCCTCAGGAGCCATGCTACTAGGCTCATGCTCTCTGGTTCTGGGTGCAGCACCTCTCCGTTCTGCATGGAGAGCAGGTCTTTTCTTCTGCCGAATCTGTGGGGTGCACACTGCGCCATCTCCATGATCTGCGAGTACCATGTCTGCCTCGCCCACTGCGGCGCGACCAGTATCAGGGTCATGGTGCTCGCTCTGCACTTGCTCAGTACTCTGTATCAGTGGTATCGGGGGAAAAGCGTACGCAAATTTCCCGGACCAATCTATCCATAGGGCATTCCCAAGGGACCCTTCTTCGTGTTGTCTGGATGCGAAGTTTCGGCATTTCGCATTCTGGCGTGTTGCAAACAGGTCCACTGATGGCGTTCCCCACCTGTTGAACAGCCTCCTTGTCTCCTGAGCATTGAGCTCCCATTCGTGGGATGCCGAGGTCTGTCTGCTCAGCCAGTCTGCCTGAATGTTCTCCTTCCCTGGTAGGTGTATGGCTAGCAGGTCTATCTGGAGAGGGATGGCCCACCTCCATATCTCCTGCGCCAGTGTCGAAAGCGTTGTGGACTGTGTTCCACCCTGTTTGTTGATGTAGAACATCACCGTGGTGTTGTCTGTCTGTAGCAACACCCTTTGCCTGTACAGTCTTGTCTGGAAGGCTTTCAGTGCAAGGAAGATTGTCTTCAATTCGAGGTAATTGATGTGCTTTGTCGCATCTGTTGGCGTCCAAAGACCCCTCACCTTGAGCTCCTCCATGTGAGCTCCCCATCCCTTCAGGGATGCGTCCGTGGTGATGGTCACTGTCGGAGTTGGGAGTGTTAGAGGTTGTCCCCTTGTTAAGTTCTCCAAGGTCCACCATGCCATCTCCTTCTGCACTGCATGCGTCACCACCACAAGATCCTCCCAACTGCCCGAAGCCTGTGACCATTGTTCCTGGAGCCATTCTTGCATGGGTCTCATGTGGAGCCACACATTCGGCACTAGGTGGATGCACAATGCCATCATCCCCATGATCTTGCTCGCAGTCCTCACTGTCCGAGCTTGTCCCTTCCGGTAGAGGCGAGTTTCCTTGACCAGTGCCCTCGCTCTCTTCTCGCTGGGAAACACTTTGCCCTGTAAGGTGTTTATCTCTGCCCCCAGGAAGATCTTCACTTGCTCCGGCTCCATTGATGATTTCTTCCAATGGAGGGAGAACCGCAGGTTTATGAGCGTGCTTGTCACTGCATGTGCATACTGCATGTGCATGCTGCTTGCACTTCTGGTACAAGTTTGCTTTCACCAGCCAGTCGTCCAGGTAAGGGTATACGTGTATCCCCTGTCTTCGTAGGTGCGCTGCGACTGCCGCGAGGCACTTAGTGAATACCCTTGGTGCCGATTTCAGTCCGAAGGCCAGCGTTGTGAACTGGTAGTGGCCTCCTCCGATTGCGAACCTGAGCATATGCTTGTGCCTCTCGTTCATCGGTATGTGCAGGTAGGCGTCCTTGAGGTCTATCGTGACCATGAAGTCTCCGACCTGCAACTGCGGCAGCACCTCCTGTAGGGAGGTCATTTTGAACTTTTGTGTCCTTATGAATTTGTTGAGGAACCTTAGGTCTAGGATGGGTCTCATCTTGTCGTCGACCTTTGGTACTAGGAAGTACGTTGAGTATATTCCCTTGTTTTTTTCCCTGAAGGGAACTCTTTTTATGGCCTGTTTTTGTAGAAGTTCTTGCACTTCTTCCTGAAGCCTCGCCAGCTGTTCTCTTGCTGGTGGCTTCCCTCTTGGCTTTCTGTTTGTTGGCTTTCTTTCCAACTCCAAGCAGTATCCGAATTGAATGATGTTTAGGATCCATTTGTCTGATGTTATTTCTCTCCATTCTTGGAGATAGAACTTTAATCTTCCTCCCACTGGTGTCATGTGGTCGTAGGTCTCTAGATTGTCCTGACCCCTTCGTACGTGGTGCCCCCTGGGATCTTTTCTGTGGTCGGGCACCCGGAGGTGTCTGAAGTCACTTTGAGGTGGGCTGCTGCCCCCCTCTTCTATTCTGGCCACGGCCATTTCTCCCTCGAAAGGACTGACCTCTTGGCTGGTATTGCCAGGCCTGCTTCTGGTGACCTTGCTGAGCCTGCGAGTCTGCCTGGTGCGTCTGCTGGAAGGCTTGGTGCGATGTACCTGGCTGGTTTCCACCTCTCCCGCCGGGCCTCCGTGCCGGGGTGCCTCTTCTGTTGCCTCTGAACTGCAATGCCCCCATGGATCTTGCCGTCTCGTTATCTTTTTGAGTTGGCATAGTTTGTCGTCAACCGTTGCACCGAAAAGGGTTTCGCCGTTGAACGGTGTGTTCAGGATACTGTGTTGTACCTCGGGTTTGAACCCTGAGATCCTGAGCCAGGCGGGTCTCCTTTCCGTGACACCCATCATCATGAGCCTGCTGGCGGTGTCAGCTCCGTCCAGGGCCGTCTTAAGGCAAGAATTTGCCGCGTTTTTCCCCTCTTCGATCAATTTTTCGGCCTTCTGCCTGGCATCCTGGGGTAGGTCCTTCACCAACTGCCCCAGCCCCTCCATGATCTGGTACATGTGCCTGTTTAACAGGGCGTTGGAATTAGCCATGCGCCAGTGGGTCGCGGCATTTCGCTCTATCCTTCTCCCCACCAGATCCATCCTCTTGCTCTCCTTATCCGGTGGTGGGCCCGAGGTAGTGGATACGCTCGCCCTCTTCCTAGCTGTGGCCGTGATAATGGAGTCAGCGGAGACATCGCCTCGAATGTAGGCCGGGTCCTTCGAGGAGTGTTTGTATTTTTTCTCTGTTCTGGGAGTTACCGCCTTGCATGTTGCGGGCTCTTTGAACGCTTCCTTTCCCTGAGCCAAGACGCTCTCGAGCATTGGGAGGAACTGGCTTCTTGTTTGTGTTGGGAGCAATGTCTCTAGCAGGAAGTCTGCTTTCTGCTTTTCTTCGTCGAGCTTTAACTTGAATGCCGTTGCGGCTGATTGTATTGCCGAGTTGTATGCCCCGATGTCATCCGGCGGCGAGGGTATCGAGGGGTATGAGTCGACCGCCTCTTCCAGGCTCTCTGTGTCGACGTCTAGGTAATCCTCCTCGCGTGGGTCAGAGGTGACCGACTCGGCGTCCAACCTACTGCCCTCTTCGTCCTCATAGCTGTAATCCTCGTAGGGATTTTCTTCAGCTTCCCGGTCGTCGACCATCTCGTTGCTCGGTACATGGTCATCGACATGTTCCTCTTCCTCCTCGACCAGATCTAGCACGGCGTGCTTGGTCTTGTGTGGAATCGTGAAGGCACTCATCTCGGCGGCGACCTCCTTTCTCCGCTGCAAGAGGCTCGCCATCTCGGCTTCTAGCCGACGTCTTTTCCTTTCCACCTCGGCCGCGTTTTCGGCTTCGGAAAGTTCGCCCCTCTCTTCGTCGCCTGGTTCGGCGGCGAGATTTTCGGCGTCGACGGCTTGGACGTCGAACTGGCTTTCGGGTCCTTGGACGGTGCCGAGGCTTTAGGGTCTTTCTCCCTCGACGTCTATCGGTCCCTTTCGGCGACAATCTTCGACGCTTTCTGCTGGTCAACAGCTTTCGGCGCCAGGGACTCCTTCTCCGAGGATCCGCTGGGCCTGCTTGTGGTCGCGGACGGCAGATGTCGCTGCGTCGGCGCCTTCGGGCTCTTGGCCTCGTACTTTCGAGACTCAGAGTCTCTCGTGTTCTTGTGGGACGTATCTCCTACCTTATCAGGTGTCTTCTTGTAATCGGTCTCTACGACCGCGTAGCTGTCGTCTTCGGCGGCAATGTTGTCCCCCTCCTCTGAGGACATCCCCAGCTCGTACAGCGATGGAGTCGGGGATTTTCCTTTGAGGGCGGCGTGTGCTACCCTCTGTCTCTTCCTCACACGAAGAGTCTTCAGGGCGAAGACGGCGCAGGCGTTTCAGTCCTCGCTTATGTGTTCTACCGGTAGGCAAAGGTTGCAAACCGGGTGCTGGTCTTTCTGCGCGTACTTGTGTCTGCAGTTCGGGCAGAACTTGAACGGCGTGTTGTCCATCCTCGTGCGTTCAGGCCTCCCTGACCGCGTGGACGTCGACGATCGTCGAAGTTCGAGGTTTTCACCTTCTTTCCTCTTCGTCAATGTTCTGTGAAGTCTTCTTCAGTCTTCTTCCAATATCTCCTCCAACTTCCACTCTTTTCAGTACTTTCTCCAAAAATGTCTGGAGCCCAACGGGAACGATCCAGACCCGACCGCGGAAAAAAGAATCCGAAGATGGCGCCCAAGAGTGGGAGCTTCCGCAGGAAGCATGCCGACGTCACCGGAAATGCACCCGAGGTGGTGTGACGCCGACGCCCACAAGGGCTACAAAAAAAAAAAAAAAACCAAAGAAAAGACTACGAATCCGGACCCAACCACAAGACCGCGGAATATGCACAGCATAGTGAATCCAGAAAGATTCACGCTGCAAAACCACTTTTTCGCCTTGTGTCGTCTTCGGAGCTTGCTGCTTCGGAGCGATGTTTTACTGCCTCGGCTCGACGGACCCCTTTGGTTCGATCCTTTCCTTCGGCTCGAGTGTCTTTGTTTGCACTGGCCTTAGTTTGTCGACTTTCTGTTTCGGTTCGACAACCGTCTTCTATTCGAGTCCCTTGTTTGTGTTGCTTGGTGTCGACATAGATTTTGTCGGTTCGACGGCCTTTAGCTTAGGCGTGGACCCAGCCGGGTCGACGACCATTTTCTTTTTGGTCGGCTCCGATAGACTTTACAGTCTTCGGACCGAAAGGTGTGAATCCATCAGTTTCGGTTTCGATATTCCCAAGCTATGGTAATGTTGCACCGATGGCTCTTGTTTTATATTCTTAGCCGGGCTGAATTGCGGGGCTATAGAATCGATGTCATGATCTTGGCTAAGGCCTTCCGGCGATGCCTCGACCTGAGCCTCTGGAAGCGTATCAGTAAATGTACTGGGCTCCGTACTCACGGTTGGCCCAGTGTCCTCGACGGCTCCGATGCCTGCATCGTCGTCCCCTACCTCGACGATGTCTTCTTCTTCCTCGACGTAGTAGTTGGAGTCATGTTTTGACCCCTGTTCCGACTACTGATCTGAGTTTTCAGCTTTGATGACCTCTTCGTCGTCTTCAAAGATATTCTCCGGGTCAGGCACTGGCTTCTGCATTGTCTGCCTCGCTGCTCGTCGAATCCGAAGTGTTTTCTTCGATCATGCACAAGCTAAGCAGTCGGCTTCATTGTGTTCTGGAGATAAACACTTGTTACACACAGGGTGTTTATCTATGTGTGGATATTTGGAGTTACAGTTGGGACATCTTTTGAATGGACTTCGTTCCATTGACGGTCGGTCCGTTGGTGTTGAAAAGGCCACGCGGCCCGATTCGACGTCCTGAGTAGAAAGCAACAGGAATAAAGTTGTTGGCACCGATCGAATAACAATACAGATGCCCCCGAAGGCTTTTTGGCCTTTTAGAAAGTTTGTAATCGATTCCGAACTCCGAGTTACGAAATTACATCCGAACCCAATGGCGGAAAAAAACAATCTGAGGATGGAGAGGATGCCCATGCGCACTGTAGTCCAGGGGAGGAGCCACCTATCTCGTGATACTTCGAAGACTCTTCCAGGACATTAATGTGCAATCATCCGGACCCAACACTATGCGGCGATCTATGCAGATATATGAATTCAGCAGCCCACATGCCGCGAACACCATATTACTGAGAGTAGGTAAAGAACAGAACCCTAGGAAAAGGTACCCATACGACTGTCGACAACACCATGAGGACGTACAAATGACAAAAACTGAAACAGACGTGACGTAATCGTAATATGAATGAGATTTAAAGAAAGCTGACGAAGTTATACGGAGCTTTACACAAACACTTTATTTAACTAAAAAAATAAATAATTATTGCATCAGTATGTGGTGGCTTTTTATCCACGCAGTGGTCCTTTGGCACGTCGGGTTAAGAGGCCATGATTAAGGGACTGATTTAGCGAGCCCTGAATTGTCAACTCAAATGGCGATGCACAAATATACAAGTAAGCCTGGGAAGGGACAGTAACCGAACCAGTGGAGGTGCCCTGCCGAGATGCGAACGGGAACATTCTGGCGGTATTTATACAGTTCCCGAAAAAAAACAGACTTCAGCTGCGCTTGGCACGCAGTCTCTGGAGTGCTTTCAAGAATGGACAAATGCCTGTGTCAATGGACAAATGTGAAGTACACAAGGTTGAAAGCACAGAGGCGGCTAACTGAGAACATCACTGCGAAAGTGAAAGTAATTAGGCCAGCAATGCGAGGATCCCTTTAAAGCTCTCGGAGGCAGGGGCAAATGGTACTAAAAAGCCTGTGGGGGAAAAGCGCGTGCTTGTGTTCAAGTGAACTGTTTGAAATCCGCCTGAAGGTTTGAGAACTTATTTTGCCTCCTATTATTCTCCCCTATCCATTCCTTGCGGAATGGGATAGGCGAGACCTAAAAAACAAAGAAAAGACGACGATTCCGGACCCAACCACAAGACCGCGGAATAATGCACAGCATAGTGAATCCAGAAAGATCCACGCTGCAAAACCAGAGTGCTTTTGAAGAATAAAAGTGAACAAGCATCAGAGTCTGGCTAACTGGAGACTCAACCATTGCAGTTCCAATCTGTGGTCTCATCGTGGTCGATCACAAATGGCCATCTATACCATAGAAGCTCTCTGAAATTCTCTGTATGTAGCTCAGGTACACAGCTACCTAAGCAGGCCTTCAAAGGTGTTCAATAACTGCATAATTTAGTCCCAATTTACACTTCACAGCTTGCTGCCAACCAAGACATCAAAAGATGTAGTTATGACAGCATAATCTTTTTTATAACACGGACCAATCGGAGATCAGAGCCTTTCAACACAATGATGCACCCAAACAAATTCAAAGCAAACTTTTATTGAATACATCAGTGTAAATATCCAAAACAGTCACCAGATCAGGTCAATCAAATTCTTATTCCTTAAACTTCCTCTGGTAGTAAACGCCAACTCCTCAGGTCTTGCCATCTCATCTAAGGTACCTGAAAGTAACACATTCTCAGTTAGCAGGCAGGCAAATTGGCATGCACATACCTATTGACAGCCACCCTTGGTCTTAAGTCATATAAAAGCACCTTCACCATGTTTTAATTATTCAGCTAGTATGAACCCTCTAGGATAAAGCCAAGTTTGTAGTTGAGGCTCTAAACATGCTTAGTGGCTAAGCAGCAGTAGCTTATTCAGGAGACTCACAAGTGAAACACCCAGACGGTATAGGCTCGCAAATTCCACTTAGTGTGCATCATGTTAGGTGGCGATTGAAGATAAAACAAGTTGCCACTGCACCATAATGAACAGATGCATAACAGAAAGTTAAAAAACCAAACCGGGGGCGGGGATTCAGGGGATTGTAAACCAAGCCCACCTTTACAATCCCTACTAAAAGGTTTCATCACGCATTCAAGGTTCGGGTTAGTTTCATCACTGAACAGACCATTACAGATAAGATTACAATTATACCTGGGACAAGACTTCTACACTGGTCCTTCAACCTGCAATTTGAAGAAGAAAAAAAAACAATCAAGTACTGTATCAAAAAAAGTTAAACTGACGAAAAATCTATACTTTTCATGCAGCATACAAGTGTCGACAGTGAAAGAGTTAATCTGCAGTTTTATTTTAAATCTAGGGAAGGCCAACAATCTGGGACTGTACAACAGCATAGGCCTCATAACTCAGTCCTTGCTTATTAATATTTCGGAACTTCTACTGATCCCACTTCAGAAATGTTAAATTTGCCTGAAGATGATTGCATAAGTTGCATTGTACATACATGTGAGGAAATGGGGTGTATTATATGGAGTGGTTGTGATACCTCACCGTGTAATACACTTACCAACCAATTTAGGACCAGTAGGTTTCGTTTACTACACCCTCTAGCTCAACCCTGGCTAGCTGTGGCTCTGAGCAGCAAGGCTAACACAAAGGACCACATGTAAAGCATTTAAACAGCACCAAAACCATTTTAGAAGAAATTCACAAGACACTCAAGGAATCAGACACCAATTTCTAACAAGCATTTACAAAGCAACGGTGTCACCTTCGCTAAAGTTAGAAATATTGGCATTGTAAATGTCAAATTTTTTATTTATGTGTTGGTTTTGAAAACAGATAAATAGATGGCATTGTCATTTACAATGCCAATAGTTTAATCTCTCGCAAATGCCACACAAAAACACACAGACCCACACAGAGCTCACACACACACACACACGCCAGGCGAAACCTAAAAAGTATAACAAATGAAAATGCAGAAGGAATAGGCAATATACAAAATGTACAACCTCTTTTTACAAACTACTGTAGCAGAACCACAACAGTGCTAACCTGAACATTACAAAAAAGTGCAGTCTATTCTACGGACTGAAAATCACTTTAAATGCTTTCGACTGTCTCATGGAAAGAATATAAGAAGTGTGTACACAAAGTCACAAATTTAACATAAAGGTTTATCCACCCACTCCTTGACCACCGCTTCCCACAAAAATCCACTGGCCAGCAGTAGTAGAGCCTCGCTTTAATAATCCCTGCGCATAAAAGGGTGAGGCAACTCACAATCATAGCACCTTTACACGTGAATTGGAGGTTATACAGGACGCACCTAACTCTGAAGTACCAGAGGGTTTATGAGTAGAGCAAGGCTCAAGAAGGAGTGCAAAAAAGTTGGTGGCAAGGTGGAGGGAGTTCAGTGAGAGGTTGCAGAAAGCAGCAAAGTGACGAGAAATACATGAGCCTACTCCATGTTTGAGGAAATAAGATTCTTAGTCCGTGTCGGATCAAACCTTTGAGTGGGTACTTGCACACTCAACGGCATGGGAAACATCTGCCGCGACAGGGGACGCAAGTTTCCAACAACCGGTGTAAGTGTCAGACACCGAGTTCTGCATTTAGCCCACACTAACACTGCTGCTACCAAACTGGCGTCACGGGCATCTTTAAATATTTTCCATCCAAAGTTATGCAAAGAAGTGAGCAGTTCTGGAGACATGTGGACTACATTAAAGTACACTCGCCAAAGCGACAGCAGCATGAAGAAGAAAAGGCCATGGCTGCTGCCGCAGATCTAAAAATATAATCAACCTCTTAAGAAGTTGTGTACGTGCACTGAAAGGAGACTACGCCTCCTGCAGGCATCACAGTGCATGTGCATATGGATTAGAAAATGTCAGAGCCATACAGTACTTAATAGCTCATTACCCGCTTGTTCTGTGCAGAGGAAAAGTACAAGCTAGTTTTAGGAGTTTCAAAGTGTGATCTTATTCTGAGTGGTAGTAAAGTAATGAAGTATGAGATCACTCCACGCTGTGATTAGTGATAAAGTATCAACTTCTATTAAATGTGCGCACTCAGGTCCCAAACCATGTATAATGAGTTCACTACTTTTAAGCTTATTTCTATTTGCGAACACCGTCGACAAAAAATTTTAAAACATTGTTTTGTGTAACCAAATACCCAAGACAGTTTTCAATTATCATAATCTGATAAATGTTTCACAGGTGAACGAAAGCAAAGATAAGCCCCTTGCTAAATTTGTTCCAGAAAAGATAAAAATCCTTCCGTTTTGTTTACTATTTGCTTAGTTGGTGCCATGTTAAAGCAGAGAACTGTCTGACAGGGGTGTCTCTTTGAAGCTACTTCTACTACTATCGGCCGGGGGCTAGGATAACCCACAGTCTTAGTTGACAACCAAACATCCTCTCTGTTATTCTGGGGCTGGCAGCTAATACCCAACTAAATGATCAAGGACAGGTCTGTAAAGGGTCCAAATCAGGACTAAATACGACCGGAGACAAAGACTGTTCTCACAGACCTACAGGGGAACTGCGAGGAAATCAGGTCTACAGCCCAACACACAGTGCCGGTCCTAGGCCTTCTGAGGCCCCGGGCGAAAGGGAAGATGTGAGGCCCCTCCAAGTGACATCACAGAAAGTGACTTCGCAGGATTTTTGATCTTAGTTATTTGGCATCAGTTGAGTGTGTCACACTGAGCGGGGGCTGGCCATAAAATCATGTCCAGGGCCGTCATTGGTAGCGCTTTCGCGCACTACCAGATTGACGACCCTGGGACCCACTGTCACCTGCATGAGGAAGATTCAAGGCCGGCGATGCCGGCGTCACGTCACCACCAGGGCACGCACCACCACCAACCAAGCTAGGTGGTGGGGGGCGTGCAGGCGTCTTTGCGCGCATGCGCAGACAGTGTTGTTCCCTGTATTGTGCAGGAGGTGCAGACTAAAAAGTAGCAGCAGGCTCAGCTCAAAGATGGGACGCAGAGACCCTAGGTGAAGTAAGAGAAAGAGAGAGGGGGGCCAGGGGGCAGTGATGCCTAATGAATAATGGCTGAATGAATACAGAGCTCTTAGAAGTCTCCTCTTGCACTTTCTTTGCAGCCAGCAGACACCCTTGAATTGAATATCACAGAAATGCCAATTGTTCGCACAAGCATCAGAGACGGTAACAGATGTCCCCAATGTCAAGTCAGAGGCGAGGCAGGCAAGTAAGTGAGCGATGTATTCAGTCAGGCACTTCGTCCTCGGGGCCACGTGCAACAGAGTGTGGAGAATGAGGCCTGGTAACTGTCTGCAAAATAAACACACTCAATATTATTGGACGGAAGATTGCATTCATGTAGAAATAAATCTGAACCTTTAATACCAGAGCTCAGCTGAAGCAACCGGCCCTCTCTACCTTCAGCTCCAGCCATCGTTCATAATAAAGACTGGATTAGCCTGTCCTAGGGGCCTCGCATTCTATGCCCCTATCTTTAATACCAGAGCTGGACGTGCCTGTCCTAGCACCTCAGATCACTGTTCTCCCACTGCCTTCATAACCGGAACATTGACTTCTCCCAGGCCTCCTTCCCTGCCTTAGTTAGTTACTGCCTGCAGCCTGCGGCCCGGCCCCTGCGCGAGTGCTGTGCTCACTGCGCAGCACTTTTCCCCATCATCATTTATTTATTCCCGCAACTGCGGGGCCGGCGGTGAGGCCATGGGCAGCTGCCCATACCGCCCATGGCTAGGACCGGCCCTGCCAACACAAGCAGACAGGAGCCCTTGCGATGCCAGAACCTCTCCGCCACACAGAGGCCGGAGGCCTAAAGGGCGTGCAGTCAACGGGCACCGCTGCGCTTTTATAACACCCTGGCTTGGGTTCGGCTTCCAAGAGGCTGGGTGCAGCCTGTAGAGGGTATCAGACCGGACTGTACGTGGCTAATACAGATTGCGGGGTGCGGCGGGGGGATGGGCGGATGATTACAAGCTCCGGAAATGACAGTAGGGGTCCCTCATGAGGGTGGCAGAAAGCTCCATTCATGGCTGCAGAGGGCTCTGGCCAAGCGTCCAAGGGACATTGGTTATACCTATTATGGGCATTGATTAAACGGGGGCTGTCAGACCTTTATGAAGTCTGATGTCAGGCCTGTGGTTGGCCGGTGAGGAATAGCATTCTTCTTAACTGCGCATGTCAGGCCTGTGGGCCAGCTGAAGTGCGTCAGACTGAAATTTAGAAGATGAAAAGTTTACTGAGTGATGACGTGGGGTGGACCGCTCCCCTGCATAGTAACACTGCATCTGATACTTGTCGAGTGCTCAAACGGCGAGGCAGCGGAGAGGCGTCAGGACATGTACGTAGTCTTATTGGGAATTCAGCACCGTTAATCATGCATAGAAAGATACCCGATGCCTTGCGAGTACGAAAAGAGAACCCTCTTACTCGACACATAGGATAAACAGAAGGAATGAATGCAAACACGCAACTTAACTCCCCCACCCCCCGATTCATCCTGAAATGGCATGCCACCCGTGACCCAGTTCAGCAGACCTCGGCACCTTCAGAAGGCACGAGACGTATGGGGGTGATGCAACGGAGCGGACGGAGGAGAGCTGAGCAGAGGGAGGGGTGGGCGAGAGCGGACAGCGGGAGGGGGGACGGGCTCACGGACAGCGGGAGGGGGGACGGGCACACGGACAGCGGGAGGGGGGGGGGGCGGGCTCACGGACAGCGGGAAGGGGGGGACGGGCTCACGGACAGCAGGAGGGGGGACAGGCTCATGGACAGCAGGAGGGGAGACAGGCTCATGGACAGCAGGAGGGGGGACAGGCTCATGGACAGCAGGAGGGGGGACAGGCTCATGGACAGCAGGAGGGGGGACGGGCTCACTGACAGCGGGAGGGGGGACGGGCTCACTGACAGCGGGAGGGGGGACGGGCTCACTGACAGCGGGAGGGGGGACGGGCTCACTGACAGCGGGAGGGGGGACGGGCTCACTGACAGCGGGAGGGGGGACGGGCACACAGACCACAGACAGCAGATGGGGGGGGGGGGGGGGATTGGATGGGATGGGGGCGGGCGGGAACGGGATAAAAAAAAAGTAGTAAAATCTGCTGCTTACCTGCTAGCAACTCTTGGAAAGTGAAATCGCGGAGCCCACCCCTGCAAAGCACACGTTGGAAATGAAACCAACATGCAGATACGAAAAAAACCCAAAAACAACCGCTCACCGCCACATGACGCACAAAAATGGGCGGGATGAGTAAAAATCGCCGGAACGCCCACGAATCTGCTCGGGGAATGAGTGACGCATCTCTGTTCCAATGGCTAGCCTCCATTTATGGAGCTAGCCAATGGAACAGAGAGGCAGAACAAAGCCCCAGACTGTTCTCAAAAGATTTCGCCTGCGCGAACGCTGCTGCGCAGCGGATCGCGAGGCGAAACCTAAAAAGTGGGCCTTCAAATTAAAATCTGCAACTAAGTACATTACTGGAGATCCTACATCAGTATCATTACTTTATTTTTGACCCCAGATATCAAGACTTCATCAAGCAACACCATAGAGAAAAATTATTATTATAAAAAGAAGGGACTAAGAATACTACACATCCAAGGAACTTTCAGAAAATGTAAACATATTTATGCAAGTCTACTAATTAAAAGTACCACAAATCGTTTGAGGATTTTTGATTATATTTAAGAAACAATGGCAGTAAAAAAATTTAACACCATGCTCTTAGGGTATGGCAAACAGTTAGCTTAATGATAAAAACTAATCCTAGGCATCACACTCCTACATTACCCAACAGAACAGGACAGTCTTCTGGCCTAATTAAATGCCACCTCCAATCAAGATTGTGCTGCCGCACTTTGAGATTGGGTACTCCCAAAGCACATAGTTCAAGCGTTATTACTAATCCTTTCTAAAACGTACTCTAGACCTCAAAGGAATGTATTCGCAATTGCAAACATGAAGCAAATCACAGTTCCTGGCGACTGTTTATAGGTCTGGGTTTTGGTGGAGCAGCTGTCCAGCATCGAATATGCTACTTACCAGTATGCATCTGTTCTTGGCATGTAGGGCTGCTGACATTCAGATCGCCGCCTAGTGTTGGGTCCGGATGATTGCACATTGTTGTCCTGGAAGAGTCTTCGAAGTATCACGAGATAGGTGGCTCCTCCCCTGGACTATAGTGCGCATGGGCATCGACTCCATCCTCAGATTGTTTTTAGCCATTGTGGCAAAGATGGAGTGAAACTCTGTGAATGATGACCATGCTAGAAGTATGTGTGAACGCTGCAGCCGCTACAGGCGCCGGGGAGGAGGGCAGGCGATATGAATGTCAGCAGCCCTACATGCCAAGAACAGATGCATACTGGTAAGTAGCATATTCGGTTCGAGGCATGTGGGCTGCTGAATTCATATCTGTGCATAGAAAACATAGCAGTCCCTCCATTAACGGCAGTCGCCTGTGCCAGCTGCAGCAGTTTGGAAAAGTGTTTTCAGAACAGCCTGCCCTACAGCTGCCTGCTGTTTGAAGTGCACATCAACACAGTAGAGTTTTGTAAATGTGTGTGTGGTAGACCATGTGGCTGCTCTACATATGTCTTCCAAAGGAATATTTCCAAGGAAAGCCATGGAGGCCCCCAACTTCCGGGTGGAGTGGGCCCGCGGTGGAATGGTTAGAGTGCGCTTGGCTTTCTGATGGCAGATCTGAATACACTTAACGATCCACCTGGCTATACCAGCCTTGGAAATGGGGTTGCCCTTGTGTTGTGGCGAAAAAGCAACAAATAGTTGTTTTGTCTTCCGAAAATCTTTGGTCCTATCAATGTAATACATTAAGGCCCTCTTGACGTCAAGCGTGTGGAGCATCCTCTCCGCAACCGACTCTGGATTTTGGAAGAACACAGGCAGTTCTATAGTCTGGTTGATATGGAACTGAGAAACTACCTTAGGAAGGAACTTAGGGTTAGTGCGAAGCACCACCCTGTTGGAATGAATCTGAATAAATGGCTCTTGGATAGTTAGTGCCTGGAGTTCCCTAACTCGTCGTAGCGACGTAATCGCTATAAGGAAAGCCACTTTCCATGTTAACAACTGAATATCGCATGAATGCAGTGGCTAGAAAGGGGGACCCATCAGCCTGGTGAGGACCACATTTAGGTTCCATCCAGGAGCTGGTGGGGTCCGCAGAGGAATGACTCGTTTGAGTCCTTCCAGAAAAGCTTTAATGGCAGGCACTCTGAAAAGGGAGAGGTGCTGTCTGTTTTGGAGATAAGCAGCCATTGCGGATAGATGTATACGAATGGAAGCATAGCCAGATTACATTTGTACAGATGTAAGAGATAACAAATGATGTTCTGAATAGATGCATCCAGCGGGTTAATGTTGTGGTCTGCACAATAAATGACAAACCGCTTCCATTTCGCCGCATAGCATGCTCTGGTGGTGGGCTTCCTTGCCTCCTTGATTATGTCCATACAGTCAGGAGGTAAGTTGAGATAGCCAAACTCGAAGACCTCAGGAGCCAGATCGCCAGATTGAGCGGTTGCGGATCTGGATGCTGAATGTCTCCATGGCTCTGCGTCAAAAGCCTGGGTGTGAGGTGCAGCTTTTGATGCGGTACCACGGACAGTTCCAGAAACGTGGTGTACCATGGTTGGCGTGACCACGTCGGAGCAACCAGGATGAGAGTCATCGAGTGCTGCTTCAGCTTGCGTGCCACCAGCGGTATTAGAGGTGCTGGGGGAAAAGCGTACGCAAATTTGCCTGACCATTCATCCATATCGCATTGTCCTGCGACTGTGGGTGTGGAAACCTGGCGGCAAAGCTTCGGCATTTGGCGTTTTCCTTTGTGGCGAACAGGTCTATCTCTGGATGACCCCACCTTAGGAAGTACGGGTGGAGTACTGATGGATATATCTCCCACTCGTGCATTTGGTGGCTGTACCTGCTGAGCAGTTCCGCCATTTGATTGTCCTTGCCCGGGAGGTGTTCCGCCATGAGGAAGATATTCCTTTGAATGGCCCACTTCCACATGCTCTGAGCCAGATGGGACAACTGTGGAGAGTGAGTACCTCCCTGCTTTTGGATGTAGTACATGGCCGTCATGTTGTCCGTCCGGATCAACACGACCTTGTTGCACAGATGTACCTTGAATGCTTTCATTGCCATGAAGATAGCCATCAGTTCTAGAACATGGATGTGCATCTTCCTTTGCTGTGGCGTCCATAGTCCCTGCACTGTGTAGTGGAGTACATGAGCTCCCCAACCCTGGAGAGAAGCGTCCGTCGTCAGAATGATCTGTGGCACAGGCTCCTGGAACAGTCGTCCCTTGCAAAGGTTTTGTGGATTCCACCAATGCAGAGAGTTGTATGCACGACCGGTTACCAACACTAGGTCTTTCAACTGTCCACTGACTTGCTAAGCACTCCTGAAGCGGACGCATATGTAGTCTCGCGTGCGGGACTATAGAGATGCAGGAGGCCATCATGCCTATCAACTGCATGAACACTCGTGCTGGAAGCGAGTGTTGAGGTCTGAATTTCTGTATCAGCGATTGAATGCTGCTGACCCTCACTGAATTTGGCTGTGCTGTGGCTGCCAGAGTGTTTGTCGCACCAAGATACTGCCGTATGTAGGCGGGTTGCAGGTGGGACTTTGGGTAAGTCAGTGAGAATCCCAGATCGTGAAGGTGAATGGTGTGGGACATGTGGGCGGCGTACTGCTGGGCTGAATTTGCCTGGATTAGCCAGTCGTCCAGATAAGGGTACACGTGAATATTCTGTCTCCTTAGGTGTGCCGCCACCGTCGCCAGGCACTTTGTAAACCACCCTGGATGCCGTGGTGACTCCGAAAGGTAGAACCTTGAACTGGTAATGCTTGTTGTGGATGGTGAACCGGAGGTATTTTTTGTGTGACGGGTGCAGCGGAATATGAAAATACGCATCCTTTAGATCTAAAGTTGCGAGAAAATCCCCCTGACTGAGCAACGGTAGGACTTGCTGCAGTGTTAGCATGGGAAAGTGCTCCGACAGAATGTACTGATTGAGGGGTCTGAGGTCCAGGATGGGTCTGAGGGACCCGTCCTTTTTTGGTATCAAGAAGTACAGTGAGTAAACTCCTGTGCCTCTTTCTTCCACAGGCACGAGCTCGATTGCCCCTTTTTGCAGCATTACGAGTACCTCCTGCTGCAATAAGTGCAAATGCTCGGTGGACATAGGACGGTGTCTTGGGGGTATGTTGGGTGGAGTGGATGTTCACTCCAGACAATAACCGTACTGGATAAGCTGTGTGACCCACCTGTCTGTGGTGATGGACTTCCAGACTGGCAGGAACTGTTGAAGTCTCCCCCCGACCGGTGTTGTGTGGTCAGGGGGCAGTGACAAGGCGTCACTGTTTGTTAGTGGCTGAGGATCTGGAGTGGTTGTTTCCACAACCTCTGCCTTTGGCGCTGTTTCCACGATATCCACCTCTACTTTGTTTGGTGTATGTGGTCTGCGTGCCGCCCTTATAGTACTGTGTGTTTTGGGAAAGCTGGCCTCTGGAAACACCTCTATTGCTTGAGTAACGAAAAGAACCACCCCTGAACTGCTGCGACTGTAGAGCCCCCATGGACTTTGCAGTCTCAATGTCTTTCTTGATTTTTTCCAAGGTGGTGTCCACCTCTGATCCAAATAGATGGTCAGGGTTTACTGTTTGATTTAAAATGGTGGTCTGTATCTCTGGCTTGAACCCGGAGATTCTGAGCCAGGCATGTCGTCTCAGCATGACACTAGTGTTAACAGCTCTGGCCGCGGTGTCTGCTGCGTCCAGTGCACATTTAATAGAAGCATTTGATATGAGCTTCCCTTCTTGGATGAGCATCTCAGCTGCCTTTTTGTATTCATCTGGCAGGTGCTGTAACAGGGTCTCAAGTGTGTCGTAATGGGCCCTGTTATACCTGGCTAGAAGCGCCTGAGTGTTTGAAATGCGCCAGATATTGGCCGCTTGAGCTGCCACCCTTTTTCCTGATGCCTCAAACACCATAGATTCCTTATCTGGGGGAGGAGCATCACCCGTGGTTTGTGAATTAGCCTTCTTCCGGGCATTAGAAACAACCAGAGAGTCCAATGGCAACTGTCCCTTAATGCAAGTAGGGTCTCCAGGTGCCGGTTTGTACTTCTTTTCAATTCTGGGGTTTATCACCCTGGCTCTTGTAGGCTCCTTAAAGATTTCCCCAGCATGCTTCAAGACACCCTTCAACATAGGCAGAGTCTTGACAGTCCTCTCTGAGGCGGAAAAGGTGTAAAAAAGAAAGTCTACTTTAATGGGGTCAGCATGTAGCTGGACGTCATGATTCTTAGCAGCCCTTTAAATGAGGGTATTAAACGCTGCCGAATCCTCGTTAGGCGACGTTTTTACAGCATACACTTGAATGTCTGGGGCAGAGTGAGGATCACCTGGGTCAGCAGCATCTGCCCAGGGTTCATTTGTATCATCTGGATCAGTGTCCACAGGATAGCTGTATTCATCATTATCACCTTCCCCAGTGTCCACATCTGAATAAGTGGGTGAGACATCATGGCCACGAGGAGATATAGGTTCCACAAGCACAGGTGTTGGAAGAAGAATCTTTTTTGTTCTTCAGTGGAATTTTATAGGACTCCATTGGGTGTTCCGGGGCGATTTTCCGCTTATAAAGAGAAAGTCTGCCTGTCTCGGCATCGATAAACTGTTCCTGTTGCTCTTCCAACGAGGATTGTCGATGCTTTATGGCCGGGACCACAGTTGTCGACTTCGGCACCGAGGACACCTTCTTGGGCACGGCGGTGGCCATTTTAGGGGCGAAAGCCTTCGGCACCACTTTCGGCGGCAGCGTGAAGTGAATGGGCATCGATGTCTTCTGAGGTTTATCGGCAGGCTTCGAAGGTGGAGGATCTTTAGGCCCGACACTTGAGGCTTTGTCCTTGATGTGCTTCAGGGAGTCTGCCACCTGCTTCGAGAAGGAGGCGGACGGCTGCGTCGACTCGACGGGATCCCTCGAGGCACCACCAGGCGTGGACTCGTGGGTCCTTCTGCTCTTGGCCTTGTCTTGTCGACGCGGAGGCTCGAGAACCTTCGGATCACCGAGTCCATTGTCGGCGTAGACTGTCTTCGGCGCCGATTTGTTCGGGTCGAGTGCCTTGACCTTAGCCTTCTGCGTGCTAGACTTCGTCTCGACGCCCTTGAGTGGTTTCTTCGGGTCGATAACGCTCTTCTGCTTCGTCGGTGCCGACAGGTCCGAAGACTTCGAGCCGACCAAAGCAATACGCATTTTCGGTTTTGATGTAGTCACCAGTGCTTTTGCTTGCGTCGAGACCGGAGCTGTCACTTTCGGTTTTGCAGTTTGCGGCTCATTAGATATGTCCGAAGGCGGGGCCGTAGAACTTATTGGAAGATCTTGGGTAAGGCCTAGTGGCGATCCCTCGACCTGAGCCTTATGAAGCGTTTCGGCCTTAATGTCAGTTTGTGTGCTTAGCTCTTCGCTCGAGCTATCTTCCATGGCCCCAAAGGCCCCGTCGTCGTCCCCTACCTCGTAGACGACTTCTTCCGCTTCGAGCATTTAAACATCCGCGTCGTAGTTGGAGTCGACCTCCGACGCAGGATTAGACAGGTTCTCTCGAACCTCCCGGTCTGCTCCTTCGTCATCCCCGGCATCGAAGATGTCCACAGGCTCCAGTGCAGTCTGCTGGGCTTCCTTGCGCACAGCACGTCGATGCAGAAGTGTCTTCTTGGATTGAAAACGGGAACAAGCCATGCAGCTGGCTTCATCATGATCCGGCGACAGACACTTGTTGCACACCGGGTGGACGTCAATATGGGGGTACTTGGAGTTGCACACGGGACATCTCTTGAACGGGCTCCGTTTAATGATGGTTCGACGATAAGGCCTCTGGCGTCTAGCACGCGGCTCTCCTGGAATCCGGCTCGGAACTGAGCTGGAAAGAACTAGGCACCGAACGCAAGACTATACCGACGAAAAACTGAAGGCCTTTTAGCCTTAGGAAAACTTTATATAGATTCCGACTTGAGTGAACCAATATGCATCCGAACCCAATGGCGGAAAAAAACAATCTGAGGATGGAGTCGATGCCCATGCGCACTGTAGTCCAGGGGAGGAGCCACCTATCTCGTGATACTTCGAAGACTCTTCCAGGACAACAATGTGCAATCATCTGGACCCAAAACTAGGCGGCGATCTATGCACAGATATGAATTCAGCAGCCCACATGCCTCGAACATAAAGAGTTATGACTGATTTGGGTTTACTTGTAACTATTGTATCGGAATACAGCTTTATAGAAGTTCTGGCAAATATACTCCCGAAGGCTTCATATATTAAAAGTGAAGTGTTTGGTGAGCACGGATCATTACTTACGGCTATATGAAGACTGCTTAGGAGATTAAGGACAGGGGTACTTACACAAAAGGTTACGTAGCGAGTGACAGTAGAGACCTAATTGGATGGGTTAATTGGGGTAGATTAGGGACAGCACCAGGTACAGATACCCCATCGATTCTGATGGGGCGGATGGATGAGTCATATTTTGAACTTTTTTGGAGAGGTTTTCTTTGTCAAAGTAGGTTGTAGCAAACGGTTTGAGCACACAATTTTGCAGAAAGGCGCCATCCTGTCAGACACAAGAAGGGAAATGCGAAACTCAATCCTAGGGGTGAGTCAAGGCAGCTTTTAGGTGATTTATGTGTGCAAGAGATTATTAGGCCTGTTGATGTAGCACAGTTGATTTCCGCTTTCCTAAAGTGGGCAAAAGGAGGGGTGTCTAAATAAGATTGTGTGCAGGTTGGCGCTCACTCACCAAGAATATAGTTACTGAACATCATTCGATTTCCAAAATACAGGAAATGGTAGGCAAGCTGAGGGATGCCGGTTATTTTACAACTATACAACTTAATGCAGCACTTTATCAAATGATACTTGAAGCCAATTCTCAAATCTGAACTACCTCTGTTACGCCATTTGGTGCTTATAAATATTTGCGTATACCATGCCGACCCACATTCGTGACTACTATTTTACAAAGCTAATGTACAGATTTCAAAATCTCCAGCCAGTACAAGCTTTCCAGGACGATAGTTTGATTCATGCCAATAGTATCGAGGAATACAACAGGATATTAACAGGAATTCACGGGGTGCTGAATGATAGGGAGTATGACTGTGACAAAAGAGAACTGCAAGTTTTTGACATTCTGTGGAGCATTCAATTTGGTGGTTTGGTGAAAGCAGTAACTGAGGGACCTTGTACGATTTACAAAGATCAACTAAGATCGTTCATACGAATGAGTGAATATTATTTGGGACAAGTGCTCGAGTTAAATCCCACAATATATTTACTTCGCATGGAAAACCACAGGGGCCATTTGATAAGTTCTAAATGTGATGAGTACAAAGAAAAACATGCAGCAATTTTCGCTGCATGAAGTGTATCATCCTTTAAAAGCTCAATTTAGATCTAAATATTGCCCCATTTTTACAAGAACCACCATATCCGATCTATAAATATGCAATCAGCAAGCAATAATCATATGTGGAATGGCAATCTGATTTCAGGAGTCAGATCCGTACGAGTTCTCTTCATAAAGTCAGGTTCGGGATTGTCTCATCATTAATCAGACTGATTTTAAACCTTACACCACATGTGGAGGAGCGAAGCATACTTTTAGAATGCAACATCTGTATGACCATCTTCGGTCAGACAATGCATCTGTGCTTCTTAGAAGCACTACAGACAAATCGGTCTTTTCAAATAGATAGCATGGCCCACAAAACACCGACCTCACAAGTTCACCCAATATCAAGAGTTAAGCTATAGCATGTACATAGGCCCCACAGCATACAAAGATCCAAGTCTTAGTAAGACAACGCAAGAAGGACATCAAGTTGCACAATAAAAGACATTTAAGCTACAAAGTCTAACTGACGCCTGCTTGAAAATAGTTCCTCACCTTTTTGGAGGGTAGCCGAGATAACAGCAGCATTCTTCGGGCCATCATTCCTAAAAGCGAAGGCACAGTATGTTAAGCACTATTTAGAAAGAAACAGTACATCATTCTTCACCCACTCGAGTCTCTACCTCACCGGAGCTGAAAAGTATAGCAAATCTTAACAGCCTGCAAGAGGAGAAGAGTTCCACGGTCCCTCCTTTAGCCCCACTTACGAAGCTCTCTTGCAAAAACACCAAGTCACTTTTAGCTGCCTGCAATATGATGCATGGGCGTCTGTCCAGCTCAGATTTATGAGTACATGATAGGTTTCTCATTATTGAACACTCGTTCTCAGTGAGGGCAAGTGTATCATCATCGCCAGAGGAGCCTGTAGAGGCAGCAGTCAGTGGTGACAAGGAACGAGGACCACAACATTTGACCAAAAAGCAGGAATGAGCACTGGTTAAGACATTGGCACTACAATCCATCAAGACACACAGGAACAACTGAAAGGTACTCTCAACATGCACTTCGAAGTAAGATGAATTATGGGGAGCACTGACAAACAGGTCAGTCACACTACTCAGTTGGACGAGGGCACAAAGGCTGGGGGAAAGGAATAGCAGAGTATCAAATGAAGGGGAGCTGAATGCTTACCAGATAAAAGAGCAGCACCTACAGGAGGTACCTCTGAAAAATGTAGCCTACAAGCTAAACATGAAAACTCAAGCTCAATTACTTTGCACACGCTGTGAACTAACTGGACCCTAATAGCCTAATCGTGAAGGATGGAAAAGAGTATCTGGTGGTTTGACATGCCAAAAACCAGACAGGTCATAAAGCTCACCAGTCAATAAGCAACTACAGAGGTTCACAAAGTCAAGAGAAGCCCCATGCCCGTGCTAACAGCCAATCAACACTCGCTTTCAAAATTGCGTTCTCGGTTTTAACTGCACTGCGACACAAATCAGTCACATAAGGCAATGTCTGGGTGTGCCATTTTCCCCTTTGGCCTTCTCCCTCTTCTGAAGGCTTGGGGTCTGATTGCACCAAGAGGCAGATTACAGACAGGTCATGGAGTACAGGGGTTACATGGGAGCACCATGGTGGGTCTTGTAGCCTCCATGCTTCAGGAAGGCCTGGTGCAGGGGTGGAAGTAAGGGTGCAATCCTTACATTCTTCTCTCTATTATTCCCACCCAGTCTTGGATCTGGTCCCATGGTACGGACTTTGGTGCAGCATAATCTAATGGACATGCAGCACAATATCGCCTCTTGCGCTGAAAGGTTGACACTTGTTAGTGGGTTAACTGCAAAGGAGGAAAACTCAAAATGACAATTCATCCGAGTGGCTAGAGAAGTTTAAGTATGCAGTTTAGTGATTATATTTCCCCTTGGATGCAAACACTGCAATTATTTTGGTGAACAAAAGAAAATTATTGTATTCTTCTGTGGCAGTTTTATGGCTTTATAGCATTTACTTAACTATGAGAGAACAACTTTACAAACCCACCACAAGACTCAGATTTTTTTTCTGAATGGTCAATTTGCTTGTAAGTGTAGATCACCAGATATTTTTGGCAATGAATAGCAGCGGTTTTGAGTCCTGTTGTGTAAAGTTAATGGAAGTGACCAACCAAAAGAACCAGCTTCAGAGCTAGTGCAGTGGGCGGCAGACATTTGGAGCAGGATAGACACTACCGGGCAGAGCAAAAAAGGGAGGAGGGCTGTGGCTATCTAACATACTGTTCAAATGAGGCTAGCCAAAGCAGTAACATGCTGGTCAATCAAGGTCAGGCTGACCCATCACAGCATGCAACGGCTGTGCCTGACGTAGAGTACATAGAATGCGGTTACGTCCCCACGCATGGTGAGAAGATGCAGTGGTCCTTTTCGGTTTAGCAGATAAATCGCGGACACAAAACATTCACTGGTCACAAAAGGCCAGCGTTAACTGAAATTGGAACAAAGAAAATATTCAAGTATTCTTTACTGGCCTAAAAGCTATCAGGATATAAGAAATGAACAGCACTGTGCACAGTTTTGTAGAAATTGCAAACTGGTGTCAGTTATTTTGACAAAGTGGAAGATAAAGCTAAGGAGATACTGTAGGCCTAACCATGGCAACGTCGCAGAGTGTGCAACCGCCTACCGCAGTTTTCCAAAATCCAGGTAAGAAAAACATTAAGTGAAAACAATGGCACAGAGTTTTCAATCCTCATTAGGTAGAAATTGATAGAAAGTCATTTGAAACACTGTTTTATTTCATTGGGTAATGAGGGCCAAACAAATGTGAACACTTACCAGAAGCTGAGCCGATCCCAGCTGAATTTGGCAGACGACACGAGTACACTGAAGCTGTGAATCGAAAGAAATGGCACTTTAAGGAGGATCACGTTTCGAAGTAGAAGCGCATAACTTTTAGTAGAAACA
This sequence comes from Lissotriton vulgaris, assembly GCF_964263255.1. Taxonomy (NCBI): domain Eukaryota; kingdom Metazoa; phylum Chordata; class Amphibia; order Caudata; family Salamandridae; genus Lissotriton; species Lissotriton vulgaris. The sequence continues at coordinate 585,239,695 of NC_141694.1, forward strand.
AGGAAAGCAGGAAAATAATGACAAATATATGGCTGCACTAAGGATTCCGGGCTGCTACACAGTGAATTTGGAAACTGCACAGACCAAGATCTCAGAGACCAAATTGAGATGAATACTTATTTTAATAATCTTCATAAAAGATTACTCTGTAGACAAAAGTCCAGCCCCTGAGAGAATATGTATGAACAGCCAAGTGGTTTGAGAAGTTAATGTTACCTGCTCTGGCCATTGCAAGAAAGAGCACAATTGATTCACCCTACTGTCAATGTTGTGAGTTAGAGAAAAGTCATATACAAAAGGAAGGGAGAGGGAGATATCTATTCAAGATGTGGTTCAAGGACACGAGGGAAGCAATTCCGCTGGTCCAGCAGTGGGAAAGAAGTGCAAAATATCAGGACACTTTTAAAAGTGTGTTTAAGGCACATAACTCAGTGAGAGTAAGTCACATAAAGGAGAAAATAAATCATGTGAGTGAAAGAATGTCAAAACTGGCGTTAACAGTAGATAAAGAGTTATGACTGATTTGGGTTTACTTGTAACTATTTTATCGGAATACAGTTTTACAGAAGTTCCGGCAAATGAGCTCCTGAAGGCTTCATATATTAAAAATGAAGTGTTTGGTGAGCACGTATCATTACTTACGGCTATATGAAGACTGCTGAGGAGATTAAGGACAGTGGTACTTACACATAAGTTTACATAGCGAGTGACAGTAGAGACCTAATTGGATGGGTTAATCAGGGTAGATTAGGGTCCGCACCAGGTACAGATAGCCCATCGATTCTTATGGGGCGGATGGATGAGTGTCATATTTTGAACTGTTTTGGAGAGGTTTTCTTTGTCAAAGTAGGTTGTAGCAAACGGTTTGAGCACACAATTTTGCAGAAAGGCGCCATCCTGTCAAACATAAGAAGGGAAATGTGAAACTCAATCTTAGGGGTGAGTCGAGGCAGCTTTTAGGTGATTTATGTGTGCAAGACATTATTAAGCCTGTTGATGTAGCACAGTTGATTTCCGCTGTCCTAAAGTGGGCAAAAGGAGGGGTGTCTAAATAAGATTGTGTGCAGGTTGGCGCTCACTCACCAAGAATATAGTTACTGAACATCATTCGATTTCCAAAATACAGGAAATGATAGGCATGCTGAGGGATGCCGGTTATTTTACAATAGAACTTAATGCAGCACTTCATCAAATGATACTTGAAGCCAATTCTCAATTCTTAACTACCTCTGTTACGCCATTTGGTGCTTATAAATATTTGCGTATACCATGCCGACCCACATTCGTGACTACTATTTTACAAAGCTAATGTACAGATTTCAAAATCTCCATCCAGTACAAGCTTTCCTGGACGATGGTTTGATTCATGCCTATAGTGTCGAGGAATACAACAGGATATTAACAGGAATTCACGGGGTGCTGAAAGATAGGGAGTATGACTGTGACAAAAGAGAACTGCAAGTTTTTGACATTCTGTGGAGCATTCAATTTGGAGGTTTGGTGGAAGCAGTAACTGAGGGACCCTGTACGATTTACAAAGATCAACTAAGATTGTTCATACAAATGAGTGCATATTATTTGGGACAAGTGCTAGAGTTAAATCCCACAATATATTTACTTGGCATGGAAAACCACAGGGGCCATTTGATAGCTTCTACATGTGATGAGTACAAAGAAAAACATGCAGCAATTTTCGCTGCATGAAGTGTATAATCCTTTAAAAGCTCAATTTAGATCTAAATATTGCCCCATTTTTACAAGAACCACCATATCCGATCTATAAATATGCTCAACTTTAGTTGCAATCAGCAAGCAATAATCATATGTGGAATGGCAATCTGATTTCAGGAGTCAGATCCGTACGAGTTCTCTTCATAAAGTCAGGTTCGGGATTGTCTCATCATTAATCAGACTGATTTTAAACCTTACACCACATGTGGAGGAGCGAAGCATACTTTTAGAATGCAGCATCTGTATGACCATCTTCGGTCAGACAATGCATCTGTGCTTCTTAGAAGCACTACAGACAAATCGGTCTTTTCAAATAGATAGCATGGCCCACAAAACACCGACCTCACAAGTTCACCCAATATCAAGAGTTAAGCTATAGCATGTACATAGGTCCCACAGCATACAAAGATCCAAGTCTTAGTAAGACAACGCAAGAAGGACATCAAGTTGCACAATAAAAGACATTTAAGCTACAAAGTCTAACTGACGCCTGCTTGAAAATAGTTCCTCACCTTTTTGGAGGGTAGCCGAGATAACAGCAGCATTCTTCGGGCCATCATTCCTAAAAGCGAAGGCACAGTATGCTAAGCACTATTTAGTAAGATAACCTGAAAGAAACAGTACATCATTCTTCACCCACTCGAGTCTCTACCTCACCGGAGCTGAAAAGTATAGCAAATCTTAACAGCCTGCAAGAGGAGAAGAGTTCCACGGTCCCTCCTTTAGCCCCACTTACGAAGCTCTCTTGCAAAAACACCAAGTCACTTTTAGCTGCCTGCAATATGATGCATGGGCGTCTGTCCAGCTCAGATTTATGAGTACATGATAGGTTTCTCATTATTGAACACTCGTTCTCAGTGAGGGCAAGTGTATCATCATCGCCAGAGGAGCCTGTAGAGGCAGCAGTCAGTGGTGACAAGGAACGAGGACCACAACATTTGACCAAAAAGCAGGAATGAGCACTGGTTAAGACATTGGCACTACAATCCATCAAGACACACAGGAACAACTGAAAGGTACTCTCAACCTGCAATTCGAAGTAAGATGAATTATGGGGAACACTGACAAACAGGTCAGTCACACTACTCAGTTGGACGAGGGCACAAAGGCTGGGGGAAAGGAATAGCAGAGTATCAAATGAAGGGGAGCTGAATGCTTACCAGATAAAAGAGCAGCACCTACAGGAGGTACCTCTGAAAAATGTAGTCTACAAGCTAAACATGAAAACTCAAGCTCAATTACTTTGCACACGCTGTGAACTAACTGGACCCTAATAGCCTAATCGTGAAGGATGGAAAAGAGTATCTGGTGGTTTGACATGCCAAAAACCAGACAGGTCATAAAGCTCACCAGTCAATAAGCAACTACAGAGGTTCACAAAGTCAAGAGAAGCCCCATGCCAGTGCTAACAGCCAATCAACACTCGCTTTCAAAATTGCGTTCTCGGTTTTAACTGCACTGCGACACAAATCAGTCACATAAGGCAATGTCTGGGTGTGCCATTTTCCCCTTTGGCCTTCTCCCTCTTCTGAAGGCTTGGGGTCTGATTGCACCAAGAGGCAGATTACAGACAGGTCATGGAGTACAGGGGTTACATGGGAGCACCATGGTGGGTCTTGTAGCCTCCATGCTTCAGGAAGGCCTGGTGCAGGGGTGGAAGTAAGGGTGCAATCCTTACATTCTTCTCTCTATTATTCCCACCCAGTCTTGGATCTGGTCCCATGGTACGGACTTTGGTGCAGCATAATCTAATGGACATGCAGCACAATATCGCCTCTTGCGCTGAAAGGTTGACACTTGTTAGTGGGTTAACTGCAAAGGAGGAAAACTCAAAATGACAATTCATCCGAGTGGCTAGAGAAGTTTAAGTATGCAGTTTAGTGATTATATTTCCCCTTGGATGCAAACACTGCAATTATTTTGGTGAACAAAACAAAATTATTGTATTCTTCTGTGGCAGTTTTATGGCTTTATAGCATTTACTTAACCCCTTCCGTGCGGGGCGTATTTTCCGCCTGTGCTGACTCCGCCTTGCGCGGGCGGAGTCATGACGGAACGGTTCCGTCATCAGCACAGCTCACCCGTAGCTGATGACGGAACCGTTCTGTCATCAGCATGGAAGGAGTTAACTATGAGAGAACAACTTTACAAACCCACCACAAGACTCAGATTTTTTTTCTGAATGGTCAATTTGCTTGTAAGTGTAGATCACCAGATATTTTTGGCAATGAATAGCAGCGGTTTTGAGTCCTGTTGTGTAAAGTTAATGGAAGTGACCAACCAAAAGAACCAGCTTCAGAGCTAGTGCAGTGGGCGGCAGACATTTGGAGCAGGATAGACACTACCGGGCAGAGCAAAAAAGGGAGGAGGGCTGTGGCTATGTAACATACTGTTCAAATGAGGCTAGCCAAAGCAGTAACATGCTGGTCAATCAAGGTCAGGCTGACCCATCACAGCATGCAACGGCTGTGCCCGACGTAGAGTACATAGAATGCGGTTACGTCCCCACGCATGGTGAGAAGATGCAGTGGTCCTTTTCGGTTTAGCAGATAAATCGCGGACACAAAACATTCACTGGTCACAAAAGGCCAGCGTTAACTGAAATTGGAACAAAGAAAATATTCAAGTATTCTTTACTGGCCTAAAAGCTATCAGGATATAAGAAATGAACAGCACTGTGCACAGTTTTGTAGAAATTGCAAACTGGTGTCAGTTATTTTGACAAAGTGGAAGACAAAGCTAAGGAGATACTGTAGGCCTAACCATGGCAACGTCGCAGAGTGTGCAACCGCCTACCGCAGTTTTCCAAAATCCAGGTAAGAAAAACATTAAGTGAAAACAATGGCACAGAGTTTTCAATCCTCATTAGGTAGAAATTGATAGAAAGTCATTTGAAACACTGTTTTATTTCATTGGGTAATGAGGGCCAAACAAATGTGAACACTTACCAGAAGCTGAGCCGATCCCAGCTGAATTTGGCAGACGACACGAGTACACTGAAGCTGTGAATCGAAAGAAATGGCACTTTAAGGAGGATCACGTTTCGAAGTAGAAGCGCATAACTTTTAGTAGAAACAAGGAAAGCAGGAAAATAATGACAAATATATGGCTGCACTAAGGATTCCGGGCTGCTACACAGTGAATTTGGAAACTGCACAGACCAAGATCTCAGAGACCAAATTGAGATGAATACTTATTTTAATAATCTTCATAAAAGATTACTCTGTAGACAAAAGTCCAGCCCCTGAGAGAATATGTATGAACAGCCAAGTGGTTTGAGAAGTTAATGTTACCTGCTCTGGCCATTGCAAGAAAGAGCACAATTGATTCACCCTACTGTCAATGTTGTGAGTTAGAGAAAAGTCATATACAAAAGGAAGGGAGAGGGAGATATCTATTCAAGATGTGGTTCAAGGACACGAGGGAAGCAATTCCGCTGGTCCAGCAGTGGGAAAGAAGTGCAAAATATCAGGACACTTTTAAAAGTGTGTTTAAGGCACATAACTCAGTGAGAGTAAGTCACATAAAGGAGAAAATAAATCATGTGAGTGAAAGAATGTCAAAACTGGCGTTAACAGTAGATAAAGAGTTATGACTGATTTGGGTTTACTTGTAACTATTTTATCGGAATACAGTTTTACAGAAGTTCCGGCAAATGAGCTCCTGAAGGCTTCATATATTAAAAATGAAGTGTTTGGTGAGCACGTATCATTACTTACGGCTATATGAAGACTGCTGAGGAGATTAAGGACAGTGGTACTTACACAAAAGTTTACATAGCGAGTGACAGTAGAGACCTAATTGGATGGGTTAATCAGGGTAGATTAGGGTCCGCACCAGGTACAGATAGCCCATCGATTCTGATGGGGCGGATGGGTGAGTGTCCTATTTTGAACTGTTTTGGAGAGGTTTTCTTTGTCAAAGTAGGTTGTAGCAAACGGTTTGAGCACACAATTTTGCAGAAAGGCGCCATCCTGTCAAACATAAGAAGGGAAATGTGAAACTCAATCTTAGGGGTGAGTCGAGGCAGCTTTTAGGTGATTTATGTGTGCAAGACATTATTAAGCCTGTTGATGTAGCACAGTTGATTTCCGCTGTCCTAAAGTGGGCAAAAGGAGGGGTGTCTAAATAAGATTGTGTGCAGGTTGGCGCTCACTCACCAAGAATATAGTTACTGAACATCATTCGATTTCCAAAATACAGGAAATGATAGGCATGCTGAGGGATGCCGGTTATTTTACAATAGAACTTAATGCAGCACTTCATCAAATGATACTTGAAGCCAATTCTCAATTCTTAACTACCTCTGTTACGCCATTTGTTGCTTATAAATATTTGCGTATACCATGCCGACCCACATTCGTGACTACTATTTTACAAAGCTAATGTACAAATTTCAAAATCTCCATCCAGTACAAGCTTTCCTGGACGATGGTTTGATTCATGCCTATAGTGTTGAGGAATACAACAGGATATTAACAGGAATTCACGGGGTGCTGAAAGATAGGGAGTATGACTGTGACAAAAGAGAACTGCAAGTTTTTGACATTCTGTGGAGCATTCAATTTGGAGGTTTGGTGGAAGCAGTAACTGAGGGACCCTGTACGATTTACAAAGATCAACTAAGATTGTTCATACAAATGAGTGCATATTATTTGGGACAAGTGCTAGAGTTAAATCCCACAATATATTTACTTGGCATGGAAAACCACAGGGGCCATTTGATAGCTTCTACATGTGATGAGTACAAAGAAAAACATGCAGCAATTTTCGCTGCATGAAGTGTATAATCCTTTAAAAGCTCAATTTAGATCTAAATATTGCCCCATTTTTACAAGAACCACCATATCCGATCTATAAATATGCTCAACTTTAGTTGCAATCAGCAAGCAATAATCATATGTGGAATGGCAATCTGATTTCAGGAGTCAGATCCGTACGAGTTCTCTTCATAAAGTCAGGTTCGGGATTGTCTCATCATTAATCAGACTGATTTTAAACCTTACACCACATGTGGAGGAGCGAAGCATACTTTTAGAATGCAGCATCTGTATGACCATCTTCGGTCAGACAATGCATCTGTGCTTCTTAGAAGCACTACAGACAAATCGGTCTTTTCAAATAGATAGCATGGCCCACAAAACACCGACCTCACAAGTTCACCCAATATCAAGAGTTAAGCTATAGCATGTACATAGGTCCCACAGCATACAAAGATCCAAGTCTTAGTAAGACAACGCAAGAAGGACATCAAGTTGCACAATAAAAGACATTTAAGCTACAAAGTCTAACTGACGCCTGCTTGAAAATAGTTCCTCACCTTTTTGGAGGGTAGCCGAGATAACAGCAGCATTCTTCGGGCCATCATTCCTAAAAGCGAAGGCACAGTATGTTAAGCACTATTTAGTAAGATAACCTGAAAGAAACAGTACATCATTCTTCACCCACTCGAGTCTCTACCTCACCGGAGCTGAAAAGTATAGCAAATCTTAACAGCCTGCAAGAGGAGAAGAGTTCCACGGTCCCTCCTTTAGCCCCACTTACGAAGCTCTCTTGCAAAAACACCAAGTCACTTTAAGCTGCCTGCAATATGATGCATGGGCGTCTGTCCAGCTCAGATTTATGAGTACATGATAGGTTTCTCATTATTGAACACTCGTTCTCAGTGAGGGCAAGTGTATCATCATCGCCAGAGGAGCCTGTAGAGGCAGCAGTCAGTGGTGACAAGGAACGAGGACCACAACATTTGACCAAAAAGCAGGAATGAGCACTGGTTAAGACATTGGCACTACAATCCATCAAGACACACAGGAACAACTGAAAGGTACTCTCAACCTGCAATTCGAAGTAAGATGAATTATGGGGAACACTGACAAACAGGTCAGTCACACTACTCAGTTGGACGAGGGCACAAAGGCTGGGGGAAAGGAATAGCAGAGTATCAAATGAAGGGGAGCTGAATGCTTACCAGATAAAAGAGCAGCACCTACAGGAGGTACCTCTGAAAAATGTAGTCTACAAGCTAAACATGAAAACTCAAGCTCAATTACTTTGCACACGCTGTGAACTAACTGGACCCTAATAGCCTAATCGTGAAGGATGGAAAAGAGTATCTGGTGGTTTGACATGCCAAAAACCAGACAGGTCATAAAGCTCACCAGTCAATAAGCAACTACAGAGGTTCACAAAGTCAAGAGAAGCCCCATGCCAGTGCTAACAGCCAATCAACACTCGCTTTCAAAATTGCGTTCTCGGTTTTAACTGCACTGCGACACAAATCAGTCACATAAGGCAATGTCTGGGTGTGCCATTTTCCCCTTTGGCCTTCTCCCTCTTCTGAAGGCTTGGGGTCTGATTGCACCAAGAGGCAGATTACAGACAGGTCATGGAGTACAGGGGTTACATGGGAGCACCATGGTGGGTCTTGTAGCCTCCATGCTTCAGGAAGGCCTGGTGCAGGGGTGGAAGTAAGGGTGCAATCCTTACATTCTTCTCTCTATTATTCCCACCCAGTCTTGGATCTGGTCCCATGGTACGGACTTTGGTGCAGCATAATCTAATGGACATGCAGCACAATATCGCCTCTTGCGCTGAAAGGTTGACACTTGTTAGTGGGTTAACTGCAAAGGAGGAAAACTCAAAATGACAATTCATCCGAGTGGCTAGAGAAGTTTAAGTATGCAGTTTAGTGATTATATTTCCCCTTGGATGCAAACACTGCAATTATTTTGGTGAACAAAACAAAATTATTGTATTCTTCTGTGGCAGTTTTATGGCTTTATAGCATTTACTTAACCCCTTCCGTGCGGGGCGTATTTTCCGCCTGTGCTGACTCCGCCTTGCGCGGGCGGAGTCATGACGGAACGGTTCCGTCATCAGCACAGCTCACCCGTAGCTGATGACGGAACCGTTCTGTCATCAGCATGGAAGGAGTTAACTATGAGAGAACAACTTTACAAACCCACCACAAGACTCAGATTTTTTTTCTGAATGGTCAATTTGCTTGTAAGTGTAGATCACCAGATATTTTTGGCAATGAATAGCAGCGGTTTTGAGTCCTGTTGTGTAAAGTTAATGGAAGTGACCAACCAAAAGAACCAGCTTCAGAGCTAGTGCAGTGGGCGGCAGACATTTGGAGCAGGATAGACACTACCGGGCAGAGCAAAAAAGGGAGGAGGGCTGTGGCTATCTAACATACTGTTCAAATGAGGCTAGCCAAAGCAGTAACATGCTGGTCAATCAAGGTCAGGCTGACCCATCACAGCATGCAACGGCTGTGCCCGACGTAGAGTACATAGAATGCGGTTACGTCCCCACGCATGGTGAGAAGATGCAGTGGTCCTTTTCGGTTTAGCAGATAAATCGCGGACACAAAACATTCACTGGTCACAAAAGGCCAGCGTTAACTGAAATTGGAACAAAGAAAATATTCAAGTATTCTTTACTGGCCTAAAAGCTATCAGGATATAAGAAATGAACAGCACTGTGCACAGTTTTGTAGAAATTGCAAACTGGTGTCAGTTATTTTGACAAAGTGGAAGACAAAGCTAAGGAGATACTGTAGGCCTAACCATGGCAACGTCGCAGAGTGTGCAACCGCCTACCGCAGTTTTCCAAAATCCAGGTAAGAAAAACATTAAGTGAAAACAATGGCACAGAGTTTTCAATCCTCATTAGGTAGAAATTGATAGAAAGTCATTTGAAACACTGTTTTATTTCATTGGGTAATGAGGGCCAAACAAATGTGAACACTTACCAGAAGCTGAGCCGATCCCAGCTGAATTTGGCAGACGACACGAGTACACTGAAGCTGTGAATCGAAAGAAATGGCACTTTAAGGAGGATCACGTTTCGAAGTAGAAGCGCATAACTTTTAGTAGAAACAAGGAAAGCAGGAAAATAATGACAAATATATGGCTGCACTAAGGATTCCGGGCTGCTACACAGTGAATTTGGAAACTGCACAGACCAAGATCTCAGAGACCAAATTGAGATGAATACTTATTTTAATAATCTTCATAAAAGATTACTCTGTAGACAAAAGTCCAGCCCCTGAGAGAATATGTATGAACAGCCAAGTGGTTTGAGAAGTTAATGTTACCTGCTCTGGCCATTGCAAGAAAGAGCACAATTGATTCACCCTACTGTCAATGTTGTGAGTTAGAGAAAAGTCATATACAAAAGGAAGGGAGAGGGAGATATCTATTCAAGATGTGGTTCAAGGACACGAGGGAAGCAATTCCGCTGGTCCAGCAGTGGGAAAGAAGTGCAAAATATCAGGACACTTTTAAAAGTGTGTTTAAGGCACATAACTCAGTGAGAGTAAGTCACATAAAGGAGAAAATAAATCATGTGAGTGAAAGAATGTCAAAACTGGCGTTAACAGTAGATAAAGAGTTATGACTGATTTGGGTTTACTTGTAACTATTTTATCGGAATACAGTTTTACAGAAGTTCCGGCAAATGAGCTCCTGAAGGCTTCATATATTAAAAATGAAGTGTTTGGTGAGCACGTATCATTACTTACGGCTATATGAAGACTGCTGAGGAGATTAAGGACAGTGGTACTTACACAAAAGTTTACATAGCGAGTGACAGTAGAGACCTAATTGGATGGGTTAATCAGGGTAGATTAGGGTCCGCACCAGGTACAGATAGCCCATCGATTCTGATGGGGCGGATGGATGAGTGTCATATTTTGAACTGTTTTGGAGAGGTTTTCTTTGTCAAAGTAGGTTGTAGCAAACGGTTTGAGCACACAATTTTGCAGAAAGGCGCCATCCTGTCAAACATAAGAAGGGAAATGTGAAACTCAATCTTAGGGGTGAGTCGAGGCAGCTTTTAGGTGATTTATGTGTGCAAGACATTATTAAGCCTGTTGATGTAGCACAGTTGATTTCCGCTGTCCTAAAGTGGGCAAAAGGAGGGGTGTCTAAATAAGATTGTGTGCAGGTTGGCGCTCACTCACCAAGAATATAGTTACTGAACATCATTCGATTTCCAAAATACAGGAAATGATAGGCATGCTGAGGGATGCCGGTTATTTTACAATAGAACTTAATGCAGCACTTCATCAAATGATACTTGAAGCCAATTCTCAATTCTTAACTACCTCTGTTACGCCATTTGTTGCTTATAAATATTTGCGTATACCATGCCGACCCACATTCGTGACTACTATTTTACAAAGCTAATGTACAAATTTCAAAATCTCCATCCAGTACAAGCTTTCCTGGACGATGGTTTGATTCATGCCTATAGTGTTGAGGAATACAACAGGATATTAACAGGAATTCACGGGGTGCTGAAAGATAGGGAGTATGACTGTGACAAAAGAGAACTGCAAGTTTTTGACATTCTGTGGAGCATTCAATTTGGAGGTTTGGTGGAAGCAGTAACTGAGGGACCCTGTACGATTTACAAAGATCAACTAAGATTGTTCATACAAATGAGTGCATATTATTTGGGACAAGTGCTAGAGTTAAATCCCACAATATATTTACTTGGCATGGAAAACCACAGGGGCCATTTGATAGCTTCTACATGTGATGAGTACAAAGAAAAACATGCAGCAATTTTCGCTGCATGAAGTGTATAATCCTTTAAAAGCTCAATTTAGATCTAAATATTGCCCCATTTTTACAAGAACCACCATATCCGATCTATAAATATGCTCAACTTTAGTTGCAATCAGCAAGCAATAATCATATGTGGAATGGCAATCTGATTTCAGGAGTCAGATCCGTACGAGTTCTCTTCATAAAGTCAGGTTCGGGATTGTCTCATCATTAATCAGACTGATTTTAAACCTTACACCACATGTGGAGGAGCGAAGCATACTTTTAGAATGCAGCATCTGTATGACCATCTTCGGTCAGACAATGCATCTGTGCTTCTTAGAAGCACTACAGACAAATCGGTCTTTTCAAATAGATAGCATGGCCCACAAAACACCGACCTCACAAGTTCACCCAATATCAAGAGTTAAGCTATAGCATGTACATAGGTCCCACAGCATACAAAGATCCAAGTCTTAGTAAGACAACGCAAGAAGGACATCAAGTTGCACAATAAAAGACATTTAAGCTACAAAGTCTAACTGACGCCTGCTTGAAAATAGTTCCTCACCTTTTTGGAGGGTAGCCGAGATAACAGCAGCATTCTTCGGGCCATCATTCCTAAAAGCGAAGGCACAGTATGTTAAGCACTATTTAGTAAGATAACCTGAAAGAAACAGTACATCATTCTTCACCCACTCGAGTCTCTACCTCACCGGAGCTGAAAAGTATAGCAAATCTTAACAGCCTGCAAGAGGAGAAGAGTTCCACGGTCCCTCCTTTAGCCCCACTTACGAAGCTCTCTTGCAAAAACACCAAGTCACTTTTAGCTGCCTGCAATATGATGCATGGGCGTCTGTCCAGCTCAGATTTATGAGTACATGATAGGTTTCTCATTATTGAACACTCGTTCTCAGTGAGGGCAAGTGTATCATCATCGCCAGAGGAGCCTGTAGAGGCAGCAGTCAGTGGTGACAAGGAACGAGGACCACAACATTTGACCAAAAAGCAGGAATGAGCACTGGTTAAGACATTGGCACTACAATCCATCAAGACACACAGGAACAACTGAAAGGTACTCTCAACCTGCAATTCGAAGTAAGATGAATTATGGGGAACACTGACAAACAGGTCAGTCACACTACTCAGTTGGACGAGGGCACAAAGGCTGGGGGAAAGGAATAGCAGAGTATCAAATGAAGGGGAGCTGAATGCTTACCAGATAAAAGAGCAGCACCTACAGGAGGTACCTCTGAAAAATGTAGTCTACAAGCTAAACATGAAAACTCAAGCTCAATTACTTTGCACACGCTGTGAACTAACTGGACCCTAATAGCCTAATCGTGAAGGATGGAAAAGAGTATCTGGTGGTTTGACATGCCAAAAACCAGACAGGTCATAAAGCTCACCAGTCAATAAGCAACTACAGAGGTTCACAAAGTCAAGAGAAGCCCCATGCCAGTGCTAACAGCCAATCAACACTCGCTTTCAAAATTGCGTTCTCGGTTTTAACTGCACTGCGACACAAATCAGTCACATAAGGCAATGTCTGGGTGTGCCATTTTCCCCTTTGGCCTTCTCCCTCTTCTGAAGGCTTGGGGTCTGATTGCACCAAGAGGCAGATTACAGACAGGTCATGGAGTACAGGGGTTACATGGGAGCACCATGGTGGGTCTTGTAGCCTCCATGCTTCAGGAAGGCCTGGTGCAGGGGTGGAAGTAAGGGTGCAATCCTTACATTCTTCTCTCTATTATTCCCACCCAGTCTTGGATCTGGTCCCATGGTACGGACTTTGGTGCAGCATAATCTAATGGACATGCAGCACAATATCGCCTCTTGCGCTGAAAGGTTGACACTTGTTAGTGGGTTAACTGCAAAGGAGGAAAACTCAAAATGACAATTCATCCGAGTGGCTAGAGAAGTTTAAGTATGCAGTTTAGTGATTATATTTCCCCTTGGATGCAAACACTGCAATTATTTTGGTGAACAAAACAAAATTATTGTATTCTTCTGTGGCAGTTTTATGGCTTTATAGCATTTACTTAACCCCTTCCGTGCGGGGCGTATTTTCCGCCTGTGCTGACTCCGCCTTGCGCGGGCGGAGTCATGACGGAACGGTTCCGTCATCAGCACAGCTCACCCGTAGCTGATGACGGAACCGTTCTGTCATCAGCATGGAAGGAGTTAACTATGAGAGAACAACTTTACAAACCCACCACAAGACTCAGATTTTTTTTCTGAATGGTCAATTTGCTTGTAAGTGTAGATCACCAGATATTTTTGGCAATGAATAGCAGCGGTTTTGAGTCCTGTTGTGTAAAGTTAATGGAAGTGACCAACCAAAAGAACCAGCTTCAGAGCTAGTGCAGTGGGCGGCAGACATTTGGAGCAGGATAGACACTACCGGGCAGAGCAAAAAAGGGAGGAGGGCTGTGGCTATCTAACATACTGTTCAAATGAGGCTAGCCAAAGCAGTAACATGCTGGTCAATCAAGGTCAGGCTGACCCATCACAGCATGCAACGGCTGTGCCCGACGTAGAGTACATAGAATGCGGTTACGTCCCCACGCATGGTGAGAAGATGCAGTGGTCCTTTTCGGTTTAGCAGATAAATCGCGGACACAAAACATTCACTGGTCACAAAAGGCCAGCGTTAACTGAAATTGGAACAAAGAAAATATTCAAGTATTCTTTACTGGCCTAAAAGCTATCAGGATATAAGAAATGAACAGCACTGTGCACAGTTTTGTAGAAATTGCAAACTGGTGTCAGTTATTTTGACAAAGTGGAAGACAAAGCTAAGGAGATACTGTAGGCCTAACCATGGCAACGTCGCAGAGTGTGCAACCGCCTACCGCAGTTTTCCAAAATCCAGGTAAGAAAAACATTAAGTGAAAACAATGGCACAGAGTTTTCAATCCTCATTAGGTAGAAATTGATAGAAAGTCATTTGAAACACTGTTTTATTTCATTGGGTAATGAGGGCCAAACAAATGTGAACACTTACCAGAAGCTGAGCCGATCCCAGCTGAATTTGGCAGACGACACGAGTACACTGAAGCTGTGAATCGAAAGAAATGGCACTTTAAGGAGGATCACGTTTCGAAGTAGAAGCGCATAACTTTTAGTAGAAACAAGGAAAGCAGGAAAATAATGACAAATATATGGCTGCACTAAGGATTCCGGGCTGCTACACAGTGAATTTGGAAACTGCACAGACCAAGATCTCAGAGACCAAATTGAGATGAATACTTATTTTAATAATCTTCATAAAAGATTACTCTGTAGACAAAAGTCCAGCCCCTGAGAGAATATGTATGAACAGCCAAGTGGTTTGAGAAGTTAATGTTACCTGCTCTGGCCATTGCAAGAAAGAGCACAATTGATTCACCCTACTGTCAATGTTGTGAGTTAGAGAAAAGTCATATACAAAAGGAAGGGAGAGGGAGATATCTATTCAAGATGTGGTTCAAGGACACGAGGGAAGCAATTCCGCTGGTCCAGCAGTGGGAAAGAAGTGCAAAATATCAGGACACTTTTAAAAGTGTGTTTAAGGCACATAACTCAGTGAGAGTAAGTCACATAAAGGAGAAAATAAATCATGTGAGTGAAAGAATGTCAAAACTGGCGTTAACAGTAGATAAAGAGTTATGACTGATTTGGGTTTACTTGTAACTATTTTATCGGAATACAGTTTTACAGAAGTTCCGGCAAATGAGCTCCTGAAGGCTTCATATATTAAAAATGAAGTGTTTGGTGAGCACGTATCATTACTTACGGCTATATGAAGACTGCTGAGGAGATTAAGGACAGTGGTACTTACACAAAAGTTTACATAGCGAGTGACAGTAGAGACCTAATTGGATGGGTTAATCAGGGTAGATTAGGGTCCGCACCAGGTACAGATAGCCCATCGATTCTGATGGGGCGGATGGATGAGTGTCATATTTTGAACTGTTTTGGAGAGGTTTTCTTTGTCAAAGTAGGTTGTAGCAAACGGTTTGAGCACACAATTTTGCAGAAAGGCGCCATCCTGTCAAACATAAGAAGGGAAATGTGAAACTCAATCTTAGGGGTGAGTCGAGGCAGCTTTTAGGTGATTTATGTGTGCAAGACATTATTAAGCCTGTTGATGTAGCACAGTTGATTTCCGCTGTCCTAAAGTGGGCAAAAGGAGGGGTGTCTAAATAAGATTGTGTGCAGGTTGGCGCTCACTCACCAAGAATATAGTTACTGAACATCATTCGATTTCCAAAATACAGGAAATGATAGGCATGCTGAGGGATGCCGGTTATTTTACAATAGAACTTAATGCAGCACTTCATCAAATGATACTTGAAGCCAATTCTCAATTCTTAACTACCTCTGTTACGCCATTTGTTGCTTATAAATATTTGCGTATACCATGCCGACCCACATTCGTGACTACTATTTTACAAAGCTAATGTACAAATTTCAAAATCTCCATCCAGTACAAGCTTTCCTGGACGATGGTTTGATTCATGCCTATAGTGTTGAGGAATACAACAGGATATTAACAGGAATTCACGGGGTGCTGAAAGATAGGGAGTATGACTGTGACAAAAGAGAACTGCAAGTTTTTGACATTCTGTGGAGCATTCAATTTGGAGGTTTGGTGGAAGCAGTAACTGAGGGACCCTGTACGATTTACAAAGATCAACTAAGATTGTTCATACAAATGAGTGCATATTATTTGGGACAAGTGCTAGAGTTAAATCCCACAATATATTTACTTGGCATGGAAAACCACAGGGGCCATTTGATAGCTTCTACATGTGATGAGTACAAAGAAAAACATGCAGCAATTTTCGCTGCATGAAGTGTATAATCCTTTAAAAGCTCAATTTAGATCTAAATATTGCCCCATTTTTACAAGAACCACCATATCCGATCTATAAATATGCTCAACTTTAGTTGCAATCAGCAAGCAATAATCATATGTGGAATGGCAATCTGATTTCAGGAGTCAGATCCGTACGAGTTCTCTTCATAAAGTCAGGTTCGGGATTGTCTCATCATTAATCAGACTGATTTTAAACCTTACACCACATGTGGAGGAGCGAAGCATACTTTTAGAATGCAGCATCTGTATGACCATCTTCGGTCAGACAATGCATCTGTGCTTCTTAGAAGCACTACAGACAAATCGGTCTTTTCAAATAGATAGCATGGCCCACAAAACACCGACCTCACAAGTTCACCCAATATCAAGAGTTAAGCTATAGCATGTACATAGGTCCCACAGCATACAAAGATCCAAGTCTTAGTAAGACAACGCAAGAAGGACATCAAGTTGCACAATAAAAGACATTTAAGCTACAAAGTCTAACTGACGCCTGCTTGAAAATAGTTCCTCACCTTTTTGGAGGGTAGCCGAGATAACAGCAGCATTCTTCGGGCCATCATTCCTAAAAGCGAAGGCACAGTATGTTAAGCACTATTTAGTAAGATAACCTGAAAGAAACAGTACATCATTCTTCACCCACTCGAGTCTCTACCTCACCGGAGCTGAAAAGTATAGCAAATCTTAACAGCCTGCAAGAGGAGAAGAGTTCCACGGTCCCTCCTTTAGCCCCACTTACGAAGCTCTCTTGCAAAAACACCAAGTCACTTTTAGCTGCCTGCAATATGATGCATGGGCGTCTGTCCAGCTCAGATTTATGAGTACATGATAGGTTTCTCATTATTGAACACTCGTTCTCAGTGAGGGCAAGTGTATCATCATCGCCAGAGGAGCCTGTAGAGGCAGCAGTCAGTGGTGACAAGGAACGAGGACCACAACATTTGACCAAAAAGCAGGAATGAGCACTGGTTAAGACATTGGCACTACAATCCATCAAGACACACAGGAACAACTGAAAGGTACTCTCAACCTGCAATTCGAAGTAAGATGAATTATGGGGAACACTGACAAACAGGTCAGTCACACTACTCAGTTGGACGAGGGCACAAAGGCTGGGGGAAAGGAATAGCAGAGTATCAAATGAAGGGGAGCTGAATGCTTACCAGATAAAAGAGCAGCACCTACAGGAGGTACCTCTGAAAAATGTAGTCTACAAGCTAAACATGAAAACTCAAGCTCAATTACTTTGCACACGCTGTGAACTAACTGGACCCTAATAGCCTAATCGTGAAGGATGGAAAAGAGTATCTGGTGGTTTGACATGCCAAAAACCAGACAGGTCATAAAGCTCACCAGTCAATAAGCAACTACAGAGGTTCACAAAGTCAAGAGAAGCCCCATGCCAGTGCTAACAGCCAATCAACACTCGCTTTCAAAATTGCGTTCTCGGTTTTAACTGCACTGCGACACAAATCAGTCACATAAGGCAATGTCTGGGTGTGCCATTTTCCCCTTTGGCCTTCTCCCTCTTCTGAAGGCTTGGGGTCTGATTGCACCAAGAGGCAGATTACAGACAGGTCATGGAGTACAGGGGTTACATGGGAGCACCATGGTGGGTCTTGTAGCCTCCATGCTTCAGGAAGGCCTGGTGCAGGGGTGGAAGTAAGGGTGCAATCCTTACATTCTTCTCTCTATTATTCCCACCCAGTCTTGGATCTGGTCCCATGGTACGGACTTTGGTGCAGCATAATCTAATGGACATGCAGCACAATATCGCCTCTTGCGCTGAAAGGTTGACACTTGTTAGTGGGTTAACTGCAAAGGAGGAAAACTCAAAATGACAATTCATCCGAGTGGCTAGAGAAGTTTAAGTATGCAGTTTAGTGATTATATTTCCCCTTGGATGCAAACACTGCAATTATTTTGGTGAACAAAACAAAATTATTGTATTCTTCTGTGGCAGTTTTATGGCTTTATAGCATTTACTTAACCCCTTCCGTGCGGGGCGTATTTTCCGCCTGTGCTGACTCCGCCTTGCGCGGGCGGAGTCATGACGGAACGGTTCCGTCATCAGCACAGCTCACCCGTAGCTGATGACGGAACCGTTCTGTCATCAGCATGGAAGGAGTTAACTATGAGAGAACAACTTTACAAACCCACCACAAGACTCAGATTTTTTTTCTGAATGGTCAATTTGCTTGTAAGTGTAGATCACCAGATATTTTTGGCAATGAATAGCAGCGGTTTTGAGTCCTGTTGTGTAAAGTTAATGGAAGTGACCAACCAAAAGAACCAGCTTCAGAGCTAGTGCAGTGGGCGGCAGACATTTGGAGCAGGATAGACACTACCGGGCAGAGCAAAAAAGGGAGGAGGGCTGTGGCTATCTAACATACTGTTCAAATGAGGCTAGCCAAAGCAGTAACATGCTGGTCAATCAAGGTCAGGCTGACCCATCACAGCATGCAACGGCTGTGCCCGACGTAGAGTACATAGAATGCGGTTACGTCCCCACGCATGGTGAGAAGATGCAGTGGTCCTTTTCGGTTTAGCAGATAAATCGCGGACACAAAACATTCACTGGTCACAAAAGGCCAGCGTTAACTGAAATTGGAACAAAGAAAATATTCAAGTATTCTTTACTGGCCTAAAAGCTATCAGGATATAAGAAATGAACAGCACTGTGCACAGTTTTGTAGAAATTGCAAACTGGTGTCAGTTATTTTGACAAAGTGGAAGACAAAGCTAAGGAGATACTGTAGGCCTAACCATGGCAACGTCGCAGAGTGTGCAACCGCCTACCGCAGTTTTCCAAAATCCAGGTAAGAAAAACATTAAGTGAAAACAATGGCACAGAGTTTTCAATCCTCATTAGGTAGAAATTGATAGAAAGTCATTTGAAACACTGTTTTATTTCATTGGGTAATGAGGGCCAAACAAATGTGAACACTTACCAGAAGCTGAGCCGATCCCAGCTGAATTTGGCAGACGACACGAGTACACTGAAGCTGTGAATCGAAAGAAATGGCACTTTAAGGAGGATCACGTTTCGAAGTAGAAGCGCATAACTTTTAGTAGAAACAAGGAAAGCAGGAAAATAATGACAAATATATGGCTGCACTAAGGATTCCGGGCTGCTACACAGTGAATTTGGAAACTGCACAGACCAAGATCTCAGAGACCAAATTGAGATGAATACTTATTTTAATAATCTTCATAAAAGATTACTCTGTAGACAAAAGTCCAGCCCCTGAGAGAATATGTATGAACAGCCAAGTGGTTTGAGAAGTTAATGTTACCTGCTCTGGCCATTGCAAGAAAGAGCACAATTGATTCACCCTACTGTCAATGTTGTGAGTTAGAGAAAAGTCATATACAAAAGGAAGGGAGAGGGAGATATCTATTCAAGATGTGGTTCAAGGACACGAGGGAAGCAATTCCGCTGGTCCAGCAGTGGGAAAGAAGTGCAAAATATCAGGACACTTTTAAAAGTGTGTTTAAGGCACATAACTCAGTGAGAGTAAGTCACATAAAGGAGAAAATAAATCATGTGAGTGAAAGAATGTCAAAACTGGCGTTAACAGTAGATAAAGAGTTATGACTGATTTGGGTTTACTTGTAACTATTTTATCGGAATACAGTTTTACAGAAGTTCCGGCAAATGAGCTCCTGAAGGCTTCATATATTAAAAATGAAGTGTTTGGTGAGCACGTATCATTACTTACGGCTATGTGAAGACTGCTGAGGAGATTAAGGACAGTGGTACTTACACAAAAGTTTACATAACGAGTGACAGTAGAGACCTAATTGGATGGGTTAATCAGGGTAGATTAGGGTCCGCACCAGGTACAGATAGCCCATCGATTCTGATGGGGCGGATGGGTGAGTGTCCTATTTTGAACTGTTTTGGAGAGGTTTTCTTTGTCAAAGTAGGTTGTAGCAAACGGTTTGAGCACACAATTTTGCAGAAAGGCGCCATCCTGTCAAACATAAGAAGGGAAATGTGAAACTCAATCTTAGGGGTGAGTCGAGGCAGCTTTTAGGTGATTTATGTGTGCAAGACATTATTAAGCCTGTTGATGTAGCACAGTTGATTTCCGCTGTCCTAAAGTGGGCAAAAGGAGGGGTGTCTAAATAAGATTGTGTGCAGGTTGGCGCTCACTCACCAATATAGTTACTGAACATCATTCGATTTCCAAAATACAGGAAATGATAGGCATGCTGAGGGATGCCGGTTATTTTACAATAGAACTTAATGCAGCACTTCATCAAATGATACTTGAAGCCAATTCTCAATTCTTAACTACCTCTGTTACGCCATTTGGTGCTTATAAATATTTGCGTATACCATGCCGACCCACATTCGTGACTACTATTTTACAAAGCTTATGTACAGATTTCAAAATCTCCAGCCAGTACAAGCTTTCCTGGACGATGGTTTGATTCATGCCTATAGTGTCGAGGAATACAACAGGATATTAACAGGAATTCACGGGGTGCTGAAAGATAGGGAGTATGACTGTGACAAAAGAGAACTGCAAGTTTTTGACATTCTGTGGAGCATTCAATTTGGAGGTTTGGTGGAAGCAGTAACTGAGGGACCCTGTACGATTTACAAAGATCAACTAAGATTGTTCATACAAATGAGTGCATATTATTTGGGACAAGTGCTAGAGTTAAATCCCACAATATATTTACTTGGCATGGAAAACCACAGGGGCCATTTGATAGCTTCTACATGTGATGAGTACAAAGAAAAACATGCAGCAATTTTCGCTGCATGAAGTGTATAATCCTTTAAAAGCTCAATTTAGATCTAAATATTGCCCCATTTTTACAAGAACCACCATATCCGATCTATAAATATGCTCAACTTTAGTTGCAATCAGCAAGCAATAATCATATGTGGAATGGCAATCTGATTTCAGGAGTCAGATCCGTACGAGTTCTCTTCATAAAGTCAGGTTCGGGATTGTCTCATCATTAATCAGACTGATTTTAAACCTTACACCACATGTGGAGGAGCGAAGCATACTTTTAGAATGCAGCATCTGTATGACCATCTTCGGTCAGACAATGCATCTGTGCTTCTTAGAAGCACTACAGACAAATCGGTCTTTTCAAATAGATAGCATGGCCCACAAAACACCGACCTCACAAGTTCACCCAATATCAAGAGTTAAGCTATAGCATGTACATAGGTCCCACAGCATACAAAGATCCAAGTCTTAGTAAGACAACGCAAGAAGGACATCAAGTTGCACAATAAAAGACATTTAAGCTACAAAGTCTAACTGACGCCTGCTTGAAAATAGTTCCTCACCTTTTTGGAGGGTAGCCGAGATAACAGCAGCATTCTTCGGGCCATCATTCCTAAAAGCGAAGGCACAGTATGTTAAGCACTATTTAGTAAGATAACCTGAAAGAAACAGTACATCATTCTTCACCCACTCGAGTCTCTACCTCACCGGAGCTGAAAAGTATAGCAAATCTTAACAGCCTGCAAGAGGAGAAGAGTTCCACGGTCCCTCCTTTAGCCTCACTTACGAAGCTCTCGTGCAAAAACACCAAGTCACTTTTAGCTGCCTGCAATAGGATGCATGGGCGTCTGTCCAGCTCAGATTTATGAGTACATGATAGGTTTCTCATTATTGAACACTCGTTCTCAGTGAGGGCAAGTGTATCATCATCGCCAGAGGAGCCTGTAGAGGCAGCAGTCAGTGGTGACAAGGAACGAGGACCACAACATTTGACCAAAAAGCAGGAATGAGCACTGGTTAAGACATTGGCACTACAATCCATCAAGACACACAGGAACAACTGAAAGGTACTCTCAACCTGCAATTCGAAGTAAGATGAATTATGGGGAACACTGACAAACAGGTCAGTCACACTACTCAGTTGGACGAGGGCACAAAGGCTGGGGGAAAGGAATAGCAGAGTATCAAATGAAGGGGAGCTGAATGCTTACCAGATAAAAGAGCAGCACCTACAGGAGGTACCTCTGAAAAATGTAGTCTACAAGCTAAACATGAAAACTCAAGCTCAATTACTTTGCACACGCTGTGAACTAACTGGACCCTAATAGCCTAATCGTGAAGGATGGAAAAGAGTATCTGGTGGTTTGACATGCCAAAAACCAGACAGGTCATAAAGCTCACCAGTCAATAAGCAACTACAGAGGTTCACAAAGTCAAGAGAAGCCCCATGCCAGTGCTAACAGCCAATCAACACTCGCTTTCAAAATTGCGTTCTCGGTTTTAACTGCACTGCGACACAAATCAGTCACATAAGGCAATGTCTGGGTGTGCCATTTTCCCCTTTGGCCTTCTCCCTCTTCTGAAGGCTTGGGGTCTGATTGCACCAAGAGGCAGATTACAGACAGGTCATGGAGTACAGGGGTTACATGGGAGCACCATGGTGGGTCTTGTAGCCTCCATGCTTCAGGAAGGCCTGGTGCAGGGGTGGAAGTAAGGGTGCAATCCTTACATTCTTCTCTCTATTATTCCCACCCAGTCTTGGATCTGGTCCCATGGTACGGACTTTGGTGCAGCATAATCTAATGGACATGCAGCACAATATCGCCTCTTGCGCTGAAAGGTTGACACTTGTTAGTGGGTTAACTGCAAAGGAGGAAAACTCAAAATGACAATTCATCCGAGTGGCTAGAGAAGTTTAAGTATGCAGTTTAGTGATTATATTTCCCCTTGGATGCAAACACTGCAATTATTTTGGTGAACAAAACAAAATTATTGTATTCTTCTGTGGCAGTTTTATGGCTTTATAGCATTTACTTAACCCCTTCCGTGCGGGGCGTATTTTCCGCCTGTGCTGACTCCGCCTTGCGCGGGCGGAGTCATGACGGAACGGTTCCGTCATCAGCACAGCTCACCCGTAGCTGATGACGGAACCGTTCTGTCATCAGCATGGAAGGAGTTAACTATGAGAGAACAACTTTACAAACCCACCACAAGACTCAGATTTTTTTCCTGAATGGTCAATTTGCTTGTAAGTGTAGATCACCAGATATTTTTGGCAATGAATAGCAGCGGTTTTGAGTCCTGTTGTGTAAAGTTAATGGAAGTGACCAACCAAAAGAACCAGCTTCAGAGCTAGTGCAGTGGGCGGCAGACATTTGGAGCAGGATAGACACTACCGGGCAGAGCAAAAAAGGGAGGAGGGCTGTGGCTATCTAACATACTGTTCAAATGAGGCTAGCCAAAGCAGTAACATGCTGGTCAATCAAGGTCAGGCTGACCCATCACAGCATGCAACGGCTGTGCCCGACGTAGAGTACATAGAATGCGGTTACGTCCCCACGCATGGTGAGAAGATGCAGTGGTCCTTTTCGGTTTAGCAGATAAATCGCGGACACAAAACATTCACTGGTCACAAAAGGCCAGCGTTAACTGAAATTGGAACAAAGAAAATATTCAAGTATTCTTTACTGGCCTAAAAGCTATCAGGATATAAGAAATGAACAGCACTGTGCACAGTTTTGTAGAAATTGCAAACTGGTGTCAGTTATTTTGACAAAGTGGAAGACAAAGCTAAGGAGATACTGTAGGCCTAACCATGGCAACGTCGCAGAGTGTGCAACCGCCTACCGCAGTTTTCCAAAATCCAGGTAAGAAAAACATTAAGTGAAAACAATGGCACAGAGTTTTCAATCCTCATTAGGTAGAAATTGATAGAAAGTCATTTGAAACACTGTTTTATTTCATTGGGTAATGAGGGCCAAACAAATGTGAACACTTACCAGAAGCTGAGCCGATCCCAGCTGAATTTGGCAGACGACACGAGTACACTGAAGCTGTGAATCGAAAGAAATGGCACTTTAAGGAGGATCACGTTTCGAAGTAGAAGCGCATAACTTTTAGTAGAAACAAGGAAAGCAGGAAAATAATGACAAATATATGGCTGCACTAAGGATTCCGGGCTGCTACACAGTGAATTTGGAAACTGCACAGACCAAGATCTCAGAGACCAAATTGAGATGAATACTTATTTTAATAATCTTCATAAAAGATTACTCTGTAGACAAAAGTCCAGCCCCTGAGAGAATATGTATGAACAGCCAAGTGGTTTGAGAAGTTAATGTTACCTGCTCTGGCCATTGCAAGAAAGAGCACAATTGATTCACCCTACTGTCAATGTTGTGAGTTAGAGAAAAGTCATATACAAAAGGAAGGGAGAGGGAGATATCTATTCAAGATGTGGTTCAAGGACACGAGGGAAGCAATTCCGCTGGTCCAGCAGTGGGAAAGAAGTGCAAAATATCAGGACACTTTTAAAAGTGTGTTTAAGGCACATAACTCAGTGAGAGTAAGTCACATAAAGGAGAAAATAAATCATGTGAGTGAAAGAATGTCAAAACTGGCGTTAACAGTAGATAAAGAGTTATGACTGATTTGGGTTTACTTGTAACTATTTTATCGGAATACAGTTTTACAGAAGTTCCGGCAAATGAGCTCCTGAAGGCTTCATATATTAAAAATGAAGTGTTTGGTGAGCACGTATCATTACTTACGGCTATATGAAGACTGCTGAGGAGATTAAGGACAGTGGTACTTACACAAAAGTTTACATAACGAGTGACAGTAGAGACCTAATTGGATGGGTTAATCAGGGTAGATTAGGGTCCGCACCAGGTACAGATAGCCCATCGATTCTGATGGGGCGGATGGGTGAGTGTCCTATTTTGAACTGTTTTGGAGAGGTTTTCTTTGTCAAAGTAGGTTGTAGCAAACGGTTTGAGCACACAATTTTGCAGAAAGGCGCCATCCTGTCAAACATAAGAAGGGAAATGTGAAACTCAATCTTAGGGGTGAGTCGAGGCAGCTTTTAGGTGATTTATGTGTGCAAGACATTATTAAGCCTGTTGATGTAGCACAGTTGATTTCCGCTGTCCTAAAGTGGGCAAAAGGAGGGGTGTCTAAATAAGATTGTGTGCAGGTTGGCGCTCACTCACCAATATAGTTACTGAACATCATTCGATTTCCAAAATACAGGAAATGATAGGCATGCTGAGGGATGCCGGTTATTTTACAATAGAACTTAATGCAGCACTTCATCAAATGATACTTGAAGCCAATTCTCAATTCTTAACTACCTCTGTTACGCCATTTGGTGCTTATAAATATTTGCGTATACCATGCCGACCCACATTCGTGACTACTATTTTACAAAGCTAATGTACAGATTTCAAAATCTCCAGCCAGTACAAGCTTTCCTGGACGATGGTTTGATTCATGCCTATAGTGTCGAGGAATACAACAGGATATTAACAGGAATTCACGGGGTGCTGAAAGATAGGGAGTATGACTGTGACAAAAGAGAACTGCAAGTTTTTGACATTCTGTGGAGCATTCAATTTGGAGGTTTGGTGGAAGCAGTAACTGAGGGACCCTGTACGATTTACAAAGATCAACTAAGATTGTTCATACAAATGAGTGCATATTATTTGGGACAAGTGCTAGAGTTAAATCCCACAATATATTTACTTGGCATGGAAAACCACAGGGGCCATTTGATAGCTTCTACATGTGATGAGTACAAAGAAAAACATGCAGCAATTTTCGCTGCATGAAGTGTATAATCCTTTAAAAGCTCAATTTAGATCTAAATATTGCCCCATTTTTACAAGAACCACCATATCCGATCTATAAATATGCTCAACTTTAGTTGCAATCAGCAAGCAATAATCATATGTGGAATGGCAATCTGATTTCAGGAGTCAGATCCGTACGAGTTCTCTTCATAAAGTCAGGTTCGGGATTGTCTCATCATTAATCAGACTGATTTTAAACCTTACACCACATGTGGAGGAGCGAAGCATACTTTTAGAATGCAGCATCTGTATGACCATCTTCGGTCAGACAATGCATCTGTGCTTCTTAGAAGCACTACAGACAAATCGGTCTTTTCAAATAGATAGCATGGCCCACAAAACACCGACCTCACAAGTTCACCCAATATCAAGAGTTAAGCTATAGCATGTACATAGGTCCCACAGCATACAAAGATCCAAGTCTTAGTAAGACAACGCAAGAAGGACATCAAGTTGCACAATAAAAGACATTTAAGCTACAAAGTCTAACTGACGCCTGCTTGAAAATAGTTCCTCACCTTTTTGGAGGGTAGCCGAGATAACAGCAGCATTCTTCGGGCCATCATTCCTAAAAGCGAAGGCACAGTATGTTAAGCACTATTTAGTAAGATAACCTGAAAGAAACAGTACATCATTCTTCACCCACTCGAGTCTCTACCTCACCGGAGCTGAAAAGTATAGCAAATCTTAACAGCCTGCAAGAGGAGAAGAGTTCCACGGTCCCTCCTTTAGCCCCACTTACGAAGCTCTCTTGCAAAAACACCAAGTCACTTTTAGCTGCCTGCAATATGATGCATGGGCGTCTGTCCAGCTCAGATTTATGAGTACATGATAGGTTTCTCATTATTGAACACTCGTTCTCAGTGAGGGCAAGTGTATCATCATCGCCAGAGGAGCCTGTAGAGGCAGCAGTCAGTGGTGACAAGGAACGAGGACCACAACATTTGACCAAAAAGCAGGAATGAGCACTGGTTAAGACATTGGCACTACAATCCATCAAGTATGTGAAACAACGCTCCCAGGCATATGCTTATTTACACAATAGATTAAACAACCAAACTAGTGCAGTTTAGAAAAAATACATTTTTAATATAATTAAAAGAAAATGATAAAATTCAGTGCATTAATCAGATTTGATAAAATTGCCATGAAGTGATACATATGTATTCACAAAAAATTAAAAAGATTAGATGGTATCCAGTCGACGCGTTTCGACATGTAAGAGTATGCCTTCATCAGGACTTTACCATCAATTTCTGAAAAAGAGATCATAACAATGTTTTACTATTTACATTTCCTATCATCAAATGATAAAACTGAACTAGTTTCCTGTTGTTTCCACAATTCTATTGGTAAGAAAGGTATTTAAGTATTTGATATACCGCCTATTATACATAACAAACACCTATGTGTAAAAACAATTCTCTAGAACAAACCTTATTATGTTCAATGTGTGCAAACAGGGAGGTACACTACATGACTAGTTATTTACACGTTTCACACTCATATTTTACATAATTCATTTTAGTGTGATTAAACAAAGATAAGAACAGTTTTCTTACACGATTCACACTCATATTTTACATAATTCATTTTAGTGTGATTAAACATAGATAAGAACCGTTTTCTTATTCACAGATTTCATAATCACTGGTTCAAAGAATTAATGTGGTACTTATTTGTTCTTTTTTCATAATGTATTTACTTGTTAGCATTACATCACTTTCTTTTCGATTTTTGTTCTGAGAAAATTTATCAGCTTGTACATATAAGAATAGACAAAGAGTAGGAAAAGGAATTGGAAAAGGAGGACAGAAAGAATACTCCTAGTGTGTTCTGCAATAGCCTTTATTCTAATCAGGTTGTAAACACCATGATTCCATGCATTTTACTATCTTACCTAAAGAAGTACTAATGTACAGAAGCAGTACTGTTCTCTTGTAGTATTGGGTTTTTTTTTTTTTCCCCCCCCCCTCTAAGAGACCAGAGAGGTGACAATTCCCTACTGAAAAAAACATACATTTTAGCTAAAGGCAACTTATATATTTAGTTATGTATTGATGTGGGCATGTTTATGATGACTTACCCCTAGAGAGTTAATGTATATTCTTCATCTGGGGTCTGTTTCTCATTGCGTCACCATGACTAATGTACTGTTATACAGTTAAGAACCTAATAATGAAAAAATATAGCCAACATAAATTCGAGCTAGTGTTCTTACTGAAGTTCCCTTTATTTTCTGCATATAGGATGCAGCTGTTATTAATGCTTACCAAGATTAGTTTAGGCGCTGCCTTATAGCGGTGTCACTCATTCCTTATGGTTAGCAGATGTTAGGCATTTTTTATCAGTATATATCTGGGCGTCAGGTCTGTCTCTCCGACGAATTGCCGATTTAATTTGGTTTCTAATAATGAAGAAAAAGGGGCGAATCTTTTAAGGGCTATTCCATGTTTATTCTATTTTCCACTAAAGACAAGTTTATTTTCAAGTACAAGCTACTGTTTGCTGCTATACAGCATCGCACCCTTTTCTCACTTGTACGTTAACGTTTTCACAAGGGGACTTATTTAACCAATTTAGCTAAAACAGGTAAAACATTTACGGTTGTGGCGCACTCCGTATTGCGTGTTAGTTTACCTGCAGCAGTTGTAGCGCTGATAAACCCTAATGCCGGTTTAACCTCGTGGTTCCCTCTCGTGGTTCGATTCCTGAAATACGGAGGTGGCAGCAGTCAGTGGTGACAAGGAACGAGGACCACAACATTTGACCAAAAAGCAGGAATGAGCACTGGTTAAGACATTGGCACTACAATCCATCAAGACACACAGGAACAACTGAAAGGTACTCTCAACCTGCAATTCGAAGTAAGATGAATTATGGGGAACACTGACAAACAGGTCAGTCACACTACTCAGTTGGACGAGGGCACAAAGGCTGGGGGAAAGGAATAGCAGAGTATCAAATGAAGGGGAGCTGAATGCTTACCAGATAAAAGAGCAGCACCTACAGGAGGTACCTCTGAAAAATGTAGTCTACAAGCTAAACATGAAAACTCAAGCTCAATTACTTTGCACACGCTGTGAACTAACTGGACCCTAATAGCCTAATCGTGAAGGATGGAAAAGAGTATCTGGTGGTTTGACATGCCAAAAACCAGACAGGTCATAAAGCTCACCAGTCAATAAGCAACTACAGAGGTTCACAAAGTCAAGAGAAGCCCCATGCCAGTGCTAACAGCCAATCAACACTCGCTTTCAAAATTGCGTTCTCGGTTTTAACTGCACTGCGACACAAATCAGTCACATAAGGCAATGTCTGGGTGTGCCATTTTCCCCTTTGGCCTTCTCCCTCTTCTGAAGGCTTGGGGTCTGATTGCACCAAGAGGCAGATTACAGACAGGTCATGGAGTACAGGGGTTACATGGGAGCACCATGGTGGGTCTTGTAGCCTCCATGCTTCAGGAAGGCCTGGTGCAGGGGTGGAAGTAAGGGTGCAATCCTTACATTCTTCTCTCTATTATTCCCACCCAGTCTTGGATCTGGTCCCATGGTACGGACTTTGGTGCAGCATAATCTAATGGACATGCAGCACAATATCGCCTCTTGCGCTGAAAGGTTGACACTTGTTAGTGGGTTAACTGCAAAGGAGGAAAACTCAAAATGACAATTCATCCGAGTGGCTAGAGAAGTTTAAGTATGCAGTTTAGTGATTATATTTCCCCTTGGATGCAAACACTGCAATTATTTTGGTGAACAAAACAAAATTATTGTATTCTTCTGTGGCAGTTTTATGGCTTTATAGCATTTACTTAACCCCTTCCGTGCGGGGCGTATTTTCCGCCTGTGCTGACTCCGCCTTGCGCGGGCGGAGTCATGACGGAACGGTTCCGTCATCAGCACAGCTCACCCGTAGCTGATGACGGAACCGTTCTGTCATCAGCATGGAAGGAGTTAACTATGAGAGAACAACTTTACAAACCCACCACAAGACTCAGATTTTTTTTCTGAATGGTCAATTTGCTTGTAAGTGTAGATCACCAGATATTTTTGGCAATGAATAGCAGCGGTTTTGAGTCCTGTTGTGTAAAGTTAATGGAAGTGACCAACCAAAAGAACTAGCTTCAGAGCTAGTGCAGTGGGCGGCAGACATTTGGAGCAGGATAGACACTACTGGGCAGAGCAAAAAAGGGCGGAGGGCTGTGGCTATCTAACATACTGTTCAAATGAGGCTAGCCAAAGCAGTAACATGCTGGTCAATCAAGGTCAGGCTGACCCATCACAGCATGCAACGGCTGTGCCTGACGTAGAGTACATAGAATGCGGTTACGTCCCCACGCATGGTGAGAAGATGCAGTGGTCCTTTTCGGTTTAGCAGATAAATCGCGGACACAAAACATTCACTGGTCACAAAAGGCCAGCGTTAACTGAAATTGGAACAAAGGAAATATTCAAGTATTCTTTACTGGCCTAAAAGCTATCAGGATATAAGGAATGAACAGCACTGTGCACAGTTTTGTAGAAATTGCAAACTGGTGTCAGTTATTTTGACAAAGTGGAAGATAAAGCTAAGGAGATACTGTAGGCCTAACCATGGCAACGTCGCAGAGTGTGCAACCGCCTACCGCAGTTTTCCAAAATCCAGGTAAGAAAAACATTAAGTGAAAACAATGGCACAGAGTTTTCAATCCTCATTAGGTAGAAATTGATAGAAAGTAATTTGAAACACTGTTTTATTTCATTGGGTAATGAGGGCCAAACAAATGTGAACACTTACCAGAAGCTGAGCCGATCCCAGCTGAATTTGGCAGACGACACGAGTACACTGAAGCTGTGAATCGAAAGAAATGGCACTTTAAGGAGGATCACGTTTCGAAGTAGAAGCGCATAACTTTTAGTAGAAACAAGGAAAGCAGGAAAATAATGACAAATATATGGCTGCACTAAGGATTCCGGGCTGCTACACAGTGAATTTGGAAACTGCACAGACCAAGATCTCAGAGACCAAATTGAGATGAATACTTATTTTAATAATCTTCATAAAAGATTACTCTGTAGACAAAAGTCCAGCCCCTGAGAGAATATGTATGAACAGCCAAGTGGTTTGAGAAGTTAATGTTACCTGCTCTGGCCATTGCAAGAAAGAGCACAATTGATTCACCCTACTGTCAATGTTGTGAGTTAGAGAAAAGTCATATACAAAAGGAAGGGAGAGGGAGATATCTATTCAAGATGTGGTTCAAGGACACGAGGGAAGCAACTCCGCTGGTCCAGCAGTGGGAAAGAAGTGCAAAATATCAGGACACTTTTAAAAGTGTGTTTAAGGCACATAACTCAGTGAGAGTAAGTCACATAAAGGAGAAAATAAATCATGTGAGTGAAAGAATGTCAAAACTGGCGTTAACAGTAGATAAAGAGTTAGGACTGATTTGGGTTTACTTGTAACTATTTTATCGGAATACAGTTTTACAGAAGTTCCGGCAAATGAGCTCCTGAAGGCTTCATATATTAAAAATGAAGTGTTTGGTGAGCACGTATCATTACTTACGGCTATATAAAGACTGCTGAGGAGATTAAGGACAGTGGTACTTACACAAAAGTTTACATAGCGAGTGACAGTAGAGACCTAATTGGATGGGTTAATCAGGGTAGATTAGGGTCCGCACCAGGTACAGATAGCCCATCGATTCTGATGGGGCGGATGGATGAGTGTCATATTTTGAACTGTTTTGGAGAGGTTTTCTTTGTCAAAGTAGGTTGTAGCAAACGGTTTGAGCACACAATTTTGCAGAAAGGCGCCATCCTGTCAAACATAAGAAGGGAAATGTGAAACTCAATCTTAGGGGTGAGTCGAGGCAGCTTTTAGGTGATTTATGTTTGCAAGACATTATTAAGCCTGTTGATGTAGCACAGTTGATTTCCGCTGTCCTAAAGTGGGCAAAAGGAGGGGTGTCTAAATAAGATTGTGTGCAGGTTGGCGCTCACTCACCAAGAATATAGTTACTGAACATCATTCGATTTCCAAAATACAGGAAATGATAGGCATGCTGAGGGATGCCGGTTATTTTACAATAGAACTTAATGCAGCACTTCATCAAATGATACTTGAAGTCAATTCTCAATTCTTAACTACCTCTGTTACGCCATTTGGTGCTTATAAATATTTGCGAATACCATGCCGACCCACATTCGTGACTACTATTTTACAAAGCTAATGTACAGATTTCAAAATCTCCAGCCAGTACAAGCTTTCCTGGACGATGGTTTGATTCATGCCTATAGTGTCGAGGAATACAACAGGATATTAACAGGAATTAACGGGGTGCTGAAAGATAGGGAGTATGACTGTGACAAAAGAGAAATGCAAGTTTTTGACATTCTGTGGAGCATTCAATTTGGAGGTTTGGTGGAAGCAGTAACTGAGGGACCCTGTACGATTTACAAAGATCAACTAAGATTGCTCATACAAATGAGTGCATATTATTTGGGACAAGTGCTAGAGTTAAATCCCACAATATATTTACTTGGCTTGGAAAACCACAGGGGCCATTTGATAGCTTCAACATGTGATGAGTACAAAGAAAAACATGCAGCAATTTTCGCTGCATGAAGTGTATTGCAAATGCTACTTACCAGTATGCATCTGTTCTTGGCATGTAGGGCTGCTGACATTCATATCTGTGCATAGTCCGCCACCTAGTGTTGGGTCCGGATGATTGCACATTGTTGTCCTGGAAGAGTCTTCGAAGTATCACGAGATAGGTGGCTCCTCCCCTGGACTACAGTGCGCATGGGCATCGCCTCCATCCCCAGATTGTTTTTAGCCATTGGCAGAGATGGAGTGAAGAAAGTGAGTGATGACCATGCTATGAGCATATGTGTGTATATGAATACATACTGCAGCTGCTACAGGCGCCGGGGAGGAGGGTGGGCGATATGAATGTCAGCAGCCCTACATGCCAAGAACAGATGCATACTGGTAAGTAGCATTTGCAGTTCGAGGCATGTGGGCTGCTGAATTCATATCTGTGCATAGAATACATAGCAGTCCCTCCATTAACGGCGGCCGCCCGTGCCAGCTGCAGCAGTCTGAAAAAGCGTTTTTAGAACAGCCTGACCAACAGCTGCCTGCTGTTTGGAATGCACGTCTACACAGTAGTGCTTAGTGAAAGTATGTGTGGTAGACCATGTGGCTGCTCTACAGATGTCTTCTAAGGGAATGTTACCTAAGAAAGCCATAGAGGCCCCCAACTTCCTAGTGGAGTGGGCCCTCGGTGGGATAGTGAGAGTGCGCTTAGCTTTAGCGTAACAGATCTGAATGCACTTTACTATCCATCTAGCGATCCCCGCTTTGGAGATTGCATTTCCCTTGTGTTGTGTGGCAAAAGCAACGAAAAGTTGTTTGGTTTTGCGGAAATCTTTTGTCCTGTCCACATAGTACATCAAGGCCCTTTTCACATCAAGGGTGTGGAGCATACGCTCCGCCAGCGTCTCTGGGTTTTGGAAAAACACCGGCAATTCAATTGTTTGGTTTATGTGAAACTGTGAGACCACTTTGGGTAAGAACTTAGGGTTGGTGCGGAGCACCACCCTGTTAGCATGTACCTGGAAGAAAGGTTCTTGGATGGTGAGCGCCTGCAGTTCGCTAACCCTCCGTAGCGATGTGATTGCTACTAAGAACGCAACCTTCCAAGTTAAAAACTGGAGCTCACAAGAGTGCAGTGGCTCAAAGGGAGGACCCATCAGCCTTGTAAGAACCACATTGAGGTTCCATTCTGGAGCTGGTGGAGTCCTTGGTGGAATGACCCTTTTGAGTCCTTCCAGAAAAGCCTTGATAGCAGGGACCTTAAAGAGCGACAGGTGCTGCCTATTCTGGAGGTATGCTGCCATAGCCGACAGGTGAATGCGGATGGAAGAGTAAGCTAGATTACTACGATACAGGTGAAAGAGGTAACATATGATGTTTTGAATGGAAGTGTTGGACGTGGCCCATCTGGTAGGTCCGCCCCTGAAGTTTTTATGGTATATGTAACCTGGGGATGGTGATTCCCCCTCTGAGTGAGTGTGAGGAGAGAGCGACCTACCCTTCCATAGGAATACATGGGGAATGGATGAGTCCTCTGTAGTTCCCGGTGCGTAGGGTGTGCAGGGTCAAGTCTGGTATGTATGAACTCGTGAGATTGAATGCTGCGCAACGGTATATGAGGTATGAGTGTGTCTAGTGTAGAAGTCCCCCTTTTGGAAGTTGGCATATTTGTGGAATATGTGCCTGGCGTATGATTGGCCGGGGCTGGCTGGTGAGCCTGGCTCCCAGGATCTGGGAGGGTCTGCCCCGGTGGTGAATGGAGTGTTTAGCATACTGATGTGAGGGGAGGAGTGAGCCTGGGTCTGCTTGTGGATTGACTGTCTGGTTTGAGTGTCATGAATGAGGCTGGGTTTTCCCCAGACAATGCTGGCTCCACCCCCTGGGGTGCGGCTGATGTTCCTAGCCTGGCCAGTGTAAAGAATCCCCCCATAACCAGTTCCAGCTGGTTCTCGCCCTGCCTGCCCCTTCAGACCAAGAATGTGTGTATAAAAAGGGTGCTGTGACACTCTGGACTTGTTCTTGTTCTCAACTAGAATCTACCAGGAGCTGCTGCTGCTTGGGCTCAGGGTTGGCCTGCCTCCCTGGGCCCTGCCCGACTCCTGGACTCCTGATGGTGTTCCCCCTTCTAGGAGCGGCGACGCTCCACCTGAGGTCCTAGACTCCCTATGGACTTTGCTACCTTCATCTGGCCTTTGGGGAAGCGCTTTTCTTCTGATCCCTAGCGCTGGGAGCGCGGCATCTATACCCTAGCGCTTGGGAGCGCTGGATTCATCGAGCCGGTGCCACCCGGCATTTGCCCTGCCCCACGGAGTTGCCAGACGCCCAGCGAGTGCCTACCTCGCCTACCCCCTTGCGTGGCATATTCACGAAGGAGCCTACTCCTCGCTACCTCCCCGAGTTCACCGCTGCAGCCCGGAGTCGGCTGTGGAGGCGCTGTGCCCGCCTCCCTATCCAGGGCCGCGCTGCCATTGGCGGCCCCGGAGAAAGCATTGCCACCCCGCCATTGGTCCTGGCCGCCGGGACTCCTACCGCGTCATTGCGGGGCCGCGCAGGGATTGGCCCGACCTTGGAGGGCTTCCCCAGGCGCACTCGGCAGTCTATGGTTCTCCCGGAGGAGGGAGCGCCGCCATCGCCACGCCGAGGAGCTGAGGCCCCGTGGAGCCGCCGCCTCTAACAACTGGTGAGTGCGGGCAGGCTACGGGACGCTCCTCTGCCCTGGGGAGTGCTGTGGGTCCGCGAGGCTCCCCCCCCCCCCTTTTGTCCCCGAGTCCGGGAAGGACTCCCACGATGCTCCACCTTTGGCCCTTCATTTCCCCGAGCCCGGCGAGGCTCTTCCTTGGGCCCCCTCATCTCTCGAGCCTGCGAGGCTCCACCTTTGGCCCTTCATTTTCCCGAGCCCGGCGAGGCTCTTCCTTGGGCCCCCTCATCTCTCGAGCCTGCGAGGCTCCACCTTTGGCCCTTCATTTTCCCGAGCCCGGCGAGGCTCTTCCTTGGGCCCCCTCATCTCTCGAGCCTGCGAGGCTCCACCTCTGGCCCTTCATTTTCCCGAGCCCGGCGAGGCTCTACCTTGGCCCCCCCTCATCTCGCGAGCCCGGCGAGGCTCCACCTCTGGCCCCTTCGTACCTCGAGCCTGCGAGGCTCCACCTCTGGCCCCTTCGTACCTCGAGCCTGCGAGGCTCCACCTCTGGCCCCTTCGTTCCTCGAGCCCGAGAGGCTCCACCATTGTCCCTTGTCCTGCCGAGCCTGCGAGGCTCCAACGTGATGCCCCCAGCATCTACAGCTGCCCAGCACTTCGTGGGCCGCTGCCACGTTTAGGTTTATCGGTGGGTACCTGCAGTCCCCCCCACCCCTGACATTGAGACTATGGGCGTCCCAGCCCCCGAAGGTCGGTTGGCCTGTTGAGAGGACTAGCTAAATGTCAATTGTGCTCCTTGAGATTTATTCTATGTGTCTTTCCTACAGGTACCCCTGCAGACTTATGTACTTTTGTCCTTTCCCCCCTGAAATGCCAGATGTCCCCTGTATGTGATTCCTGGCAGTGGTCCCTTGGCCCTGCGCTGTACCTTCTTCCCTGTAGCCCCTGCCCGTGCCCCTGGCACCTTGTACAATGTGTGTCTATATGTGTCATGCTTAATACAAAGACTATTCTCACATATACTTGGTGTGGAGTTCCTTTTGTGGGAGGCCCGGGATGTTGTTGTTGGTGGGTGCGTGCGCAAATGCTTCACATGTCCTCCGAGATAAGCCTGGCTGCCCGCGCCGCGTTACCTAGAGGGCGAGCAGGGGTCGACTTTTCATAGGAGTGGCGGTCTCTGACTGGCTGTGGCGCAAGCCCTGGCCGGCCGGGGGTCCCATTTCCTACACTGGTGGCTAGCGGTGGGATCCGGACTTGTGTTTGCGCAGTACCACAATGATAACTGGCCTCCCTACAAAACTCTGTATTGTAAATGGTCGCAAAGAAAAGAGATTATTGTTTTAAGAGTTTACGTAAATGTCCGTCCTATGAAAGATATGTTCTGGTTAGATGGCCCTAACTAGGGAGGGTAGATCAACTCCCTAGTACAATGTGTTTTCTGGACTCACCGGAAGGGTGGGATCCAGTGGTGGCAGCATAATTATGTTCAATGTATATGGTCCCTGTCCCTTCCTTGGAATAATGGTACCTGTGCCACATAGGGACAGGTCAGGTTGCTAAAAATGTCTGTGAAAAATGTTAAAGATTGTTAGAAATACCCGTCCTGTGGAAAGTTTTAAGGGTTACTTAAATATCTGT
Source organism: Lissotriton vulgaris (assembly GCF_964263255.1). NCBI lineage: Eukaryota > Metazoa > Chordata > Amphibia > Caudata > Salamandridae > Lissotriton > Lissotriton vulgaris. Next base: position 585,276,312 of record NC_141694.1, read on the forward strand.
TCTGTAGAAAAAAATGTACATGTATACTGAGAGTTAGGTGTCCCTAGCTTGGGAGGGTAAATCATCTCCCTAGTGTAATATGGTTTTCTGGATTCACCAGGAGGGTGGGATCCAGTGGTGGTTGCAAAATTGTGTTCAAATATGTATGGTCCTTGTCCCTGCCCTAGAGTAATGGTACCTGTGCCCCGAGGGTCAGGTTGAGGAATCAGGGGCGGTGGAAAACTGTCCTACCAGTCTAGGGAACGGTATGTGCATGAATGTTGAGATATGCTGAGTAATGGAGTATAAGTTCTCTGGGATGGGGAGCTTGCTGAATCAACGTTAATCTTGTCCTTCCTTATCCCGATGATTGTGTTTGATGCATCATGCGTTCCGTACCCCGCTGAATGTGGTTTAGGCGTCAGGTGTCGCCCTGGCTGAATTTATGTTAAGTTGTATCCCGGACAAGGAAGACCTGCTGGCTCGGCCGCGGCTTGCCTTGGGGAGAGCTGAACCTTGAGACCGGCTGGCGCTGCTGCAGCTCGTTTTGTTAAAGTTATGGTAGTTGTATCCCGGACAAGGAAGACCTGCTGGCTCGGCCACGGCTTGCCTTGGGGAGAGCTGAACCTTGAGACCGGCTAGTACTGCCGCGGCTCGTTTTGTTGAATTCATGTTAGTTGTATCCCAGACAAGGAAGACCTGCTGGCGCGGCCGCGGCTTGCCTTAGGGAGAGCTAAAACGCTTAGTTCCCAGGTGGAAGACCAGTGGAGGGAGGAAGTTCCAAGACTGTTAGGAAAGTGTGTTCTGAGGGTGTTTCTCCTGGGAGAACGCGGAACCTCAGAAGTAGAGGTAGGGTGGGGCATTCTTGCCCGTGACCTCTGGCAAGCCTGAGGGTGTGGACCCTAGGTGGAAGGAACAGTGGTAGTCGTGGCTACCCTGAGAAAGGGAGTGGAGAAGGGCTATTGTGGGCCCGGGGTTACCACCCCCCACTTCGGATTCGCAGGGACCAGTGGTATCTGGGTGGCCTAGGGCCTGGTCCTAGTCACGGACAACTAAGGCGTGCCAGGGGGGTAGCCTGGTTGGACCTATGTCTTTATTTTATTTTTTTATTTTTCTTAATTTTTAGCCTGTGTGTGTCTATCGGCCCAGGTAGGCGTCGAACTGGAGGGTGGCTCGGTAGCGCGAGCCACGTCCATGTTCTATCGCCCTGCAGCAGGGAAGTCCATCACGGTAGTGATTGGTCTACCCTGCGTTTGGGCTGGGAGGGGCATGTGTTGGACGTGGCCCATCTGGCAGGTCCGCCCCTGAAGTTTTTATGGTATATGTAACCTGGGGATGGTGATTCCCCCTCTGAGTGAGTGTGAGGAGAGAGCGACCTACCCTTCCATAGGAATACATGGGGAATGGATGAGTCCTCTGTAGTTCCGGGTGCGTAGGGTGTGCAGGGTCAAGTCTGGTATGTATGAACTCGTGAGATTGAATGCTGCGCAACGGTATATGAGGTATGAGTGTGTCTAGTGTAGAAGTCCCCCTTTTGGAAGTTGGCATATTTGTGGAATATGTGCCTGGCGTATGATTGGCCGGGGCTGGCTGGTGAGCCTGGCTCCCAGGATCTGGGAGGGTCTGCCCCGGTGGTGAATGGAGTGTTTAGCATACTGATGTGAGGGGAGGAGTGAGCCTGGGTCTGCTTGTGGATTGACTGTCTGGTTTGAGTGTCATGAATGAGGCTGGGTTTTCCCCAGACAATGCTGGCTCCACCCCCTGGGGTGCGGCTGATGTTCCTAGCCTGGCCAGTGTAAAGAATCCCCCCCATAACCAGTTCCAGCTGGTTCTCGCCCTGCCTGCCCCTTCAGACCAAGAATGTGTGTATAAAAAGGGTGCTGTGACACTCTGGACTTGTTCTTGTTCTCAACTAGAATCTACCAGGAGCTGCTGCTGCTTGGGCTCAGGGTTGGCTTGCCTCCCTGGGCCCTGCCCGACTCCTGGACTCCTGATGGTGTTCCCCCTTCTAGGAGCGGCGACGCTCCACCTGAGGTCCTAGACTCCCTATGGACTTTGCTACCTTCATCTGGCCTTTGGGGAAGCGCTTTTCTTCTGATCCCTAGCGCTGGGAGCGCGGCATCTATACCCTAGCGCTTGGGAGCGCTGGATTCATCGAGCCGGTGCCACCCGGCATTTGCCCTGCCCCACGGAGTTGCCAGACGCCCAGCGAGTGCCTACCTCGCCTACCCCCTTGCGTGGCATATTCACGAAGGAGCCTACTCCTCGCTACCTCCCCGAGTTCACCGCTGCAGCCCGGAGTCGGCTGTGGAGGCGCTGTGCCCGCCTCCCTATCCAGGGCCGCGCTGCCATTGGCGGCCCCGGAGAAAGCATTGCCACCCCGCCATTGGTCCTGGCCGCCGGGACTCCTACCGCGTCATTGCGGGGCCGCGCAGGGATTGGCCCGACCTTGGAGGGCTTCCCCAGGCGCACCCGGCAGTCTATGGTTCTCCCGGAGGAGGGAGCGCCGCCATCGCCACGCCGAGGAGCTGAGGCCCCGTGGAGCCGCCGCCTCTAACAACTGGTGAGTGCGGGCAGGCTACGGGACGCTCCTCTGCCCTGGGGAGTGCTGTGGGTCCGCGAGGCTCCCCCCCCCCCTTTTGTCCCCGAGTCCGGGAAGGACTCCCACGATGCTCCACCTTTGGCCCTTCATTTCCCCGAGCCCGGCGAGGCTCTTCCTTGGGCCCCCTCATCTCTCGAGCCTGCGAGGCTCCACCTTTGGCCCTTCATTTTCCCGAGCCCGGCGAGGCTCTTCCTTGGGCCCCCTCATCTCTCGAGCCTGCGAGGCTCCACCTTTGGCCCTGCATTTTCCCGAGCCCGGCGAGGCTCTTCCTTGGGCCCCCTCATCTCTCGAGCCTGCGAGGCTCCACCTCTGGCCCTTCATTTTCCCGAGCCCGGCGAGGCTCTACCTTGGCCCCCCCTCATCTCGCGAGCCCGGCGAGGCTCCACCTCTGGCCCCTTCGTACCTCGAGCCTGCGAGGCTCCACCTCTGGCCCCTTCGTACCTCGAGCCTGCGAGGCTCCACCTCTGGCCCCTTCGTTCCTCGAGCCCGAGAGGCTCCACCATTGTCCCTTGTCCTGCCGAGCCTGCGAGGCTCCAACGTGATGCCCCCAGCATCTACAGCTGCCCAGCACTTCGTGGGCCGCTGCCACGTTTAGGTTTATCGGTGGGTACCTGCAGTCCTCCCCACCCCTGACATTGAGACTATGGGCGTCCCAGCCCCCGAAGGTCGGTTGGCCTGTTGAGAGGACTAGCTAAATGTCAATTGTGCTCCTTGAGATTTATTCTATGTGTCTTTCCTACAGGTACCCCTGCAGACTTATGTACTTTTGTCCTTTCCCCCCTGAAATGCCAGATGTCCCCTGTATGTGATTCCTGGCAGTGGTCCCTTGGCCCTGCGCTGTACCTTCTTCCCTGTAGCCCCTGCCCGTGCCCCTGGCACCTTGTACAATGTGTGTCTATATGTGTCATGCTTAATACAAAGACTATTCTCACATATACTTGGTGTGGAGTTCCTTTTGTGGGAGGCCCGGGATGTTGTTGTTGGTGGGTGCGTGCGCAAATGCTTCACATGTCCTCCGAGATAAGCCTGGCTGCCCGCGCCGCGTTACCTAGAGGGCGAGCAGGGGTCGACTTTTCATAGGAGTGGCGGTCTCTGACTGGCTGTGGCGCAAGCCCTGGCCGGCCGGGGGTCCCATTTCCTACAGGAAGCGTCTAGCGGGTCAATGCTGTGGTCCACGCAGTAGATGACAAACCTCTTCCATTTAGCCGCATAACAAGCTCTAGTAGTGGGCTTCCTTGCCTCCCGAATGATGTCCATGCAATCGGGAGGAAGATTGAGGTAGCCAAACTCTAGGACTTCAGGAGCCAGATCGCCAGGTTGAGCTGTTGCGGATCTGGGTGCTGAATGTCGCCATGGCTTTGCGTCAGAAGGCTGGGAGTGAGATGAAGCCTTTGATGCGGTACCACGGAGAGTTCCAGAAACGTGGTGTACCATGGTTGGCGAGCCCACGTTGGAGCAACCAGGATGAGCGTCATCGAGTGTTGCCTGAGCTTGCGTGCCACCAGCGGTATCAGAGGTGCTGGGGGAAAAGCGTACGCAAATCTGCCTGACCAGTTCATCCACATCGCATTGCCCTGTGATTGGGGGTGTGGGAATCTGGCGGCGAAGCTTTGGCATTTTGCGTTCTCCTTTGTGGCGAACAGGTCTATCTCTGGATGACCCCACCTTTGGAAGTACGGTTGGAGTACTGATGGATGTATCTCCCACTCGTGCATCTGATGGCTGTGCCTGCTGAGCAGATCCGCCATTTGATTGTCCTTGCCCGGGAGATGCTCTGCCATGAGGAAGATGTTCCTCTGAATGGCCCACTTCCACATGCTCTGAGCCAGATGAGACAGCTGTGGAGAGTGTGTACCTCCCTGCTTCTGGATGTAGTACATGGCCGTCATGTTGTCCGTCCGGATCAACACGACCTTGTTGCACAGATGTACTTTGAACGCCTTTAAGGCCATGAAGATTGCCATCAGTTCCAACACATTGATGTGCATCTTCCTTTGCTGAAGTGTCCATAGTCCCTGCACAGTGTAGTGGAGTACATGCGCTCCCCATCCCTGGAGAGAGGCGTCCGTCGTCAGGATGATCTGTGGGACAGGCTCTTGGAATGGTCGGCCCTTGCAAAGGTTTTGTGGATTCCACCAATGCAGAGAGTTGTACGCCCGACCGCTCACCAACACTAGGTCTGTCAGTTGCCCATGAGCCTGAGTCCACTGACGTGCTAGGCACTCCTGAAGCGGACGCATATGTAGTCTCGCGTGCGGGACAATGGAGATGCAGGAGGCCATCATGCCTATCAACTGCATGAACACCTTCGCTGGAAGCGAGTGTTGGGGTCTGAATCGTTGGATCAGCGCCTGGATACTGGCGATTCTCACTGAACTCGGCTGCGCAGTGGCTGCCAGAGTGTCGATTGTCGCGCCCAGATACTGTCGCACGTGGGCGGGCTGGAGATGGGACTTTGGGTAGTTCAGAGAGAATCCCAGATCGTGCAGGAGGTGAATGGTGCGTGACACGTGGTCTACGCACTGCTGTTCCGTCTTTGCCTGAATAAGCCAGTCGTCTAGGTATGGAAAGACATGGACGTGCTGGCGACGGAGATGCGCCGCCACAGTCGCTAGGCATTTCGTAAATACTCTCGGTGCCGTGGTGACCCCGAACGGCAGGACTCTGAACTGGTAATGCTGGTCTAAGATCGTGAATCTGAGATACTTTCGGTGGGAAGGATGCAGGGGAATATGAAAATAGGCATCCTTCAGATCCAGCGTAGCTAGGAAGTCCCCCTGTTGAAGCAGGGGAAGCACCTGCTGCAATGTGAGCATATGGAAGTGCTCCGAGTTGATGTACCAGTTCAGGGGCCTGAGGTCCAGGATCGGCCTGAGTGATCCGTCCTTTTTGGGGATCAGAAAATACAGGGAGTAAACCCCTGTTCCCCGCTCTTGCAATGGAACGAGCTCTATCGCCCCTTTTTGCAGCATGACTAGAACTTCTTGCTGCAACAAGGTCAAGTGCTCGTCGGACATAGCACGGCTTCTTGGCGGTATGTCCGGTGGAATGGACGTAAGTTCTAGACAGTACCCGTACTGGATAAGAGACCTCACCCACCTGTCCGTGGTGATGGACCTCCACGCCGGCAGGAACTGCTGGAGTCTCCCCCCGACAGGTGTCGTGTGATCGGGGGGAAGTGACAAGACGTCACTGCTTGTTGGTGGTGGTGGACCTGGAGGCATTGTTTCCACGTCCCCTGCCTTTGATATTATTGCCTCTGTAGCCACCCCTGCCCTTGTTGTTGTTATACGAGGACTGGGTGTTACCCTTGTAGTATTGTGTGGACTGGGATGCCTGGCCCCTTGAGGTGCCTCTTGAATTGGAGCGGCGAAAGGAACCACCCCGAAACTGCTGACTTTGTAAAGCCCCCATAGACTTGGCAGTTTCGGTATCTCTTTTCATCTTTTCTAGGGAGGCATCCACCTCAGGGCCGAACAGATGGTCAGGATTCACTGTTTGACCCAATATTGTGGTTTGGATGTCGGGTTTGAACCCAGAGATTCGAAGCCAGGCATGGCGTCTAAGTAACACACTTGTATTGATAGCCCTGGAGGCAGTGTCTGCCACATCTAGGGCACATTTGATGGATGCATTTGTAATGAGTTTACCCTCCTGAATGAGCATCTCCCCCGCCTCCTTGTATTGGTCAGGCAAGTGCTGCAGAATGGCCTCTAATGTGTCATAATGGGCCCTATCATAACGTGCAAGCAGGGCTTAGGTGTTAGAGATCCTCCAGATGAAATGCGTTACTTACCTGTAACAGCAGTTATCCAGTATTGGTGTCTTTCATAGATTCACATGCCTGAATCATTCCCCGTCGTCGAGACGGGAGCCTCCGGTAAATAAAAAAGTAATGTCCATAGACATACATAGAGAGAAAAGGGTCCAAGGGTCTCCCCTTAGTAGCCTTTCCTTGTCCTTATGTAAAAAGGACCAAACTGACATAGTCAGCCAATCAGCTCCGACCTCCCTCTAGAACCTTCCTGGGAGGAGCCTCAGTCTCTCAGATTTTCGTACGCACCCAGCTAGGTTTGGCGTAATATAGTCCGAGAGGGAAGTGAGTCCTTCCAGGGGAGGCGGGAGGGTTGCATGTGAATCTATGAAAGACACCAATACTGGATAACTGCTGTTACAGGTAAGTAACGCATTTCTTATCCAGTATTAGGGGTGTCTTTCATAGATTCACATGCCTGAATCAGAGTAGCTAGCAATCATAGTAGCACATTTGTAAAACAGAGTTGCTCTGCCGTCATAGTAGATAATGCATATAATATCATACAATAAAGAGACAGCATAGACAGAATATCATCAGAGCAATAATGTGCATACCTGGAAGGCGGGATGTAGGAAGGCTCACCTTACTGAAAGAGATGGCGAAGTACCGCCTGGCCCACTGCCGCATCCTTCTGGAGTTCGATATCCAGGCAGTAGTGTCTGGAGAAAGTATGCGGTGACTTCCAGGTCGCCGCTCTGCAGATGTCCAGGATCGGCACTCCAGCAAACAGTGCCGCTGACGTAGACATCGCTCTGGTTGAGTGAGCCAGAACACGGTCATTCAAAGGCCGGCCGGCCTTTTCGTGGCAGAATGAAATCGCCGAGGAGATCCACCTGGAGATGCTTTGCTTCGTGAGGGGCAGGCCCATTCGTGGTCTGCTGTATGCCACGAACAGCTGTGAGGATTTCCTGAGAGCCTTAGTCTTGTCCAGGTAGAACTTGAGGCACCTCATAAGGTCCAAAGAATGCAGTGACCTTTCCGCTGCTGTGGAAGGGTTGGAAAAGAAGGACCTAAGGACCAATGGTTCGTTGAGATGGAAGTCCGAAGGTACTTTTGGAATGAACTTAGGGTTTGGTCGCAGTATCACCCTATCATGTCTGAATTGCAGATATGGTTCCTGAATGGACAAGGCTTGCAGTTCGCTAACTCTTCTGGCCGAAGTTAGAGCGAGTAAGAGCGCAGTTTTCCATGAGAGGTGTTGAAGAGATGCCCTGTGAATGGGCTCAAACGGGTGACGCATGAGCTGGTTGAGTACCAGGTTGAGCTGCCATGTGGGAGGTACTTTCCGAGGCCTCGGGAAGGATCTGTATAGCCCTTTGAGGAATTGCTTGACCAGTCTACTAGACCACAGAGAAGGTCCTGTGACCGTTCTGGTGAACCTCGAGATTGCTGCCAGGTGAACTTTGATGGACGCATGTGCCAGTCCCGACTGGGCTAAATGCAGGAGGTATGGTAATATTTGTTCAGGTGTGATGGCGAGGGGCCGTAGGCCTTGGTCTGAACACCAAATGCAGAACCTCTTCCATTTGAGACAGTAGGTCTTGTTCGTACTGTCTGCCCTTGCTTTGGCTAGTACATCCCTGCAGTCTTGTGGGATATTTAGGCCTCGGAACTCTGTGCTCAGGAGCCAGGCTGATAATTTGAGCGATTGGAGGTTCGGGTGTTGCACTTGCCCATTGGACATCGTCAGAAGGGCCGGGTGTTGGTTCAGGCGAATCGGTGATTTGATGGAGAGTCGAAGCAGATCCGAGAACCAGTGTTGCCTCGGCCAGGACGGGGCAATCAGGATCAGGGTGCATGGTTCCGCCTTCATTTTTCTGAGGAGCCGTGGAATCATCGGGAATGGAGGAAAGGCGTATGCAAAGACGCTGTACCATCCGATGGTAAATGCATTTCCTAGTGATCCTGGTTGGGGATGCCAACTTGCGTAGCACGGGCATTTGGCGTTCCTCTTGGTGGCAAAGAGGTCGATGTTTGGGACTCCCCAAAGAGAAAAGATGTGAGTGAGGGCGCTGTCCGATAGTTCCCACTCGTGGGAGAGGGACTTTTGCCTGCTCAGGGCGTCCGCGATGGTATTGTCCTTTCCCGGGACATATTCCGCTTTGAGTTGGATTTCGTGCAGCACCAGCCAGTTCCAGATCTTCTGCGATTCGCGTGAGAGCGAGAGCGAACGCGTTCCCCCTTGTTTGTTTAGATAGTGCATCGTCGTGGTGTTGTCTGTCCTGACGAGCACTGGGGATTTCTGGATGCGGGGTAAGAAGGCTTGAAGAGCCAGATATACTGCTCTTAGCTCCAAGAGGTTTATATGGAGTGATTGCTCCTGAGAGTCCCATTTGCCGCTGATCTGTAGGTCCTGGAGCACCGCGCCCCACCCCTCTAGGGAGGCGTCCGTTGTTATCACCAGCGGTGATGCTGGGAGGAGAAACGGTAAGCCCACTGTTAGATTTTGGCGACGTGTCCACCATTGTAGAGCTTTGGAAATTTTCGGAGTGATCCGAAGGATGTCCTCGAAGGAGCCAGTGCTTTGGGTCCATTGGCTCGCGAGTGCCTCCTGCAAGGGCCGCATTCTGAGCCTGCAGTGCGGAATGAGAAGTATGCAGGAGGACATCATCCCCAGGAGGGAGGTGTAAGTCCGAACTTTCAGGTGCGTTGTCTTTGCCACAGCCGTGGCCAGAGATAAGATCTTGTCTGTCCTCTCTTTTGAGGGGAAGGCTTTCGTGCACACTGTGTCCAATATGGCCCCTAGGAAGGTAATCTTTGTTGCGGGGACCATGCATGATTTTTTGAGATTGAGCGTCAATCCCAGATTTTGAAAGAGATTGGTGCAGGCGTTGGAGGACGCGATTGCGTTCCCAGGTGAGGGTGCTTTCACCAGCCAGTCGTCTAGGTAGGGGAAGACCTGGTGGCCCAGTTGACGCAGGAAGGCTGCCACTGGCGCAAGGCATTTCGTGAAAATGCGCGGTGCAGACTTGAGGCCGAAAGGCAGGACTTTGAACTGATAGTGACGGCCCGCCACTTCGAATCTTAGGAATTTTCGGTGATTCTTGAGGATGGGGATGTGGTAGTATGCATCCTGGAGATCCAGAGATACCATGAAATCTCCTTTCTCTAGAATGCCCAGGATTTCTTGAATCGTCACCATCCTGAACGATTGGTTCCGCAGGAAGGTGTTGAGTCCCCGGAGATCCAGGATGGGTCTCCACTTGTTTTCTTTTTGTTGTACAAGAAAGAAGTGGGAGTAAAATCCTTTCCCCTTTGAGGATGCCGGAACCCTTTCGATTGCTCCTTTTTGTAGCATTGTCGAAAGTTCCTTCAGAAGCAGGCGTGGATGTTTGTGTGTCCGTCTGTGTGGAGGGGTATTGGGAGGGATGGAGTTGAATTCGAGAGAGTGGCCGAATCGAATAATTTGAAGAACCCACCGGTCCGTGGTGATGTGTTGCCAATTGTGAAGGAAATGGGTCAGCTTTCCTCCAATTTGAAAGGATGGAGATGGTGTTTGGACTGGCTGGAGTAGTTGGTCACTGGCGGCCGCCAGCGCCCCGTCTTGGTATTTTTTCCTCTGTAAGTTGATCTTCCGAATGAAGATTGTCGGCCTTGCTGTTGTTTGTTTTGGTACTGGCCTTTGTTATTGTATGAGAACGAGGACGAGGACCTGTTTTGATATGAGCCCCGATAGGAGGACTGACCTCTGGGCCTGTTGCCCCGAAAGGACTGGTTTCTAGCCTGCAGAGAGCCCAGTGCCCTTGCCGTGTCTGTGTCCTTCTTAATGGCCTGTAGAGCCTCATCGACCTTTACTCCAAACAGGTGCTGGCCGTCGAAGGGCATGTCCAGAACCTTTGCTTGGACTTCTTGGCGGAATGAAGTCGCTCTTAGCCATCCCTGGCGTCTCAGTACAGCAGCTCCCGCAAGTTGACGGAAGCCTGTCATGGCTGCGTCGATAGCACAGTCTATGAGTTCCGCTGCCGAAGATTGACCTTCCGCGAGGAGCGCCTTCACCTCACCCTGGACTTCGTCAGGCATTTCCTTTACGTAAGGGGCAATGTCCTCCCACAGCTGGCGATTGTAACGCCCCAGCAAGGCAATGGAGTTGGCCACCTTGATGGACATGGCCGATGTGGATGTGAAACGTTTACCAATCGTGTCAAGTTTTCTGCCCTCTTTATCCGGGGGAGCGGACAGTGGTGAGGAAGGGTTGCGGGAGTGTTTCTGGGCCGCCTGCGTCACTACCGAGTCCGGTTTGGGGTGACCATTAAGGCAAGCCGCCGCAGTGAGTGGTGCTCTGTATTTCTTATCTAGGCGTGGGACCACCGCCGGCACAGAAGCAGGAGTTAGCATTAACTTCTTTCCCTGTTCCCACAAAAATTCTATGATCGGAACAGCTTTTGCAGATTTCTGAGTCTGTTCCTTAAAGTCGTGCAGGAAACAGTCAGTTTCCGTGGATTCCACCACCATGTGGAATCTCTTCGCCGCCCTCTCCACCAGCTTGTGGAAGCCAGCGATGTCCACCGGGGGGGAGTCCGCTTGGCGTGGTTGTGGTGAAGCTGGGGACGATGCAATATATTCATCCTCTTCATCCTGGTCCGAGTGGTCCGAGTGAACCTCCCGGACCTCTCCTTCCTCTAGTTCCTCCTCTTCCTCCTCATCGTCCGAAGAAACCACCACTTGAGGCTGGACGTCATGGTGGGCTTGATGGCGAAGGTGAGTGCGTTCCGGTGCGGACACCTGTACTTGAGCTGGAGGTGTCTGATCCCCCTTGTCCCCTGGTGCGGGACTCTTAGGCGCTTGACCGCCTCTGTTAGCCTCCGGAAAGCGTTGCTTGTAGTCTTGCACAAGAAGTCTTAAGTCATCAACCAGGGTCGCTGGTAAGCATATCATGGGGGTGACTTCAGTGCGGACACTGGCGTGGACGGAGTGTTCCTGATAGGTGAATTCCTCCTGTTCCTCATCAGTGCTTTGGCATTTTATGTGAAGTTCTGAGACTGAAGTAGCGGGATCCAGATCCTCTTCGGATTCCTCGCTTTGGAAAATTTCTTGAGGTGGTTGCTTGTCCACCTTGCTTGGAGACGTCGTTTCCGGGGTAATTGGTGGTTTGCTTGGTTTGCCAGACTGTGTGGTAGAGTTGGTCGTCGTCGAGGGGATCGTCGGCGGTGGTAGCATCATGGACGGTGCCTCCACCAGTTTCGATTTTTTCCATGGTTCATTCGACGATGAGTCGTCCGTCGACGGTGTCGTCGACGGGTCCGTCGACGGAGCCTTTGTTGTCGTCGTCGACGGTGTCTTCGTCGACGGTGTCTTCGTCGACGGTGTCTTCGTCGACGGGGTCGTCGGCGGGGTCGTCGACGAGGTCTTCGTCGACGGTGTGGTGGACGAAGGGATCTTGGTCGTCGACGACTGCGAAGTCGTCTTCATCGACGGCGCCCTCGTAGACGATGGCCTCGTCGACGAGTCTCTCGTCGACACTTTAGTCGTCGCCGGTTTTGACGACGATGGGCTCGTCGCTGGTGACGGCGTCGTCGACGGTGTAGTCTTCGTTGTCGACATGGTCTTTGTCGTCGACGCCGAAGTCAGGGGAATTATTGAAGAGACAGGTCTACCTGAAGATGAGGAGGACGTAGTCATCGTCGTCGATGCTGAGGGCGACGATGCTGATGTGGTGGACACTGTGGTTTTGACTGAAGTAGTCCTCTGGCTTTGTCTGGAGGACGGAGCAGGCATTTTAAAGGTTTTATCCTCCTTAGCAGACACTGAAGATGACGCAGATCTCGCCTCTGAAGACTTTTTGTGGGTCTTCGTAGGAGGAGTGTCTGAGGGGCCCGGGGAAGCTTCCCTTGGCCTCTTGTTTGAGACAGCAGAGGTCCTGGAAACGCTGCTCACAGAGGAGTCCAGATTGTCTCTGTTCTTTAGCCTGTCCAACCAAATTAGAAGGCGACCTTCCCTGTCTCTCACAGTCTTTTTTGGAAAAGACTGACAGATTGCACATTTCTCCGAATTATGGTCCGGGTAAAGGCAATACAGGCACAGGTCGTGCCGATCGTCCACATGTATTCTTTTCTTGCTGCAGGAAGAGCAGGCCCTGAACAGGGCTTTCTTCCCCGAGTCAGACATGGAAAAAGCAGTAGAAATACACACTTACTTCAGGATAGTGTGTTGAAGAAGTCCTTGAAGAGTTTTGAGGCTTCAGAAAACACTTTCAAAGAAAGTTTGGTGAAGTTAAAGTAATCCTGAGGAGAGCTCAGGCAGGAGACTCCCTAGCACAACGTGCGGTAGAAAATCTGAGAGACTGAGGCTCCTCCCAGGAAGGTTCTAGAGGGAGGTCGGAGCTGATTGGCTGACTATGTCAGTTTGGTCCTTTTTACATAAGGACAAGGAAAGGCTACTAAGGGGAGACCCTTGGACCCTTTTCTCTCTATGTATGTCTATGGACATTACTTTTTTATTTACCGGAGGCTCCCGTCTCGACGACGGGGAATGATTCAGGCATGTGAATCTATGAAAGACACCCCTAATACTGGATAAGTTCGCTGCCTGTGCAGCAATGCGTTTGCCTGATGCCTCAAAGATCTTGGACTCTTTGTCTGGGGGAGGAGCGTCACCAGTAGTCTGCGAATTCGCCCTCTTTCGAGCGTTGGAAACCACCAGGGAGTCCAATGGCAAGTGTCCCTTAATATACGTGGGACCCGTGGGCGCCGCTTTATATTTCCTGTCGATGCGAGGATTGACCACCGCGCCCGGGTGGGCTCCTTGAATACCTCCTGTGCATGCTTCAGCACCCCTTTAAGCATCGGTAGTGTCTTGACTTGCTTTTCGGCTACCGAGAAGGTGTCGACTAAGAAGTCCGCATCCACGGGGTCCGAGTGCAGTTCGACGTCATGGTTCGCTGCAGCTCTCTCTATTAAGGCATTGAAGGCCGCCGAGTCCTCTGTCGGGGACGTCTTGGCGGCGAAAAGTTGAGTGTCCTGACCCGACTGCGGGTCGTCTGCGTCGCCCCCTGCGGTCCAGGGCACATGCTCCTCTTCCGGATCCGAGTACGCAGGATAGGTGTACTCGGCATCTTCCTCGTCCACATCAGGCGCGGGGGAATGGGTCGGCGAGTGTTCCAGGGCCTGTGGGGACAGAGGTTCCATCAGAGCCGAAGAGTCCGCAGAGTACCTCTTGTTCTTGAGTGGAATCTTAAAAGGTTCCAAGGCCGGCTCCGACGTAATCTTTCGTTTGAGGAGCGACAATTTTCCGGTGTTGGCGTCGATGATCACCTCACGACGTTCCTCCACCGCAAGCGGCTGGAGCCGAAGCTTCGACACCACCAAGGCAGCTTTCGGCGTCAATACCTCCTTTGAGTGTCCGCCCTGTTTAGGCGCGAAGGCCTTCGGCGCCGACTTGGGTGGAAGGGTAAAACGAATGGGCGTTTGTTCTTTAGCAGGCTTCGGCGTGGGTCTAGGCACTACAGTGTCCTGATCGGGAACCACAGTGGACTGTCGGATCCGCTGTAAGGATTCCCCCACCTTCCTTGTAAGGGATGCCGAGGGCTGAACCGGCTCGAGCGACTCCTCATCTCCGAGAGCCCGATCGCCGGTAGGCCTCTTCTTCGGGGCCGACGCCCCATGGCTAGGCGCACCGTCGGCGTGACGCTTCTTCGAAGCCGTCTTCGGGTCCACGACCCCTTTCGGTGCCGACGCAGCCGTGTCGGAGGCCTTCACCTTCGGCGCCGACCCAGAGGGCTTCGGGTCGGCCATTTTGGCGTGGCTCTTCAGGTCGGCCATTTTGGCGTGGCTCTTCAGGTCGGCCATTTTGGGTTTCGTGGAAGTTGACGCCTCCAGAACCTTCTTCACCAACGCCACTTTCAGTTTCGGTTTCGCATCCGAGGGTGCGAGACCAGTTGGCTTCACTTTCGGTTTCTTCTTAGAAATGTCCGTGACCGGGCCCGGAGGCGGGGACGTAGGACTCATAGTGAGATCTTGGGTAAGGCCCGAAGGCGATCCCTCGACCTGGGCCGTATGACGGGGAGTAACCCCTGAGTCTGGTTGGGGATGCTCTTCCTCCGAGCTATCTCCCATCGTGGCACAAGCCAGTTCGTCGTCCCCTACCTCGTCGGAGACTTCGTCGTAGGCCTCCTCACCCGCGTCGTAGGTCTCTTCCTCGGACGCGGGGCCAGAGTCCGACCCTTGTACGTCGTCTTCTCCCTCGACAGATTCCTGGAAGATGTCATCAGGTGGGGGTGCCGAAGCCGATAATTGAGCCTGGAGCCGATTAGCCCGGCAAATCTTTAAAGTCTTCTTACTTCTAAATTTCGAACACGCCATGCAGGTGTCTTCTCGGTGATCCGGTGACAAGCATGTATTGCACACGGGGTGCACGTCGAGGTGTGAATATTTAGAGTGACACAGCGGACACTTCTTGAATGGAGTCCGCTCCATAGCAAAGGGTGTAGTGTAGGCCCGTCCGCGCGAAAGCACGTGGAAGGGCAGTAAGAGATCGGAGCTGAGAGTCAGTAAGAAACCCGTACGCAACTATACCGATGCCCAGCCTAAAGACCTTTTGGTCTCGAGTAAAAAGTAGAACAACTATCGGTTCCGACAGAGGGAACCGAAACACATCCGAACCCAATGGCGGAAAAAAACAATCTGGGGATGGAGGCGATGCCCATGCGCACTGTAGTCCAGGGGAGGAGCCACCTATCTCGTGATACTTCGAAGACTCTTCCAGGACAACAATGTGCAATCATCCGGACCCAACACTAGGTGGCGGACTATGCACAGATATGAATTCAGCAGCCCACATGCCTCGAACAATCCTTTAAAAGCTCAATTTAGATCTAAATATTGCCCCATTTTTACAAGAACCACCATATCCGATCTATAAATATGCTCAACTTTAGTTGCAATCAGCAAGCAATAATCATATGTGGAATGGCAATCTGATTTCAGGAGTCAGATCCGTACGAGTTCTCTTCATAAAGTCAGGTTCGGGATTGTCTCATCATTAATCAGACTGATTTTAAACCTTACACCACATGTGGAGGAGCGAAGCATACTTTTAGAATGCAGCATCTGTATGACCATCTTCGGTCAGACAATGCATCTGTGCTTCTTAGAAGCACTACAGACAAATCGGTCTTTTCAAATAGATAGCATGGCCCACAAAACACCGACCTCACAAGTTCACCCAATATCAAGAGTTAAGCTATAGCATGTACATAGGTCCCACAGCATACAAAGATCCAAGTCTTAGTAAGACAACGCAAGAAGGACATCAAGTTGCACAATAAAAGACATTTAAGCTACAAAGTCTAACTGACGCCTGCTTGAAAATAGTTCCTCACCTTTTTGGAGGGCAGCCGAGATAACAGCAGCATTCTTCGGGCCATCATTCCTAAAAGCGAAGGCACAGTATGTTAAGCACTATTTAGTAAGATAACCTGAAAGAAACAGTACATCATTCTTCACCCACTCGAGTCTCTACCTCACCGGAGCTGAAAAGTATAGCAAATCTTAACAGCCTGCAAGAGGAGAAGAGTTCCACGGTCCCTCCTTTAGCCCCACTTACGAAGCTCTCTTGCAAAAACACCAAGTCACTTTTAGCTGCCTGCAATATGATGCATGGGCGTCTGTCCAGCTCAGATTTATGAGTACATGATAGGTTTCTCATTATTGAACACTCGTTCTCAGTGAGGGCAAGTGTATCATCATCGCCAGAGGAGCCTGTAGAGGCAGCAGTCAGTGGTGACAAGGAACGAGGACCACAACATTTGACCAAAAAGCAGGAATGAGCACTGGTTAAGACATTGGCACTACAATCCATCAAGACACACAGGAACAACTGAAAGGTACTCTCAACCTGCAATTCGAAGTAAGATGAATTATGGGGAGCACTGACAAACAGGTCAGTCACACTACTCAGTTGGACGAGGGCACAAAGGCTGGGGGAAAGGAATAGCAGAGTATCAAATGAAGGGGAGCTGAATGCTTACCAGATAAAAGAGCAGCACCTACAGGAGGTACCTCTGAAAAATGTAGCCTACAAGCTAAACATGAAAACTCAAGCTCAATTACTTTGCACACGCTGTGAACTAACTGGACCCTAATAGCCTAATCGTGAAGGATGGAAAAGAGTATCTGGTGGTTTGACATGCCAAAAACCAGACAGGTCATAAAGCTCACCAGTCAATAAGCAACTACAGAGGTTCACAAAGTCAAGAGAAGCCCCATGCCCGTGCTAACAGCCAATCAACACTCGCTTTCAAAATTGCGTTCTCGGATTTAACTGCACTGCGACACAAATCAGTCACATAAGGCAATGTCTGGGTGTGCCATTTTCCCCTTTGGCCTTCTCCCTCTTCTGAAGGCTTGGGGTCTGGTTGCACCAAGAGGCAGATTACAGACAGGTCATGGAGTACAGGGGTTACATGGGAGCACCATGGTGGGTCTTGTAGCCTCCATGCTTCAGGAAGGCCTGGTGCAGGGGTGGAAGTAAGGGTGCAATCCTTACATTCTTCTCTCTATTATTCCCACCCAGTCTTGGATCTGGTCCCATGGTACGGACTTTGGTGCAGCATAATCTAATGGACATGCAGCACAATATCGCCTCTTGCGCTGAAAGGTCGACACTTGTTAGTGGGTTAACTGCAAAGGAGGAAAACTCAAAATGACAATTCATCCGAGTGGCTAGAGAAGTTTAAGTATGCAGTTTAGTGATTATATTTCCCCTTGGATGCAAACACTGCAATTATTTTGGTGAACAAAAGAAAATTATTGTATTCTTCTGTGGCAGTTTTATGGCTTTATAGCATTTACTTAACTATGAGAGAACAACTTTACAAACCCACCACAAGACTCAGATTTTTTTTCTGAATGGTCAATTTGCTTGTAAGTGTAGATCACCAGATATTTTTGGCAATGAATAGCAGCGGTTTTGAGTCCTGTTGTGTAAAGTTAATGGAAGTGACCAACCAAAAGAACCAGCTTCAGAGCTAGTGCAGTGGGCGGCAGACATTTGGAGCAGGATAGACACTACTGGGCAGAGCAAAAAAGGGAGAAGGGCTGTGGCTATCTAACATACTGTTCAAATGAGGCTAGCCAAAGCAGTAACATGCTGGTCAATCAAGGTCAGGCTGACCCATCACAGCATGCAACGGCTGTGCCTGACGTAGAGTACATGGAATGCGGTTACGTCCCCACGCATGGTGAGAAGATGCAGTGGTCCTTTTCGGTTTAGCAGATAAATCGCGGACAAAACATTCACTGGTCACAAAAGGCCAGCGTTAACTGAAATTGGAACAAAGAAAATATTCAAGTATTCTTTACTGGCCTAAAAGCTATCAGGATATAAGAAATGAACAGCACTGTGCACAGTTTTGTAGAAATTGCAAACTGGTGTCAGTTATTTTGACAAAGTGGAAGATAAAGCTAAGGAGATACTGTAGGCCTAACCATGGCAACGTCGCAGAGTGTGCAACCGCCTACCGCAGTTTTCCAAAATCCAGGTAAGAAAAACATTAAGTGAAAACAATGGCACAGAGTTTTCAATCCTCATTAGGTAGAAATTGATAGAAAGTCATTTGAAACACTGTTTTATTTCATTGGGTAATGAGGGCCAAACAAATGTGAACACTTACCAGAAGCTGAGCCGATCCCAGCTGAATTTGGCAGACGACACGAGTACACTGAAGCTGTGAATCAAAAGAAATGGCACTTTAAGGAGGATCACGTTTCGAAGTAGAAGCGCATAACTTTTAGTAGAAACAAGGAAAGCAGGAAAATAATGACAAATATATGGCTGCACTAAGGATTCCGGGCTGCTACACAGTGAATTTGGAAACTGCACAGACCAAGATCTCAGAGACCAAATTGAGATGAATACTTATTTTAATAATCTTCATAAAAGATTACTCTGTAGACAAAAGTCCAGCCCCTGAGAGAATATGTATGAACAGCCAAGTGGTTTGAGAAGTTAATGTTACCTGCTCTGGCCATTGCAAGAAAGAGCACAATTGATTCATCCTACTGTCAATGTTGTGAGTTAGAGAAAAGTCATATACAAAAGGAAGGGAGAGGGAGATATCTATTCAAGATGTGGTTCAAGGACACGAGGGAAGCAATTCCGCTGGTCCAGCAGTGGGAAAGAAGTGCAAAATATCAGGACACTTTTAAAAGTGTGTTTAAGGCACATAACTCAGTGAGAGTAAGTCACATAAAGGAGAAAATAAATCATGTGAGTGAAAGAATGTCAAAACTGGCGTTAACAGTAGATAAAGAGTTATGACTGATTTGGGTTTACTTGTAACTATTTTATCGGAATACAGTTTTACAGAAGTTCCGGCAAATGAGCTCCTGAAGGCTTCATATATTAAAAATGAAGTGTTTGGTGAGCACGTATCATTACTTACGGCTATATGAAGACTGCTGAGGAGATTAAGGACAGTGGTACTTACACAAAAGTTTACATAGCGAGTGACAGTAGAGACCTAATTGGATGGGTTAATCAGGGTAGATTAGGGTCCGCACCAGGTACAGATAGCCCATCGATTCTGATGGGGCGGATGGATGAGTGTCATATTTTGAACTGTTTTGGAGAGGTTTTCTTTGTCAAAGTAGGTTGTAGCAAACGGTTTGAGCACACAATTTTGCAGAAAGGCGCCATCCTGTCAAACATAAGAAGGGAAATGTGAAACTCAATCTTAGGGGTGAGTCGAGGCAGCTTTTAGGTGATTTATGTGTGCAAGACATTATTAAGCCTCTTGATGTAGCACAGTTGATTTCCGCTGTCCTAAAGTGGGCAAAAGGAGGGGTGTCTAAATAAGATTGTGTGCAGGTTGGCGCTCACTCACCAAGAATATAGTTACTGAACATCATTCGATTTCCAAAATACAGGAAATGATAGGCATGCTGAGGGATGCCGGTTATTTTACAATAGAACTTAATGCAGCACTTCATCAAATGATACTTGAAGTCAATTCTCAATTCTTAACTACCTCTGTTACGCCATTTGGTGCTTATAAATATTTGCGTATACCATGCCGACCCACATTCGTGACTACTATTTTACAAAGCTAATGTACAGATTTCAAAATCTCCAGCCAGTACAAGCTTTCCTGGACGATGGTTTGATTCATGCCTATAGTGTCGAGGAATACAACAGGATATTAACAGGAATTAACGGGGTGCTGAAAGATAGGGAGTATGACTGTGACAAAAGAGAAATGCAAGTTTTTGACATTCTGTGGAGCATTCAATTTGGAGGTTTGGTGGAAGCAGTAACTGAGGGACCCTGTACGATTTACAAAGATCAACTAAGATTGCTCATACAAATGAGTGCATATTATTTTGGACAAGTGCTAGAGTTAAATCCCACAATATATTTACTTGGCTTGGAAAACCACAGGGGCCATTTGATAGCTTCTACATGTGATGAGTACAAAGAAAAACATGCAGCAATTTTCGCTGCATGAAGTGTATAATCCTTTAAAAGCTCAATTTAGATCTAAATATTGCCCCATTTTTACAAGAACCACCATATCCGATCTATAAATATGCTCAACTTTAGATGCAATCAGCAAGCAATAATCATATGTGGAATGGCAATCTGATTTCAGGAGTCAGATCCGTACGAGTTCTCTTCATAAAGTCAGGTTCGGGATTGTCTCATCATTAATCAGACTGATTTTAAACCTTACACCACATGTGGAGGAGCGAAGCATACTTTTAAAATGCAGCATCTGTAGGACCATCTTCGGTCAGACAATGCATCTGTGCTTCTTAGAAGCACTACAGACAAATCGGTCTTTTCAAATAGATAGCATGGCCAACAAAACACCGACCTCACAAGCTCACCCAATATCAAGAGTTAAGCTATAGCATGTACATAGGTCCCACAGCATACAAAGATCCAAGTCTTAGTAAGACAACGCAAGAAGGACATCAAGTTGCACAATAAAAGACATTTAAGCTACAAAGTCTAACTGACGCCTGCTTGAAAATAGTTCCTCACCTTTTTGGAGGGTAGCCGAGATAACAGCAGCATTCTTCGGGCCATCATTCCTAAAAGCGAAGGCACAGTATGTTAAGCACTATTTAGTAAGATAACCTGAAAGAAACAGTACATCATTCTTCACCCACTCGAGTCTCTACCTCACCGGAGCTGAAAAGTATAGCAAACCGTAACAGCCTGCAAGAGGAGAAGAGTTCCACGGTCCCTCCTTTAGCCCCACTTACGAAGCTCTCTTGCAAAAACACCAAGTCACTTTTAGCTGCCTGCAATATGATGCATGGGCGTCTGTCCAGCTCAGATTTATGAGTACATGATAGGTTTCTCATTATTGAACACTCGTTCTCAGTGAGGGCAAGTGTATCATCATCGCCAGAGGAGCCTGTAGAGGCAGCAGTCAGTGGTGACAAGGAACGAGGACCACAACATTTGACCAAAAAGCAGGAATGAGCACTGGTTAAGACATTGGCACTACAATCCATCAAGACACACAGGAACAACTGAAAGGTACTCTCAACCTGCAATTCGAAGTAAGATGAATTATGGGGAGCACTGACAAACAGGTCAGTCACACTACTCAGTTGGACGAGGGCACAAAGGCTGGGGGAAAGGAATAGCAGAGTATCAAATGAAGGGGAGCTGAATGCTTACCAGATAAAAGAGCAGCACCTACAGGAGGTACCTCTGAAAAATGTAGCCTACAAGCTAAACATGAAAACTCAAGCTCAATTACTTTGCACACGCTGTGAACTAACTGGACCCTAATAGCCTAATCGTGAAGGATGGAAAAGAGTATCTGGTGGTTTGACATGCCAAAAACCAGACAGGTCATAAAGCTCACCAGTCAATAAGCAACTACAGAGGTTCACAAAGTCAAGAGAAGCCCCATGCCCGTGCTAACAGCCAATCAACACTCGCTTTCAAAATTGCGTTCTCGGATTTAACTGCACTGCGACACAAATCAGTCACATAAGGCAATGTCTGGGTGTGCCATTTTCCCCTTTGGCCTTCTCCCTCTTCTGAAGGCTTGGGGTCTGGTTGCACCAAGAGGCAGATTACAGACAGGTCATGGAGTACAGGGGTTACATGGGAGCACCATGGTGGGTCTTGTAGCCTCCATGCTTCAGGAAGGCCTGGTGCAGGGGTGGAAGTAAGGGTGCAATCCTTACATTCTTCTCTCTATTATTCCCACCCAGTCTTGGATCTGGTCCCATGGTACGGACTTTGGTGCAGCATAATCTAATGGACATGCAGCACAATATCGCCTCTTGCGCTGAAAGGTTGACACTTGTTAGTGGGTTAACTGCAAAGGAGGAAAACTCAAAATGACAATTCATCCGAGTGGCTAGAGAAGTTTAAGTATGCAGTTTAGTGATTATATTTCCCCTTGGATGCAAACACTGCAATTATTTTGGTGAACAAAAGAAAATTATTGTATTCTTCTGTGGCAGTTTTATGGCTTTATAGCATTTACTTAACTATGAGAGAACAACTTTACAAACCCACCACAAGACTCAGATTTTTTTTCTGAATGGTCAATTTGCTTGTAAGTGTAGATCACCAGATATTTTTGGCAATGAATAGCAGCGGTTTTGAGTCCTGTTGTGTAAAGTTAATGGAAGTGACCAACCAAAAGAACTAGCTTCAGAGCTAGTGCAGTGGGCGGCAGACATTTGGAGCAGGATAGACACTACTGGGCAGAGCAAAAAAGGGCGGAGGGCTGTGGCTATCTAACATACTGTTCAAATGAGGCTAGCCAAAGCAGTAACATGCTGGTCAATCAAGGTCAGGCTGACCCATCACAGCATGCAACGGCTGTGCCTGACGTAGAGTACATAGAATGCGGTTACGTCCCCACGCATGGTGAGAAGATGCAGTGGTCCTTTTCGGTTTAGCAGATAAATCGCGGACACAAAACATTCACTGGTCACAAAAGGCCAGCGTTAACTGAAATTGGAACAAAGAAAATATTCAAGTATTCTTTACTGGCCTAAAAGCTATCAGGATATAAGAAATGAACAGCACTGTGCACAGTTTTGTAGAAATTGCAAACTGGTGTCAGTTATTTTGACAAAGTGGAAGATAAAACTAAGGAGATACTGTAGGCCTAACCATGGCAACGTCGCAGAGTGTGCAACCGCCTACCGCAGTTTTCCAAAATCCAGGTAAGAAAAACATTAAGTGAAAACAATGGCACAGAGTTTTCAATCCTCATTAGGTAGAAATTGATAGAAAGTCATTTGAAACACTGTTTTATTTCATTGGGTAATGAGGGCCAAACAAATGTGAACACTTACCAGAAGCTGAGCCGGTCCCAGCTGAATTTGGCAGACGACACGAGTACACTGAAGCTGTGAATCGAAAGAAATGGCACTTTAAGGAGGATCACGTTTCGAAGTAGAAGCGCATAACTTTTAGTAGAAACAAGGAAAGCAGGAAAATAATGACAAATATATGGCTGCACTAAGGATTCCGGGCTGCTACACAGTGAATTTGGAAACTGCACAGACCAAGATCTCAGAGACCAAATTGAGATGAATACTTATTTTAATAATCTTCATAAAAGATTACTCTGTAGACAAAAGTCCAGCCCCTGAGAGAATATGTATGAACAGCCAAGTGGTTGAGAAGTTAATGTTACCTGCTCTGGCCATTGCAAGAAAGAGCACAATTGATTCACCCTACTGTCAATGTTGTGAGTTAGAGAAAAGTCATATACAAAAGGAAGGGAGAGGGAGATATCTATTCAAGATGTGGTTCAAGGACACGAGGGAAGCAATTCCGCTGGTCCAGCAGTGGGAAAGAAGTGCAAAATATCAGGACACTTTTAAAAGTGTGTTTAAGGCACATAACTCAGTGAGAGTAAGTCACATAAAGGAGAAAATAAATCATGTGAGTGAAAGAATGTCAAAACTGGCGTTAACAGTAGATAAAGAGTTATGACTGATTTGGGTTTACTTGTAACTATTTTATCGGAATACAGTTTTACAGAAGTTCCGGCAAATGAGCTCCTGAAGGCTTCATATATTAAAAATGAAGTGTTTGGTGAGCACGTATCATTACTTACGGCTATATGAAGACTGCTGAGGAGATTAAGGACAGTGGTACTTACACAAAAGTTTACATAGCGAGTGACAGTAGAGACCTAATTGGATGGGTTAATCAGGGTAGATTAGGGTCCGCACCAGGTACAGATAGCCCATCGATTCTGATGGGGCGGATGGATGAGTGTCATATTTTGAACTGTTTTGGAGAGGTTTTCTTTGTCAAAGTAGGTTGTAGCAAACGGTTTGAGCACACAATTTTGCAGAAAGGCGCCATCCTGTCAAACATAAGAAGGGAAATGTGAAACTCAATCTTAGGGGTGAGTCGAGGCAGCTTTTAGGTGATTTATGTGTGCAAGACATTATTAAGCCTGTTGATGTAGCACAGTTGATTTCCGCTGTCCTAAAGTGGGCAAAAGGAGGGGTGTCTAAATAAGATTGTGTGCAGGTTGGCGCTCACTCACCAAGAATATAGTTACTGAACATCATTCGATTTCCAAAATACAGGAAATGATAGGCATGCTGAGGGATGCCGGTTATTTTACAATAGAACTTAATGCAGCACTTCATCAAATGATACTTGAAGCCAATTCTCAACTACCTCTGTTACGCCATTTGTTGCTTATAAATATTTGCGTATACCATGCCGACCCACATTCGTGACTACTATTTTACAAAGCTAATGTACAGATTTCAAAATCTCCAGCCAGTACAAGCTTTCCTGGACGATGGTTTGATTCATGCCTATAGTGTCGAGGAATACAACAGGATATTAACAGGAATTCACGGGGTGCTGAAAGATAGGGAGTATGACTGTGACAAAAGAGAACTGCAAGTTTTTGACATTCTGTGGAGCATTCAATTTGGAGGTTTGGTGGAAGCAGTAACTGAGGGACCCTGTACGATTTACAAAGATCAACTAAGATTGTTCATACAAATGAGTGCATATTATTTGGGACAAGTGCTAGAGTTAAATCCCACAATATATTTACTTGGCATGGAAAACCACAGGGGCCATTTGATAGCTTCTACATGTGATGAGTACAAAGAAAAACATGCAGCAATTTTCGCTGCATGAAGTGTATAATCCTTTAAAAGCTCAATTTAGATCTAAATATTGCCCCATTTTTACAAGAACCACCATATCCGATCTATAAATATGCTCAACTTTAGTTGCAATCAGCAAGCAATAATCATATGTGGAATGGCAATCTGATTTCAGGAGTCAGATCCGTACGAGTTCTCTTCATAAAGTCAGGTTCGGGATTGTCTCATCATTAATCAGACTGATTTTAAACCTTACACCACATGTGGAGGAGCGAAGCATACTTTTAGAATGCAGCATCTGTATGACCATCTTCGGTCAGACAATGCATCTGTGCTTCTTAGAAGCACTACAGACAAATCGGTCTTTTCAAATAGATAGCATGGCCCACAAAACACCGACCTCACAAGTTCACCCAATATCAAGAGTTAAGCTATAGCATGTACATAGGTCCCACAGCATACAAAGATCCAAGTCTTAGTAAGACAACGCAAGAAGGACATTAAGTTGCACAATAAAAGACATTTAAGCTACAAAGTCTAACTGACGCCTGCTTGAAAATAGTTCCTCACCTTTTTGGAGGGTAGCCGAGATAACAGCAGCATTCTTCGGGCCATCATTCCTAAAAGCGAAGGCACAGTATGTTAAGCACTATTTAGTAAGATAACCTGAAAGAAACAGTACATCATTCTTCACCCACTCGAGTCTCTACCTCACCGGAGCTGAAAAGTATAGCAAACCGTAACAGCCTGCAAGAGGAGAAGAGTTCCACGGTCCCTCCTTTAGCCCCACTTACGAAGCTCTCTTGCAAAAACACCAAGTCACTTTTAGCTGCCTGCAATATGATGCATGGGCGTCTGTCCAGCTCAGATTTATGAGTACATGATAGGTTTCTCATTATTGAACACTCGTTCTCAGTGAGGGCAAGTGTATCATCATCGCCAGAGGAGCCTGTAGAGGCAGCAGTCAGTGGTGACAAGGAACGAGGACCACAACATTTGACCAAAAAGCAGGAATGAGCACTGGTTAAGACATTGGCACTACAATCCATCAAGACACACAGGAACAACTGAAAGGTACTCTCAACCTGCAATTCGAAGTAAGATGAATTATGGGGAGCACTGACAAACAGGTCAGTCACACTACTCAGTTGGACGAGGGCACAAAGGCTGGGGGAAAGGAATAGCAGAGTATCAAATGAAGGGGAGCTGAATGCTTACCAGATAAAAGAGCAGCACCTACAGGAGGTACCTCTGAAAAATGTAGCCTACAAGCTAAACATGAAAACTCAAGCTCAATTACTTTGCACACGCTGTGAACTAACTGGACCCTAATAGCCTAATCGTGAAGGATGGAAAAGAGTATCTGGTGGTTTGACATGCCAAAAAATCAGACAGGTCATAAAGCTCACCAGTCAATAAGCAACTACAGAGGTTCACAAAGTCAAGAGAAGCCCCATGCCCGTGCTAACAGCCAATCAACACTCGCTTTCAAAATTGCGTTCTCGGTTTTAACTGCACTGCGACACAAATCAGTCACATAAGGCAATGTCTGGGTGTGCCATTTTCCCCTTTGGCCTTCTCCCTCTTCTGAAGGCTTGGGGTCTGGTTGCACCAAGAGGCAGATTACAGACAGGTCATGGAGTACAGGGGTTACATGGGAGCACCATGGTGGGTCTTGTAGCCTCCATGCTTCAGGAAGGCCTGGTGCAGGGGTGGAAGTAAGGGTGCAATCCTTACATTCTTCTCTCTATTATTCCCACCCAGTCTTGGATCTGGTCCCATGGTACGGACTTTGGTGCAGCATAATCTAATGGACATGCAGCACAATATCGCCTCTTGCGCTGAAAGGTTGACACTTGTTAGTGGGTTAACTGCAAAGGAGGAAAACTCAAAATGACAATTCATCTGAGTGGCTAGAGAAGTTTAAGTATGCAGTTTAGTGATTATATTTCCCCTTGGATGCAAACACTGCAATTATTTTGGTGAACAAAAGAAAATTATTGTATTCTTCTGTGGCAGTTTTATGGCTTTATAGCATTTACTTAACTATGAGAGAACAACTTTACAAACCCACCACAAGACTCAGATTTTTTTTCTGAATGGTCAATTTGCTTGTAAGTGTAGATCACCAGATATTTTTGGCAATGAATAGCAGCGGTTTTGAGTCCTGTTGTGTAAAGTTAATGGAAGTGACCAACCAAAAGAACTAGCTTCAGAGCTAGTGCAGTGGGCGGCAGACATTTGGAGCAGGATAGACACTACTGGGCAGAGCAAAAAAGGGCGGAGGGCTGTGGCTATCTAACATACTGTTCAAATGAGGCTAGCCAAAGCAGTAACATGCTGGTCAATCAAGGTCAGGCTGACCCATCACAGCATGCAACGGCTGTGCCTGACGTAGAGTACATAGAATGCGGTTACGTCCCCACGCATGGTGAGAAGATGCAGTGGTCCTTTTCGGTTTAGCAGATAAATCGCGGACACAAAACATTCACTGGTCACAAAAGGCCAGCGTTAACTGAAATTGGAACAAAGAAAATATTCAAGTATTCTTTACTGGCCTAAAAGCTATCAGGATATAAGAAATGAACAGCACTGTGCACAGTTTTGTAGAAATTGCAAACTGGTGTCAGTTATTTTGACAAAGTGGAAGATAAAACTAAGGAGATACTGTAGGCCTAACCATGGCAACGTCGCAGAGTGTGCAACCGCCTACCGCAGTTTTCCAAAATCCAGGTAAGAAAAACATTAAGTGAAAACAATGGCACAGAGTTTTCAATCCTCATTAGGTAGAAATTGATAGAAAGTCATTTGAAACACTGTTTTATTTCATTGGGTAATGAGGGCCAAACAAATGTGAACACTTACCAGAAGCTGAGCCGGTCCCAGCTGAATTTGGCAGACGACACGAGTACACTGAAGCTGTGAATCGAAAGAAATGGCACTTTAAGGAGGATCACGTTTCGAAGTAGAAGCGCATAACTTTTAGTAGAAACAAGGAAAGCAGGAAAATAATGACAAATATATGGCTGCACTAAGGATTCCGGGCTGCTACACAGTGAATTTGGAAACTGCACAGACCAAGATCTCAGAGACCAAATTGAGATGAATACTTATTTTAATAATCTTCATAAAAGATTACTCTGTAGACAAAAGTCCAGCCCCTGAGAGAATATGTATGAACAGCCAAGTGGTTTGAGAAGTTAATGTTACCTGCTCTGGCCATTGCAAGAAAGAGCACAATTGATTCACCCTACTGTCAATGTTGTGAGTTAGAGAAAAGTCATATACAAAAGGAAGGGAGAGGGAGATATCTATTCAAGATGTGGTTCAAGGACACGAGGGAAGCAATTCCGCTGGTCCAGCAGTGGGAAAGAAGTGCAAAATATCAGGACACTTTTAAAAGTGTGTTTAAGGCACATAACTCAGTGAGAGTAAGTCACATAAAGGAGAAAATAAATCATGTGAGTGAAAGAATGTCAAAACTGGCGTTAACAGTAGATAAAGAGTTATGACTGATTTGGGTTTACTTGTAACTATTTTATCGGAATACAGTTTTACAGAAGTTCCGGCAAATGAGCTCCTGAAGGCTTCATATATTAAAAATGAAGTGTTTGGTGAGCACGTATCATTACTTACGGCTATATGAAGACTGCTGAGGAGATTAAGGACAGTGGTACTTACACAAAAGTTTACATAGCGAGTGACAGTAGAGACCTAATTGGATGGGTTAATCAGGGTAGATTAGGGTCCGCACCAGGTACAGATAGCCCATCGATTCTGATGGGGCGGATGGATGAGTGTCATATTTTGAACTGTTTTGGAGAGGTTTTCTTTGTCAAAGTAGGTTGTAGCAAACGGTTTGAGCACACAATTTTGCAGAAAGGCGCCATCCTGTCAAACATAAGAAGGGAAATGTGAAACTCAATCTTAGGGGTGAGTCGAGGCAGCTTTTAGGTGATTTATGTGTGCAAGACATTATTAAGCCTGTTGATGTAGCACAGTTGATTTCCGCTGTCCTAAAGTGGGCAAAAGGAGGGGTGTCTAAATAAGATTGTGTGCAGGTTGGCGCTCACTCACCAAGAATATAGTTACTGAACATCATTCGATTTCCAAAATACAGGAAATGATAGGCATGCTGAGGGATGCCGGTTATTTTACAATAGAACTTAATGCAGCACTTCATCAAATGATACTTGAAGCCAATTCTCAATTCTTAACTACCTCTGTTACGCCATTTGGTGCTTATAAATATTTGCGTATACCATGCCGACCCACATTCGTGACTACTATTTTACAAAGCTAATGTACAGATTTCAAAATCTCCAGCCAGTACAAGCTTTCCTGGACAATGGTTTGATTCATGCCTATAGTGTCGAGGAATACAACAGGATATTAACAGGAATTCACGGGGTGCTGAAAGATAGGGAGTATGACTGTGACAAAAGAGAACTGCAAGTTTTTGACATTCTGTGGAGCATTCAATTTGGAGGTTTGGTGGAAGCAGTAACTGAGGGACCCTGTACGATTTACAAAGATCAACTAAGATTGTTCATACAAATGAGTGCATATTATTTGGGACAAGTGCTAGAGTTAAATCCCACAATATATTTACTTGGCATGGAAAACCACAGGGGCCATTTGATAGCTTCTACATGTGATGAGTACAAAGAAAAACATGCAGCAATTTTCGCTGCATGAAGTGTATAATCCTTTAAAAGCTCAATTTAGATCTAAATATTGCCCCATTTTTACAAGAACCACCATATCCGATCTATAAATATGCTCAACTTTAGTTGCAATCAGCAAGCAATAATCATATGTGGAATGGCAATCTGATTTCAGGAGTCAGATCCGTACGAGTTCTCTTCATAAAGTCAGGTTCGGGATTGTCTCATCATTAATCAGACTGATTTTAAACCTTACACCACATGTGGAGGAGCGAAGCATACTTTTAGAATGCAGCATCTGTATGACCATCTTCGGTCAGACAATGCATCTGTGCTTCTTAGAAGCACTACAGACAAATCGGTCTTTTCAAATAGATAGCATGGCCCACAAAACACCGACCTCACAAATTCACCCAATATCAAGAGTTAAGCTATAGCATGTACATAGGTCCCACAGCATACAAAGATCCAAGTCTTAGTAAGACAACGCAAGAAGGACATTAAGTTGCACAATAAAAGACATTTAAGCTACAAAGTCTAACTGACGCCTGCTTGAAAATAGTTCCTCACCTTTTTGGAGGGTAGCCGAGATAACAGCAGCATTCTTCGGGCCATCATTCCTAAAAGCGAAGGCACAGTATGTTAAGCACTATTTAGTAAGATAACCTGAAAGAAACAGTACATCATTCTTCACCCACTCGAGTCTCTACCTCACCGGAGCTGAAAAGTATAGCAAACCGTAACAGCCTGCAAGAGGAGAAGAGTTCCACGGTCCCTCCTTTAGCCCCACTTACGAAGCTCTCTTGCAAAAACACCAAGTCACTTTTAGCTGCCTGCAATATGATGCATGGGCGTCTGTCCAGCTCAGATTTATGAGTACATGATAGGTTTCTCATTATTGAACACTCGTTCTCAGTGAGGGCAAGTGTATCATCATCGCCAGAGGAGCCTGTAGAGGCAGCAGTCAGTGGTGACAAGGAACGAGGACCACAACATTTGACCAAAAAGCAGGAATGAGCACTGGTTAAGACATTGGCACTACAATCCATCAAGACACACAGGAACAATTGAAAGGTACTCTCAACCTGCAATTCGAAGTAAGATGAATTATGGGGAGCACTCAAACAGGTCAGACACACTACTCAGTTGGACGAGGGCACAAAGGCTGGGGGAAAGGAATAGCAGAGTATCAAATAAAGGGGAGCTCAATGCTTACCAGATAAAAGAGCAGCACCTACAGGAGGTACCTCTGAAAAATGTAGCCTTCAAGCTAAACATGAAAACTCAAGCTCAATTACTTTGCACACGCTGTGAACTAACTGGACCCTAATAGCCTAATCGTGAAGGATGGAAAAGAGTATCTGGTGGTTTGACATGCCAAAAACCAGACAGGTCATAAAGCTCACCAGTCAATAAGCAACTACAGAGGTTCACAAAGTCAAGAGAAGCCCCATGCCCGTGCTAACAGCCAATCAACACTCGCTTTCAAAATTGCGTTCTCGGTTTTAACTGCACTGCGACACAAATCAGTCACATAAGGCAATGTCTGGGTGTGCCATTTTCCCCTTTGGCCTTCTCCCTCTTCTGAAGGCTTGGGGTCTGGTTGCACCAAGAGGCAGATTACAGACAGGTCATGGAGTACAGGGGTTACATGGGAGCACCATGGTGGGTCTTGTAGCCTCCATGCTTCAGGAAGGCCTGGTGCAGGGGTGGAAGTAAGGGTGCAATCCTTACATTCTTCTCTCTATTATTCCCACCCAGTCTTGGATCTGGTCCCATGGTACGGACTTTGGTGCAGCATAATCTAATGGACAAGCAGCACAATATCGCCTCTTGCGCTGAAAGGTTGACACTTGTTAGTGGGTTAACTGCAAAGGAGGAAAACTCAAAATGACAATTCATCCGAGTGGCTAGAGAAGTTTAAGTATGCAGTTTAGTGATTATATTTCCCCTTGGATGCAAACACTGCAATTATTTTGGTGAACAAAAGAAAATTATTGTATTCTTCTGTGGCAGTTTTATGGCTTTATAGCATTTACTTAACTATGAGAGAACAACTTTACAAACCCACCACAAGACTCAGATTTTTTTTCTGAATGGTCAATTTGCTTGTAAGTGTAGGTCACCAGATATTTTTGGCAATGAATAGCAGCGGTTTTGAGTCCTGTTGTGTAAAGTTAATGGAAGTGACCAACCAAAAGAACTAGCTTCAGAGCTAGTGCAGTGGGCGGCAGACATTTGGAGCAGGATAGACACTACTGGGCAGAGCAAAAAAGGGCGGAGGGCTGTGGCTATCTAACATACTGTTCAAATGAGGCTAGCCAAAGCAGTAACATGCTGGTCAATCAAGGTCAGGCTGACCCATCACAGCATGCAATGGCTGTGCCTGACGTAGAGTACATAGAATGCGGTTACGTCCCCACGCATGGTGAGAAGATGCAGTGGTCCTTTTCGGTTTAGCAGATAAATCGCGGACACAAAACATTCACTGGTCACAAAAGGCCAGCGTTAACTGAAATTGGAACAAAGAAAATATTCAAGTATTCTTTACTGGCCTAAAAGCTATCAGGATATAAGAAATGAACAGCACTGTGCACAGTTTTGTAGAAATTGCAAACTGGTGTCAGTTATTTTGACAAAGTGGAAGATAAAGCTAAGGAGATACTGTAGGCCTAACCATGGCAACGTCGCAGAGTGTGCAACCGCCTACCGCAGTTTTCCAAAATCCAGGTAAGAAAAACATTAAGTGAAAACAATGGCACAGAGTTTTCAATCCTCATTAGGTAGAAATTGATAGAAAGTCATTTGAAACACTGTTTTATTGCATTGGGTAATGAGGGCCAAACAAATGTGAACACTTACCAGAAGCTGAGCCGATCCCAGCTGAATTTGGCAGACGACACGAGTACACTGAAGCTGTGAATCGAAAGAAATGGCACTTTAAGGAGGATCACGTTTCGAAGTAGAAGCGCATAACTTTTAGTAGAAACAAGGAAAGCAGGAAAATAATGACAAATATATGGCTGCACTAAGGATTCCGGGCTGCTACACAGTGAATTTGGAAACTGCACAGACCAAGATCTCAGAGACCAAATTGAGATGAATACTTATTTTAATAATCTTCATAAAAGATTACTCTGTAGACAAAAGTCCAGCCCCTGAGAGAATATGTATGAACAGCCAAGGGGTTTGAGAAGTTAATGTTACCTGCTCTGGCCATTGCAAGAAAGAGCACAATTGATTCACCCTACTGTCAATGTTGTGAGTTAGAGAAAAGTCATATACAAAAGGAAGGGAGAGGGAGATATCTATTCGAGATGTGGTTCAAGGACACGAGGGAAGCAATTCCGCTGGTCCAGCAGTGGGAAAGAAGTGCAAAATATCAGGACACTTTTAAAAGTGTGTTTAAGGCACATAACTCAGTGAGAGTAAGTCACATAAAGGAGAAAATAAATCATGTGAGTGAAAGAATGTCAAAACTGGCGTTAACAGTAGATAAAGAGTTATGACTGATTTGGGTTTACTTGTAACTATTTTATCGGAATACAGTTTTACAGAAGTTCCGGCAAATGAGCTCCTGAAGGCTTCATATATTAAAAATGAAGTGTTTGGTGAGCACGTATCATTACTTACGGCTATATGAAGACTGCTGAGGAGATTAAGGACAGTGGTACTTACACAAAAGTTTACATAGCGAGTGACAGTAGAGACCTAATTGGATGGGTTAATCAGGGTAGATTAGGGTCCGCACCAGGTACAGATAGCCCATCGATTCTGATGGGGCGGATGGATGAGTGTCATATTTTGAACTGTTTTGGAGAGGTTTTCTTTGTCAAAGTAGGTTGTAGCAAACGGTTTGAGCACACAATTTTGCAGAAAGGCGCCATCCTGTCAAACATAAGAAGGGAAATGTGAAACTCAATCTTAGGGGTGAGTCGAGGCAGCTTTTAGGTGATTTATGTGTGCAAGACATTATTAAGCCTGTTGATGTAGCACAGTTGATTTCCGCTGTCCTAAAGTGGGCAAAAGGAGGGGTGTCTAAATAAGATTGTGTGCAGGTTGGCGCTCACTCACCAAGAATATAGTTACTGAACATCATTCGATTTCCAAAATACAGGAAATGATAGGCATGCTGAGGGATGCCGGTTATTTTACAATAGAACTTAATGCAGCACTTCATCAAATGATACTTGAAGCCAATTCTCAATTCTTAACTACCTCTGTTACGCCATTTGGTGCTTATAAATATTTGCGTATACCATGCCGACCCACATTCGTGACTACTATTTTACAAAGCTAATGTACAGATTTCAAAATCTCCAGCCAGTACAAGCTTTCCTGGACGATGGTTTGATTCATGCCTATAGTGTTGAGGAATACAACAGGATATTAACAGGAATTCACGGGGTGCTGAAAGATAGGGAGTATGACTGTGACAAAAGAGAACTGCAAGTTTTTGACATTCTGTGGAGCATTCAATTTGGAGGTTTGGTGGAAGCAGTAACTGAGGGACCCTGTACGATTTACAAAGATCAACTAAGATTGTTCATACAAATGAGTGCATATTATTTGGGACAAGTGCTAGAGTTAAATCCCACAATATATTTACTTGGCATGGAAAACCACAGGGGCCATTTGATAGCTTCTACATGTGATGAGTACAAAGAAAAACATGCAGCAATTTTCGCTGCATGAAGTGTATAATCCTTTAAAAGCTCAATTTAGATCTAAATATTGCCCCATTTTTACAAGAACCACCATATCCGATCTATAAATATGCTCAACTTTAGTTGCAATCAGCAAGCAATAATCATATGTGGAATGGCAATCTGATTTCAGGAGTCAGATCCGTACGAGTTCTCTTCATAAAGTCAGGTTCGGGATTGTCTCATCATTAATCAGACTGATTTTAAACCTTACACCACATGTGGAGGAGCGAAGCATACTTTTAGAATGCAGCATCTGTATGACCATCTTCGGTCAGACAATGCATCTGTGCTTCTTAGAAGCACTACAGACAAATCGGTCTTTTCAAATAGATAGCATGGCCCACAAAACACCGACCTCACAAGTTCACCCAATATCAAGAGTTAAGCTATAGCATGTACATAGGTCCCACAGCATACAAAGATCCAAGTCTTAGTAAGACAACGCAAGAAGGACATCAAGTTGCACAATAAAAGACATTTAAGCTACAAAGTCTAACTGACGCCTGCTTGAAAATAGTTCCTCACCTTTTTGGAGGGTAGCCGGGATAACAGCAGCATTCTTCGGGCCATCATTCCTAAAAGCGAAGGCACAGTATGTTAAGCACTATTTAGTAAGAGAACCTGAAAGAAACAGTACATCATTCTTCACCCACTCGAGTCTCTACCTCACCGGAGCTGAAAAGTATAGCAAATCTTAACAGCCTGCAAGAGGAGAAGAGTTCCACGGTCCCTCCTTTAGCCCCACTTACGAAGCTCTCTTGCAAAAACACCAAGTCACTTTTAGCTGCCTGCAATATGATGCATGGGCGTCTGTCCAGCTCAGATTTATGAGTACATGATAGGTTTCTCATTATTGAACACTCGTTCTCAGTGAGGGCAAGTGTATCATCATCGCCAGAGGAGCCTGTAGAGGCAGCAGTCAGTGGTGACAAGGAACGAGGACCACAACATTTGACCAAAAAGCAGGAATGAGCACTGGTTAAGACATTGGCACTACAATCCATCAAGACACACAGGAACAACTGAAAGGTACTCTCAACCTGCAATTCGAAGTAAGATGAATTATGGGGAGCACTGAAACAGGTCAGACACACTACTCAGTTGGACGAGGGCACAAAGGCTGGGGGAAAGGAATAGCAGAGTATCAAATGAAGGGGAGCTCAATGCTTACCAGATAAAAGAGCAGCACCTACAGGAGGTACCTCTGAAAAATGTAGCCTACAAGCTAAACATGAAAACTCAAGCTCAATTACTTTGCACACGCTGTGAACTAACTGGACCCTAATAGCCTAATCGTGAAGGATGGAAAAGAGTATCTGGTGGTTTGACATGCCAAAAACCAGACAGGTCATAAAGCTCACCAGTCAATAAGCAACTACAGAGGTTCACAAAGTCAAGAGAAGCCCCATGCCCGTGCTAACAGCCAATCAACACTCGCTTTCAAAATTGCGTTCTCGGTTTTAACTGCACTGCGACACAAATCAGTCACATAAGGCAATGTCTGGGTGTGCCATTTTCCCCTTTGGCCTTCTCCCTCTTCTGAAGGCTTGGGGTCTGGTTGCACCAAGAGGCAGATTACAGACAGGTCATGGAGTACAGGGGTTACATGGGAGCACCATGGTGGGTCTTGTAGCCTCCATGCTTCAGGAAGGCCTGGTGCAGGGGTGGAAGTAAGGGTGCAATCCTTACATTCTTCTCTCTATTATTCCCACCCAGTCTTGGATCTGGTCCCATGGTACGGACTTTGGTGCAGCATAATCTAATGGACAAGCAGCACAATATCGCCTCTTGCGCTGAAAGGTTGACACTTGTTAGTGGGTTAACTGCAAAGGAGGAAAACTCAAAATGACAATTCATCCGAGTGGCTAGAGAAGTTTAAGTATGCAGTTTAGTGATTATATTTCCCCTTGGATGCAAACACTGCAATTATTTTGGTGAACAAAAGAAAATTATTGTATTCTTCTGTGGCAGTTTTATGGCTTTATAGCATTTACTTAACTATGAGAGAACAACTTTACAAACCCACCACAAGACTCAGATTTTTTTTCTGAATGGTCAATTTGCTTGTAAGTGTAGGTCACCAGATATTTTTGGCAATGAATAGCAGCGGTTTTGAGTCCTGTTGTGTAAAGTTAATGGAAGTGACCAACCAAAAGAACTAGCTTCAGAGCTAGTGCAGTGGGCGGCAGACATTTGGAGCAGGATAGACACTACTGGGCAGAGCAAAAAAGGGCGGAGGGCTGTGGCTATCTAACATACTGTTCAAATGAGGCTAGCCAAAGCAGTAACATGCTGGTCAATCAAGGTCAGGCTGACCCATCACAGCATGCAATGGCTGTGCCTGACGTAGAGTACATAGAATGCGGTTACGTCCCCACGCATGGTGAGAAGATGCAGTGGTCCTTTTCGGTTTAGCAGATAAATCGCGGACACAAAACATTCACTGGTCACAAAAGGCCAGCGTTAACTGAAATTGGAACAAAGAAAATATTCAAGTATTCTTTACTGGCCTAAAAGCTATCAGGATATAAGAAATGAACAGCACTGTGCACAGTTTTGTAGAAATTGCAAACTGGTGTCAGTTATTTTGACAAAGTGGAAGATAAAGCTAAGGAGATACTGTAGGCCTAACCATGGCAACGTCGCAGAGTGTGCAACCGCCTACCGCAGTTTTCCAAAATCCAGGTAAGAAAAACATTAAGTGAAAACAATGGCACAGAGTTTTCAATCCTCATTAGGTAGAAATTGATAGAAAGTCATTTGAAACACTGTTTTATTGCATTGGGTAATGAGGGCCAAACAAATGTGAACACTTACCAGAAGCTGAGCCGATCCCAGCTGAATTTGGCAGACGACACGAGTACACTGAAGCTGTGAATCGAAAGAAATGGCACTTTAAGGAGGATCACGTTTCGAAGTAGAAGCGCATAACTTTTAGTAGAAACAAGGAAAGCAGGAAAATAATGACAAATATATGGCTGCACTAAGGATTCCGGGCTGCTACACAGTGAATTTGGAAACTGCACAGACCAAGATCTCAGAGACCAAATTGAGATGAATACTTATTTTAATAATCTTCATAAAAGATTACTCTGTAGACAAAAGTCCAGCCCCTGAGAGAATATGTATGAACAGCCAAGGGGTTTGAGAAGTTAATGTTACCTGCTCTGGCCATTGCAAGAAAGAGCACAATTGATTCACCCTACTGTCAATGTTGTGAGTTAGAGAAAAGTCATATACAAAAGGAAGGGAGAGGGAGATATCTATTCGAGATGTGGTTCAAGGACACGAGGGAAGCAATTCCGCTGGTCCAGCAGTGGGAAAGAAGTGCAAAATATCAGGACACTTTTAAAAGTGTGTTTAAGGCACATAACTCAGTGAGAGTAAGTCACATAAAGGAGAAAATAAATCATGTGAGTGAAAGAATGTCAAAACTGGCGTTAACAGTAGATAAAGAGTTATGACTGATTTGGGTTTACTTGTAACTATTTTATCGGAATACAGTTTTACAGAAGTTCCGGCAAATGAGCTCCTGAAGGCTTCATATATTAAAAATGAAGTGTTTGGTGAGCACGTATCATTACTTACGGCTATATGAAGACTGCTGAGGAGATTAAGGACAGTGGTACTTACACAAAAGTTTACATAGCGAGTGACAGTAGAGACCTAATTGGATGGGTTAATCAGGGTAGATTAGGGTCCGCACCAGGTACAGATAGCCCATCGATTCTGATGGGGCGGATGGATGAGTGTCATATTTTGAACTGTTTTGGAGAGGTTTTCTTTGTCAAAGTAGGTTGTAGCAAACGGTTTGAGCACACAATTTTGCAGAAAGGCGCCATCCTGTCAAACATAAGAAGGGAAATGTGAAACTCAATCTTAGGGGTGAGTCGAGGCAGCTTTTAGGTGATTTATGTGTGCAAGACATTATTAAGCCTGTTGATGTAGCACAGTTGATTTCCGCTGTCCTAAAGTGGGCAAAAGGAGGGGTGTCTAAATAAGATTGTGTGCAGGTTGGCGCTCACTCACCAAGAATATAGTTACTGAACATCATTCGATTTCCAAAATACAGGAAATGATAGGCATGCTGAGGGATGCCGGTTATTTTACAATAGAACTTAATGCAGCACTTCATCAAATGATACTTGAAGCCAATTCTCAATTCTTAACTACCTCTGTTACGCCATTTGGTGCTTATAAATATTTGCGTATACCATGCCGACCCACATTCGTGACTACTATTTTACAAAGCTAATGTACAGATTTCAAAATCTCCAGCCAGTACAAGCTTTCCTGGACGATGGTTTGATTCATGCCTATAGTGTTGAGGAATACAACAGGATATTAACAGGAATTCACGGGGTGCTGAAAGATAGGGAGTATGACTGTGACAAAAGAGAACTGCAAGTTTTTGACATTCTGTGGAGCATTCAATTTGGAGGTTTGGTGGAAGCAGTAACTGAGGGACCCTGTACGATTTACAAAGATCAACTAAGATTGTTCATACAAATGAGTGCATATTATTTGGGACAAGTGCTAGAGTTAAATCCCACAATATATTTACTTGGCATGGAAAACCACAGGGGCCATTTGATAGCTTCTACATGTGATGAGTACAAAGAAAAACATGCAGCAATTTTCGCTGCATGAAGTGTATAATCCTTTAAAAGCTCAATTTAGATCTAAATATTGCCCCATTTTTACAAGAACCACCATATCCGATCTATAAATATGCTCAACTTTAGTTGCAATCAGCAAGCAATAATCATATGTGGAATGGCAATCTGATTTCAGGAGTCAGATCCGTACGAGTTCTCTTCATAAAGTCAGGTTCGGGATTGTCTCATCATTAATCAGACTGATTTTAAACCTTACACCACATGTGGAGGAGCGAAGCATACTTTTAGAATGCAGCATCTGTATGACCATCTTCGGTCAGACAATGCATCTGTGCTTCTTAGAAGCACTACAGACAAATCGGTCTTTTCAAATAGATAGCATGGCCCACAAAACACCGACCTCACAAGTTCACCCAATATCAAGAGTTAAGCTATAGCATGTACATAGGTCCCACAGCATACAAAGATCCAAGTCTTAGTAAGACAACGCAAGAAGGACATCAAGTTGCACAATAAAAGACATTTAAGCTACAAAGTCTAACTGACGCCTGCTTGAAAATAGTTCCTCACCTTTTTGGAGGGTAGCCGGGATAACAGCAGCATTCTTCGGGCCATCATTC
Organism: Lissotriton vulgaris; assembly: GCF_964263255.1. NCBI lineage: Eukaryota > Metazoa > Chordata > Amphibia > Caudata > Salamandridae > Lissotriton > Lissotriton vulgaris. Next base: position 585,315,393 of record NC_141694.1, read on the forward strand.
CTAAAAGCGAAGGCACAGTATGTTAAGCACTATTTAGTAAGAGAACCTGAAAGAAACAGTACATCATTCTTCACCCACTCGAGTCTCTACCTCACCGGAGCTGAAAAGTATAGCAAATCTTAACAGCCTGCAAGAGGAGAAGAGTTCCACGGTCCCTCCTTTAGCCCCACTTACGAAGCTCTCTTGCAAAAACACCAAGTCACTTTTAGCTGCCTGCAATATGATGCATGGGCGTCTGTCCAGCTCAGATTTATGAGTACATGATAGGTTTCTCATTATTGAACACTCGTTCTCAGTGAGGGCAAGTGTATCATCATCGCCAGAGGAGCCTGTAGAGGCAGCAGTCAGTGGTGACAAGGAACGAGGACCACAACATTTGACCAAAAAGCAGGAATGAGCACTGGTTAAGACATTGGCACTACAATCCATCAAGACACACAGGAACAACTGAAAGGTACTCTCAACCTGCAATTCGAAGTAAGATGAATTATGGGGAGCACTGAAACAGGTCAGACACACTACTCAGTTGGACGAGGGCACAAAGGCTGGGGGAAAGGAATAGCAGAGTATCAAATGAAGGGGAGCTCAATGCTTACCAGATAAAAGAGCAGCACCTACAGGAGGTACCTCTGAAAAATGTAGCCTACAAGCTAAACATGAAAACTCAAGCTCAATTACTTTGCACACGCTGTGAACTAACTGGACCCTAATAGCCTAATCGTGAAGGATGGAAAAGAGTATCTGGTGGTTTGACATGCCAAAAACCAGACAGGTCATAAAGCTCACCAGTCAATAAGCAACTACAGAGGTTCACAAAGTCAAGAGAAGCCCCATGCCCGTGCTAACAGCCAATCAACACTCGCTTTCAAAATTGCGTTCTCGGTTTTAACTGCACTGCGACACAAATCAGTCACATAAGGCAATGTCTGGGTGTGCCATTTTCCCCTTTGGCCTTCTCCCTCTTCTGAAGGCTTGGGGTCTGGTTGCACCAAGAGGCAGATTACAGACAGGTCATGGAGTACAGGGGTTACATGGGAGCACCATGGTGGGTCTTGTAGCCTCCATGCTTCAGGAAGGCCTGGTGCAGGGGTGGAAGTAAGGGTGCAATCCTTACATTCTTCTCTCTATTATTCCCACCCAGTCTTGGATCTGGTCCCATGGTACGGACTTTGGTGCAGCATAATCTAATGGACAAGCAGCACAATATCGCCTCTTGCGCTGAAAGGTTGACACTTGTTAGTGGGTTAACTGCAAAGGAGGAAAACTCAAAATGACAATTCATCCGAGTGGCTAGAGAAGTTTAAGTATGCCGTTTAGTGATTATATTTCCCCTTGGATGCAAACACTGCAATTATTTTGGTGAACAAAAGAAAATTATTGTATTCTTCTGTGGCAGTTTTATGGCTTTATAGCATTTACTTAACTATGAGAGAACAACTTTACAAACCCACCACAAGACTCAGATTTTTTTTCTGAATGGTCAATTTGCTTGTAAGTGTAGATCACCAGATATTTTTGGCAATGAATAGCAGCGGTTTTGAGTCCTGTTGTGTAAAGTTAATGGAAGTGACCAACCAAAAGAACTAGCTTCAGAGCTAGTGCAGTGGGCGGCAGACATTTGGAGCAGGATAGACACTACCGGGCAGAGCAAAAAAGGGAGGAGGGCTGTGGCTATCTAACATACTGTTCAAATGAGGCTAGCCAAAGCAGTAACATGCTGGTCAATCAAGGTCAGGCTGACCCATCACAGCATGCAACGGCTGTGCCTGACGTAGAGTACATAGAATGCGGTTACGTCCCCACGCATGGTGAGAAGATGCAGTGGTCCTTTTCGGTTTAGCAGATAAATCGCGGACACAAAACATTCACTGGTCACAAAAGGCCAGCGTTAACTGAAATTGGAACAAAGAAAATATTCAAGTATTCTTTACTGGCCTAAAAGCTATCAGGATATAAGAAATGAACAGCACTGTGCACAGTTTTGTAGAAATTGCAAACTGGTGTCAGTTATTTTGACAAAGTGGAACATAAAGCTAAGGAGATACTGTAGGCCTAACCATGGCAACGTCGCAGAGTGTGCAACCGCCTACCGCAGTTTTCCTAAATCCAGGTAAGAAAAACATTAAGTGAAAACAATGGCACAGAGTTTTCAATCCTCATTAGGTAGAAATTGATAGAAAGTCATTTGAAACACTGTTTTATTTCATTGGGTAATGAGGACCAAACAAATGTGAACACTTACCAGAAGCTGAGCCGATCCCAGCTGAATTTGGCAGACGACACGAGTACACTGAAGCTGTGAATCGAAAGTAATGGCACTTTAAGGAGGATCACGTTTCGAAGTAAAAGCGCATAACTTTTAGTAGAAACAAGGAAAGCAGGAAAATAATGACAAATATATGGCTGCACTAAGGATTCCGGGCTGCTACACAGGGAATTTGGAAACTGCACAGACCAAGATCTCAGAGACCAAATTGAGATGAATACTTATTTTAATAATCTTCATAAAAGATTACTCTGTAGACAAAAGTCCAGCCCCTGAGAGAATATGTATGAACAGCCAAGTGGTTTGAGAAGTTAATGTTACCTGCTCTGGCCATTGCAAGAAAGAGCACAATTGATTCACCCTACTGTCAATTTTGTGAGTTAGAGAAAAGTCATATACAAAAGGAAGGGAGAGGGAGATATCTATTCAAGATGTGGTTCAAGGACACGAGGGAAGCAATTCCGCTGGTCCAGCAGTGGGAAAGAAGTGCAAAATATCAGGACCCTTTTAAAAGTGTGTTTAAGGCACATAACTCAGTGAGAGTAAGTCACATAAAGGAGAAAATAAATCATGTGAGTGAAAGAATGTCAAAACTGGCGTTAACAGTAGATAAAGAGTTATGACTGATTTGGGTTTACTTGTAACTATTTTATCGGAATACAGTTTTACAGAAGTTCCGGCAAATGAGCTCCTGAAGGCTTCATATATTAAAAATGAAGTGTTTGGTGAGCACGTATCATTACTTACGGCTATATGAAGACTGCTGAGGAGATTAAGGACAGTGGTACTTACACAAAAGTTTACATAGCGAGTGACAGTAGAGACCTAATTGGATGGGTTAATCAGGGTAGATTAGGGTCCGCACCAGGTACAGATAGCCCATCGATTCTGATGGGGCGGATGGATGAGTGTCATATTTTGAACTGTTTTGGAGAGGTTTTCTTTGTCAAAGTAGGTTGTAGCAAACGGTTTGAGCACACAATTTTGCAGAAAGGCGCCATCCTGTCAAACATAAGAAGGGAAATGTGAAACTCAATCTTAGGGGTGAGTCGAGGCAGCTTTTAGGTGATTTATGTGTGCAAGACATTATTAAGCCTGTTGATGTAGCACAGTTGATTTCCGCTGTCCTAAAGTGGGCAAAAGGAGGGGTGTCTAAATAAGATTGTGTGCAGGTTGGCGCTCACTCACCAAGAATATAGTTACTGAACATCATTCGATTTCCAAAATACAGGAAATGATAGGCATGCTGAGGGATGCCGGTTATTTTACAATAGAACTTAATGCAGCACTTCATCAAATGATACTTGAAGCCAATTCTCAACTCTTAACTACCTCTGTTACGCCATTTGGTGCTTATAAATATTTGCGTATACCATGCCGACCCACATTCGTGACTACTATTTTCCAAAGCTAATGTACAGATTTCAAAATCTCCAGCCAGTACAAGCTTTCCTGGACGATGGTTTGATTCATGCCTATAGTGTCGAGGAATACAACAGGATATTAACAGGAATTCACGGGGTGCTGAAAGATAGGGAGTATGACTGTGACAAAAGAGAACTGCAAGTTTTTGACATTCTGTGGAGCATTCAATTTGGAGGTTTGGTGGAAGCAGTAACTGAGGGACCCTGTACGATTTACAAAGATCAACTAAGATTGTTCATACAAATGAGTGCATATTATTTGGGACAAGTGCTAGAGTTAAATCCCACAATATATTTACTTGGCATGGAAAACCACAGGGGCCATTTGATAGCTTCTACATGTGATGAGTACAAAGAAAAACATGCAGCAATTTTCGCTGCATGAAGTGTATAATCCTTTAAAAGCTCAATTTAGATCTAAATATTGCCCCATTTTTACAAGAACCCCCATATCCGATCTATAAATATGCTCAACTTTAGTTGCAATCAGCAAGCAATAATCATATGTGGAATGGCAATCTGATTTCAGGAGTCAGATCCGTACGAGTTCTCTTCATAAAGTCAGGTTCGGGATTGTCTCATCATTAATCAGACTGATTTTAAACCTTACACCACATGTGGAGGAGCGAAGCATACTTTTAGAATGCAGCATCTGTATGACCATCTTCGGTCAGACAATGCATCTGTGCTTCTTAGAAGCACTACAGACAAATCGGTCTTTTCAAATAGATAGCATGGCCCACAAAACACCGACCTCACAAGTTCACCCAATATCAAGAGTTAAGCTATAGCATGTACATAGGTCCCACAGCATACAAAGATCCAAGTCTTAGTAAGACAACGCAAGAAGGACATCAAGTTGCACAATAAAAGACATTTAAGCTACAAAGTCTAACTGACGCCTGCTTGAAAATAGTTCCTCACCTTTTTGGAGGGTAGCCGAGATAACAGCAGCATTCTTCGGGCCATCATTCCTAAAAGCGAAGGCACAGTATGTTAAGCACTATTTAGTAAGATAACCTGAAAGAAACAGTACATCATTCTTCACCCACTCGAGTCTCTACCTCACCGGAGCTGAAAAGTATAGCAAATCTTAACAGCCTGCAAGAGGAGAAGAGTTCCACGGTCCCTCCTTTAGCCCCACTTACGAAGCTCTCTTGCAAAAACACCAAGTCACTTTTAGCTGCCTGCAATATGAGGCATGGGCGTCTGTCCAGCTCAGATTTATGAGTACATGATAGGTTTCTCATTATTGAACACTCGTTCTCAGGGAGGGCAAGTGTATCATCATCGCCAGAGGAGCCTGTAGAGGCAGCAGTCAGTGGTGACAAGGAACGAGGACCACACCATTTGACCAAAAAGCAGGAATGAGCACTGGTTAAGACATTGGCACTACAATCCATCAAGACACACAGGAACAACTGAAAGGTACTCTCAACCTGCAATTCGAAGTAAGATGAATTATGGAGAGCACTGAAACAGGTCAGACACACTACTCAGTTGGACGAGGGCACAAAGGCTGGGGGAAAGGAATAGCAGAGTATCAAATGAAGGGGAGCTCAATGCTTACCAGATAAAAGAGCAGCACCTACAGGAGGTACCTCTGAAAAATGTAGCCTACAAGCTAAACATGAAAACTCAAGCTCAATTACTTTGCACACGCTGTGAACTAACTGGACCCTAATAGCCTAATCGTGAAGGATGGAAAAGAGTATCTGGTGGTTTGACATGCCAAAAACCAGACAGGTCATAAAGCTCACCAGTCAATAAGCAACTACAGAGGTTCACAAAGTCAAGAGAAGCCCCATGCCCGTGCTAACAGCCAATCAACACTCGCTTTCAAAATTGCGTTCTCGGTTTTAACTGCACTGCGACACAAATCAGTCACATAAGGCAATGTCTGGGTGTGCCATTTTCCCCTTTGGCCTTCTCCCTCTTCTGAAGGCTTGGGGTCTGGTTGCACCAAGAGGCAGATTACAGACAGGTCATGGAGTACAGGGGTTACATGGGAGCACCATGGTGGGTCTTGTAGCCTCCATGCTTCAGGAAGGCCTGGTGCAGGGGTGGAAGTAAGGGTGCAATCCTTACATTCTTCTCTCTATTATTCCCACCCAGTCTTGGATCTGGTCCCATGGTACGGACTTTGGTGCAGCATAATCTAATGGACAAGCAGCACAATATCGCCTCTTGCGCTGAAAGGTTGACACTTGTTAGTGGGTTAACTGCAAAGGAGGAAAACTCAAAATGACAATTCATCCGAGTGGCTAGAGAAGTTTAAGTATGCAGTTTAGTGATTATATTTCCCCTTGGATGCAAACACTGCAATTATTTTGGTGAACAAAAGAAAATTATTGTATTCTTCTGTGGCAGTTTTATGGCTTTATAGCATTTACTTAACTATGAGAGAACAACTTCACAAACCCACCACAAGACTCAGATTTTTTTTCTGAATGGTCAATTTGCTTGTAAGTGTAGATCACCAGATATTTTTGGCAATGAATAGCAGCGGTTTTGAGTCCTGTTGTGTAAAGTTAATGGAAGTGACCAACCAAAAGAACTAGCTTCAGAGCTAGTGCAGTGGGCGGCAGACATTTGGAGCAGGATAGATACTACTGGGCAGAGCAAAAAAGGGAGGAGGGCTGTGGCTATCTAACATACTGTTCAAATGAGGCTAGCCAAAGCAGTAACATGCTGGTCAATCAAGGTCAGGCTGACCCATCACAGCATGCAACGGCTGTGCCTGACGTAGAGTACATAGAATGCGGTTACGTCCCCACGCATGGTGAGAAGATGCAGTGGTCCTTTTCGGTTTAGCAGATAAATCGCGGACACAAAACATTCACTGGTCACAAAAGGCCAGCGTTAACTGAAATTGGAACAAAGAAAATATTCAAGTATTCTTTACTGGCCTAAAAGCTATCAGGATATAAGAAATGAACAGCACTGTGCACAGTTTTGTAGAAATTGCAAACTGGTGTCAGTTATTTTGACAAAGTGGAAGATAAAGCTAAGGAGATACTGTAGGCCTAACCATGGCAACGTCGCAGAGTGTGCAACCGCCTACCGCAGTTTTCCAAAATCCAGGTAAGAAAAACATTAAGTGAAAACAATGGCACAGAGTTTTCAATCCTCATTAGGTAGAAATTGATAGAAAGTCATTTGAAACACTGTTTTATTTCATTGGGTAATGAGGGCCAAACAAATGTGAACACTTACCAGAAGCTGAGCCGATCCCAGCTGAATTTGGCAGACGACACGAGTACACTGAAGCTGTGAATCGAAAGTAATGGCACTTTAAGGAGGATCACGTTTCGAAGTAGAAGCGCATAACTTTTAGTAGAAACAAGGAAAGCAGGAAAATAATGACAAATATATGGCTGCACTAAGGATTCCGGGCTGCTACACAGGGAATTTGGAAACTGCACAGACCAAGATCTCAGAGACCAAATTGAGATGAATACTTATTTTAATAATCTTCATAAAAGATTACTCTGTAGACAAAAGTCCAGCCCCTGAGAGAATATGTATGAACAGCCAAGTGGTTTGAGAAGTTAATGTTACCTGCTCTGGCCATTGCAAGAAAGAGCACAATTGATTCACCCTACTGTCAATGTTGTGAGTTAGAGAAAAGTCATATACAAAAGGAAGGGAGAGGGAGATATCTATTCAAGATGTGGTTCAAGGACACGAGGGAAGCAATTCCGCTGGTCCAGCAGTGGGAAAGAAGTGCAAAATATCAGGACCCTTTTAAAAGTGTGTTTAAGGCACATAACTCAGTGAGAGTAAGTCACATAAAGGAGAAAATAAATCATGTGAGTGAAAGAATGTCAAAACTGGCGTTAACAGTAGATAAAGAGTTATGACTGATTTGGGTTTACTTGTAACTATTTTATCGGAATACAGTTTTACAGAAGTTCTGGCAAATGAGCTCCTGAAGGCTTCATATATTAAAAATGAAGTGTTTGGTGAGCACGTATCATTACTTACGGCTATATGAAGACTGCTGAGGAGATTAAGGACAGTGGTACTTACACAAAAGTTTACATAGCGAGTGACAGTAGAGACCTAATTGGATGGGTTAATCAGGGTAGATTAGTGTCCGCACCAGGTACAGATAGCCCATCGATTCTGATGGGGCGGATGGATGAGTGTCATATTTTGAACTGTTTTGGAGAGGTTTTCTTTGTCAAAGTAGGTTGTAGCAAACGGTTTGAGCACACAATTTTGCAGAAAGGCGCCATCCTGTCAAACATAAGAAGGGAAATGTGAAACTCAATCTTAGGGGTGAGTCGAGGCAGCTTTTAGGTGATTTATGTGTGCAAGACATTATTAAGCCTGTTGATGTAGCACAGTTGATTTCCGCTGTCCTAAAGTGGGCAAAAGGAGGGGTGTCTAAATAAGATTGTGTGCAGGTTGGCGCTCACTCACCAAGAATATAGTTACTGAACATCATTCGATTTCCAAAATACAGGAAATGATAGGCATGCTGAGGGATGCCGGTTATTTTACAATAGAACTTAATGCAGCACTTCATCAAATGATACTTGAAGCCAATTCTCAACTCTTAACTACCTCTGTTACGCCATTTGGTGCTTATAAATATTTGCGTATACCATGCCGACCCACATTCGTGACTACTATTTTCCAAAGCTAATGTACAGATTTCAAAATCTCCAGCCAGTACAAGCTTTCCTGGACGATGGTTTGATTCATGCCTATAGTGTCGAGGAATACAACAGGATATTAACAGGAATTCACGGGGTGCTGAAAGATAGGGAGTATGACTGTGACAAAAGAGAACTGCAAGTTTTTGACATTCTGTGGAGCATTCAATTTGGAGGTTTGGTGGAAGCAGTAACTGAGGGACCCTGTACGATTTACAAAGATCAACTAAGATTGTTCATACAAATGAGTGCATATTATTTGGGACAAGTGCTAGAGTTAAATCCCACAATATATTTACTTGGCATGGAAAACCACAGGGGCCATTTGATAGCTTCTACATGTGAGGAGTACAAAGAAAAACATGCAGCAATTTTCGCTGCATGAAGTGTATAATCCTTTAAAAGCTCAATTTAGATCTAAATATTGCCCCATTTTTACAAGAACCACCATATCCGATCTATAAATATGCTCAACTTTAGTTGCAATCAGCAAGCAATAATCATATGTGGAATGGCAATCTGATTTCAGGAGTCAGATCCGTACGAGTTCTCTTCATAAAGTCAGGTTCGGGATTGTCTCATCATTAATCAGACTGATTTTAAACCTTACACCACATGTGGAGGAGCGAAGCATACTTTTAGAATGCAGCATCTGTATGACCATCTTCGGTCAGACAATGCATCTGTGCTTCTTAGAAGCACTACAGACAAATCGGTCTTTTCAAATAGATAGCATGGCCCACAAAACACCGACCTCACAAGTTCACCCAATATCAAGAGTTAAGCTATAGCATGTACATAGGTCCCACAGCATACAAAGATCCAAGTCTTAGTAAGACAACGCAAGAAGGACATCAAGTTGCACAATAAAAGACATTTAAGCTACAAAGTCTAACTGACGCCTGCTTGAAAATAGTTCCTCACCTTTTTGGAGGGTAGCCGAGATAACAGCAGCATTCTTCGGGCCATCATTCCTAAAAGCGAAGGCACAGTATGTTAAGCACTATTTAGTAAGATAACCTGAAAGAAGCAGTACATCATTCTTCACCCACTCGAGTCTCTACCTCACCGGAGCTGAAAAGTATAGCAAATCTTAACAGCCTGCAAGAGGAGAAGAGTTCCACGGTCCCTCCTGTAGCCCCACTTACGAAGCTCTCTTGCAAAAACACCAAGTCACTTTTAGCTGCCTGCAATATGATGCATGGGCGTCTGTCCAGCTCAGATTTATGAGTACATGATAGGTTTCTCATTATTGAACACTCGTTCTCAGTGAGGGCAAGTGTATCATCATCGCCAGAGGAGCCTGTAGAGGCAGCAGTCAGTGGTGACAAGGAACGAGGACCACAACATTTGACCAAAAAGCAGGAATGAGCACTGGTTAAGACATTGGCACTACAATCCATCAAGACACACAGGAACAACTGAAAGGTACTCTCAACCTGCAATTCGAAGTAAGATGAATTATGGGGAGCACTGAAACAGGTCAGACACCCTACTCAGTTGGACGAGGGCACAAAGGCTGGGGGAAAGGAATAGCAGAGTATCAAATGAAGGGGAGCTCAATGCTTACCAGATAAAAGAGCAGCACCTACAGGAGGTACCTCTGAAAAATGTAGCCTACAAGCTAAACATGAAAACTCAAGCTCAATTACTTTGCACACGCTGTGAACTAACTGGACCATAATAGCCTAATCGTGAAGGATGGAAAAGAGTATCTGGTGGTTTGACATGCCAAAAAACAGACAGGTCATAAAGCTCACCAGTCAATAAGCAACTACAGAGGTTCACAAAGTCAAGAGAAGCCCCATGCCCGTGCTAACAGCCAATCAACACTCGCTTTCAAAATTGCGTTCTCGGTTTTAACTGCACTGCGACACAAATCAGTCACATAAGGCAATGTCTGGGTGTGCCATTTTCCCCTTTGGCCTTCTCCCTCTTCTGAAGGCTTGGGGTCTGGTTGCACCAAGAGGCAGATTACAGACAGGTCATGGAGTACAGGGGTTACATGGGAGCACCATGGTGGGTCTTGTAGCCTCCATGCTTCAGGAAGGCCTGGTGCAGGGGTGGAAGTAAGGGTGCAATCCTTACATTCTTCTCTCTATTATTCCCACCCAGTCTTGGATCTGGTCCCATGGTACGGAATTTGGTGCAGCATAATCTAATGGACATGCAGCACAATATCGCCTCTTGCGCTGAAAGGTTGACACTTGTTAGTGGGTTAACTGCAAAGGAGAAAAACTCAAAATGACAATTCATCCGAGTGGCTAGAGAAGTTTAAGTATGCAGTTTAGTGATTATATTTCCCCTTGGATGCAAACACTGCAATTATTTTGGTGAACAAAAGAAAATTATTGTATTCTTCTGTGGCAGTTTTATGGCTTTATAGCATTTACTTAACTATGAGAGAACAACTTTACAAACCCACCACAAGACTCAGATTTTTTTTCTGAATGGTCAATTTGCTTGTAAGTGTAGATCACCAGATATTTTTGGCAATGAATAGCAGCGGTTTTGAGTCCTGTTGTGTAAAGTTAATGGAAGTGACCAACCAAAAGAACTAGCTTCAGAGCTAGTGCAGTGGGCGGCAGACATTTGGAGCAGGATAGACACTACCGGGCAGAGCAAAAAAGGGAGGAGGGCTGTGGCTATCTAACATACTGTTCAAATGAGGCTAGCCAAAGCAGTAACATGCTGGTCAATCAAGGTCAGGCTGACCCATCACAGCATGCAACGGCTGTGCCTGACGTAGAGTACATAGAATGCGGTTAGGTCCCCACGCATGGTGAGAAGATGCAGTGGTCCTTTTCGGTTTAGCAGATAAATCGCGGACACAAAACATTCACTGGTCACAAAAGGCCAGCGTTAACTGAAATTGGAACAAAGAAAATATTCAAGTATTCTTTACTGGCCTAAAAGCTATCAGGATATAAGAAATGAACAGCACTGTGCACAGTTTTGTAGAAATTGCAAACTGGTGTCAGTTATTTTGACAAAGTGGAAGATAAAGCTAAGGAGATACTGTAGGCCTAACCATGGCAACGTCGCAGAGTGTGCAACCGCCTACCGCAGTTTTCCAAAATCCAGGTAAGAAAAACATTAAGTGAAAACAATGGCACAGAGTTTTCAATCCTCATTAGGTAGAAATTGATAGAAAGTCATTTGAAACACTGTTTTATTTCATTGGGTAATGAGGGCCAAACAAATGTGAACACTTACCAGAAGCTGAGCCGATCCCAGCTGAATTTGGCAGACGACACGAGTACACTGAAGCTGTGAATCGAAAGAAATGGCACTTTAAGGAGGATCACGTTTCGAAGTAGAAGCGCATAACTTTTAGTAGAAACAAGGAAAGCAGGAAAATAATGACAAATATATGGCTGCACTAAGGATTCCGGGCTGCTACACAGTGAATTTGGAAACTGCACAGACCAAGATCTCAGAGACCAAATTGAGATGAATACTTATTTTAATAATCTTCATAAAAGATTACTCTGTAGACAAAAGTCCAGCCCCTGAGAGAATATGTATGAACAGCCAAGGGGTTTGAGAAGTTAATGTTACCTGCTCTGGCCATTGCAAGAAAGAGCACAATTGATTCACCCTACTGTCAATGTTGTGAGTTAGAGAAAAGTCATATACAAAAGGAAGGGAGAGGGAGATATCTATTCAAGATGTGGTTCAAGGACACGAGGGAAGCAATTCCGCTGGTCCAGCAGTGGGAAAGAAGTGCAAAATATCAGGACACTTTTAAAAGTGTGTTTAAGGCACATAACTCAGTGAGAGTAAGTCACATAAAGGAGAAAATAAATCATGTGAGTGAAAGAATGTCAAAACTGGCGTTAACAGTAGATAAAGAGTTATGACTGATTTGGGTTTACTTGTAACTATTTTATCGGAATACAGTTTTACAGAAGTTCCGGCAAATGAGCTCCTGAAGGCTTCATATATTAAAAATGAAGTGTTTGGTGAGCACGTATCATTACTTACGGCTATATGAAGACTGCTGAGGAGATTAAGGACAGTGGTACTTACACAAAAGTTTACATAGCGAGTGACAGTAGAGACCTAATTGGATGGGTTAATCAGGGTAGATTAGGGTCCGCACCAGGTACAGATAGCCCATCGATTCTGATGGGGCGGATGGATGAGTGTCATATTTTGAACTGTTTTGGAGAGGTTTTCTTTGTCAAAGTAGGTTGTAGCAAACGGTTTGAGCACACAATTTTGCAGTAAGGCGCCATCCTGTCAAACATAAGAAGGGAAATGTGAAACTCAATCTTAGGGGTGAGTCGAGGCAGCTTTTAGGTGATTTATGTGTGCAAGACATTATTAAGCCTGTTGATGTAGCACAGTTGATTTCCGCTGTCCTAAAGTGGGCAAAAGGAGGGGTGTCTAAATAAGATTGTGTGCAGGTTGGCGCTCACTCACCAAGAATATAGTTACTGAACATCATTCGATTTCCAAAATACAGGAAATGATAGGCATGCTGAGGGATGCCGGTTATTTTACAATAGAACTTAATGCAGCACTTCATCAAATGATACTTGAAGCCAATTCTTAACTACCTCTGTTACGCCATTTGGTGCTTATAAATATTTGCGTATACCATGCCGACCCACATTTGTGACTACTATTTTACAAAGCTAATGTACAGATTTCAAAATCTCCAGCCAGTACAAGCTTTCCTGGACGATGGTTTGATTCATGCCTATAGTGTCGAGGAATACAACAGGATATTAACAGGAATTCACGGGGTGCTGAAAGATAGGGAGTATGACTGTGACAAAAGAGAACTGCAAGTTTTTGACATTCTGTGGAGCATTCAATTTGGAGGTTTGGTGGAAGCAGTAACTGAGGGACCCTGTACGATTTACAAAGATCAACTAAGATTGTTCATACAAATGAGTGCATATTATTTGGGACAAGTGCTAGAGTTAAATCCCACAATATATTTACTTGGCATGGAAAACCACAGGGGCCATTTGATAGCTTCTACATGTGATGAGTACAAAGAAAAACATGCAGCAATTTTCGCTGCATGAAGTGTATAATCCTTTAAAAGCTCAATTTAGATCTAAATATTGCCCCATTTTTACAAGAACCACCATATCCGATCTATAAATATGCTCAACTTTAGTTGCAATCAGCAAGCAATAATCATATGTGGAATGGCAATCTGATTTCAGGAGTCAGATCCGTACGAGTTCTCTTCATAAAGTCAGGTTCGGGATTGTCTCATCATTAATCAGACTGATTTTAAACCTTACAACACATGTGGAGGAGCGAAGCATACTTTTAGAATGCAGCATCTGTAGGACCATCTTCGGTCAGACAATGCATCTGTGCTTCTTAGAAGCACTACAGACAAATCGGTCTTTTCAAATAGATAGCATGGCCCACAAAACACCGACCTCACAAGTTCACCCAATATCAAGAGTTAAGCTATAGCATGTACATAGGTCCCACAGCATACAAAGATCCAAGTCTTAGTAAGACAACGCAAGAAGGACATCAAGTTGCACAATAAAAGACATTTAAGCTACAAAGTCTAACTGACGCCTGCTTGAAAATAGTTCCTCACCTTTTTGGAGGGTAGCCGAGATAACAGCAGCATTCTTCGGGCCATCATTCCTAAAAGCGAAGGCACAGTATGTTAAGCACTATTTAGTAAGATAACCTGAAAGAAACAGTACATCATTCTTCACCCACTCGAGTCTCTACCTCACCGGAGCTGAAAAGTATAGCAAATCTTAACAGCCTGCAAGAGGAGAAGAGTTCCACGGTCCCTCCTTTAGCCCCACTTACGAAGCTCTCTTGCAAAAACACCAAGTCACTTTTAGCTGCCTGCAATATGAGGCATGGGCGTCTGTCCAGCTCAGATTTATGAGTACATGATAGGTTTCTCATTATTGAACACTCGTTCTCAGTGAGGGCAAGTGTATCATCATCGCCAGAGGAGCCTGTAGAGGCAGCAGTCAGTGGTGACAAGGAACGAGGACCACACCATTTGACCAAAAAGCAGGAATGAGCACTGGTTAAGACATTGGCACTACAATCCATCAAGACACACAGGAACAACTGAAAGGTACTCTCAACCTGCAATTCGAAGTAAGATGAATTATGGGGAGCACTGAAACACGTCAGACACACTACTCAGTTGGACGAGGGCACAAAGGCTGGGGGAAAGGAATAGCAGAGTATCAAATGAAGGGGAGCTGAATGCTTACCAGATAAAAGAGCAGCACCTACAGGAGGTACCTCTGAAAAATGTAGCCTACAAGCTAAACATGAAAACTCAAGCTCAATTACTTTGCACACGCTGTGAACTAACTGGACCCTAATAGCCTAATCGTGAAGGATGGAAAAGAGTATCTGGTGGTTTGACATGCCAAAAAATCAGACAGGTCATAAAGCTCACCAGTCAATAAGCAACTACAGAGGTTCACAAAGTCAAGAGAAGCCCCATGCCCGTGCTAACAGCCAATCAACACTCGCTTTCAAAATTGCGTTCTCGGTTTTAACTGCACTGCGACACAAATCAGTCACATAAGGCAATGTCTGGGTGTGCCATTTTCCCCTTTGGCCTTCTCCCTCTTCTGAAGGCTTGGGGTCTGGTTGCACCAAGAGGCAGATTACAGACAGGTCATGGAGTACAGGGGTTACATGGGAGCACCATGGTGGGTCTTGTAGCCTCCATGCTTCAGGAAGGCCTGGTGCAGGGGTGGAAGTAAGGGTGCAATCCTTACATTCTTCTCTCTATTATTCCCACCCAGTCTTGGATCTGGTCCCATGGTACGGACTTTGGTGCAGCATAATCTAATGGACATGCAGCACAATATCGCCTCTTGCGCTGAAAGGTTGACACTTGTTAGTGGGTTAACTGCAAAGGAGGAAAACTCAAAATGACAATTCATCTGAGTGGCTAGAGAAGTTTAAGTATGCAGTTTAGTGATTATATTTCCCCTTGGATGCAAACACTGCAATTATTTTGGTGAACAAAAGAAAATTATTGTATTCTTCTGTGGCAGTTTTATGGCTTTATAGCATTTACTTAACTATGAGAGAACAACTTTACAAACCCACCACAAGACTCAGATTTTTTTTCTGAATGGTCAATTTGCTTGTAAGTGTAGATCACCAGATATTTTTGGCAATGAATAGCAGCGGTTTTGAGTCCTGTTGTGTAAAGTTAATGGAAGTGACCAACCAAAAGAACTAGCTTCAGAGCTAGTGCAGTGGGCGGCAGACATTTGGAGCAGGATAGACACTACTGGGCAGAGCAAAAAAGGGCGGAGGGCTGTGGCTATCTAACATACTGTTCAAATGAGGCTAGCCAAAGCAGTAACATGCTGGTCAATCAAGGTCAGGCTGACCCATCACAGCATGCAACGGCTGTGCCTGACGTAGAGTACATAGAATGCGGTTACGTCCCCACGCATGGTGAGAAGATGCAGTGGTCCTTTTCGGTTTAGCAGATAAATCGCGGACACAAAACATTCACTGGTCACAAAAGGCCAGCGTTAACTGAAATTGGAACAAAGAAAATATTCAAGTATTCTTTACTGGCCTAAAAGCTATCAGGATATAAGAAATGAACAGCACTGTGCACAGTTTTGTAGAAATTGCAAACTGGTGTCAGTTATTTTGACAAAGTGGAAGATAAAACTAAGGAGATACTGTAGGCCTAACCATGGCAACGTCGCAGAGTGTGCAACCGCCTACCGCAGTTTTCCAAAATCCAGGTAAGAAAAACATTAAGTGAAAACAATGGCACAGAGTTTTCAATCCTCATTAGGTAGAAATTGATAGAAAGTCATTTGAAACACTGTTTTATTTCATTGGGTAATGAGGGCCAAACAAATGTGAACACTTACCAGAAGCTGAGCCGGTCCCAGCTGAATTTGGCAGACGACACGAGTACACTGAAGCTGTGAATCGAAAGAAATGGCACTTTAAGGAGGATCACGTTTCGAAGTAGAAGCGCATAACTTTTAGTAGAAACAAGGAAAGCAGGAAAATAATGACAAATATATGGCTGCACTAAGGATTCCGGGCTGCTACACAGTGAATTTGGAAACTGCACAGACCAAGATCTCAGAGACCAAATTGAGATGAATACTTATTTTAATAATCTTCATAAAAGATTACTCTGTAGACAAAAGTCCAGCCCCTGAGAGAATATGTATGAACAGCCAAGTGGTTTGAGAAGTTAATGTTACCTGCTCTGGCCATTGCAAGAAAGAGCACAATTGATTCACCCTACTGTCAATGTTGTGAGTTAGAGAAAAGTCATATACAAAAGGAAGGGAGAGGGAGATATCTATTCAAGATGTGGTTCAAGGACACGAGGGAAGCAATTCCGCTGGTCCAGCAGTGGGAAAGAAGTGCAAAATATCAGGACACTTTTAAAAGTGTGTTTAAGGCACATAACTCAGTGAGAGTAAGTCACATAAAGGAGAAAATAAATCATG
Source organism: Lissotriton vulgaris (assembly GCF_964263255.1). Lineage (NCBI taxonomy): Eukaryota > Metazoa > Chordata > Amphibia > Caudata > Salamandridae > Lissotriton > Lissotriton vulgaris. The sequence goes on from NC_141694.1 coordinate 585,332,218, forward strand.
TGAGTGAAAGAATGTCAAAACTGGCGTTAACAGTAGATAAAGAGTTATGACTGATTTGGGTTTACTTGTAACTATTTTATCGGAATACAGTTTTACAGAAGTTCCGGCAAATGAGCTCCTGAAGGCTTCATATATTAAAAATGAAGTGTTTGGTGAGCACGTATCATTACTTACGGCTATATGAAGACTGCTGAGGAGATTAAGGACAGTGGTACTTACACAAAAGTTTACATAGCGAGTGACAGTAGAGACCTAATTGGATGGGTTAATCAGGGTAGATTAGGGTCCGCACCAGGTACAGATAGCCCATCGATTCTGATGGGGCGGATGGATGAGTGTCATATTTTGAACTGTTTTGGAGAGGTTTTCTTTGTCAAAGTAGGTTGTAGCAAACGGTTTGAGCACACAATTTTGCAGAAAGGCGCCATCCTGTCAAACATAAGAAGGGAAATGTGAAACTCAATCTTAGGGGTGAGTCGAGGCAGCTTTTAGGTGATTTATGTGTGCAAGACATTATTAAGCCTGTTGATGTAGCACAGTTGATTTCCGCTGTCCTAAAGTGGGCAAAAGGAGGGGTGTCTAAATAAGATTGTGTGCAGGTTGGCGCTCACTCACCAAGAATATAGTTACTGAACATCATTCGATTTCCAAAATACAGGAAATGATAGGCATGCTGAGGGATGCCGGTTATTTTACAATAGAACTTAATGCAGCACTTCATCAAATGATACTTGAAGCCAATTCTCAATTCTTAACTACCTCTGTTACGCCATTTGGTGCTTATAAATATTTGCGTATACCATGCCGACCCACATTCGTGACTACTATTTTACAAAGCTAATGTACAGATTTCAAAATCTCCAGCCAGTACAAGCTTTCCTGGACAATGGTTTGATTCATGCCTATAGTGTCGAGGAATACAACAGGATATTAACAGGAATTCACGGGGTGCTGAAAGATAGGGAGTATGACTGTGACAAAAGAGAACTGCAAGTTTTTGACATTCTGTGGAGCATTCAATTTGGAGGTTTGGTGGAAGCAGTAACTGAGGGACCCTGTACGATTTACAAAGATCAACTAAGATTGTTCATACAAATGAGTGCATATTATTTGGGACAAGTGCTAGAGTTAAATCCCACAATATATTTACTTGGCATGGAAAACCACAGGGGCCATTTGATAGCTTCTACATGTGATGAGTACAAAGAAAAACATGCAGCAATTTTCGCTGCATGAAGTGTATAATCCTTTAAAAGCTCAATTTAGATCTAAATATTGCCCCATTTTTACAAGAACCACCATATCCGATCTATAAATATGCTCAACTTTAGTTGCAATCAGCAAGCAATAATCATATGTGGAATGGCAATCTGATTTCAGGAGTCAGATCCGTACGAGTTCTCTTCATAAAGTCAGGTTCGGGATTGTCTCATCATTAATCAGACTGATTTTAAACCTTACACCACATGTGGAGGAGCGAAGCATACTTTTAGAATGCAGCATCTGTATGACCATCTTCGGTCAGACAATGCATCTGTGCTTCTTAGAAGCACTACAGACAAATCGGTCTTTTCAAATAGATAGCATGGCCCACAAAACACCGACCTCACAAATTCACCCAATATCAAGAGTTAAGCTATAGCATGTACATAGGTCCCACAGCATACAAAGATCCAAGTCTTAGTAAGACAACGCAAGAAGGACATTAAGTTGCACAATAAAAGACATTTAAGCTACAAAGTCTAACTGACGCCTGCTTGAAAATAGTTCCTCACCTTTTTGGAGGGTAGCCGAGATAACAGCAGCATTCTTCGGGCCATCATTCCTAAAAGCGAAGGCACAGTATGTTAAGCACTATTTAGTAAGATAACCTGAAAGAAACAGTACATCATTCTTCACCCACTCGAGTCTCTACCTCACCGGAGCTGAAAAGTATAGCAAACCGTAACAGCCTGCAAGAGGAGAAGAGTTCCACGGTCCCTCCTTTAGCCCCACTTACGAAGCTCTCTTGCAAAAACACCAAGTCACTTTTAGCTGCCTGCAATATGATGCATGGGCGTCTGTCCAGCTCAGATTTATGAGTACATGATAGGTTTCTCATTATTGAACACTCGTTCTCAGTGAGGGCAAGTGTATCATCATCGCCAGAGGAGCCTGTAGAGGCAGCAGTCAGTGGTGACAAGGAACGAGGACCACAACATTTGACCAAAAAGCAGGAATGAGCACTGGTTAAGACATTGGCACTACAATCCATCAAGACACACAGGAACAATTGAAAGGTACTCTCAACCTGCAATTCGAAGTAAGATGAATTATGGGGAGCACTCAAACAGGTCAGACACACTACTCAGTTGGACGAGGGCACAAAGGCTGGGGGAAAGGAATAGCAGAGTATCAAATAAAGGGGAGCTCAATGCTTACCAGATAAAAGAGCAGCACCTACAGGAGGTACCTCTGAAAAATGTAGCCTTCAAGCTAAACATGAAAACTCAAGCTCAATTACTTTGCACACGCTGTGAACTAACTGGACCCTAATAGCCTAATCGTGAAGGATGGAAAAGAGTATCTGGTGGTTTGACATGCCAAAAACCAGACAGGTCATAAAGCTCACCAGTCAATAAGCAACTACAGAGGTTCACAAAGTCAAGAGAAGCCCCATGCCCGTGCTAACAGCCAATCAACACTCGCTTTCAAAATTGCGTTCTCGGTTTTAACTGCACTGCGACACAAATCAGTCACATAAGGCAATGTCTGGGTGTGCCATTTTCCCCTTTGGCCTTCTCCCTCTTCTGAAGGCTTGGGGTCTGGTTGCACCAAGAGGCAGATTACAGACAGGTCATGGAGTACAGGGGTTACATGGGAGCACCATGGTGGGTCTTGTAGCCTCCATGCTTCAGGAAGGCCTGGTGCAGGGGTGGAAGTAAGGGTGCAATCCTTACATTCTTCTCTCTATTATTCCCACCCAGTCTTGGATCTGGTCCCATGGTACGGACTTTGGTGCAGCATAATCTAATGGACAAGCAGCACAATATCGCCTCTTGCGCTGAAAGGTTGACACTTGTTAGTGGGTTAACTGCAAAGGAGGAAAACTCAAAATGACAATTCATCCGAGTGGCTAGAGAAGTTTAAGTATGCAGTTTAGTGATTATATTTCCCCTTGGATGCAAACACTGCAATTATTTTGGTGAACAAAAGAAAATTATTGTATTCTTCTGTGGCAGTTTTATGGCTTTATAGCATTTACTTAACTATGAGAGAACAACTTTACAAACCCACCACAAGACTCAGATTTTTTTTCTGAATGGTCAATTTGCTTGTAAGTGTAGGTCACCAGATATTTTTGGCAATGAATAGCAGCGGTTTTGAGTCCTGTTGTGTAAAGTTAATGGAAGTGACCAACCAAAAGAACTAGCTTCAGAGCTAGTGCAGTGGGCGGCAGACATTTGGAGCAGGATAGACACTACTGGGCAGAGCAAAAAAGGGCGGAGGGCTGTGGCTATCTAACATACTGTTCAAATGAGGCTAGCCAAAGCAGTAACATGCTGGTCAATCAAGGTCAGGCTGACCCATCACAGCATGCAATGGCTGTGCCTGACGTAGAGTACATAGAATGCGGTTACGTCCCCACGCATGGTGAGAAGATGCAGTGGTCCTTTTCGGTTTAGCAGATAAATCGCGGACACAAAACATTCACTGGTCACAAAAGGCCAGCGTTAACTGAAATTGGAACAAAGAAAATATTCAAGTATTCTTTACTGGCCTAAAAGCTATCAGGATATAAGAAATGAACAGCACTGTGCACAGTTTTGTAGAAATTGCAAACTGGTGTCAGTTATTTTGACAAAGTGGAAGATAAAGCTAAGGAGATACTGTAGGCCTAACCATGGCAACGTCGCAGAGTGTGCAACCGCCTACCGCAGTTTTCCAAAATCCAGGTAAGAAAAACATTAAGTGAAAACAATGGCACAGAGTTTTCAATCCTCATTAGGTAGAAATTGATAGAAAGTCATTTGAAACACTGTTTTATTGCATTGGGTAATGAGGGCCAAACAAATGTGAACACTTACCAGAAGCTGAGCCGATCCCAGCTGAATTTGGCAGACGACACGAGTACACTGAAGCTGTGAATCGAAAGAAATGGCACTTTAAGGAGGATCACGTTTCGAAGTAGAAGCGCATAACTTTTAGTAGAAACAAGGAAAGCAGGAAAATAATGACAAATATATGGCTGCACTAAGGATTCCGGGCTGCTACACAGTGAATTTGGAAACTGCACAGACCAAGATCTCAGAGACCAAATTGAGATGAATACTTATTTTAATAATCTTCATAAAAGATTACTCTGTAGACAAAAGTCCAGCCCCTGAGAGAATATGTATGAACAGCCAAGGGGTTTGAGAAGTTAATGTTACCTGCTCTGGCCATTGCAAGAAAGAGCACAATTGATTCACCCTACTGTCAATGTTGTGAGTTAGAGAAAAGTCATATACAAAAGGAAGGGAGAGGGAGATATCTATTCGAGATGTGGTTCAAGGACACGAGGGAAGCAATTCCGCTGGTCCAGCAGTGGGAAAGAAGTGCAAAATATCAGGACACTTTTAAAAGTGTGTTTAAGGCACATAACTCAGTGAGAGTAAGTCACATAAAGGAGAAAATAAATCATGTGAGTGAAAGAATGTCAAAACTGGCGTTAACAGTAGATAAAGAGTTATGACTGATTTGGGTTTACTTGTAACTATTTTATCGGAATACAGTTTTACAGAAGTTCCGGCAAATGAGCTCCTGAAGGCTTCATATATTAAAAATGAAGTGTTTGGTGAGCACGTATCATTACTTACGGCTATATGAAGACTGCTGAGGAGATTAAGGACAGTGGTACTTACACAAAAGTTTACATAGCGAGTGACAGTAGAGACCTAATTGGATGGGTTAATCAGGGTAGATTAGGGTCCGCACCAGGTACAGATAGCCCATCGATTCTGATGGGGCGGATGGATGAGTGTCATATTTTGAACTGTTTTGGAGAGGTTTTCTTTGTCAAAGTAGGTTGTAGCAAACGGTTTGAGCACACAATTTTGCAGAAAGGCGCCATCCTGTCAAACATAAGAAGGGAAATGTGAAACTCAATCTTAGGGGTGAGTCGAGGCAGCTTTTAGGTGATTTATGTGTGCAAGACATTATTAAGCCTGTTGATGTAGCACAGTTGATTTCCGCTGTCCTAAAGTGGGCAAAAGGAGGGGTGTCTAAATAAGATTGTGTGCAGGTTGGCGCTCACTCACCAAGAATATAGTTACTGAACATCATTCGATTTCCAAAATACAGGAAATGATAGGCATGCTGAGGGATGCCGGTTATTTTACAATAGAACTTAATGCAGCACTTCATCAAATGATACTTGAAGCCAATTCTCAATTCTTAACTACCTCTGTTACGCCATTTGGTGCTTATAAATATTTGCGTATACCATGCCGACCCACATTCGTGACTACTATTTTACAAAGCTAATGTACAGATTTCAAAATCTCCAGCCAGTACAAGCTTTCCTGGACGATGGTTTGATTCATGCCTATAGTGTTGAGGAATACAACAGGATATTAACAGGAATTCACGGGGTGCTGAAAGATAGGGAGTATGACTGTGACAAAAGAGAACTGCAAGTTTTTGACATTCTGTGGAGCATTCAATTTGGAGGTTTGGTGGAAGCAGTAACTGAGGGACCCTGTACGATTTACAAAGATCAACTAAGATTGTTCATACAAATGAGTGCATATTATTTGGGACAAGTGCTAGAGTTAAATCCCACAATATATTTACTTGGCATGGAAAACCACAGGGGCCATTTGATAGCTTCTACATGTGATGAGTACAAAGAAAAACATGCAGCAATTTTCGCTGCATGAAGTGTATAATCCTTTAAAAGCTCAATTTAGATCTAAATATTGCCCCATTTTTACAAGAACCACCATATCCGATCTATAAATATGCTCAACTTTAGTTGCAATCAGCAAGCAATAATCATATGTGGAATGGCAATCTGATTTCAGGAGTCAGATCCGTACGAGTTCTCTTCATAAAGTCAGGTTCGGGATTGTCTCATCATTAATCAGACTGATTTTAAACCTTACACCACATGTGGAGGAGCGAAGCATACTTTTAGAATGCAGCATCTGTATGACCATCTTCGGTCAGACAATGCATCTGTGCTTCTTAGAAGCACTACAGACAAATCGGTCTTTTCAAATAGATAGCATGGCCCACAAAACACCGACCTCACAAGTTCACCCAATATCAAGAGTTAAGCTATAGCATGTACATAGGTCCCACAGCATACAAAGATCCAAGTCTTAGTAAGACAACGCAAGAAGGACATCAAGTTGCACAATAAAAGACATTTAAGCTACAAAGTCTAACTGACGCCTGCTTGAAAATAGTTCCTCACCTTTTTGGAGGGTAGCCGGGATAACAGCAGCATTCTTCGGGCCATCATTCCTAAAAGCGAAGGCACAGTATGTTAAGCACTATTTAGTAAGAGAACCTGAAAGAAACAGTACATCATTCTTCACCCACTCGAGTCTCTACCTCACCGGAGCTGAAAAGTATAGCAAATCTTAACAGCCTGCAAGAGGAGAAGAGTTCCACGGTCCCTCCTTTAGCCCCACTTACGAAGCTCTCTTGCAAAAACACCAAGTCACTTTTAGCTGCCTGCAATATGATGCATGGGCGTCTGTCCAGCTCAGATTTATGAGTACATGATAGGTTTCTCATTATTGAACACTCGTTCTCAGTGAGGGCAAGTGTATCATCATCGCCAGAGGAGCCTGTAGAGGCAGCAGTCAGTGGTGACAAGGAACGAGGACCACAACATTTGACCAAAAAGCAGGAATGAGCACTGGTTAAGACATTGGCACTACAATCCATCAAGACACACAGGAACAACTGAAAGGTACTCTCAACCTGCAATTCGAAGTAAGATGAATTATGGGGAGCACTGAAACAGGTCAGACACACTACTCAGTTGGACGAGGGCACAAAGGCTGGGGGAAAGGAATAGCAGAGTATCAAATGAAGGGGAGCTCAATGCTTACCAGATAAAAGAGCAGCACCTACAGGAGGTACCTCTGAAAAATGTAGCCTACAAGCTAAACATGAAAACTCAAGCTCAATTACTTTGCACACGCTGTGAACTAACTGGACCCTAATAGCCTAATCGTGAAGGATGGAAAAGAGTATCTGGTGGTTTGACATGCCAAAAACCAGACAGGTCATAAAGCTCACCAGTCAATAAGCAACTACAGAGGTTCACAAAGTCAAGAGAAGCCCCATGCCCGTGCTAACAGCCAATCAACACTCGCTTTCAAAATTGCGTTCTCGGTTTTAACTGCACTGCGACACAAATCAGTCACATAAGGCAATGTCTGGGTGTGCCATTTTCCCCTTTGGCCTTCTCCCTCTTCTGAAGGCTTGGGGTCTGGTTGCACCAAGAGGCAGATTACAGACAGGTCATGGAGTACAGGGGTTACATGGGAGCACCATGGTGGGTCTTGTAGCCTCCATGCTTCAGGAAGGCCTGGTGCAGGGGTGGAAGTAAGGGTGCAATCCTTACATTCTTCTCTCTATTATTCCCACCCAGTCTTGGATCTGGTCCCATGGTACGGACTTTGGTGCAGCATAATCTAATGGACAAGCAGCACAATATCGCCTCTTGCGCTGAAAGGTTGACACTTGTTAGTGGGTTAACTGCAAAGGAGGAAAACTCAAAATGACAATTCATCCGAGTGGCTAGAGAAGTTTAAGTATGCCGTTTAGTGATTATATTTCCCCTTGGATGCAAACACTGCAATTATTTTGGTGAACAAAAGAAAATTATTGTATTCTTCTGTGGCAGTTTTATGGCTTTATAGCATTTACTTAACTATGAGAGAACAACTTTACAAACCCACCACAAGACTCAGATTTTTTTTCTGAATGGTCAATTTGCTTGTAAGTGTAGATCACCAGATATTTTTGGCAATGAATAGCAGCGGTTTTGAGTCCTGTTGTGTAAAGTTAATGGAAGTGACCAACCAAAAGAACTAGCTTCAGAGCTAGTGCAGTGGGCGGCAGACATTTGGAGCAGGATAGACACTACCGGGCAGAGCAAAAAAGGGAGGAGGGCTGTGGCTATCTAACATACTGTTCAAATGAGGCTAGCCAAAGCAGTAACATGCTGGTCAATCAAGGTCAGGCTGACCCATCACAGCATGCAACGGCTGTGCCTGACGTAGAGTACATAGAATGCGGTTACGTCCCCACGCATGGTGAGAAGATGCAGTGGTCCTTTTCGGTTTAGCAGATAAATCGCGGACACAAAACATTCACTGGTCACAAAAGGCCAGCGTTAACTGAAATTGGAACAAAGAAAATATTCAAGTATTCTTTACTGGCCTAAAAGCTATCAGGATATAAGAAATGAACAGCACTGTGCACAGTTTTGTAGAAATTGCAAACTGGTGTCAGTTATTTTGACAAAGTGGAACATAAAGCTAAGGAGATACTGTAGGCCTAACCATGGCAACGTCGCAGAGTGTGCAACCGCCTACCGCAGTTTTCCTAAATCCAGGTAAGAAAAACATTAAGTGAAAACAATGGCACAGAGTTTTCAATCCTCATTAGGTAGAAATTGATAGAAAGTCATTTGAAACACTGTTTTATTTCATTGGGTAATGAGGGCCAAACAAATGTGAACACTTACCAGAAGCTGAGCCGATCCCAGCTGAATTTGGCAGACGACACGAGTACACTGAAGCTGTGAATCGAAAGTAATGGCACTTTAAGGAGGATCACGTTTCGAAGTAAAAGCGCATAACTTTTAGTAGAAACAAGGAAAGCAGGAAAATAATGACAAATATATGGCTGCACTAAGGATTCCGGGCTGCTACACAGGGAATTTGGAAACTGCACAGACCAAGATCTCAGAGACCAAATTGAGATGAATACTTATTTTAATAATCTTCATAAAAGATTACTCTGTAGACAAAAGTCCAGCCCCTGAGAGAATATGTATGAACAGCCAAGTGGTTTGAGAAGTTAATGTTACCTGCTCTGGCCATTGCAAGAAAGAGCACAATTGATTCACCCTACTGTCAATTTTGTGAGTTAGAGAAAAGTCATATACAAAAGGAAGGGAGAGGGAGATATCTATTCAAGATGTGGTTCAAGGACACGAGGGAAGCAATTCCGCTGGTCCAGCAGTGGGAAAGAAGTGCAAAATATCAGGACCCTTTTAAAAGTGTGTTTAAGGCACATAACTCAGTGAGAGTAAGTCACATAAAGGAGAAAATAAATCATGTGAGTGAAAGAATGTCAAAACTGGCGTTAACAGTAGATAAAGAGTTATGACTGATTTGGGTTTACTTGTAACTATTTTATCGGAATACAGTTTTACAGAAGTTCCGGCAAATGAGCTCCTGAAGGCTTCATATATTAAAAATGAAGTGTTTGGTGAGCACGTATCATTACTTACGGCTATATGAAGACTGCTGAGGAGATTAAGGACAGTGGTACTTACACAAAAGTTTACATAGCGAGTGACAGTAGAGACCTAATTGGATGGGTTAATCAGGGTAGATTAGGGTCCGCACCAGGTACAGATAGCCCATCGATTCTGATGGGGCGGATGGATGAGTGTCATATTTTGAACTGTTTTGGAGAGGTTTTCTTTGTCAAAGTAGGTTGTAGCAAACGGTTTGAGCACACAATTTTGCAGAAAGGCGCCATCCTGTCAAACATAAGAAGGGAAATGTGAAACTCAATCTTAGGGGTGAGTCGAGGCAGCTTTTAGGTGATTTATGTGTGCAAGACATTATTAAGCCTGTTGATGTAGCACAGTTGATTTCCGCTGTCCTAAAGTGGGCAAAAGGAGGGGTGTCTAAATAAGATTGTGTGCAGGTTGGCGCTCACTCACCAAGAATATAGTTACTGAACATCATTCGATTTCCAAAATACAGGAAATGATAGGCATGCTGAGGGATGCCGGTTATTTTACAATAGAACTTAATGCAGCACTTCATCAAATGATACTTGAAGCCAATTCTCAACTCTTAACTACCTCTGTTACGCCATTTGGTGCTTATAAATATTTGCGTATACCATGCCGACCCACATTCGTGACTACTATTTTCCAAAGCTAATGTACAGATTTCAAAATCTCCAGCCAGTACAAGCTTTCCTGGACGATGGTTTGATTCATGCCTATAGTGTCGAGGAATACAACAGGATATTAACAGGAATTCACGGGGTGCTGAAAGATAGGGAGTATGACTGTGACAAAAGAGAACTGCAAGTTTTTGACATTCTGTGGAGCATTCAATTTGGAGGTTTGGTGGAAGCAGTAACTGAGGGACCCTGTACGATTTACAAAGATCAACTAAGATTGTTCATACAAATGAGTGCATATTATTTGGGACAAGTGCTAGAGTTAAATCCCACAATATATTTACTTGGCATGGAAAACCACAGGGGCCATTTGATAGCTTCTACATGTGATGAGTACAAAGAAAAACATGCAGCAATTTTCGCTGCATGAAGTGTATAATCCTTTAAAAGCTCAATTTAGATCTAAATATTGCCCCATTTTTACAAGAACCACCATATCCGATCTATAAATATGCTCAACTTTAGTTGCAATCAGCAAGCAATAATCATATGTGGAATGGCAATCTGATTTCAGGAGTCAGATCCGTACGAGTTCTCTTCATAAAGTCAGGTTCGGGATTGTCTCATCATTAATCAGACTGATTTTAAACCTTACACCACATGTGGAGGAGCGAAGCATACTTTTAGAATGCAGCATCTGTATGACCATCTTCGGTCAGACAATGCATCTGTGCTTCTTAGAAGCACTACAGACAAATCGGTCTTTTCAAATAGATAGCATGGCCCACAAAACACCGACCTCACAAGTTCACCCAATATCAAGAGTTAAGCTATAGCATGTACATAGGTCCCACAGCATACAAAGATCCAAGTCTTAGTAAGACAACGCAAGAAGGACATCAAGTTGCACAATAAAAGACATTTAAGCTACAAAGTCTAACTGACGCCTGCTTGAAAATAGTTCCTCACCTTTTTGGAGGGTAGCCGAGATAACAGCAGCATTCTTCGGGCCATCATTCCTAAAAGCGAAGGCACAGTATGTTAAGCACTATTTAGTAAGATAACCTGAAAGAAACAGTACATCATTCTTCACCCACTCGAGTCTCTACCTCACCGGAGCTGAAAAGTATAGCAAATCTTAACAGCCTGCAAGAGGAGAAGAGTTCCACGGTCCCTCCTTTAGCCCCACTTACGAAGCTCTCTTGCAAAAACACCAAGTCACTTTTAGCTGCCTGCAATATGAGGCATGGGCGTCTGTCCAGCTCAGATTTATGAGTACATGATAGGTTTCTCATTATTGAACACTCGTTCTCAGGGAGGGCAAGTGTATCATCATCGCCAGAGGAGCCTGTAGAGGCAGCAGTCAGTGGTGACAAGGAACGAGGACCACACCATTTGACCAAAAAGCAGGAATGAGCACTGGTTAAGACATTGGCACTACAATCCATCAAGACACACAGGAACAACTGAAAGGTACTCTCAACCTGCAATTCGAAGTAAGATGAATTATGGAGAGCACTGAAACAGGTCAGACACACTACTCAGTTGGACGAGGGCACAAAGGCTGGGGGAAAGGAATAGCAGAGTATCAAATGAAGGGGAGCTCAATGCTTACCAGATAAAAGAGCAGCACCTACAGGAGGTACCTCTGAAAAATGTAGCCTACAAGCTAAACATGAAAACTCAAGCTCAATTACTTTGCACACGCTGTGAACTAACTGGACCCTAATAGCCTAATCGTGAAGGATGGAAAAGAGTATCTGGTGGTTTGACATGCCAAAAACCAGACAGGTCATAAAGCTCACCAGTCAATAAGCAACTACAGAGGTTCACAAAGTCAAGAGAAGCCCCATGCCCGTGCTAACAGCCAATCAACACTCGCTTTCAAAATTGCGTTCTCGGTTTTAACTGCACTGCGACACAAATCAGTCACATAAGGCAATGTCTGGGTGTGCCATTTTCCCCTTTGGCCTTCTCCCTCTTCTGAAGGCTTGGGGTCTGGTTGCACCAAGAGGCAGATTACAGACAGGTCATGGAGTACAGGGGTTACATGGGAGCACCATGGTGGGTCTTGTAGCCTCCATGCTTCAGGAAGGCCTGGTGCAGGGGTGGAAGTAAGGGTGCAATCCTTACATTCTTCTCTCTATTATTCCCACCCAGTCTTGGATCTGGTCCCATGGTACGGACTTTGGTGCAGCATAATCTAATGGACAAGCAGCACAATATCGCCTCTTGCGCTGAAAGGTTGACACTTGTTAGTGGGTTAACTGCAAAGGAGGAAAACTCAAAATGACAATTCATCCGAGTGGCTAGAGAAGTTTAAGTATGCAGTTTAGTGATTATATTTCCCCTTGGATGCAAACACTGCAATTATTTTGGTGAACAAAAGAAAATTATTGTATTCTTCTGTGGCAGTTTTATGGCTTTATAGCATTTACTTAACTATGAGAGAACAACTTCACAAACCCACCACAAGACTCAGATTTTTTTTCTGAATGGTCAATTTGCTTGTAAGTGTAGATCACCAGATATTTTTGGCAATGAATAGCAGCGGTTTTGAGTCCTGTTGTGTAAAGTTAATGGAAGTGACCAACCAAAAGAACTAGCTTCAGAGCTAGTGCAGTGGGCGGCAGACATTTGGAGCAGGATAGATACTACTGGGCAGAGCAAAAAAGGGAGGAGGGCTGTGGCTATCTAACATACTGTTCAAATGAGGCTAGCCAAAGCAGTAACATGCTGGTCAATCAAGGTCAGGCTGACCCATCACAGCATGCAACGGCTGTGCCTGACGTAGAGTACATAGAATGCGGTTACGTCCCCACGCATGGTGAGAAGATGCAGTGGTCCTTTTCGGTTTAGCAGATAAATCGCGGACACAAAACATTCACTGGTCACAAAAGGCCAGCGTTAACTGAAATTGGAACAAAGAAAATATTCAAGTATTCTTTACTGGCCTAAAAGCTATCAGGATATAAGAAATGAACAGCACTGTGCACAGTTTTGTAGAAATTGCAAACTGGTGTCAGTTATTTTGACAAAGTGGAAGATAAAGCTAAGGAGATACTGTAGGCCTAACCATGGCAACGTCGCAGAGTGTGCAACCGCCTACCGCAGTTTTCCAAAATCCAGGTAAGAAAAACATTAAGTGAAAACAATGGCACAGAGTTTTCAATCCTCATTAGGTAGAAATTGATAGAAAGTCATTTGAAACACTGTTTTATTTCATTGGGTAATGAGGGCCAAACAAATGTGAACACTTACCAGAAGCTGAGCCGATCCCAGCTGAATTTGGCAGACGACACGAGTACACTGAAGCTGTGAATCGAAAGTAATGGCACTTTAAGGAGGATCACGTTTCGAAGTAGAAGCGCATAACTTTTAGTAGAAACAAGGAAAGCAGGAAAATAATGACAAATATATGGCTGCACTAAGGATTCCGGGCTGCTACACAGGGAATTTGGAAACTGCACAGACCAAGATCTCAGAGACCAAATTGAGATGAATACTTATTTTAATAATCTTCATAAAAGATTACTCTGTAGACAAAAGTCCAGCCCCTGAGAGAATATGTATGAACAGCCAAGTGGTTTGAGAAGTTAATGTTACCTGCTCTGGCCATTGCAAGAAAGAGCACAATTGATTCACCCTACTGTCAATGTTGTGAGTTAGAGAAAAGTCATATACAAAAGGAAGGGAGAGGGAGATATCTATTCAAGATGTGGTTCAAGGACACGAGGGAAGCAATTCCGCTGGTCCAGCAGTGGGAAAGAAGTGCAAAATATCAGGACCCTTTTAAAAGTGTGTTTAAGGCACATAACTCAGTGAGAGTAAGTCACATAAAGGAGAAAATAAATCATGTGAGTGAAAGAATGTCAAAACTGGCGTTAACAGTAGATAAAGAGTTATGACTGATTTGGGTTTACTTGTAACTATTTTATCGGAATACAGTTTTACAGAAGTTCTGGCAAATGAGCTCCTGAAGGCTTCATATATTAAAAATGAAGTGTTTGGTGAGCACGTATCATTACTTACGGCTATATGAAGACTGCTGAGGAGATTAAGGACAGTGGTACTTACACAAAAGTTTACATAGCGAGTGACAGTAGAGACCTAATTGGATGGGTTAATCAGGGTAGATTAGTGTCCGCACCAGGTACAGATAGCCCATCGATTCTGATGGGGCGGATGGATGAGTGTCATATTTTGAACTGTTTTGGAGAGGTTTTCTTTGTCAAAGTAGGTTGTAGCAAACGGTTTGAGCACACAATTTTGCAGAAAGGCGCCATCCTGTCAAACATAAGAAGGGAAATGTGAAACTCAATCTTAGGGGTGAGTCGAGGCAGCTTTTAGGTGATTTATGTGTGCAAGACATTATTAAGCCTGTTGATGTAGCACAGTTGATTTCCGCTGTCCTAAAGTGGGCAAAAGGAGGGGTGTCTAAATAAGATTGTGTGCAGGTTGGCGCTCACTCACCAAGAATATAGTTACTGAACATCATTCGATTTCCAAAATACAGGAAATGATAGGCATGCTGAGGGATGCCGGTTATTTTACAATAGAACTTAATGCAGCACTTCATCAAATGATACTTGAAGCCAATTCTCAACTCTTAACTACCTCTGTTACGCCATTTGGTGCTTATAAATATTTGCGTATACCATGCCGACCCACATTCGTGACTACTATTTTCCAAAGCTAATGTACAGATTTCAAAATCTCCAGCCAGTACAAGCTTTCCTGGACGATGGTTTGATTCATGCCTATAGTGTCGAGGAATACAACAGGATATTAACAGGAATTCACGGGGTGCTGAAAGATAGGGAGTATGACTGTGACAAAAGAGAACTGCAAGTTTTTGACATTCTGTGGAGCATTCAATTTGGAGGTTTGGTGGAAGCAGTAACTGAGGGACCCTGTACGATTTACAAAGATCAACTAAGATTGTTCATACAAATGAGTGCATATTATTTGGGACAAGTGCTAGAGTTAAATCCCACAATATATTTACTTGGCATGGAAAACCACAGGGGCCATTTGATAGCTTCTACATGTGAGGAGTACAAAGAAAAACATGCAGCAATTTTCGCTGCATGAAGTGTATAATCCTTTAAAAGCTCAATTTAGATCTAAATATTGCCCCATTTTTACAAGAACCACCATATCCGATCTATAAATATGCTCAACTTTAGTTGCAATCAGCAAGCAATAATCATATGTGGAATGGCAATCTGATTTCAGGAGTCAGATCCGTACGAGTTCTCTTCATAAAGTCAGGTTCGGGATTGTCTCATCATTAATCAGACTGATTTTAAACCTTACACCACATGTGGAGGAGCGAAGCATACTTTTAGAATGCAGCATCTGTATGACCATCTTCGGTCAGACAATGCATCTGTGCTTCTTAGAAGCACTACAGACAAATCGGTCTTTTCAAATAGATAGCATGGCCCACAAAACACCGACCTCACAAGTTCACCCAATATCAAGAGTTAAGCTATAGCATGTACATAGGTCCCACAGCATACAAAGATCCAAGTCTTAGTAAGACAACGCAAGAAGGACATCAAGTTGCACAATAAAAGACATTTAAGCTACAAAGTCTAACTGACGCCTGCTTGAAAATAGTTCCTCACCTTTTTGGAGGGTAGCCGAGATAACAGCAGCATTCTTCGGGCCATCATTCCTAAAAGCGAAGGCACAGTATGTTAAGCACTATTTAGTAAGATAACCTGAAAGAAGCAGTACATCATTCTTCACCCACTCGAGTCTCTACCTCACCGGAGCTGAAAAGTATAGCAAATCTTAACAGCCTGCAAGAGGAGAAGAGTTCCACGGTCCCTCCTGTAGCCCCACTTACGAAGCTCTCTTGCAAAAACACCAAGTCACTTTTAGCTGCCTGCAATATGATGCATGGGCGTCTGTCCAGCTCAGATTTATGAGTACATGATAGGTTTCTCATTATTGAACACTCGTTCTCAGTGAGGGCAAGTGTATCATCATCGCCAGAGGAGCCTGTAGAGGCAGCAGTCAGTGGTGACAAGGAACGAGGACCACAACATTTGACCAAAAAGCAGGAATGAGCACTGGTTAAGACATTGGCACTACAATCCATCAAGACACACAGGAACAACTGAAAGGTACTCTCAACCTGCAATTCGAAGTAAGATGAATTATGGGGAGCACTGAAACAGGTCAGACACCCTACTCAGTTGGACGAGGGCACAAAGGCTGGGGGAAAGGAATAGCAGAGTATCAAATGAAGGGGAGCTCAATGCTTACCAGATAAAAGAGCAGCACCTACAGGAGGTACCTCTGAAAAATGTAGCCTACAAGCTAAACATGAAAACTCAAGCTCAATTACTTTGCACACGCTGTGAACTAACTGGACCATAATAGCCTAATCGTGAAGGATGGAAAAGAGTATCTGGTGGTTTGACATGCCAAAAAACAGACAGGTCATAAAGCTCACCAGTCAATAAGCAACTACAGAGGTTCACAAAGTCAAGAGAAGCCCCATGCCCGTGCTAACAGCCAATCAACACTCGCTTTCAAAATTGCGTTCTCGGTTTTAACTGCACTGCGACACAAATCAGTCACATAAGGCAATGTCTGGGTGTGCCATTTTCCCCTTTGGCCTTCTCCCTCTTCTGAAGGCTTGGGGTCTGGTTGCACCAAGAGGCAGATTACAGACAGGTCATGGAGTACAGGGGTTACATGGGAGCACCATGGTGGGTCTTGTAGCCTCCATGCTTCAGGAAGGCCTGGTGCAGGGGTGGAAGTAAGGGTGCAATCCTTACATTCTTCTCTCTATTATTCCCACCCAGTCTTGGATCTGGTCCCATGGTACGGAATTTGGTGCAGCATAATCTAATGGACATGCAGCACAATATCGCCTCTTGCGCTGAAAGGTTGACACTTGTTAGTGGGTTAACTGCAAAGGAGAAAAACTCAAAATGACAATTCATCCGAGTGGCTAGAGAAGTTTAAGTATGCAGTTTAGTGATTATATTTCCCCTTGGATGCAAACACTGCAAT
Source organism: Lissotriton vulgaris (assembly GCF_964263255.1). Lineage (NCBI taxonomy): Eukaryota > Metazoa > Chordata > Amphibia > Caudata > Salamandridae > Lissotriton > Lissotriton vulgaris. The sequence goes on from NC_141694.1 coordinate 585,349,387, forward strand.
TATTTTGGTGAACAAAAGAAAATTATTGTATTCTTCTGTGGCAGTTTTATGGCTTTATAGCATTTACTTAACTATGAGAGAACAACTTTACAAACCCACCACAAGACTCAGATTTTTTTTCTGAATGGTCAATTTGCTTGTAAGTGTAGATCACCAGATATTTTTGGCAATGAATAGCAGCGGTTTTGAGTCCTGTTGTGTAAAGTTAATGGAAGTGACCAACCAAAAGAACTAGCTTCAGAGCTAGTGCAGTGGGCGGCAGACATTTGGAGCAGGATAGACACTACCGGGCAGAGCAAAAAAGGGAGGAGGGCTGTGGCTATCTAACATACTGTTCAAATGAGGCTAGCCAAAGCAGTAACATGCTGGTCAATCAAGGTCAGGCTGACCCATCACAGCATGCAACGGCTGTGCCTGACGTAGAGTACATAGAATGCGGTTAGGTCCCCACGCATGGTGAGAAGATGCAGTGGTCCTTTTCGGTTTAGCAGATAAATCGCGGACACAAAACATTCACTGGTCACAAAAGGCCAGCGTTAACTGAAATTGGAACAAAGAAAATATTCAAGTATTCTTTACTGGCCTAAAAGCTATCAGGATATAAGAAATGAACAGCACTGTGCACAGTTTTGTAGAAATTGCAAACTGGTGTCAGTTATTTTGACAAAGTGGAAGATAAAGCTAAGGAGATACTGTAGGCCTAACCATGGCAACGTCGCAGAGTGTGCAACCGCCTACCGCAGTTTTCCAAAATCCAGGTAAGAAAAACATTAAGTGAAAACAATGGCACAGAGTTTTCAATCCTCATTAGGTAGAAATTGATAGAAAGTCATTTGAAACACTGTTTTATTTCATTGGGTAATGAGGGCCAAACAAATGTGAACACTTACCAGAAGCTGAGCCGATCCCAGCTGAATTTGGCAGACGACACGAGTACACTGAAGCTGTGAATCGAAAGAAATGGCACTTTAAGGAGGATCACGTTTCGAAGTAGAAGCGCATAACTTTTAGTAGAAACAAGGAAAGCAGGAAAATAATGACAAATATATGGCTGCACTAAGGATTCCGGGCTGCTACACAGTGAATTTGGAAACTGCACAGACCAAGATCTCAGAGACCAAATTGAGATGAATACTTATTTTAATAATCTTCATAAAAGATTACTCTGTAGACAAAAGTCCAGCCCCTGAGAGAATATGTATGAACAGCCAAGGGGTTTGAGAAGTTAATGTTACCTGCTCTGGCCATTGCAAGAAAGAGCACAATTGATTCACCCTACTGTCAATGTTGTGAGTTAGAGAAAAGTCATATACAAAAGGAAGGGAGAGGGAGATATCTATTCAAGATGTGGTTCAAGGACACGAGGGAAGCAATTCCGCTGGTCCAGCAGTGGGAAAGAAGTGCAAAATATCAGGACACTTTTAAAAGTGTGTTTAAGGCACATAACTCAGTGAGAGTAAGTCACATAAAGGAGAAAATAAATCATGTGAGTGAAAGAATGTCAAAACTGGCGTTAACAGTAGATAAAGAGTTATGACTGATTTGGGTTTACTTGTAACTATTTTATCGGAATACAGTTTTACAGAAGTTCCGGCAAATGAGCTCCTGAAGGCTTCATATATTAAAAATGAAGTGTTTGGTGAGCACGTATCATTACTTACGGCTATATGAAGACTGCTGAGGAGATTAAGGACAGTGGTACTTACACAAAAGTTTACATAGCGAGTGACAGTAGAGACCTAATTGGATGGGTTAATCAGGGTAGATTAGGGTCCGCACCAGGTACAGATAGCCCATCGATTCTGATGGGGCGGATGGATGAGTGTCATATTTTGAACTGTTTTGGAGAGGTTTTCTTTGTCAAAGTAGGTTGTAGCAAACGGTTTGAGCACACAATTTTGCAGAAAGGCGCCATCCTGTCAAACATAAGAAGGGAAATGTGAAACTCAATCTTAGGGGTGAGTCGAGGCAGCTTTTAGGTGATTTATGTGTGCAAGACATTATTAAGCCTGTTGATGTAGCACAGTTGATTTCCGCTGTCCTAAAGTGGGCAAAAGGAGGGGTGTCTAAATAAGATTGTGTGCAGGTTGGCGCTCACTCACCAAGAATATAGTTACTGAACATCATTCGATTTCCAAAATACAGGAAATGATAGGCATGCTGAGGGATGCCGGTTATTTTACAATAGAACTTAATGCAGCACTTCATCAAATGATACTTGAAGCCAATTCTTAACTACCTCTGTTACGCCATTTGGTGCTTATAAATATTTGCGTATACCATGCCGACCCACATTTGTGACTACTATTTTACAAAGCTAATGTACAGATTTCAAAATCTCCAGCCAGTACAAGCTTTCCTGGACGATGGTTTGATTCATGCCTATAGTGTCGAGGAATACAACAGGATATTAACAGGAATTCACGGGGTGCTGAAAGATAGGGAGTATGACTGTGACAAAAGAGAACTGCAAGTTTTTGACATTCTGTGGAGCATTCAATTTGGAGGTTTGGTGGAAGCAGTAACTGAGGGACCCTGTACGATTTACAAAGATCAACTAAGATTGTTCATACAAATGAGTGCATATTATTTGGGACAAGTGCTAGAGTTAAATCCCACAATATATTTACTTGGCATGGAAAACCACAGGGGCCATTTGATAGCTTCTACATGTGATGAGTACAAAGAAAAACATGCAGCAATTTTCGCTGCATGAAGTGTATAATCCTTTAAAAGCTCAATTTAGATCTAAATATTGCCCCATTTTTACAAGAACCACCATATCCGATCTATAAATATGCTCAACTTTAGTTGCAATCAGCAAGCAATAATCATATGTGGAATGGCAATCTGATTTCAGGAGTCAGATCCGTACGAGTTCTCTTCATAAAGTCAGGTTCGGGATTGTCTCATCATTAATCAGACTGATTTTAAACCTTACAACACATGTGGAGGAGCGAAGCATACTTTTAGAATGCAGCATCTGTAGGACCATCTTCGGTCAGACAATGCATCTGTGCTTCTTAGAAGCACTACAGACAAATCGGTCTTTTCAAATAGATAGCATGGCCCACAAAACACCGACCTCACAAGTTCACCCAATATCAAGAGTTAAGCTATAGCATGTACATAGGTCCCACAGCATACAAAGATCCAAGTCTTAGTAAGACAACGCAAGAAGGACATCAAGTTGCACAATAAAAGACATTTAAGCTACAAAGTCTAACTGACGCCTGCTTGAAAATAGTTCCTCACCTTTTTGGAGGGTAGCCGAGATAACAGCAGCATTCTTCGGGCCATCATTCCTAAAAGCGAAGGCACAGTATGTTAAGCACTATTTAGTAAGATAACCTGAAAGAAACAGTACATCATTCTTCACCCACTCGAGTCTCTACCTCACCGGAGCTGAAAAGTATAGCAAATCTTAACAGCCTGCAAGAGGAGAAGAGTTCCACGGTCCCTCCTTTAGCCCCACTTACGAAGCTCTCTTGCAAAAACACCAAGTCACTTTTAGCTGCCTGCAATATGAGGCATGGGCGTCTGTCCAGCTCAGATTTATGAGTACATGATAGGTTTCTCATTATTGAACACTCGTTCTCAGTGAGGGCAAGTGTATCATCATCGCCAGAGGAGCCTGTAGAGGCAGCAGTCAGTGGTGACAAGGAACGAGGACCACACCATTTGACCAAAAAGCAGGAATGAGCACTGGTTAAGACATTGGCACTACAATCCATCAAGACACACAGGAACAACTGAAAGGTACTCTCAACCTGCAATTCGAAGTAAGATGAATTATGGGGAGCACTGAAACACGTCAGACACACTACTCAGTTGGACGAGGGCACAAAGGCTGGGGGAAAGGAATAGCAGAGTATCAAATGAAGGGGAGCTCAATGCTTACCAGATAAAAGAGCAGCACCTACAGGAGGTACCTCTGAAAAATGTAGCCTACAAGCTAAACATGAAAACTCAAGCTCAATTACTTTGCACACGCTGTGAACTAACTGGACCCTAATAGCCTAATCGTGAAGGATGGAAAAGAGTATCTGGTGGTTTGACATGCCAAAAACCAGACAGGTCATAAAGCTCACCAGTCAATAAGCAACTACAGAGGTTCACAAAGTCAAGAGAAGCCCCATGCCCGTGCTAACAGCCAATCAACACTCGCTTTCAAAATTGCGTTCTCGGTTTTAACTGCACTGCGACACAAATCAGTCACATAAGGCAATGTCTGGGTGTGCCATTTTCCCCTTTGGCCTTCTCCCTCTTCTGAAGGCTTGGGGTCTGGTTGCACCAAGAGGCAGATTACAGACAGGTCATGGAGTACAGGGGTTACATGGGAGCACCATGGTGGGTCTTGTAGCCTCCATGCTTCAGGAAGGCCTGGTGCAGGGGTGGAAGTAAGGGTGCAATCCTTACATTCTTCTCTCTATTATTCCCACCCAGTCTTGGATCTGGTCCCATGGTACGGACTTTGGTGCAGCATAATCTAATGGACATGCAGCACAATATCGCCTCTTGCGCTGAAAGGTTGACACTTGTTAGTGGGTTAACTGCAAAGGAGGAAAACTCAAAATGACAATTCATCCGAGTGGCTAGAGAAGTTTAAGTATGCAGTTTAGTGATTATATTTCCCCTTGGATGCAAACACTGCAATTATTTTGGTGAACAAAAGAAAATTATTGTATTCTTCTGTGGCAGTTTTATGGCTTTATAGCATTTACTTAACTATGAGAGAACAACTTTACAAACCCACCACAAGACTCAGATTTTTTTTCTGAATGGTCAATTTGCTTGTAAGTGTAGATCACCAGATATTTTTGGCAATGAATAGCAGCGGTTTTGAGTCCTGTTGTGTAAAGTTAATGGAAGTGACCAACCAAAAGAACTAGCTTCAGAGCTAGTGCAGTGGGCGGCAGACATTTGGAGCAGGATAGATACTACTGGGCAGAGCAAAAAAGGGAGGAGGGCTGTGGCTATCTAACATACTGTTCAAATGAGGCTAGCCAAAGCAGTAACATGCTGGTCAATCAAGGTCAGGCTGACCCATCACAGCATGCAATGGCTGTGCCTGACGTAGAGTACATAGAATGCGGTTAGGTCCCCACGCATGGTGAGAAGATGCAGTGGTCCTTTTCGGTTTAGCAGATAAATCGCGGACACAAAACATTCACTGGTCACAAAAGGCCAGCGTTAACTGAAATTGGAACAAAGAAAATATTCAAGTATTCTTTACTGGCCTAAAAGCTATCAGGATATAAGAAATGAACAGCACTGTGCACAGTTTTGTAGAAATTGCAAACTGGTGTCAGTTATTTTGACAAAGTGGAAGATAAAGCTAAGGAGATACTGTAGGCCTAACCATGGCAACGTCGCAGAGTGTGCAACCGCCTACCGCAGTTTTCCAAAATCCAGGTAAGAAAAACATTAAGTGAAAACAATGGCACAGAGTTTTCAATCCTCATTAGGTAGAAATTGATAGAAAGTCATTTGAAACACTGTTTTATTTCATTGGGTAATGAGGGCCAAACAAATGTGAACACTTACCAGAAGCTGAGCCGATCCCAGCTGAATTTGGCAGACGACACGAGTACACTGAAGCTGTGAATCGAAAGAAATGGCACTTTAAGGAGGATCACGTTTCGAAGTAGAAGCGCATAACTTTTAGTAGAAACAAGGAAAGCAGGAAAATAATGACAAATATATGGCTGCACTAAGGATTCCGGGCTGCTACACAGTGAATTTGGAAACTGCACAGACCAAGATCTCAGAGACCAAATTGAGATGAATACTTATTTTAATAATCTTCATAAAAGATTACTCTGTAGCCAAAAGTCCAGCCCCTGAGAGAATATGTATGAACAGCCAAGTGGTTTGAGAAGTTAATGTTACCTGCTCTGGCCATTGCAAGAAAGAGCACAATTGATTCACCCTACTGTCAATGTTGTGAGTTAGAGAAAAGTCATATACAAAAGGAAGGGAGAGGGAGATATCTATTCAAGATGTGGTTCAAGGACACGAGGGAAGCAATTCCGCTGGTCCAGCAGTGGGAAAGAAGTGCAAAATATCAGGACACTTTTAAAAGTGTGTTTAAGGCACATAACTCAGTGAGAGTAAGTCACATAAAGGAGAAAATAAATCATGTGAGTGAAAGAATGTCAAAACTGGCGTTAACAGTAGATAAAGAGTTATGACTGATTTGGGTTTACTTGTAACTATTTTATCGGAATACAGTTTTACAGAAGTTCCGGCAAATGAGCTCCTGAAGGCTTCATATATTAAAAATGAAGTGTTTGGTGAGCACGTATCATTACTTACGGCTATATGAAGACTGCTGAGGAGATTAAGGACAGTGGTACTTACACAAAAGTTTACATAGCGAGTGACAGTAGAGACCTAATTGGATGGGTTCATCAGGGTAGATTAGGGTCCGCACCAGGTACAGATAGCCCATCGATTCTGATGGGGCGGATGGATGAGTGTCATATTTTGAACTGTTTTGGAGAGGTTTTCTTTGTCAAAGTAGGTTGTAGCAAACGGTTTGAGCACACAATTTTGCAGAAAGGCGCCATCCTGTCAAACATAAGAAGGGAAATGTGAAACTCAATCTTAGGGGTGAGTCGAGGCAGCTTTTAGGTGATTTATGTGTGCAAGACATTATTAAGCCTGTTGATGTAGCACAGTTGATTTCCGCTGTCCTAAAGTGGGCAAAAGGAGGGGTGTCTAAATAAGATTGTGTGCAGGTTGGCGCTCACTCACCAAGAATATAGTTACTGAACATCATTCGATTTCCAAAATACAGGAAATGATAGGCATGCTGAGGGATGCCGGTTATTTTACAATAGAACTTAATGCAGCACTTCATCAAATGATACTTGAAGCCAATTCTTAACTACCTCTGTTACGCCATTTGGTGCTTATAAATATTTGCGTATACCATGCCGACCCACATTTGTGACTACTATTTTACAAAGCTAATGTACAGATTTCAAAATCTCCAGCCAGTACAAGCTTTCCTGGACGATGGTTTGATTCATGCCTATAGTGTCGAGGAATACAACAGGATATTAACAGGAATTCACGGGGTGCTGAAAGATAGGGAGTATGACTGTGACAAAAGAGAACTGCAAGTTTTTGACATTCTGTGGAGCATTCAATTTGGAGGTTTGGTGGAAGCAGTAACTGAGGGACCCTGTACGATTTACAAAGATCAACTAAGATTGTTCATACAAATGAGTGCATATTATTTGGGACAAGTGCTAGAGTTAAATCCCACAATATATTTACTTGGCATGGAAAACCACAGGGGCCATTTGATAGCTTCTACATGTGATGAGTACAAAGAAAAACATGCAGCAATTTTCGCTGCATGAAGTGTATAATCCTTTAAAAGCTCAATTTAGATCTAAATATTGCCCCATTTTTACAAGAACCACCATATCCGATCTATAAATATGCTCAACTTTAGTTGCAATCAGCAAGCAATAATCATATGTGGAATGGCAATCTGATTTCAGGAGTCAGATCCGTACGAGTTCTCTTCATAAAGTCAGGTTCGGGATTGTCTCATCATTAATCAGACTGATTTTAAACCTTACACCACATGTGGAGGAGCGAAGCATACTTTTAGAATGCAGCATCTGTAGGACCATCTTCGGTCAGACAATGCATCTGTGCTTCTTAGAAGCACTACAGACAAATCGGTCTTTTCAAATAGATAGCATGGCCCACAAAACACCGACCTCACAAGTTCACCCAATATCAAGAGTTAAGCTATAGCATGTACATAGGTCCCACAGCATACAAAGATCCAAGTCTTAGTAAGACAACGCAAGAAGGACATCAAGTTGCACAATAAAAGACATTTAAGCTACAAAGTCTAACTGACGCCTGCTTGAAAATAGTTCCTCACCTTTTTGGAGGGTAGCCGAGATAACAGCAGCATTCTTCGGGCCATCATTCCTAAAAGCGAAGGCACAGTATGTTAAGCACTATTTAGTAAGATAACCTGAAAGAAACAGTACATCATTCTTCACCCACTCGAGTCTCTACCTCACCGGAGCTGAAAAGTATAGCAAATCTTAACAGCCTGCAAGAGGAGAAGAGTTCCACGGTCCCTCCTTTAGCCCCACTTACGAAGCTCTCTTGCAAAAACACCAAGTCACTTTTAGCTGCCTGCAATATGAGGCATGGGCGTCTGTCCAGCTCAGATTTATGAGTACATGATAGGTTTCTCATTATTGAACACTCGTTCTCAGTGAGGGCAAGTGTATCATCATCGCCAGAGGAGCCTGTAGAGGCAGCAGTCAGTGGTGACAAGGAACGAGGACCACACCATTTGACCAAAAAGCAGGAATGAGCACTGGTTAAGACATTGGCACTACAATCCATCAAGACACACAGGAACAACTGAAAGGTACTCTCAACCTGCAATTCGAAGTAAGATGAATTATGGGGAGCACTGAAACACGTCAGACACACTACTCAGTTGGACGAGGGCACAAAGGCTGGGGGAAAGGAATAGCAGAGTATCAAATGAAGGGGAGCTCAATGCTTACCAGATAAAAGAGCAGCACCTACAGGAGGTACCTCTGAAAAATGTAGCCTACAAGCTAAACATGAAAACTCAAGCTCAATTACTTTGCACACGCTGTGAACTAACTGGACCCTAATAGCCTAATCGTGAAGGATGGAAAAGAGTATCTGGTGGTTTGACATGCCAAAAACCAGACAGGTCATAAAGCTCACCAGTCAATAAGCAACTACAGAGGTTCACAAAGTCAAGAGAAGCCCCATGCCCGTGCTAACAGCCAATCAACACTCGCTTTCAAAATTGCGTTCTCGGTTTTAACTGCACTGCGACACAAATCAGTCACATAAGGCAATGTCTGGGTGTGCCATTTTCCCCTTTGGCCTTCTCCCTCTTCTGAAGGCTTGGGGTCTGGTTGCACCAAGAGGCAGATTACAGACAGGTCATGGAGTACAGGGGTTACATGGGAGCACCATGGTGGGTCTTGTAGCCTCCATGCTTCAGGAAGGCCTGGTGCAGGGGTGGAAGTAAGGGTGCAATCCTTACATTCTTCTCTCTATTATTCCCACCCAGTCTTGGATCTGGTCCCATGGTACGGACTTTGGTGCAGCATAATCTAATGGACATGCAGCACAATATCGCCTCTTGCGCTGAAAGGTTGACACTTGTTAGTGGGTTAACTGCAAAGGAGGAAAACTCAAAATGACAATTCATCCGAGTGGCTAGAGAAGTTTAAGTATGCAGTTTAGTGATTATATTTCCCCTTGGATGCAAACACTGCAATTATTTTGGTGAACAAAAGAAAATTATTGTATTCTTCTGTGGCAGTTTTATGGCTTTATAGCATTTACTTAACTATGAGAGAACAACTTTACAAACCCACCACAAGACTCAGATTTTTTTTCTGAATGGTCAATTTGCTTGTAAGTGTAGATCACCAGATATTTTTGGCAATGAATAGCAGCGGTTTTGAGTCCTGTTGTGTAAAGTTAATGGAAGTGACCAACCAAAAGAACTAGCTTCAGAGCTAGTGCAGTGGGCGGCAGACATTTGGAGCAGGATAGATACTACTGGGCAGAGCAAAAAAGGGAGGAGGGCTGTGGCTATCTAACATACTGTTCAAATGAGGCTAGCCAAAGCAGTAACATGCTGGTCAATCAAGGTCAGGCTGACCCATCACAGCATGCAATGGCTGTGCCTGACGTAGAGTACATAGAATGCGGTTAGGTCCCCACGCATGGTGAGAAGATGCAGTGGTCCTTTTCGGTTTAGCAGATAAATCGCGGACACAAAACATTCACTGGTCACAAAAGGCCAGCGTTAACTGAAATTGGAACAAAGAAAATATTCAAGTATTCTTTACTGGCCTAAAAGCTATCAGGATATAAGAAATGAACAGCACTGTGCACAGTTTTGTAGAAATTGCAAACTGGTGTCAGTTATTTTGACAAAGTGGAAGATAAAGCTAAGGAGATACTGTAGGCCTAACCATGGCAACGTCGCAGAGTGTGCAACCGCCTACCGCAGTTTTCCAAAATCCAGGTAAGAAAAACATTAAGTGAAAACAATGGCACAGAGTTTTCAATCCTCATTAGGTAGAAATTGATAGAAAGTCATTTGAAACACTGTTTTATTTCATTGGGTAATGAGGGCCAAACAAATGTGAACACTTACCAGAAGCTGAGCCGATCCCAGCTGAATTTGGCAGACGACACGAGTACACTGAAGCTGTGAATCGAAAGAAATGGCACTTTAAGGAGGATCACGTTTCGAAGTAGAAGCGCATAACTTTTAGTAGAAACAAGGAAAGCAGGAAAATAATGACAAATATATGGCTGCACTAAGGATTCCGGGCTGCTACACAGTGAATTTGGAAACTGCACAGACCAAGATCTCAGAGACCAAATTGAGATGAATACTTATTTTAATAATCTTCATAAAAGATTACTCTGTAGCCAAAAGTCCAGCCCCTGAGAGAATATGTATGAACAGCCAAGTGGTTTGAGAAGTTAATGTTACCTGCTCTGGCCATTGCAAGAAAGAGCACAATTGATTCACCCTACTGTCAATGTTGTGAGTTAGAGAAAAGTCATATACAAAAGGAAGGGAGAGGGAGATATCTATTCAAGATGTGGTTCAAGGACACGAGGGAAGCAATTCCGCTGGTCCAGCAGTGGGAAAGAAGTGCAAAATATCAGGACACTTTTAAAAGTGTGTTTAAGGCACATAACTCAGTGAGAGTAAGTCACATAAAGGAGAAAATAAATCATGTGAGTGAAAGAATGTCAAAACTGGCGTTAACAGTAGATAAAGAGTTATGACTGATTTGGGTTTACTTGTAACTATTTTATCGGAATACAGTTTTACAGAAGTTCCGGCAAATGAGCTCCTGAAGGCTTCATATATTAAAAATGAAGTGTTTGGTGAGCACGTATCATTACTTACGGCTATATGAAGACTGCTGAGGAGATTAAGGACAGTGGTACTTACACAAAAGTTTACATAGCGAGTGACAGTAGAGACCTAATTGGATGGGTTCATCAGGGTAGATTAGGGTCCGCACCAGGTACAGATAGCCCATCGATTCTGATGGGGCGGATGGATGAGTGTCATATTTTGAACTGTTTTGGAGAGGTTTTCTTTGTCAAAGTAGGTTGTAGCAAACGGTTTGAGCACACAATTTTGCAGAAAGGCGCCATCCTGTCAAACATAAGAAGGGAAATGTGAAACTCAATCTTAGGGGTGAGTCGAGGCAGCTTTTAGGTGATTTATGTGTGCAAGACATTATTAAGCCTGTTGATGTAGCACAGTTGATTTCCGCTGTCCTAAAGTGGGCAAAAGGAGGGGTGTCTAAATAAGATTGTGTGCAGGTTGGCGCTCACTCACCAAGAATATAGTTACTGAACATCATTCGATTTCCAAAATACAGGAAATGATAGGCATGCTGAGGGATGCCGGTTATTTTACAATAGAACTTAATGCAGCACTTCATCAAATGATACTTGAAGCCAATTCTCAATTCTTAACTACCTCTGTTACGCCATTTGGTGCTTATAAATATTTGCGTATACCATGCCGACCCACATTCGTGACTACTATTTTACAAAGCTAATGTACAGATTTCAAAATCTCCAGCCAGTACAAGCTTTCCTGGACGATGGTTTGATTCATGCCTATAGTGTCGAGGAATACAACAGGATATTAACAGGAATTCACGGGGTGCTGAAAGATAGGGAGTATGACTGTGACAAAAGAGAACTGCAAGTTTTTGACATTCTGTGGAGCATTCAATTTGGAGGTTTGGTGGAAGCAGTAACTGAGGGACCCTGTACGATTTACAAAGATCAACTAAGATTGTTCATACAAATGAGTGCATATTATTTGGGACAAGTGCTAGAGTTAAATCCCACAATATATTTACTTGGCATGGAAAACCACAGGGGCCATTTGATAGCTTCTACATGTGATGAGTACAAAGAAAAACATGCAGCAATTTTCGCTGCATGAAGTGTATAATCCTTTAAAAGCTCAATTTAGATCTAAATATTGCCCCATTTTTACAAGAACCACCATATCCGATCTATAAATATGCTCAACTTTAGTTGCAATCAGCAAGCAATAATCATATGTGGAATGGCAATCTGATTTCAGGAGTCAGATCCGTACGAGTTCTCTTCATAAAGTCAGGTTCGGGATTGTCTCATCATTAATCAGACTGATTTTAAACCTTACACCACATGTGGAGGAGCGAAGCATACTTTTAGAATGCAGCATCTGTATGACCATCTTCGGTCAGACAATGCATCTGTGCTTCTTAGAAGCACTACAGACAAATCGGTCTTTTCAAATAGATAGCATGGCCCACAAAACACCGACCTCACAAGTTCACCCAATATCAAGAGTTAAGCTATAGCATGTACATAGGTCCCACAGCATACAAAGATCCAAGTCTTAGTAAGACAACGCAAGAAGGACATCAAGTTGCACAATAAAAGACATTTAAGCTACAAAGTCTAACTGACGCCTGCTTGAAAATAGTTCCTCACCTTTTTGGAGGGTAGCCGGGATAACAGCAGCATTCTTCGGGCCATCATTCCTAAAAGCGAAGGCACAGTATGTTAAGCACTATTTAGTAAGAGAACCTGAAAGAAACAGTACATCATTCTTCACCCACTCGAGTCTCTACCTCACCGGAGCTGAAAAGTATAGCAAATCTTAACAGCCTGCAAGAGGAGAAGAGTTCCACGGTCCCTCCTTTAGCCCCACTTACGAAGCTCTCTTGCAAAAACACCAAGTCACTTTTAGCTGCCTGCAATATGATGCATGGGCGTCTGTCCAGCTCAGATTTATGAGTACATGATAGGTTTCTCATTATTGAACACTCGTTCTCAGTGAGGGCAAGTGTATCATCATCGCCAGAGGAGCCTGTAGAGGCAGCAGTCAGTGGTGACAAGGAACGAGGACCACAACATTTGACCAAAAAGCAGGAATGAGCACTGGTTAAGACATTGGCACTACAATCCATCAAGACACACAGGAACAACTGAAAGGTACTCTCAACCTGCAATTCGAAGTAAGATGAATTATGGGGAGCACTGAAACAGGTCAGACACACTACTCAGTTGGACGAGGGCACAAAGGCTGGGGGAAAGGAATAGCAGAGTATCAAATGAAGGGGAGCTCAATGCTTACCAGATAAAAGAGCAGCACCTACAGGAGGTACCTCTGAAAAATGTAGCCTACAAGCTAAACATGAAAACTCAAGCTCAATTACTTTGCACACGCTGTGAACTAACTGGACCCTAATAGCCTAATCGTGAAGGATGGAAAAGAGTATCTGGTGGTTTGACATGCCAAAAACCAGACAGGTCATAAAGCTCACCAGTCAATAAGCAACTACAGAGGTTCACAAAGTCAAGAGAAGCCCCATGCCCGTGCTAACAGCCAATCAACACTCGCTTTCAAAATTGCGTTCTCGGTTTTAACTGCACTGCGACACAAATCAGTCACATAAGGCAATGTCTGGGTGTGCCATTTTCCCCTTTGGCCTTCTCCCTCTTCTGAAGGCTTGGGGTCTGGTTGCACCAAGAGGCAGATTACAGACAGGTCATGGAGTACAGGGGTTACATGGGAGCACCATGGTGGGTCTTGTAGCCTCCATGCTTCAGGAAGGCCTGGTGCAGGGGTGGAAGTAAGGGTGCAATCCTTACATTCTTCTCTCTATTATTCCCACCCAGTCTTGGATCTGGTCCCATGGTACGGACTTTGGTGCAGCATAATCTAATGGACAAGCAGCACAATATCGCCTCTTGCGCTGAAAGGTTGACACTTGTTAGTGGGTTAACTGCAAAGGAGGAAAACTCAAAATGACAATTCATCCGAGTGGCTAGAGAAGTTTAAGTATGCCGTTTAGTGATTATATTTCCCCTTGGATGCAAACACTGCAATTATTTTGGTGAACAAAAGAAAATTATTGTATTCTTCTGTGGCAGTTTTATGGCTTTATAGCATTTACTTAACTATGAGAGAACAACTTTACAAACCCACCACAAGACTCAGATTTTTTTTCTGAATGGTCAATTTGCTTGTAAGTGTAGATCACCAGATATTTTTGGCAATGAATAGCAGCGGTTTTGAGTCCTGTTGTGTAAAGTTAATGGAAGTGACCAACCAAAAGAACTAGCTTCAGAGCTAGTGCAGTGGGCGGCAGACATTTGGAGCAGGATAGACACTACCGGGCAGAGCAAAAAAGGGAGGAGGGCTGTGGCTATCTAACATACTGTTCAAATGAGGCTAGCCAAAGCAGTAACATGCTGGTCAATCAAGGTCAGGCTGACCCATCACAGCATGCAACGGCTGTGCCTGACGTAGAGTACATAGAATGCGGTTACGTCCCCACGCATGGTGAGAAGATGCAGTGGTCCTTTTCGGTTTAGCAGATAAATCGCGGACACAAAACATTCACTGGTCACAAAAGGCCAGCGTTAACTGAAATTGGAACAAAGAAAATATTCAAGTATTCTTTACTGGCCTAAAAGCTATCAGGATATAAGAAATGAACAGCACTGTGCACAGTTTTGTAGAAATTGCAAACTGGTGTCAGTTATTTTGACAAAGTGGAACATAAAGCTAAGGAGATACTGTAGGCCTAACCATGGCAACGTCGCAGAGTGTGCAACCGCCTACCGCAGTTTTCCTAAATCCAGGTAAGAAAAACATTAAGTGAAAACAATGGCACAGAGTTTTCAATCCTCATTAGGTAGAAATTGATAGAAAGTCATTTGAAACACTGTTTTATTTCATTGGGTAATGAGGGCCAAACAAATGTGAACACTTACCAGAAGCTGAGCCGATCCCAGCTGAATTTGGCAGACGACACGAGTACACTGAAGCTGTGAATCGAAAGTAATGGCACTTTAAGGAGGATCACGTTTCGAAGTAGAAGCGCATAACTTTTAGTAGAAACAAGGAAAGCAGGAAAATAATGACAAATATATGGCTGCACTAAGGATTCCGGGCTGCTACACAGGGAATTTGGAAACTGCACAGACCAAGATCTCAGAGACCAAATTGAGATGAATACTTATTTTAATAATCTTCATAAAAGATTACTCTGTAGACAAAAGTCCAGCCCCTGAGAGAATATGTATGAACAGCCAAGTGGTTTGAGAAGTTAATGTTACCTGCTCTGGCCATTGCAAGAAAGAGCACAATTGATTCACCCTACTGTCAATTTTGTGAGTTAGAGAAAAGTCATATACAAAAGGAAGGGAGAGGGAGATATCTATTCAAGATGTGGTTCAAGGACACGAGGGAAGCAATTCCGCTGGTCCAGCAGTGGGAAAGAAGTGCAAAATATCAGGACCCTTTTAAAAGTGTGTTTAAGGCACATAACTCAGTGAGAGTAAGTCACATAAAGGAGAAAATAAATCATGTGAGTGAAAGAATGTCAAAACTGGCGTTAACAGTAGATAAAGAGTTATGACTGATTTGGGTTTACTTGTAACTATTTTATCGGAATACAGTTTTACAGAAGTTCCGGCAAATGAGCTCCTGAAGGCTTCATATATTAAAAATGAAGTGTTTGGTGAGCACGTATCATTACTTACGGCTATATGAAGACTGCTGAGGAGATTAAGGACAGTGGTACTTACACAAAAGTTTACATAGCGAGTGACAGTAGAGACCTAATTGGATGGGTTAATCAGGGTAGATTAGGGTCCGCACCAGGTACAGATAGCCCATCGATTCTGATGGGGCGGATGGATGAGTGTCATATTTTGAACTGTTTTGGAGAGGTTTTCTTTGTCAAAGTAGGTTGTAGCAAACGGTTTGAGCACACAATTTTGCAGAAAGGCGCCATCCTGTCAAACATAAGAAGGGAAATGTGAAACTCAATCTTAGGGGTGAGTCGAGGCAGCTTTTAGGTGATTTATGTGTGCAAGACATTATTAAGCCTGTTGATGTAGCACAGTTGATTTCCGCTGTCCTAAAGTGGGCAAAAGGAGGGGTGTCTAAATAAGATTGTGTGCAGGTTGGCGCTCACTCACCAAGAATATAGTTACTGAACATCATTCGATTTCCAAAATACAGGAAATGATAGGCATGCTGAGGGATGCCGGTTATTTTACAATAGAACTTAATGCAGCACTTCATCAAATGATACTTGAAGCCAATTCTCAACTCTTAACTACCTCTGTTACGCCATTTGGTGCTTATAAATATTTGCGTATACCATGCCGACCCACATTCGTGACTACTATTTTCCAAAGCTAATGTACAGATTTCAAAATCTCCAGCCAGTACAAGCTTTCCTGGACGATGGTTTGATTCATGCCTATAGTGTCGAGGAATACAACAGGATATTAACAGGAATTCACGGGGTGCTGAAAGATAGGGAGTATGACTGTGACAAAAGAGAACTGCAAGTTTTTGACATTCTGTGGAGCATTCAATTTGGAGGTTTGGTGGAAGCAGTAACTGAGGGACCCTGTACGATTTACAAAGATCAACTAAGATTGTTCATACAAATGAGTGCATATTATTTGGGACAAGTGCTAGAGTTAAATCCCACAATATATTTACTTGGCATGGAAAACCACAGGGGCCATTTGATAGCTTCTACATGTGAGGAGTACAAAGAAAAACATGCAGCAATTTTCGCTGCATGAAGTGTATAATCCTTTAAAAGCTCAATTTAGATCTAAATATTGCCCCATTTTTACAAGAACCACCATATCCGATCTATAAATATGCTCAACTTTAGTTGCAATCAGCAAGCAATAATCATATGTGGAATGGCAATCTGATTTCAGGAGTCAGATCCGTACGAGTTCTCTTCATAAAGTCAGGTTCGGGATTGTCTCATCATTAATCAGACTGATTTTAAACCTTACACCACATGTGGAGGAGCGAAGCATACTTTTAGAATGCAGCATCTGTATGACCATCTTCGGTCAGACAATGCATCTGTGCTTCTTAGAAGCACTACAGACAAATCGGTCTTTTCAAATAGATAGCATGGCCCACAAAACACCGACCTCACAAGTTCACCCAATATCAAGAGTTAAGCTATAGCATGTACATAGGTCCCACAGCATACAAAGATCCAAGTCTTAGTAAGACAACGCAAGAAGGACATCAAGTTGCACAATAAAAGACATTTAAGCTACAAAGTCTAACTGACGCCTGCTTGAAAATAGTTCCTCACCTTTTTGGAGGGTAGCCGAGATAACAGCAGCATTCTTCGGGCCATCATTCCTAAAAGCGAAGGCACAGTATGTTAAGCACTATTTAGTAAGATAACCTGAAAGAAACAGTACATCATTCTTCACCCACTCGAGTCTCTACCTCACCGGAGCTGAAAAGTATAGCAAATCTTAACAGCCTGCAAGAGGAGAAGAGTTCCACGGTCCCTCCTTTAGCCCCACTTACGAAGCTCTCTTGCAAAAACACCAAGTCACTTTTAGCTGCCTGCAATATGATGCATGGGCGTCTGTCCAGCTCAGATTTATGAGTACATGATAGGTTTCTCATTATTGAACACTCGTTCTCAGTGAGGGCAAGTGTATCATCATCGCCAGAGGAGCCTGTAGAGGCAGCAGTCAGTGGTGACAAGGAACGAGGACCACACCATTTGACCAAAAAGCAGGAATGAGCACTGGTTAAGACATTGGCACTACAATCCATCAAGACACACAGGAACAACTGAAAGGTACTCTCAACCTGCAATTCGAAGTAAGATGAATTATGGGGAGCACTGAAACAGGTCAGACACCCTACTCAGTTGGACGAGGGCACAAAGGCTGGGGGAAAGGAATAGCAGAGTATCAAATGAAGGGGAGCTCAATGCTTACCAGATAAAAGAGCAGCACCTACAGGAGGTACCTCTGAAAAATGTAGCCTACAAGCTAAACATGAAAACTCAAGCTCAATTACTTTGCACACGCTGTGAACTAACTGGACCCTAATAGCCTAATCGTGAAGGATGGAAAAGAGTATCTGGTGGTTTGACATGCCAAAAACCAGACAGGTCATAAAGCTCACCAGTCAATAAGCAACTACAGAGGTTCACAAAGTCAAGAGAAGCCCCATGCCCGTGCTAACAGCCAATCAACACTCGCTTTCAAAATTGCGTTCTCGGTTTTAACTGCACTGCGACACAAATCAGTCACATAAGGCAATGTCTGGGTGTGCCATTTTCCCCTTTGGCCTTCTCCCTCTTCTGAAGGCTTGGGGTCTGGTTGCACCAAGAGGCAGATTACAGACAGGTCATGGAGTACAGGGGTTACATGGGAGCACCATGGTGGGTCTTGTAGCCTCCATGCTTCAGGAAGGCCTGGTGCAGGGGTGGAAGTAAGGGTGCAATCCTTACATTCTTCTCTCTATTATTCCCACCCAGTCTTGGATCTGGTCCCATGGTACGGAATTTGGTGCAGCATAATCTAATGGACATGCAGCACAATATCGCCTCTTGCGCTGAAAGGTTGACACTTGTTAGTGGGTTAACTGCAAAGGAGAAAAACTCAAAATGACAATTCATCCGAGTGGCTAGAGAAGTTTAAGTATGCAGTTTAGTGATTATATTTCCCCTTGGATGCAAACACTGCAATTATTTTGGTGAACAAAAGAAAATTATTGTATTCTTCTGTGGCAGTTTTATGGCTTTATAGCATTTACTTAACTATGAGAGAACAACTTTACAAACCCACCACAAGACTCAGATTTTTTTTCTGAATGGTCAATTTGCTTGTAAGTGTAGATCACCAGATATTTTTGGCAATGAATAGCAGCGGTTTTGAGTCCTGTTGTGTAAAGTTAATGGAAGTGACCAACCAAAAGAACTAGCTTCAGAGCTAGTGCAGTGGGCGGCAGACATTTGGAGCAGGATAGACACTACCGGGCAGAGCAAAAAAGGGAGGAGGGCTGTGGCTATCTAACATACTGTTCAAATGAGGCTAGCCAAAGCAGTAACATGCTGGTCAATCAAGGTCAGGCTGACCCATCACAGCATGCAACGGCTGTGCCTGACGTAGAGTACATAGAATGCGGTTAGGTCCCCACGCATGGTGAGAAGATGCAGTGGTCCTTTTCGGTTTAGCAGATAAATCGCGGACACAAAACATTCACTGGTCACAAAAGGCCAGCGTTAACTGAAATTGGAACAAAGAAAATATTCAAGTATTCTTTACTGGCCTAAAAGCTATCAGGATATAAGAAATGAACAGCACTGTGCACAGTTTTGTAGAAATTGCAAACTGGTGTCAGTTATTTTGACAAAGTGGAAGATAAAGCTAAGGAGATACTGTAGGCCTAACCATGGCAACGTCGCAGAGTGTGCAACCGCCTACCGCAGTTTTCCAAAATCCAGGTAAGAAAAACATTAAGTGAAAACAATGGCACAGAGTTTTCAATCCTCATTAGGTAGAAATTGATAGAAAGTCATTTGAAACACTGTTTTATTTCATTGGGTAATGAGGGCCAAACAAATGTGAACACTTACCAGAAGCTGAGCCGATCCCAGCTGAATTTGGCAGACGACACGAGTACACTGAAGCTGTGAATCGAAAGAAATGGCACTTTAAGGAGGATCACGTTTCGAAGTAGAAGCGCATAACTTTTAGTAGAAACAAGGAAAGCAGGAAAATAATGACAAATATATGGCTGCACTAAGGATTCCGGGCTGCTACACAGTGAATTTGGAAACTGCACAGACCAAGATCTCAGAGACCAAATTGAGATGAATACTTATTTTAATAATCTTCATAAAAGATTACTCTGTAGACAAAAGTCCAGCCCCTGAGAGAATATGTATGAACAGCCAAGGGGTTTGAGAAGTTAATGTTACCTGCTCTGGCCATTGCAAGAAAGAGCACAATTGATTCACCCTACTGTCAATGTTGTGAGTTAGAGAAAAGTCATATACAAAAGGAAGGGAGAGGGAGATATCTATTCAAGATGTGGTTCAAGGACACGAGGGAAGCAATTCCGCTGGTCCAGCAGTGGGAAAGAAGTGCAAAATATCAGGACACTTTTAAAAGTGTGTTTAAGGCACATAACTCAGTGAGAGTAAGTCACATAAAGGAGAAAATAAATCATGTGAGTGAAAGAATGTCAAAACTGGCGTTAACAGTAGATAAAGAGTTATGACTGATTTGGGTTTACTTGTAACTATTTTATCGGAATACAGTTTTACAGAAGTTCCGGCAAATGAGCTCCTGAAGGCTTCATATATTAAAAATGAAGTGTTTGGTGAGCACGTATCATTACTTACGGCTATATGAAGACTGCTGAGGAGATTAAGGACAGTGGTACTTACACAAAAGTTTACATAGCGAGTGACAGTAGAGACCTAATTGGATGGGTTAATCAGGGTAGATTAGGGTCCGCACCAGGTACAGATAGCCCATCGATTCTGATGGGGCGGATGGATGAGTGTCATATTTTGAACTGTTTTGGAGAGGTTTTCTTTGTCAAAGTAGGTTGTAGCAAACGGTTTGAGCACACAATTTTGCAGAAAGGCGCCATCCTGTCAAACATAAGAAGGGAAATGTGAAACTCAATCTTAGGGGTGAGTCGAGGCAGCTTTTAGGTGATTTATGTGTGCAAGACATTATTAAGCCTGTTGATGTAGCACAGTTGATTTCCGCTGTCCTAAAGTGGGCAAAAGGAGGGGTGTCTAAATAAGATTGTGTGCAGGTTGGCGCTCACTCACCAAGAATATAGTTACTGAACATCATTCGATTTCCAAAATACAGGAAATGATAGGCATGCTGAGGGATGCCGGTTATTTTACAATAGAACTTAATGCAGCACTTCATCAAATGATACTTGAAGCCAATTCTTAACTACCTCTGTTACGCCATTTGGTGCTTATAAATATTTGCGTATACCATGCCGACCCACATTTGTGACTACTATTTTACAAAGCTAATGTACAGATTTCAAAATCTCCAGCCAGTACAAGCTTTCCTGGACGATGGTTTGATTCATGCCTATAGTGTCGAGGAATACAACAGGATATTAACAGGAATTCACGGGGTGCTGAAAGATAGGGAGTATGACTGTGACAAAAGAGAACTGCAAGTTTTTGACATTCTGTGGAGCATTCAATTTGGAGGTTTGGTGGAAGCAGTAACTGAGGGACCCTGTACGATTTACAAAGATCAACTAAGATTGTTCATACAAATGAGTGCATATTATTTGGGACAAGTGCTCGAGTTAAATCCCACAATATATTTACTTGGCATGGAAAACCACAGGGGCCATTTGATAGCTTCTACATGTGATGAGTACAAAGAAAAACATGCAGCAATTTTCGCTGCATGAAGTGTATAATCCTTTAAAAGCTCAATTTAGATCTAAATATTGCCCCATTTTTACAAGAACCACCATATCCGATCTATAAATATGCTCAACTTTAGTTGCAATCAGCAAGCAATAATCATATGTGGAATGGCAATCTGATTTCAGGAGTCAGATCCGTACGAGTTCTCTTCATAAAGTCAGGTTCGGGATTGTCTCATCATTAATCAGACTGATTTTAAACCTTACACCACATGTGGAGGAGCGAAGCATACTTTTAGAATGCAGCATCTGTAGGACCATCTTCGGTCAGACAATGCATCTGTGCTTCTTAGAAGCACTACAGACAAATCGGTCTTTTCAAATAGATAGCATGGCCCACAAAACACCGACCTCACAAGTTCACCCAATATCAAGAGTTAAGCTATAGCATGTACATAGGTCCCACAGCATACAAAGATCCAAGTCTTAGTAAGACAACGCAAGAAGGACATCAAGTTGCACAATAAAAGACATTTAAGCTACAAAGTCTAACTGACGCCTGCTTGAAAATAGTTCCTCACCTTTTTGGAGGGTAGCCGAGATAACAGCAGCATTCTTCGGGCCATCATTCCTAAAAGCGAAGGCACAGTATGTTAAGCACTATTTAGTAAGATAACCTGAAAGAAACAGTACATCATTCTTCACCCACTCGAGTCTCTACCTCACCGGAGCTGAAAAGTATAGCAAATCTTAACAGCCTGCAAGAGGAGAAGAGTTCCACGGTCCCTCCTTTAGCCCCACTTACGAAGCTCTCTTGCAAAAACACCAAGTCACTTTTAGCTGCCTGCAATATGAGGCATGGGCGTCTGTCCAGCTCAGATTTATGAGTACATGATAGGTTTCTCATTATTGAACACTCGTTCTCAGTGAGGGCAAGTGTATCATCATCGCCAGAGGAGCCTGTAGAGGCAGCAGTCAGTGGTGACAAGGAACGAGGACCACAACATTTGACCAAAAAGCAGGAATGAGCACTGGTTAAGACATTGGCACTACAATCCATCAAGCCACACAGGAACAACTGAAAGGTACTCTCAACCTGCAATTCAAAGTAAGATGAATTATGGGGAGCACTGACAAACAGGTCAGTTACACTACTCAGTTGGACGAGGGTACAAAGGCTGGGGGAAAGGAATAGCAGAGTATCAAATGAAGGGGAGCTGAATGCTTACCAGATAAAAGAGCAGCACCTACAGGAGGTACCTCTGAAAAATGTAGCCTACAAGCGAAACATGAAAACTCAAGCTCAATTACTTTGCACACGCTGTGAACTAACTGGACCCTAATAGCCTAATCGTGAAGGATGGAAAAGAGTATCTGGTGGTTTGACATGCCAAAAACCAGACAGGTCATAAAGCTCACCAGTCAATAAGCAACTACAGAGGTTCACAAAGTCAAGAGAAGCCCTATGCCCGTGCTAACAGCCAATCAACACTCGCTTTCAAAATTGCGTTCTCGGTTTTAACTGCAATGCGACACAAATCATTCACATAAGGCAATGACTGGGTGTGCCATTTTCCCCTTTGGCCTTCTCCCTCTTCTGAAGGCTTGGGGTCTGGTTGCACCAAGAGGCAGATTACAGACAGGTCATGGAGTGCAGGGGTTACATGGGAGCACCATGGTGGGTCTTGTAGCCTCCATGCTTCAGGAAGGCCTGGTGCAGGGGTGGAAGTAAGGGTGCAATCCTTACATTCTTCTCTCTATTATTCCCACCCAGTCTTGGATCTGGTCCCATGGTACGGACTTTGGTGCAGCATAATCTAATGGACATGCAGCACAATATCGCCTCTTGCGCTGAAAGGTTGACACTTGTTAGTGGGTTAACTGCAAAGGAGGAAAACTCAAAATGACAATTCATCCGAGTGGCTAGAGAAGTTTAGGTATGCAGTTTAGTGATTATATTTCCCCTTGGATGCAAACACTGCAATTATTTTGGTGAACAAAAGAAAATTATTGTATTCTTCTGTGGCAGTTTTATGGCTTTATAGCATTTACTTAACTATGAGCGAACAACTTTACAAACCCACCACAAGACTCAGATTTTTTTTTCTGAATGGTCAATTTGCTTGTAAGTGTAGATCACCAGATATTTTTGGCAATGAATAGCAGCGGTTTTGAGTCCTGTTGTGTAAAGTTAATGGAAGTGACCAACCAAAAGAACCAGCTTCAGAGAAAAATTAAGTACATCTAGTGCAGTGGGCGGCAGACATTTGGAGCTGGATAGACACTACCGGGCAGAGCAAAAAAGGGAGGAGGGCTGTGGCTATCTAACATACTGTTCAAATGAGGCTAGCAAAGCAGTAACATGCTGGTCAATCAAAGTCAGGCTGACCCATCACAGCATGCAACGGCTGTGCCTGACCTAGAGTACATAGAATGCGGTTACGTCCCCACGCATGGTGAGAAGATGCAGTGGTCCTTTTCGGTTTAGCAGATAAATCGCGGACACAAAACATTCACTGGTCACAAAAGGCCAGCGTTAACTGAAATTGGAACAAAGAAAATATTCAAGTATTCTTTACTGGCCTAAAAGCTATCGGGATATAAGAAATGAACAGCACTGTGCACAGTTTTGTAGAAATTGCAAACTGGTGTTAGTTATTTTGACAAAGTGGAAGATAAAGCTAAGGAGATACTGCAGGCCTAACCATGGCAACGTCGCAGAGTGTGCAACAGCCTACCACAGTTTTCCAAAATCCAGGCAAGAAAAACATTAAGTGAAAACAATGGCACAGAGTTTTCAATTCCTCATTAGGTAGAAATTGATAGAAAGTCATTTGAAACACTGTTTTATTTCATTGGGTGATGAGGGCCAAACAAATGTGAACACTTACCAGAAGCTGAGCCGATCCCAGCTGAATTTGGCAGACGACACGAGTACACTGAAGCTGTTAATCGAAAGAAATGGCACTTTAAGGAGGATCACGTTTCGAAGTAGAAGCGCATAACTTTTAGTAGAAACAAGGAAAGCAGGAAAATAATGACAAATATATGGCTGCACTAAGGATTCCGGGCTGCTACACAGTGAATTTGGAAACTGCACTGACCAAGATCTCAGAGACCAAATTGAGATGAATACTTTTAATAATCGTCATAAAAGATTACTCTGTAGACAAAAGTCCAGCCCCTGAGAGAATATGTATGAACAGCCAAGTGGTTTGAGAAGTTAATGTTACCTGCTCTGGCCATTGCAAGAAAGAGCACAATTGATTCACCCTACTGTCCATGTTGTGAGTTAGAGAAAAGTCATATACAAAAGGAAGGGAGAGGGAGATATCTATTCAAGATGTGGTTCAAGGACACGAGGGAAGCAATTCCGCTGGTCCAGCAGTGGGAAAGAAGTGCAAAATATCAGGACACTTTTAAAAGTGTGTTTAAGGCACATAACTCAGTGAGAGTAAGTCACATAAAGGAGAAAATAAATCATGTGAGTGAAAGAATGTCAAAACTGGCGTTAACAGTAGATAAAGGGTTATGACTGATTTGGGTTTACTTGTAACTATTTTATCGGAATACAGTTTTACAGAAGTTCTGGCAAATGAGCTCCTGAAGGCTTCATATATTAAAAATGAAGTGTTTGGTGAGCACGTATCATTACTTACGGCTATATGAAGACTGCTGAGGAGATTAAGGACAGTGGTACCTACACAAAAGGCTACGTAGCGAGTGACAGTAGAGACCTAGTTGGATGGGTTAATCAGGGTAGATTAGGGACCGCACCAGGTACAGATAACCCATCGATTTTGATGGGGCGGATGGATGAGTGTCATATTTTGAACTGCTTTGGAGAGGTTTTCTTTGTCAAAGTAGGTTGTAGCAAACGGTTTGAGCACACAATTTTGCAGAAAGGCGCCATCCTGTCAAACATAAGAAGGGAAATGTGAAACTCAATCTTAGGGGTGAGTTGAGGCAGCTTTTAGGTGATTTATGTGTGCAAGAGATTATTAAGCCTGTTGATGTAGCACAGTTGATTTCCGCTGTCCTAGAGTGGGCAAAAGGAGGGGTGTCTAAATAAGATTGTGTGCAGGTTGGCGCTCACTCACCAAGAATATAGTTACTGAACATCATTCGATTTCCAAAATACAGGAAATGATAGGCATGCTGAGGGATGCCGGTTATTTTACAACAATAGAACTTAATGCAGCACTTCATCAAATGATACTTGAAGCCAATTCTCAAATCTTAACTACCTCGGACGCCATTTGGTGCTCATAAATATTTGCGTATACCATGCCGACCCACATTCATGACTACTATTTTACAAAGCTAATGTACAGATTTAAAAATCTCCAGCCAGTACAAGCTTTCCTGGACGATGGTTTGATTCATGCCTATAGTGTCGAGGAATACAACAGGATATTAACAGGAATTAACGGGGTGCTGAAAGATAGGGAGTATGACTGTGACAAAAGAGAAATGCAAGTTTTTGACATTCTGTGGAGCATTCAATTTGGAGGTTTGGTGGAAGCAGTAACTGAGGGACCCTGTACGATTTACAAAGATCAACTAAGATTGCTCATACAAATGAGTGCATATTATTTGGGACAAGTGCTAGAGTTAAATCCCACAATATATTTACTTGGCATGGAAAACCACAGGGGCCATTTGATAGCTTCTACATGTGATGAGTACAAAGAAAAACATGCAGCAATTTTCCCTGCATGAAGTGTATAATCCTTTAAAAGCTCAATTTAGATCTAAATATTGCCCCATTTTTACAAGAACTACTATATCCGATCTATAAATATGCTCAACCTTAGTTGCAATCAGCAAGCAATAATCATATGTGGAATGGCAATCTGATTTCAGGAGTCAGATCTGTACGAGTTCTCCTCAAAGTCAGGTTCGGGATTGTCTCATCATTAATCAGACTGATTTTAAACTTTACACCGGAGTTTCTTGAATCCAGTGGCAAAGTGAGCAAGGGATTCACGTCTGAGCATACCCTGCCACAGGATTCAAGCAAGCCGGGCTGAAGACGGCTGGAATGCCAGAAACCGGTCCTTGGAAGCTTGTTTACGGTCCAGGGAAGACATGGCTTGGCAGTTCGGGCTGGACTGTTCCCATGAGGCACAGGGTCAGACTGATTTGCATATAGCCATGTCTGAACTGGGGTGGCTGAGTTGGCTAAAGAACAGTGATGGATTAAACCCAGATCTTTTGACTGGGTAGGAGTGTTTGATTTATTCAGATGCTCCGTCCATCACCACCCCCTTTTGTACTGCATTTATAATGCAGCGCGCCGTGGCGCACATATGGGCAGATGCGTGTCGCAGCCCCGGTGGAAAGGCGGCGCATTGTTGGAGTAGCATCGCAAGTGCGATGTGGCTCCGACAAGGCTCGGGGCTGCCCTATGCCTAACACGCTGCATCAATCCATACGCCTGCTTCAAGCAGGCGCAGGGTATTGACGCAGCATGGCCGTAAAAGTGACTCTGTGAAATCTTGCGTCACTTTTACGAGGCGTCCCTGCGTGGGACGCCTACATGAAACTGGACGCAGGTTTCATGTGGCGCAGGGGTTTACAAAATGACACATCTCCCTAGATGCGTCACGTTGTAAATACGGCGCAACTGCAGTGTAAATGTGGCGCAAGGGGCTTGTAAATCTACCCCGTAGTGCTTACAGACTAAATAACACGTACGGTGCAACAACAGAAGTAAAAGGACAAGTAGCCTTGGGAGGTTACAAATGAAGACAAGGCGGTACTAAGGAGGGTTTAAAAAGCCTATTTATAAATCAGAAGCCAGCATTTACAAAGGGCAGTCTCAGTGCATGCGTGCTACTCTAGGCTCGACCTAACAAGTCTTGCAGAGTAGATCATGCACGATTTGAGGCTCCACCTAAAACTGCCCGCATCGATCGCAGGAGAAACTCTTCAGTTACCCACCGACTGTAAGCGGTGGTTTTAAATAATACACAGTAAATAAGGTAACCGTACCAAAGGAAAAGCTGCAGCCCAGGGACACATACACCGAACTGGTGCCCACCTGTTCTCTCCTTGACAACTGAAACAATTTTTTTCAGTCTTGGTCTCTAGCTTTTCATAAATGACTGACACGGTTTAACGAAACTGATTCTATAAAATAAATACAGCTCGCCTAACGAACCGACTTGTTAAATTAAATGCTGGGGATGTCAACGATACAAAAGAGACATTTGGTTATTCGACTTGCAAATCAATGTGTTTGCGAAATACTGAAGCTCGAGAGACAGCAGGACATAAATAATCCCAACTACAGTGGAGGTAGGGGGCCCAGAATGAGAAGGAAAAACAGAGACGGACCAGACATAAAAGTAGGTCTAAAGCATTTAGCCTGGAGTTTTTTGCCTGTTCGGTCCGATTTAGCATAGCCTTGTAAACGTGTAAAAACACACATGTATGTATGTATGTATGTATGTATGTATGTATGTATGTATGTAGGTATAGCGGCGGATACCATCGGAGAGAACTTTCCCTGTCCGCTTTCTACTTTTACAACGTACAGCCAATGAAAACCCTCTGCAGGACTTTTAAGTCAAACCCCGTGAAAAAATGTCATCTCTGCACTCTGCACACACCAAGAACGGTGATGGATTAAACCCAGATCTTTTGACTGGGTGTGAGTGTTTGATTGATTCAGATGCTCCGTCCATCACCCCCCCTTTTGTACCGCTTTTGGCCGCCATAAGTGTGGCAGGGTATGCTCAGAAGTGAGTCCCTTGCTCACTTTGCCACTGGATTCAAGCAAGCCGAGCTGAAGACGGCTGGAATGCCAGAAACCGGTCCTCGAAAGCTTGTTTCCGGTCCAGGGAAGGCATGGCTTGGCAGTTCGGGCTGGACTGTTCCCATGAGGCACAGGGTCAGACTGATTTGCATATAGCCATGTCTGAACTGGGGTGGCAGAGTGGGCTAAAGAACGGTGATGGATTAAACCCAGATCTTTTGACTGGGTGTGAGTGTTTGATTCAGATGCTCCGTCCATCACCACCCCCTTTTGTACCGCATCTCTGCACACACAGCAGATACCAGGCATTGATAAAGGCACACGCCGAAATGCGTCTGCCAGGAGCTGGTAGTGTGAATATCGCAAAATTTGATAAGTGCATTTTGGTGGCAATAAATCTGTGTTGACATCCCCAGCATGTGTCAGACCTGTTGTTAAACGAAGCAGGATTGGAGGAATGTTTGCAAGCGGAGGCCGGCTCCGCTTTCCTGGCACGCCCCTCGGTCAGGAGCTCCGCGTCTATCGGCAAAATTTGTGGATTGTGGTGCTTGGAAGGCACAACGCGCCCCCCCCCCCCTCCAACCTGGACTTTGGCGAAGGTATTGGGGAGAGGGAGCAGATTATCTTCTAAAGGACATGTCCGGCAACGATGGAAAACCCACCAAGCAGTTCCAGCAAAATAAAAGAAGCAGACAAGTCAAAAGGCATTATGTGCAAAGACGGGTCACTGTACCTTGTTCTGGATTGAACTGTTCTGTTTCTAATTGCAGGACTTTGTGCACTGCAGTCGAGGATTGTTGGTTAGGAAAGCGGCGGATACCATCGGAAAGAACTTTCCCTGACCGTTTTCTACTTTTACAACATGCAGCCAATGAAAACCCTCGGCAGGACTTTTAAGTCAAACCCCGCGAAAAAATGTCATCTCGGCACACACAGCAGATACCAGGCACTGATAAAGACACACGCTGAAACGCGTCTGCCAGGAGCTGATAGTGTGAATAGCGCGAAATTTGCTAAGTGCATTTTGGTGGCAATAAATCTGTGTTTGACATCCCCAGAATGTCAGACCTGTTTTTAAACGAAGCAGGATTGGAGGAATATATATATATATATATATATATATATATTTATTTATTTATTAAGGGGCAGATCTTCAAGAAAGTGCTGCAGCGTGGCACCGCTGGTGCACAAACAGCTGCCAAGCGCCACGCAGGTACCCTTGCACTATGGTGCAAGGATGCCTGCGCCAAGGGGAGATGGTTTTCGTGCAGGAAGGGGCACCTTTCTGCACAAAAACAACCACTAAAGGCTTTTTCCTCTTTTAATGCGTGCTGTAGACTACAGCACGCATTGAAAGAGGAAAAAACGAGGAGAAATGAAAACATTTCTCCTCGTTGTGTCTCCCTACGCCAGAGGTGGCGTAGCGTTCAGACGCATCTCCAGATTTACGATTTCTCATAAATCTGGAGATGTGTCTTGTTCCATGGGGGTTGCGTGTGAACACCCACAGCAACACCCATGGAACACCCCTTCTGCCCAAACTGATGCGTGTGAAGGACCGTATTTGCAAGGAGAGGAAAAGTCACACAGGGTGGCTTTTCCTGTCCTTGTAAATATGGTGGCGCATGGGGGTTGTAAATCTGCCCCCAAGTGTGCGTATAAATATATGCCACACATTTACAAGCTACGCATACATATCATTCATTAGCTATGCCCCCAAGGTCTCATCTGCTGCAGCATGCATGCAGCCGACCTCCCCTGTGCTGCCCGAAAGAAAAATTACTCCAGATGCCTTTCAATTCTTTTTTTTTGTATGCAGATTTATATAGCGCGAACTCAACCCGAAGGTATTGGAGGTCTTTACATGAGCACCGGTTACGTTACACCAGGACACATTCAGGCACGGGGAGATGAAGTGATTTGCCCAGAATGACAAGATGTGGACGCGACTGAAACCTTGCTTTCCAGCACCAAATTCGGCAGTCTAGCCGTCAGACAACATCCACTCCCCAAGCCTGACGTGACCTTTGACCCAAAATGCTCCAAATTAAAGAAAGCGCCGGACAGTCATTTGAAAGTCGGGACTGTCCGGGAAGTCAGGGACGTCTGGTCAGCCTAAGCAGAGGCGCTATCGACCTTTAGGACCCCGGAAAGGTTAAGTAACAAAAGCCACGTGGGGCGAATAGTGCAACTAACCGGCAGGACAGTGGCCGTCCCCCTTCTGGTGTCACGGGCAAAGTGTTAGCCGATAGCCACCGGAAAGCCTCCAGGCCCGCAATGGAAGAAGAAGTTCCCTCCAACACAAGGCTCCATTGCACGGCGCACGTGCGAGGACTGAAGCCGTCTACTGGGTGTAGCGACCTACTGGCCCGCGTGCCGATCAAACCACAATACCAGCATGGCCGCACAAGCATAACTATTTCTCTTGCCAGGCTCACGCAATACAGCAGGGATAAGCCGGTGGTCTGCACACAAAAAGCCTGCATAGCGGGCGGCTAAAGTCCGCGGTATATAAAATAAATAAAAACCATCGAACAGAGTCGTGAGGATAGAAGTGGCGTGGCCTCAGAGGGAGGAGGTGCACCCAGGTATACCCACCTACGGCTTCCTTTTCTCGCGTCCGGTAGCAGTAACACTGCCTCCACTGTATTCCTCCAACGGCGGTCGTAACTCGTCAGCCAGTTCTGTAGCGCTGTGTCCCGGCAGAGGCAATCTTCCACTGCGCATGCTCTGTAGTTTCAAGTTCGGAGAAGTGACGAGTCGAACATAGAACTGGGGTTTCCTATGCATCCAAGAAGGGGCTAGTGCTGTTCTAAATGATTGCCTTGCCGAATCTTACTGAAGTAGAAGCTTCGAGTGCTCCTCTCCCATTGCCGTCTGTTGTGGCATGCATCGGGTGTATTCAGATCTCGGATTTGCTAGTTTAGCGGCACAAAAATGAAAAAATTGTGGCATTTTTATTTATTTATTTAAAAAGTTTTATATAGCGCTAGCTTGACCCGTAGGTACCAGAACGCTTACATACAATGCGACACTTTAATTTACTTTTATTAAATTTCTTTATTCGGTATTTCATGATAGAAATCCATAAAAGCATTCTTATACGCATTTTACCATAAAAAGAAATACACCTTTTAAAATTAAATTTTTTACAATAAAAACTTGAAGAGGGGTACTTAAAAAATAGTTCAGTTCTGTTTACATTTGATACAGTTCATTGCGTGAACAATTTTCTCACAGGTTAGTTCTATGTTTAAAAATACATTTTAAATAGTTAATCATATGGTAGCAAGTAGCTTCAGAGTCCAAAAATTGAAGGCGTAGCATTGCAGGGCGACACTGTCTTAGGTCCCACGATTTCAGCACTGGTACCAACCAAATTTTGCGATGGACATGATAGTACTTACAAAACAATACTGTATGCATAGTAGTCTGTACAGATGTATCATCGCAAGGACAATGGTCTAACGTTTGTTCCCAGGTGTTTCTCATGGGGAAGGCTACTAACCGATGGAAAAGATTTAATCTGAATCTGGTTAGTAAGAAACGATCAAAAATGCCAATTTCAAGCATTAGGTAAGGCTGAATTATAGGGACAGAATGAACCATGATTGCATGGTGGACCGAAGGTTGCCTTATTTCGCTTGTGAGTCTTAGTCCATCAAGATGGCTCAGAGCCATTTCTTTCAAGTCCTTCTTAGTTATTTCACAGATCTTTTCCGGTGTTATGTAATAGTCCTCTAGGCCTAGATCCGTGAGAAAGTTTCTGATATAGGCGAGCCATTTTATTTTTCCCGAATGGTCTAGTGACATTGAGTCCACCGCAATCCCTTTAGTTAACAGGTTTTTCTCTGAGGTCCATATAGGCCGCCATAATAGCAAAGGTTGGATTTTTTCCAGGTCCTCAAAATGGGGTATGCCTAATTCAATGTGGGAAGCGTAAGTGGAGATTCGCCTTGGTGCCACCAGAAGAATTCTTA
The DNA here is from genome assembly GCF_964263255.1 of Lissotriton vulgaris. Classification (NCBI taxonomy): domain Eukaryota; kingdom Metazoa; phylum Chordata; class Amphibia; order Caudata; family Salamandridae; genus Lissotriton; species Lissotriton vulgaris. The sequence goes on from NC_141694.1 coordinate 585,381,446, forward strand.
AGAAAGAGTTTTTTGCCACCTGTAGAGCGCTAACGTCGACGTGCCCCCAAACCCCAGCCCCGTACAGAGCTACTGTCTGGCACTTCGCATTATACATTTTCAATAGTTCCACAGGTGGCCGTTTGCCCAGTTTTTGTGAAAAGGACGTCAGTGCGGCTACTGCCCGCTTGAAGGAATGCTTTCTAGACTCAACTGCCGCTTTCCAATTCAATTTATCATCTATTGTAATACCTAAGTAGGGGTACTGGGCCGTCAGTTCGAGGTTTTGGTTATTGAGGGATATATCCCTAAACCCTTTTTTCCCTTTACCTGCCACCATTACAAAGGTCTTCTTAATATTAATGTGGAGGTCAAGGGTGCCCATGAAATCCGCGTACCTGGTTAGTGCTGTTTGTAGCTCACGTGGGGTACGGGCCAGGATGACGGCGTCGTCTGCATAGAGCAGGGCGGGAATCAGGCGTTGTCTTACTCGGGGGAGGTCTTGAGCCCCCTTCAGAAGCTCCGTCTCCAGGCTGTTAGTATATAAGGAGAATAAGAAGGGGGCCAAGACACAACCCTGCCTGACTCCACGCTCTACTCCGAAAGATGCAGTCAACTCGCCCCTGACACCGTAACGTACTCTTGCGGAAGCCTTGGAGTATAGTTCTCTTAAAAAGTCTAGAAGTGAGGGGTCCACGCCCATTTGTGACAAGACTAACCATCATTTTGAATGGGACACGCAGTCAAATGCTGCGGACACGTCCACATACAGCATATATAGTTTGTCTTTCTTTGCATGGATGTATTTTCCCACGATTATCGATAGGTTTAGAGCCTGCTCCACAGTACCAAAACCCTCTCGAAAGCCGAATTGTAAATCGGACAGTATCCCCCTATCCTCTGCCCATTGTTGGAGACGCTCAAGGATGACCCTACCGGCTACCTTACCTACTGAATCCAACAGTGAGATGGGACGATAGCAGGTAGGGTCCTGACGGTCTCCTTTTTTGAAAATCGGGACCATAACTGACTTGGTCCAAGATTCCAGAAGTCCCTTTTTTGCGGCTGCCGTACACACCCTGGTCAATACGGGGGCCCAAAGGTCCGGATTGTATTTAAAAATGTCTACCGGGACTCCATCAGGGCCCGGAGCTTTTCCATTTTTACTTAGGTTTAGGGCCATAAGAACTTCGGAAATATCAAATTCTATTAGAATGGGGTAATTGACAGCTGGGTGAGTTGTTTCTTCACTGTCAGGAAACATTTGTTTCTTAAAAATTCCTGAAAAGTGAGAAACCCATGCTCCTTCTTCTATGGCCACTTCTATTTTTGGGAGGTCATCGTCAGTTAAGAATGGGGAATTTAATACTCGCCAGAATGCCTCCATGTTTTTGTGTAGGGCACTTTTATGTAATTCATCCCACAAGGCCTGCTTTAATTCGGCCTTTCTCTGCTTTCGGGCGGACAAATATTCTTTTCTGAGTCTGGTAATTAGCTGTGGGTCTCTATTTTCATTATTCAGGGCCACTTTAAGCTTAGTATGTGCCGAGGTGCAGCTATGATTAAACCAGCCTCTCTTATTTAGAGTTTCTGCCTTTGATTTTTTTCTTAGGAGGCCCTTGATGACAGTTAAGATTTTGGAGAAGTTACTTAAAACTTCCTCCTTTATCATGGTTAGATCAAGGCATTTTAAGATATGGGGGTATGCTGTTTTGATCACCTCTTCAGTGATTTGCCCAGGGTTTATCTTCCCCCATTTTAGAGTATAACTATCTGGGCCAGTTGTAGGTTGTTCTGATTCAAAGCTTTTGCTATTGTTGACTCAAGGGATTGTTGGTGTAGTAAGTTAAGTTCTATCTTGATAGCAGAGTGATCGCTTAAAGTATTTAATAGGACCTCAGCGTGCTTAATCCTATTTGACAGCCCATCTGATATGAGGATGTAGTCGACAGTAGACTGGTAGTCCCTCCCTACATACGTAGGTTCTAGTTGACCTGTTTTTGGGTTTAGGTAGTTGGCTATTATTAGTCCCAGGTCTGACAGAAGGTCGTTCATGGCTATGCCCGATTTTGTATGACAAAAATGGGTAAGGGGGATATCCAATTCGTTAACCATTTTACTACAGTTTTTGATGGAGTGAGCTCAGGGATGCAGGTTGAAGTCCCCTCCCCATAAAAAGAAAACAACCCCTTTCCCACCTTTCGTCTGTCAAAAGTTAGTGAGTTTTTCATTTAGATTTAATATTACTCTCAAAAATTCTCCTTCCTCCAAGTTATTATAGAAGTTAATAAGTAGGACAGTCTCATTTTTGGGTAGAGAAAGGGAGAGAAGCTGGAAATTTACATCCAGTTCAAGAGTGGTTATTTTTAATTGTTGTATGGTATTCACTATATAGATGGCTAGTCCCCCCTTTGCTCTGCCCATGGCCCCAGCCAAGGCTGGCGAAAAGAACGTCCTAAAACCCAGGAGGTGTGGTTCCGTTAGTGACCATGTTTCCTTGATGACTGTCTAGGAAACTTATAGCTGTGCCGTCCTCGATCTTGGGGCGGAGACTGGCAATGTTCCAAGACACAAAACTCAAAGTTTGGGGATCCCTATTTGGAGTTAGAGCTATTTGGGGTCCAGTATTACCATCTGATTCACTTTTTTTAGGGCTGGGATGATTTTCAGCCTGTGGTGGTCAATCCACTAACTCAAGCCACTGTAACTATTCGTCATTGGATTGCCGCTCCAGCCCTCCCAAGATGGTGGTTCTCTATAGGGATCCCTATAGTATGGTCCTCCCCAGTCATCCCTTTCTCTACCCCAATGTTGAGGGCCTACTGTTTGCAAGGGTCCATCGTAATGATAACCATTACGATGTCTTGGGGGATAGAAGAAAGAAAGGCGCTTTGTTCCTATAGTGCCGGTTGAGGTTGGGTGGTCCCATGAACAGATATGGTCAACCAGTCTAGGATCATCAAAAGTGATAAGGACACAATCCCCATGTATCGTTTTTTACCATGCCCTACCCAGGGGGCTCTTCTTACCATTAGTATCTTGGTTGAACAATAGGGAGGAGGTGGGCGATTTGCGCTTAGCCAATGTTGGACCTTATTCTTTAGCGACCAGGTTGCTTCATTAGTATGATCTCCCAATTCTGGTATGCCAGTCATTACCACTATGAAAGGACTGGCTTCCGGTGGGAGATTAACAAAAAATCTTCCATCGGTGGGACTTCTATCCCACTCTCTGTTAGACTGTGTAGCTGGGCCCATATTATTGTGTACCAAATTTGTGTTTGTGGTGTTGATGTTAAGCGGGGTATTACTTAGGGTGTCTTCTGATGTCTTTTTTTTTGGTCACAATCTGTTGGGCTGATTTAGCTACCGGGGGGATAGGTTGTTTACTTTGTACGGTGGTGGTTGTAGATAGCTGTTTACCTCCCCCTGTCTTTTGTACCCCCTGATTTGTTTTAGTTTTTACAGAGGCTGTCAAATCAGCCAATGTTTTTTTCTATTTGTCCCAGTCTCATTTCTAGTGGTTTGAATAGTTGTATAAAAAGGTCTCCAATTTTTGTTAATAATTGGGCATTACAGTCAGAGTTATCATCTACATCCTTACCTAATGGGAGGTCAGTTATGATTTCCCTAGTAGTGGGTGGCAGGGTGTCATGTAGTGTTTGGTGAACAATCACATTACAAATTTCCTGATTTCCTCTCGGTGGGGTAAGGGTTCGGGTCTCTCCTGTCTTATTAGGGCCCTTATCTAGTTTTTTTGTTTTTTGGTTGTTTGTGGCTGTAGGTTTTTTTCTTTCTTATTGCACCCTCCCTCCTCCCTCTTGACTGTCTTATTTCCTCTGGGGTAGGATGGATCACTAAATCTGGTGTCTTTTTTAAGTCCAGGGAGAGTTGTGAGTCGGAAAGCTGTGAGACTGATAGGTCCACCGTGGTTGGAAGGCTATGCCTTTGGCCACAGGCTTCACTCAGTCCCAGGTCCCTACGTTGATCCGGTGTTCGTGCATCTGCCAAATGACCCATAGAGGACCTTTTGGCGTTTGCTAAGTCTTGTGACACTCTACGTTCTATCAAGGAAATACTTTGATCTATAAAAGTATTCGCTCAGGTGATAAAATTATCGATAGGACTAGTAATTTGTCCGTCCTTGGCGGCAGTTTTGCTTCTACTTCCTCGTGTAGACATGATGGACATTTGGGTACTGTCTCACTTACATAGAAGAGGGTGAGCGTGTGGAAATACAGGCAGAACCCCAGGGTTTGTATGGGACAAATGTGGATAATTATCAAGGTTTATAAGTTACGGCTAGGCGGACAAACTTTTTAGGGGGGTGGCCCAGCCCAGTCTGTAACAGTGTCTAACGGCCTCAAACGGCCCGCCCTTTGCCCGGGCTTCGCCCTGTGCTCCGACCCGCGCGCGTCCCGCGTGCGCGTGTCCCGCGTGCGCGTGTACAAGCTTTCCTATATACTGAGCAGAAGGGGGCGGGAAGAGTCGCAGGTGCGCCAGCTGACTTCGGCGCTCCGCCTGCTGAGACTCGCAGTCTTGCGCCCGCTGGTCAGTCCTAGTCACTTCTCTGTTTTTCTCCCGACAATTGTGGCAATCCCTGCTGCATCACAAGGAAATGGTTCTCCTCCTCATTAATGGCTCCGTTAATCACCGCCGACGGCTACGAGCGGCTCCCGCGAAGTGGGGGCCGTGAGCCGTTTTCAGCTACTGAGCAGGAGGGGGTGGGAAGAGTCGCAGGTGCGCCAGCTGACTTCGGCGCTCCGCCTGCTGGGACTCTCAGTCCCGCGCCCGCTGGTCAGTCCTAGTCACTCCTCTGCTTTTCTCCCGGCAATTCTAGCAATCCCTGCTGTATTACAAGGAAATGGTTCTCCTCCTCATTAATGGCTCCGTTAATCACCTCCGACGCCTACGAGCGGCTCCCGCGAAGCGGGAGCCGCGAGCCGTTTTCAGCTACTGAGCAGGAGGGGGCGGGAAGATTCGCAGGTGCGCCAGCTGACTTCGGCGCTCCGCCTTCTGGGACTCGCAGTCCCGTGCCTGCTGGTCAGTCCTAGTCACTCCTCTGCTTTTCTCCCGGCAATTGTGGCAATCCCTGCTGTATCACAAGGAAATGGTTCTCCTCCTCATTAATGGCTCCGTTAATCACCTCCGACGGCTACGAGCGGCACCCTTGTAATCAATCCTTTTCAGCCCTAAATCAATGGAACCTGTTTTAGCAGAGTATTCCACTTTGAATAGTTTAAAGTTTCTGCAGGTTACAGAGAAGAACAGCTCCAATCAACTAACCTCACGGGAGGGGGCCGTATTTCTCACTGGGGTGCAGGGCACAAGTCCTAAATAAAGAAGTGGGGGGACGCTCACAGACAGGAAGTGACGTCACGACCGGAAGTGACGTCACGAAAGGCAAAAGCCTAGAGGTGGGGGGACGCTCAAATACGTGAAGTGACGGCACGACCGGAAGTGACGTCACAAAAAGGAAAAAAACCTAGAAGTGGGGGGACGCTCAAATTTGCAATAGCGCTCACATACTCCATTAACGCAGCAGCGCCGATAAGATCATAGAGCTATTAGGACAGGGGGCTGGGGTGCCTGTCTGGCAGTCCTGGCTCCTTCCTATTCATTGTATTAAACAGCGCGTCTAACGGAGGCAAGAGCAGGGCTCGAGTCGGGAATAACACTATAATTTAAAGCCCAGCTTTTGCGCAGGGGGGATGGCGTCCACCCGACCGGAAGTGACATCACGAAAGGAAAAAAGTGAAGTGGGGGGACGCTCAAATACGTGATAGCGCTCACATACTCCATTACCGCAGCAGCGCTGATAAGATCGCAGAGTTATTAGGACAGAGGGCAGGGGTGCTTGTCTAGCAGTCCTTGCTCCTTCCTATTCATTGTATTAAACAGCGCGTCTAACGGAGTCAAGAGCAGGGCTCGAGTCAGGAATAACGCTATAATTTAAAGCCCAGCTTTTGCGCAGGGGGGACGGCGTCCACCCGGTAAGACCCCTAAAATAAGTGGGGGGACGCCGTCCACCCGCGTGGTACCCCGACTCGAGCCCTGCTGGGGTGTTCTAGCGCCCATGTATGCACCTCTGCTGGGGCACCACTTTCACCACTCCCTGGTTTCAGTCACACAGCTCCCTTCACTCTCTGGTTTAAGTCACACAGCTCCCTTCACTCTCTGGTTTCAGTCACGCAGCGCCCTTGACTCTGGTTTCAGTTACACAGCCCCCCTTCGCTACCTGGGTGCAGTCACACAGCCCCCATTGCTCCCTGGGCACAGTCACACAGCTCCCCTTCGCTCTCTAGGTGCAGACATACTGCCTCTTGTGTGCATGCACTGACTCCCTTTTTAGGTCTTGGACTATCGTCGCACTAGCAGTGGGCGGAGTCCGAGATTTTTTGTTTGCACTATGGGGGTTTGAACCAGCCCCTCTTCTCCATTGGCTGGCTTTCTAAACGGAGGCCAGCCATTGGAGGAGAGGGGCGTCACTCAGTTCAAGCCCCGTCTTTTTGCGATTCGGTGGTGTGTTTTTTTGCAGTTTTTAAACCGTGACGTCATCCGTCATTAAACTGCTAAATGCACGCCCCGAATCGCAAAATGGCGGCGCTTTTGTTCTTGCACTGAATGTGTAGCCAATGGGTCATTGGTTACATCCCCTCCAGGCACACTAATATTGGTTCCTCTTGAATGAAGAATTCGGGAAGAATTCACACAATCAACCACCAGTAGAACCAAAGAACAATACTTAAAGCAATTGATTTACTTGTCAAAAAGGGAGGTGAACCAAAAACTGCATGCCAGCACGTTAATACGGTACCACAAATCACAACGATTTCCCCGCGGGCTCCGCATAGCTTTAAAACCATCACTATGCAAAAATTCAAAAAACTTTCAGGATAAGTGGTTCGCTATCCTGAATAAATGTTCTCTGGACCTGATCCTATTAATCATCGAGGAACTCTCCAGTATCTTGGAAGAATTAACGAAAGAGATAGCAGAGGTATCTACGGAGTTAACCGGCATGATGACAACAGAGGAATGGTCTAAAACCTTGGAGGAAATCAACGATCAGATAACTAAACACTTCAGAGAAATAAATGAAAGAAAAATCAGAAAGTTTAAGAGGGACACCTTAGACTACAAGCTTGAGGAGGTGTACACCTGGGCAGAGGTGTACGCCCAAAGGAGGAGGAACCGTCCTTACACACAGAAAACAGACACCTCATCATCAGGGAGCGACAGTTCCAATAGACCCCAACAGGGTAGATCACAACAACCAAGTACATCCCGGGTAACCCCCAGAAGTGAGGAAGGATCAGCGAGTACAGCAACAACAAGTGCTTTTTTAGAGGAAGGACCTCTTCAAACCGAAGACTCAGGAGGGGACAGGTGTCAATAACACGACCGAATCTGATTCTCTGTGCTCTGTGGGAGGACCCGTACGTGCAGGAGGCTCGGGAGCACAGGAGCCCCGGGAATCTCACCGCCGGCAGCGATGTGGCTCTGTCCCGAGGGGCAGCGGCGGCTGCGGGGAGTACCGTGGCCCGGCCTGCACCTCTGGGTGTTGGCGGTGCTGCTGTGCGGGGCACGCGGTCGCACCTGCCCGGCTTCGTGCCGCTGCTTCGGGGACCTGGTGGACTGTAGTCGGAGGAGGTTAGCCCAAGTACCCGACGGACTGCCTGGGTGGACCGTGCAGCTGTGAGTATCTTGTGGGCTGCAGGGCGGCTGTCATTGCGAAGCTGCACTGTCTTTCAGTATTTCTAGAATGACCCGGGACTGCTGTACCCAGTGATGAGGGTAGCTGGGAGTACAACAGCAACAGTAAGCACCTGATGGGGTAGCTGGCAGCTGTGAGTATGTCAGGGCCATTGGCGTGAAGTGTGTGGCTTATTGGGCGAGGGTGGCTGTCTTCAAGGTCCAGGGATGTTAGTTTTGAGTATCGAAGGTATGTGGACTGGACAGGTACCTCTTATCGATGGCAGTTGCATGAAAGAGGCAGCTTACGGCCTTGTAAGTATCCAAGGTGAGACTTAGGCTGTTGGAAGTATGTGACAACCAGATGCAAGTGACTTCTCGAGAGGGTACATCTGGGGGTAGTTGAGGGAGCTGCAAGGCGGCATAGTTTGGGAAAGTCCAGGGTTTCGGACGCGCCTTAGGGAAGGCCTTGTTGGAGTCTTGAGTATGCCTGTGGTTTATGTGTCGAACATGGGCTGAAAAGTGAGGGGGTACCACCCACCTGTATCTTATGTATGGTTGGCATAACCAGAGTGTCAGACGTGTGTTGAATACTTCAACTGCCCTCTCGGGTCAGTTGACACACATCTCCATGTGTTAACGCCATAACCCCCTTGTCATTTGTGTGTGTAGAAGTGACATGGTACTCTGCGGCTCATACCATTCTCCAAGTAGCCATTCACGGGGTGGTGAAGGGGCGCATTAGAGTTTGGAGCTGAAAGTGGCTGAGCATACATTTTTTCTATTTTAGTTTGTTTCTGACCTTATTTGACACTATTGTGATTATTTGCACCTTTTATTGCTTGCAGCTACATCTTATTCAGTGGCTTGGTTGGAAGGAACTCTGTAGTTGCTATTATGGAGTATGTGTGTGAGGCTCTGTGTGTGTGGGGTGGGCTCTGTGTGTGTGTGGGGCTCTGTGTATGTGGGGCTGTGTGTGTGTGGGGCTCTGTGTGTGTGTGTGGCTCTGTGTGTGTGGGTGTGTGTGTGTGTGTGTGTGTGTGGCTCTGTATGTGTGTGGCTCTGTGTGTGTGTGGCTGTGTATGTGTGGCTCTGTGTGTGTGGCTCTGTGTGTGTGGCTCTGTGTCCGCTAATACTCTCTACCACTCTCTAATGTTCACCTATTGCCATTGTAAATGACAATACCATTTATTTATGTTTAAAAAAAACAAAAAATGAAAAAAATGCCATTTGCAATGCCAATAGCTCTAACTTTAATAAAGCCGAGACCATTGCATTGTAAATGCTTGTTAGGTAGTGCTGACAGGGCAGACATCTCTCAATAATCGTCCTACAGAACCAGGTTCCCCAGTTCCAAATTGGGAAGCTCTGACTATGGTGCTCTCCTCTACTAAACGCCATACTGACCCACTGAGAGAAACTTGCATTGCCTTCAACTACAACCCAATTGTGCCCCGCTATAAACACCTGGATGTGGCTGACTTTAAATTACACATTAGACGAGCAATTTGCTGCCTACAAAAAAAAAGTAACAACATCCTGGAACAAGCATTTGAAATGCAATAGGTCTCGCATTAGGAAAGTTTGAGCTATTGGTATAGTAAATGACACATTTTTTATTTATGTTTTGTTTTTGGTAATAGCGAAATTATTAGCTTTGTCATTTACAATGCCAATAGTTATAACTTTCACAAATGTTACACCTATAGCATTTGCAATGCAATATGTGTTGTATTTACGTGACTTACATGTATTGACATTACAAATAACAATGGCTTTTATTTTTTTTAATAATGAATATTTAAAAAAGATTGTTGTAATTTATAATGGCAATATCTTAAACTTTTGTAAATAACTTTTGTGAAGATTATGTTCAGTGTATTTTATTGTGACAAAAATCCAAGAACAGAAGTGAAATATTAACATCATTTTGTTACATTTGTAATAAAGCTTAAATCATTGAGAGAACTCATTTGAACCAGTTGTTGTTGAATGGTTGAACAGATTGATGCTGTGGTAGCGCTGAGTGATGTGATTGGCGAACGAGTGATGCTGTGGCATTCAGTGATGCTGTGGTAGTGCATAGTGATGTTGTGGTGCCCCTGAGTGATGTTGTGGTGGTGCTGAGTGATGCTGTATGCTATGCTATGTTTTGTTTCGCTATCCTATGTTTTGTTTTGTTATGCTTAGCTATGCTATGCTATGTTTTGCTATCCTATGCTTTAATTTGTTATGCTATGCTATGTTTTGGTAAGCTATGCTATGTTTTGTTATGCTATGCTATGTTTTGTTTCGCTATCCTATGTTTTGTTTTGTTATGCTTAGCTATGCTATGCTATGTTTTGCTATCCTATGCTTTAATTTGTTATGCTATGCTATGTTTTGTTAGGCTATGCTATGTTTTGTTATGCTATGCTATGTTTTGCTATGCTATGCTTTGTTTTGCTATGCTATGTTTTGTTATGATATGCTATGTTTTGTTGTGTTTTATTATGCTATGCTTTGCTATTTTTTATGCTATGCTATGCTTTGTTGTGTTTAGTATGCTATGCTATCATATGTTTTGTTTTGCTATGCTTTAACCTCATAGATGCTATTAAACATTCCTCCCCAGTGCTGCGCTGTCCATTGGAACTAGTGCTGAATGGACGTCCAATGGTCGTGCGCAGCACTGGGGAGGTAGTGCTGCCATCGGCCAATGCACCGAGGCAGCACTTAAGGGGATATTTTGTTGTGTTTTGTTATGCTATGTTTTGTTATGTTTTGCTATGTTTTGTTATGCTATGTTTTGTTTTGCTATCCTATGCTTTGTTTTGTTATGCTATGCTATGTTTTGTTGTGTTTTGTTATGTTATGCTATGTTTTGTTGTGTTTTATTATGCTATGCTTTGTTTTGCTATGCTATGTTTTGTGAAGCTATGCTAAGCTTTGTTTTGTTATGCTATACTATGTTGTGTTTTGTTATGCTATGCTATGTTTTGTTATGCTATGCTATGTTTTGCTTTGCTATGCTATGTATTGTTATGTATGCTGTTTTGTTGTGTTTTGCTATGTTTTGTTATGCTATGTTTTGTTATGCTATGCTTTGTTTTGTTATGTTATGCTATGTTTTGTTATGCTATGCTTTTTTATGTTATGCTATGTTTTGTTATGTTATACTATGTTTTTGTTCTGCTATGTTTTGTTGTGTTTTGTTGTGCTATGCTATGTTTTGTTATACTATGCTATGTTTTGTTCTGCCATGCTTTGTTATGTTATGCTATGCTTTGTTTTGTTATGCTATTTTTTTATGCTATGCTATGTTTTGTTGTGTTTTGTTATGCTATGCTATGCTTTGTTGTGTTTTGCTATGCTATCTTTTGTTTTGTTATGCTATGTTTTGTTTTGCTATCCTATACTTTGTTTTGTTATGCTATGTTTTGCTATCCTATGCTGTGTTTTGTTATGCTATGCTATGCTGTGTTTTGTTATGCTATGCTGTGTTTTTTTATGCTATGCTATGTTTTGTTATGCTATACTGGTGAGGTTGGGTGGGGGTTAGTGAGGGTGGGTGAGGGTGAGAGTGTGTGAGGGTGTGAGGGTGAGTAGGTGTGAGGGTGAGGGGGTGTGCGGGTGAGTGAGGGGGTGTGAGGGTGAGGGTGAGGGGTGTGAGGGTGTGTGAGGATGAGGGGGTTGAGTGGGTGTGAGGGTGAGGGGGTGTGAGGGTGAGAGGGTTGTGAGGGGGTGTGAGGGTGATTGAGGGTGTGTGAGGGTGAGGGGGTGTGAGGGTGAGGGTGTGAGGATGAGGTGGTGTGAGGGTGAGGGGGTGTGAGAGGGTGTGAGGATGAGGTGGTGTTAGGGTGTGGGGGGGGTGAGGGGGTGTGTGAGGGTGAGGGGGTGTGCAGGCACTTCGATTGGAATTGAGTGCATACGCAAGAGCTATAGCAAACCTTGTCAGATGGGCTTATAATATGCCACATGCACCTGACGGTACATCAAGAGCAATTTTACCTCAGATAACTTTTAAGGCCGATCCAGGAGTATATACTTTTAAATTAAATTTAGAGATCTCTTTGGAGCACTTTCAATGCTCCGAGAACCTTTTACAAAGTTGTTCCCCAGAACTCTTGAAATTCTTTTTGAAAAAATGTACTCCGAAGCAGAGGGACAAACTTTATTGTCAACAGTTATCGCACTACAAGCTTGCGTTAGCTAGGGTGGAGTATAAAGAGATCCCAAAATATTTGAATTTTTAACTGGACCACAAGGTTCAGTGTTGCATCTTGATGCTAAGGCTGAGGGCACTACCGCTAAAAGATGTAACAAAAAAGTGGGGTGGAAACTTTAACAAAACAGGCCAATGTGATATGTGTAATGGAGAAACACAACATTTAGTACATGTCCTATTTGTCTGTCCAAATGGCAGTTTGGTTGATGCATGCTCCCGATGTTTTAAAACCTATTTGTATAAAATATAATAAGAACCCTTCCTGTTAAATTTGTATGTTAAAAAGTTTTTAACTCTTTAAAAGTGTTATTCCTGCTATTTTAGAGGTATGTAAGCTAAGAATAATAATCAGTTTTGCTTATAAAGAATTTTATGATATATTGTAAGACTATGGTATTGGAAATTTGTATATACTATTTTAATATATTGTGGATCTCGGATGAGGGCTATATCAATCAGTAAAATGTCATTTTATTTCTAATCCATGTGTTGCAGTACCTTCAGTATTGGTGTACTAGTTCCCCGCCCAGGGAAAACAATGCCATTCAAAGGAAGACAAGAAAACAAAAGTAGCGCTTCACTGGCAAACTCTTTAGAGTGGCGCTAATGTGTTTGGGTGTGAATAAAATCAATCTGTAGTCATTTTACTACGTATGACCCTTATAATCTGACTCACAGGTATCCAAAGATTTTGGATTAGATGCCTCACTCACTTAGGACCTTATTCTGATGCGGGTTGGAAAGCTTCCCGACCGAATCGGTTTGGAAATGGTTTCCGACCCACTCGGATCGGCAGAGTCCGACCGACGGAGTACAATGCATCCGGATGCTTCCAGATACGATTTGGTTGGACTCCCATTGACTGCAATGGGAGCATATGTTCCTAACCGCATCATAATTGGGCCCTGGGTCAGGAAGACACGTTCCCGATCCGATTTGAAGGAGCAAATGCCATTAGGAGGCCTTCCCAACCGCATCAGAATCAGGCCCTAGGTGGGAATTCTTTCCTAACCACATCAGAATCAGGCCCTAAATAGTGACAGGTGTGTGAGGGAGAGGGGGTGTGAAGGTGAGGGAGTGTGTGAGGGTGAAGGGTTGTGAGGGTGAGGGTGCGTGTGAGGGTGAGTTTGTGTGTGAGGGTGAGGTTGAGGGTGAGAGGGTGTGAGGGTGAGGGGGTAAGTGTAGGTGAGGGTGAGGGGGTGTGAGGGTGTAGGGTTGTGAGGGTGAGGGTGTGTGTGAGGGTGAAGGGCTGTGAGGGTGTGTGTGAGGGTGTGTGTGAGTGTGAGGGTGAGGGGGTGTGAGGGTGAGGGGGTGAGGGTGAGGGGGTGGGATGGTGAGGGTGTGTGAGGGGTGGGGTTGTGAGGGTGTGTGAGGGTGAGAGGTAAGGGGGTGAGGGTAGGTGAGGGTGAGGGGGTGTGAGGGTTAGGGGGTGTGTGAGGGTGAAGGGCTGTGAGGGTGAGGGTGTGTGTGAGGGTGTGTGTGAGTGTAAGGGTGAGGGGGTGTGAGGGTGAGGGGTTGTGAGGGTGTGAGAGTGAGGGGGTGTGAGGGGGTGTGGGGGTGTGAGGGTGACAGGGTTGAGGGTGAGGGGGTGTGAGGGTGAGGGGGTTTGAGGATGAGGGGGTGTGATGGTGAGGGTGTGTGAGGGGTGTGAGGGTGTGTGAGGATGAGAGGGTGTGTGAGAGGGTGTGTAAAGGTGAGGGTGTGAGGGGGTGTCAGGGTGAGGGGGTTTGAGGGTGAAGATGAGGGGGTGTGAGGGTGAGGGGGTGTGAGGGTGAGGTGGTGTATGAGGGTGTGAGGGTGAGAAGGGGTGACGGTGAGGGTGTGTGAGGGTGTGGGGTTGTGAGGGTGTGGGGTTGTGAGGGTGTGAGGGCGAGGGAGTGTGAGGGGGTTTGAGAGTGAGGGAGACGGGGTGAGGGTGATGGGGTGAGGGGGTGCGAGGGTGAGGGTGTGTGAGGGTGAGTGTGGGTGAGGGTGTGTGTGAGGGTGTGTGAGGGGGTGTGAGGGTTAGAGGGTGTGTGAGGGTGAGAGGGTGATTGAGGTTGGGTGAGGGGGTGTGAGGGTGAGGGTGGATGAGGGGGTGTGGGGGTGTGAGGGCGTGAGGGTGAGGGGTGTGAGGGTGAGGGGGTGAGGGGATGTGAGGGTGAGGGTGAGGCAGTGTGAGGGTGGGTGAGACGGGTGAGGGTGGGTGAGAGGGGGTGTGAGGGTGAGAGGGTGTGTGAGGGTGAGAGGGTGTGTGAGGGTGAGGGTGTGTGTGAGGGTGAGGGGGTGTAAGGGTGACGGGGTGTGAGAGTGAGGCAAGTGCTTTATTAAATCAGGAGGAGGGGGCAGCGGAAGCAACTTAGGGCAGAAGGAACGGGGGTGCATGCATCATAGGACACAAGCTCCATGGGAGGTGGCAGGGGGACACTGAAGAAACACACAAGGTGGGGGTACTTGGAAGCAACATAGGGGGGTGGAAGGGGGCGGAAGCAACAGGGGGAAGGGGTAATCAACACAGAGGACGCAAGTGGGGAAGCAACAAGCATTGAAGAGGAAATGGGCAGGGACCAGCACATGGGGTACATCGAGTAACATTATGCAGGAGGATAAATGTGCACGAAGAATAGGGCCAAATATTAAGACCTGGAAGCAGTGAATGGGAAGCAGTAGCAGCCTGCACTCACCTCTCCTAGGCTGCTACACATGTTCAGCCCCTGCTCGCACTGCTTTCTCCCTCCACAAACATGTGCTTACTGGAATGGGCTAGCGGTAGTGTACCAATGGCCCAGACTACTCTTTCATATTCCGTTGCTGTTTTTCATCAGTCACCTACATATATCAGCATTTTGGTGCAGCCATACTTGTGGTGGTTCAGGGTCCGCTATACTTTTCAGAAGGTGTAATGTAAGCTACAGAGCTGCTGACTCCATGAGCAAGGAATCGGTTCAAGTATCAGCTCTACCCCGTGCCTACAAAATGTGTTATCAAATTAAACAATGGAAACAAAATTACAAATGCTGGTCATACTGGGAATTTTTTCCTAGTATGCTCGGCATTTGTAGTTTTGTTTCCAATGTTTATTTTGTTCTGATAGCATATTTCCTATTCAAATTCTAGGCGTTAGCTCTCGCACATGTATAAGAAACCCTCAGCTGTTCAGAGGGTGGGGTGCGAGGGCTCCTATTGCGAGGAAGGCGAGAGAAAGCCAGAAATCCAGGCAGCGGGGAAAGGAAAGATAAGACGGACGTAATATAAAGTTGTCTAAAATGTAAAGGGCTGTGGTGGGCCCTAGGCCCTCATGCACTGACGCAGGACACACTGGAGGTATGGTGCAACTGGCCCAGAGCACGTGCGCTCGGCCTCTTTTATTGATGCTGTGTCACATGACCAGTGACATCAGTGGTGGGTGGGTGTTAAGTGTAGATACAGAGTTAGCACTAGAATGCTAACTGATTCTAGGGCATTACATCCCTCCCCAAATTGGTTAAAAATTAACCCAAACAGAAAAAGTCCAAAAACCTGTGGGGGAAAGAAAACACAGAAAATAACATTGGACTTGCGCTTTCAAAATGAGTCTCTTTGGCTGCTTGCAAGCCGCAGGCAGTATAGTTCTTGCGTTTTGAATTAGCAGTTCTTGGTGGCACGGTTTGCAGTTGTTCAGCGGGTTCATTCTTTCTCTGTCGGCTGTTCTCAGCCCTGTCTTTTGCTTTGCTCTCTTGGTGACGAATAGTTAAAGAGAGATGGATGACATGGTTGTTGTTTGTCTTCCGGCTTCTTTTCTCCATGCTGGTTGCGTGATGTTTCCAGGCAGGCTTCAGTGTGTTTCTTGGCAGGTGAATAGAATAGGTGCGAACATCCCTCTCACTAGGATGCCCCTCTCAACGGTTTTCTTCTGCCACAAGATGTCCGGGAGGACCTCTTTGCCAGGTTTCCACTGGACTGGTGTTTTTGGTCACGTTGCTCTACCATAGCCTTCGGGCCGTGAGCAGGGCGCTCCACGAGCCTCACCGTCGTGTCCTAGTTCCACCTGAAGGTTGAGTTGTCGACTCTTCATTGCTCGCGAGGCTAGCATCCTCTTGGGTCCTGCAGACGTGCTTCAGTAGGTCTGTCTCTCGTGCGGGACTTGCTGCCACCAGAGTCCCTCGAGGCTTCTGATTTTGGTTTGCCACGGGCTGGTGCGAGGTAGGTCAGGTCCTCAACTTCCAGAGGCCTGAGTAGTCTCGCCATCCAATCTTCCGCTCAAACCCCAGAGGTAGATGTCGCCAACAGTCTATCTTGCTCTCTTCTGCGATCGCCATGTGGATGGATGTCTCGTAGGTGGTTGTCTCTGTTCTGCACTGCCGGTGCTCTTGCCAGGTTTGTCTTCCATTGCACTCAGGTGTTCCAGTGCCTGTCCCTTTCCTTCTTTCCGCAGGGGTGGCTTCTTTCTTCTTTTCTTAGCGGCAGCGGCCACTCTATTCTTTCTTCCTTCTTCTTACCCTGACAGTCGTGCCACTCTGATTACTTCTTCCTTCTTTTCTTCTTAGTGGCGGTGGCCACTCTGTTGTTTCTCCTTTCTTCGGTGGCGGCATGCCACTCCGATCATTCTTCTTCTCTTCTTGCGACGTACCCTGGTTCCCTTTTCTTCATCTTCTCTGGCCAGGCTTCCCCATGCAGTGCGCGCACTCTGCACGTGTCTTCCTGGTCTTGTCCTAGTCCTAGGACACTGTCTTCTTGTCACTCACTTCCAGGGTTAGCGTCACGACCTTCACATCTTCTTCCTGTTGCTTCCGTTAGTTTGTGTGGTTGAAGTTCGTGGGTCCAGGTCCTCGGACCGCGCCTTGTCCGAACTTCTTGGACCTTGTGCTGGTCCCTTCTGCCGAGGTCTGGCAGGTAAGATTCGTGGTGCTGAGCTTCTTGGACCTCGTGCTGGTCCCTTCTGCCGATGTCCGGCAGGTAGGCTTCTTGGTGCAACCATCTGGCTGGTCGACTTCGTGCTTTGTGACCAGGCTGAGTGGTCACGTTGCTTCTGTGTTGAATCTTCAGTTCTGCGGGTTGTCTGCGCAACCATTTCCTTTTCATCTCAGTTTAATTGCTTTGGTGCGCAACTGGGTGCGCTCTTCGGGTGATCTCTTGTGACTTGCTACTTTGGGCTAGTGCTGGCCGCACTGCTACGTATTTGTGTCATGCGCTTTCGCACTTCCTGGTGCTGGGTTCTAGAACCATCGTTGGTTCGTGTGGGGTGTTCCTGCTTTCGCCATTCTGCTGCAGCGATGGCCTGTGGCCGCTAGGCATCGCTGTCTCCTCTTCTGGCGTGGCGTAGATGCTTCTGGAGGGTTGCGTCACCACTCCGTTGACGTTCTTCTGGTCTTGATTCTTCTGTTTGGTGCTGGTTGCGATTCTTGTAAACTCCTTTTCGTGGGCGCACTTGTCGCGCATTCTCTTGGATATCCTGTGAGGAGTCGCTGCACCCCTGGCGCGCTTCTGGGATTTCTGTCCCTGTTCTTAGGTTCTGTCGCGTTATTGTGCTTCTGGCGCGCTCCTGCGCCATTACCTTGTCTCTTCCTCGGCGGTGTGATGGCTTGTGTACTTCTTAGGGCATGACGGCGGGCAGGTTGCTGGTCTTCGTAGTCTTTTGCTGTAGACCTTCCTTGTGTGTTGTGGCGCGTTCCTCTCTTCTTGCGAGTAGCCACCTGCCAGCAGGTGGTTCTCTATCAGTTTCTGGGCAACGCTTGTGTGGGGGCCATGCAGTCTTGGGTTGCCTTGTGCTTGTTGGAGTCTTGTTTCTTTTTTTGTGGTATTTAACCTGGCTGCTAGTGTCCTTCAATGGGTGAGTGCGATTTTCCAGTTTGGCCACTAGATGGCAGGGATCTCTGTTGCAGGTACCGGCAGACTTTCCCTTTTTTGCGAGTCTTATGTCCGGTTCAGGGTTTCATGCTGCATGGGGGCAAGTGTTGGTGCAGCCACTCTGGCTCTGCTGGTGTGCTGGGGGCAGCAGACAACGTGTGAGAGGGGCTGCCTCCTTTTGCCTGCTTGCTGAATCCTGCTAAGTTCTTCGCTTTTCCTCTGGGGCTTTTTTTTACTAATTATGCAGATAAACTTTGACTTGACTCTGGGTTGTGAAGAAGGGGGCTTAGTTGAGAGCAGAGGAACTGGATGGCGGTCTCCAGCCTCCTTACAACGGGCTTCTCCTTTCCCAAAGTGCCTTCGCCTAGGTAAGCGCTGGGGGTTTGAAACGTCTTCGGGTCAGGCCGCATGCTGTCTTTGTCCTTGTGTGCCCCGCCGCCGCAGCTTCCTTCCTCATATGCTGCGCGGCGGGGAGAGGCGTCGGCGTTGGTGTTCGGGCCGCTCCGTTCTAGGGCCCACAAGCACGGGGCAGCAGGGCAAGGCGGGCGGTCACTGCTGGACAGCCTTCCTTCTCCGGTGAGTCTCTTTCTCGCCGGGCTGCGCAGGATGTGATCACTGACGCCATAGCCGGCTGCGGGCCGGGTGCAGGATCTCACCTTTCTCCTCCCCCGCCGCCTTCATAGCACACGCGGCGCGGGGAGATGTTAGCGCCGGGTGGGCTCCGTTTAGACTTAAGTTGATTGCGGGCGAACTCCGCTTTTATTCTCTGGGCGCCCGGCAGCCCCCTCACGCTGCGGGCGCTCTCCTCTTCAGTCATTTCCCAGCGCTGCACTTCATACACGCTGCGGGGGACATTGCATGCAGGCTGCGGGTGGGCTCCGCGAGCCTTGCTTCACCACGGGGGCAGTTGCGGCCGACGCCGCGTCGCAACAGGCAAGCCGCGGGTGGGCTCCGCGAGTCTTGATTCAATGATGGGGCAATAGCGGCCGGCACTGCTCGCACTTTTGGGGGCACAGTAGATGTTCGTGGTTCATAGCGGGTGGGCTCCGCTTTTAGTGCTTCACAGTCTGGGGCTCACCTTCGGCCGACGGGCCTGTTCTTAGGCGGGTGGGCGTTTTCAATTAGCTGGCACGCATGGGCACAGCTAAACCCTCGTCGCCATTGTAAAGGGCTGTGGTGGGCCCTAGGCCCTCATGCTGGCAAGCACTCATGCACTGACGCAGGACACACTGGAGGTATGGTGCAACTGGCCCAGAGCACGTGCGCTCGGCCTCTTTTATTGATGCTGTGTCACATGACCAGTGACATCAGTGGTGGGTGGGTGTTAAGTGTAGATACAGAGTTAGCACTAGAATGCTAACTGATTCTAGGGCATTACATAAAACATGGCAGCTTCCACATGGTTCTTATAACATGGTGGGGGGGAAGTATCACTCAAACAAATGCCTGCTCGAATACTGTGGAGCAGTAAGAACTATAAGCAAATTTATAATGAAATTCATAAGATTATGGAGTCCCAAATGTATGAGCAAATCAACAAGAGAGTTAACCCAATCTCCAATTTTGAAAACTTTAAAACCCTGATATTTACTACTATGCAAAAGAAGCATCTTCCCAGTAAAGATAGCCCACAAATGATAAACGATTTGACAGTAAACCTCCTGTCTAAGAAATTAAACCAGCTGATTAGGTTGCAGTTTATGTTTCTCCGGCTAGGAAAGCCGAAATTTCCACCCTGCAGAAAAGACGAAAAAGGCTTTGCATGAAAGAGAATAGAATAAAAAAATTGATAGATGTTGGGTAGACCTGCAAGAAGCAGTGTTTTAAAAATTCTAAAGCCTTCTGGGATATAGTTGCAAAAGCTAGTGGAAACAATATACCACAGAGAGCAACTACCGTCCCACAAAAAGAATGGGTCACTTACTTATCCAAATTATATGAGGAAAATTTACCATCTATTGATATCGGGAAATTTCTTTGCAAGGGAATCGACCAGCAGAAAAAGTCACCTACTTATCAGCAAATTGCTGTATACATTTATTTATTTTGGTGTTTAATAGAGCGCGAACCTGACCCGTTAGGGTATCAGACCGCTTTACATAGTCAAAGAAGTCACCAAGGAGTCATTCAACAGACATGGAACACAAGAAAATACTGTGCATTAGGGAGGGTGGGTACTGCATACAAAGCAATGGGAGCATACACAGTTAGTCAAAGCGAGAGACACAGCAGCAATGGGACCAGACAGGATTCCGGTGAAGGTCCTAAAAGAAAACTTTGAAGGATGAAGTCAATTCTCGGACCCCCTATTCAAGCACTGCTATTGAACTGGCCAAATTCCGAAATCATGGACGGGCAGTATAGTAGTTCCTCTTTTGAAAAAAGGTTCCCGCTTTTCTCTGAGTAATTATCATCAGGTTGCCCTCCTTGATGCTACGGGAAAAATATTTGCGGCCAGCATTTTGGAATATCTGAACGATTGGGCCATAGCTAGGGGGTGTAATTCCTATGGTACAAGCAGGTTTTCGTCAAAACCACTCTGTGATTGACAATATCACCATCCTGCAAACTATTATTGACAAATATGTAATTAGTAGAGCTCACATGGTTTATAGTTTATTTGTAGATTTTTCTACAGCTTTTGACAAGGTGGTTAGGCCTTCCCTGTGGAGGAAACTATTGACGTTGGGTGTTCCGACAAGTCTGCTAAGAATAATAGTAGCGCTTCACACAACTACATGGTGTAAGGTACAAATGGGAGGAGATAAGGGCTTAACCCAAGAGATTTCTACGCAAAACGGCCTCAAGCAAGGGTGTTTAATTGCCCCCTCCTTTTTTCACTATTCCTTAGCGATTTACCGGACTGTTTCCAGGAGGTAAATAATTTCCCACCTCAATTAGTATCACAAAAAATCCACCTTTTAATGTATGTTGATGACGTGGTTTTATTTGATCTAACCCCAATTGGGCTGCAGCGTAATGTGAAGCTCTTTTTAATTATACTGAAAGACATTTAAAAAATATATATATTTCAAAAACAAAAATAGTACCATTTAGGGCTAAGAAAAAAGCTATACATTTTACCTGGGAACTAGGAGGAATTACAATAGAAATAGCATCTACGTACATCTATTTAGGGAGAGTTTTATCTCAGCCCACTGGTACTGTTCCGCACTTTCAGCGGACTGGACAGTATCCCATGTGAGTGATCTAAAAAAGTTTTATTTCTCTACTAGGAGGTGACATTTTTCAGCTCTCCTGGAAGTCTATCGAACAAAGTTCACCCCGATTCTAACATATGGTTTAGAATATATTGCTATAAAGGTTTTTTAAATCTCAGGGAGGGAAAACCCTTGCACACGCTTACGACTACAAGCCAAGCCACTCCCGTACAGGCACTGCGATTGGAATTGAGTGCATATGCAAGAGCTATAGCAAACCTTGTCAGATGGGCTTATAATATGCCACATGCACCTGACGGTACATTAAGAGCAATTTTCCCTCAGATAACTTTTAAGGCCGATCCAGGAGTATATACTTTTAAATGAAATTTAGAGATCTCGTTTGAGCACTTTCAATGCTCCGAGAACCTTTTACAAAGTTGGTCCCCAGAACTCTTGAAATTCTTTTTGAAAAAATCTACTCCGAAGCGGAGGGACAAACTTTATTGCCAACAGTTATTGCACTACAAGCTTACGTTAGCTAGGGTGGAGTATAAAGAGATCCCAAAATATTTGAATTTTACACTGGACCACAAGGTTCAGTGTTGCATCTTGATGCTAAGGATGAGGACAATACCGCTAAAAGATGTAACAAAAAACTGGGGTGGAAACTTTAACAAAATAGGCCAATGTGATATGTGTAATGGAGAAACACAAAATTTGGTACATGTCCTATTTGTCTGTCCAAATGGCAGTTTGGTTGATGCATGCTCTCGATTTTTAAAACCTATTTGTATAAAATATAATATTTTTAGAATTATGGATCTGATTAAGATTATAAGAACCCCTCCTGATGAATTTGTATGTTACAAAGTTTTTAACACTTTAAAAGTGTTATTCCAGCTATTTTAGAGATATGTAAGCTAAGAACAATAATCAATTTTGCTTATAAAGAATTTTATGATATATTGTAATACAATGGTATTGGAAATTTGTATATACTATTTTAACATATTGTGGATCTCGGATGAGGTCTATATCAATCAGTAAAATGTCATTTTATTTCTAATCCATGTGTTGCAGTACCTTCAGTATTGATGTACTAGTTCCCCGCCCAGGGAAAACAATGACATTCAAAGGAAGACAAGAAAACAAAAGTAGCGCTTCACTGGCAAACTCTTTAGAGTGGCGCAAATGTGTTTGGGTGTGAATAAAATCAATCTGTAGTCATTTTACTACATATGTATGACCCTTATAATCTGACTCACAGGTATCCAAAGATTTTGGATTAGATGCCTCACTCACTTAGGGCCTGATTCTGATTCGGGTTGGAAAGCTTCCCGACCGAATCGGTTTGGAAATGCTTCCAGATACGATTTGGTTGGACTCCCATTGACTTCAATGGGAGCATATGTTCCTAACCGCATCATAATTGGGCCCTGGGTCGGGAAGACACGTTCCCGATCCGATTTGGAAAGAGCAAATGCCATTAGGAGGCCTTCCTAACCGCATCAGAATCAGACCCTAGATGGGAATTCTTTCCTAACCGCATCAGAATCAGGCCCTAAATAGTGACATGCTTCATCATCATCGCCTATCCGCACCCTGGTAAGTTGGTACCACCAGGGGGGACTCAAGCAAGATGTGATGGGAGTTTCTATATAAATCAAAACTGGATAAGCAGGGAGCCAGATGAAAATATATCATCTTAAAAATACCTACTGGTATACCCTCCTTTGGTATTCTTTATTCCTGGGTTACCTGTGATATAGATAAAAGAAAGGTTTATAAATAAACTTGCAAACTCAGCGCCCCCTGAACTCAGCAACCGGTGCAGTGGCACTGGTCACACAGCCCTAGTGCCGGCCCTGCATGTGAGTGAAGGGTGAGCTGTGTGAGTGACTGGAGTGCCTATGTGAGTGCACAGTGAGCATTGTGAGAGTAGGGTGAGAGTAGTGACAGTAAAGTTTGGGTGTGGGTTAAAGTGCAGAGTGGAAGGAATGAATGCATGGTGAGTGATGTGCCTGTTTGAGTGAGATTGCAGAGTGAGCAGTGAGAGTGACCGATGAGGTTAGTGTCACATGAGTGCAGGGTGAAAAGCGTGAGTACATGGCGAGTGGTGTGAGTTCAGTGTGATCACTGTGAGTGCAGGGTGAGCGGTGTACCCTTTGATCGCAGAATAAGTGGAGGGAGAATAGCATGAGTTCATGGCAAGGGGCAGAAGTACAGTGTGGTCGCAGGGTAAAAGGAGGATGAACTGTTAGTGTAGGGTAACATAGTGAGTGCAGTGTGATCGCTTTGAGCGTAGTGTGAGCGGTGAAAGTGACAAGTGAGTGGTGTGTCATGTGTGTGCAGGGTGAGCGGTGTGCTCCTGTGAGTGCAGGGTAGGGAGAAGGTGTAGGAAGCTGGGTTTCCGTTGCAGTAGCCCCCCCCCCCCATTTTTGCCAGACTATTGATGCACTTCAACTTGATGTGCCATGGGTCTCTGCCAATCAGGTTCCCAGGGCCTATCAATCAATCAATCAATCAAAGGCATTTATAGAGCGCACTACTTACCCGGAGGGTCTCAAGGCGCTTGGGGGGGGGGGGGGGGGGGGCTGCTACTGCTCGAACAGCCAGGTCTTGAGCTTCTTCCTGAAGGAGAGGTGGTCTTGGGTCAGGCGCAGGTCGGACGGGAGGGAGTTCCAGGTCTTGGCGGCCAGGTAGGAGAAGGACCTTCCTCCTGTTGTCGTTCTTCGGATGCGGGGCAGCGAGGGCGTGACTGGCTGATCGTAGATGGCGTTTGGGAGCGTAGAAGTTGATGCGGTTGTTGAGGTAGCTCGGGCCTTGATCGTGTAGGGCTTTGTGTGCGTGGGTGAGGAGGCGGAAGGTGATTCTTTTGTTGACGGGGAGCCAATGCAAGTCTCTCAGATGTCCGGAGATGTGGCTGTGTCGTGGGATGTCGAGGATGAGTCTGGCTGAGGTGTTCTGGATCCGCTGGAGTCTCTTCTGGAGCTTGGCGGTGGTTCCGGCGTAGAGGGCGTTGCCCTAGTCCAGTCGGCTGGTGACGAGGGCCTGGGTGACCGTCTTCCTGGTCTCGGTGGGGATCCACCGAAAGATCTTCCGTAGCATGCGCAGGATGTTGAAGCATGACGAGGAGACGGCGTTGACTTGTCTGGTCATGGAGAGGGAGGAGTCCAGGATGAAGCCCAGGTTGCGTGCGTGGTCTGTCGGTTTGGGTGCGGTGCCCAGGGCGGGGGGCCACCAGGAGTCGTCCCAGGCGGAGGGCGAGGCGCCCAGGATGAGGACTTCCGTCTTGTCTGAGTTCAGTTTCAGGCGGCTGGTCGTCATCCACTCGGCTACGTCTTTCATCCCTTCGTGAAGGTTGGCTCTGGCGGCGGCGGGGTCGTTGGTCAGGGAAAGGATCAGCTGGGTGTCGTCAGCGTAGGAGATGATGTTGAGGTTGTGTTGGCGTGCGATGGCCGCGAGGGGGCTCATGTAGACGTTGAAGAGGGTGGGGCTCAGCGATGATTCTTGAGGGACGCCGCAGATGACTTCGGTGGCCTCTGACTTGTATGGTGGTAGACGGACTCTCTGTGTTCTTCCATCGAGGAAGGAGATGATCCATTCCAGTGCCGCCTTCTGGATTCCGACGTTGCCTATATTCTTTCCCAAAACGGTACCTTCTACACCCATTTGGCACCTTTCTGGCCACATGGCAGTCAGTTGCAAAATGTACCATAGATTCCAGGGGCACTGTGGCCAGGGAAGGACACTAAGGGCTGCAGCACATATTGTATTACCCTTTGTTACCCTGTACCTTTACACACACGCTGCCAGTGCAGGCTGAGTGTTTTGGTGCATCACAAAGTGAAGAGTCGACAAGGCATGCATCACTGTGTCCCATGCCTACAACCCACTGCCCTGGCATAGGTCAGCTACGCCTCTAGCTGGGTGCACTAAACCAGTGGTGAGAGTACAGGTGCATGAACCCTGTACCCCTAGAGTGTCTAGATCAATCCTTAGAGGGGGTGCAGTAATGTCATTAAGAGTATATGGTGCTGGGAGTTTGTCATTACGAACTCCACAGCACCATAATGGATTTACTGAAAACTGGGAAGTTTGGTATCAAACTTCTCAGCACATTAAACCCACAGTGATGCCAGTTGTGGGTTTTAAAGAAAAATGCACTCAGAGGGCATTGTAGAGATGCCCCCTGAAAAATGACCAGCCTCTAGTGTGTTCCCTGACTGGTACACACCAGCCTGCCATCACAAGATATGTTTCTGGACCCCTGGGGTGGCAGCCGTCACTCCCTTATCCCAGAAACAAAGCCTTTTTCTGGGCATAGGTGGTCGCACCTCCCCCAGGCCAGGAAGAGCCATCTGTGGTAGGGGAGCTTCAAAGGCCTTGCCGCCTTTGTAAGGCAACCCCCAGCCTCTCCTGCTCTCGGGAGCAGACCCCCTACTGCCTCCACTCCTTTTCAATGGGAAGACAGGCGGGAAAATTAGCCCAGGCCAGAAGGTGTGCCCACCTCTGCCAACCCTAATAGGTGGGGAGTCGAGGTGAAGCCCACTCTTCAGTGCCTGCATCTTGCAGAAGGCAGGCTCTCTCCAATCAGGATTAGGAATTGTGCCCACTCCCCCACGTGGGGTGAGAACACCAAGGGTGTAGTCACCTAAGGTCAGTAGCCCATTAGCTACTGACCTCAAGACCCCTGAAACGACCCCTGAATACAGTATTTAAGGGCAGCCCTGATCCAAGAAGACAGATTCCAGCAACCAAAGAAGAAGGATGAAAGAAGACACCCAGCAGAGGAGACTGCAGAGAAAAACTGACTTGTCCCCAGCCCTACCGGCCCCTCTGCAGTTTCCAGAGATCCTGCGCCAAAAGTTACCTTGTCCTGCAGTCAGCGATCTCCAGAACCCCTGGGAGGACTGACTGCCTTCAACAAAGACGGGCTCTCCTGTGAACAGCAGCTCTGTCCAAAAGACACAGCCAAGAAAAACTCTGAGCCTGCTGAGGACAAAGAAACCTGACGCCTGGAACCACCACTGCACCTGACGCCTACGGCCCGACCTCGAGTGGCCCACTGGTTCCAACGAGGTCATCTAGCGCTCTAGAGTCCGAGTCCACTGTGGCTTGACCCCTCCAGGACTCCCAACGTTACCTGCAGCCTCTGCACGGACCCCCCAAACCGTAAGTGGCCCGGTAAGGAGAAATCTGACCTCAAAAGAAACACCTGCATCCAGCCCTTCCTGTGCCCTGGAGAAGAGAACCCGAAGTGCGCCTACGTCCCAAAGCCCTCCAACTTACTTGCCAAGCTTTTGGTTTCCTCCGGAAGTCTTCTTGGACCGATCCTGCAGGCAAAATCCAAAACATGCAACTCCCATTGAAAACAACAGGGCACCCGACGCCAAAACAGTACCCAGTCGCCCAGGCGCCGCTGCGGGTGCCCTTTGTGTGCTAACTTGGATTTCCCTTTGGCCTGAGCATAACGCCGGGAGCTTTACTCCCACATCTTTGTGGCCTGCTCGTGAGCAGCCACCAACCGGAGACCCCTATCACCCATTGGATAACATTGGGCCTCAGCACTCTGTACCCAGCTGTCCTAGTACCACTGAGGGTGTTCGAGAGTGCATCCTCGACCCTCGGGGAACTCTGATTCTAACTCCAGAATACCAACCCCCACAAATAAGTACTTACCTGCAAACCGTTAACTTAATTTCCTTCCATAGGATTGCATTGATTTCTTTCCTTGAAAATTCTTCTAAGTGTGGGGTTGGTTTGGATGAAACATTGACAAACTGAAAATGCACTAAAAGTTAATGACTTACCTTTTGTCTAAAAAATGCCTCAGTGTGATATCTAGGCATATCAAACTGATTAGCAAATGTAACTAAAAAAAGTAATCTAAAAAGTAATGAGCACAATAATCTGTAAAGCAACTGAAAAGTAATTTTGAACTGTTGACTTACCTGTAATTCAACCAACTGCATTTGAACCTGCATTCAACTGTAAATCACTGCATACGATTTTGCAAAGTATTATTTCATTTACCTGCACTAGGCCTGGCTTGGTTCTAGAAATAAAAAAAACTAAATAATATTTTTATACAAACAAATTGGTCTGAGTGTGTGACATCATTTCTTGCCTGAGTTTGCACAACAAATGCCTAACACTACCCTCTGATAAAGCCTTACTGTTCGCCGGCACTACCACAAATAGAGAGTAAAGTGCTATCTACTTTTACCTCTGCTTACTCTTGGGGTTCCACTGGACTATACCTCATTTTGGTATAGTATATACAGAGCCCGCTTCCTACGGGAGGTAAATGGTGTCAGTGCATAGAGAGCAGTGCTAGTTCAGTGTGATCGCTGTAAGTCCAGGGTGAACATGAAGGTGAAGGGTGATTTGTGAGAATGAGGAGGAAGTTGTGTGAATGCAGGATATATTCCCAGACACCTGGAGTAACTCCGCATTGTATTGACGGCCGGCGTAGGGTTTCAGATATAAGTTAAACTACTGCTATTATGGCATCAATCAGGGATGGAGGGTGGAGGAAATAAATAATGTGCTGACCCTGCAACAAAGTTTCAGTCTCCTGATTAGGGTTGCAGGCTGATCGGATATATACCGGCACCACCGGTATTTTGATGTCCCAGCCAGTACAAAAATGAGCAAAATCACCTAAAGCAGGTATTTTTAGCACTTATTTATGCATACTTCAATCAACAAACATAAATAGCACTTTTAAATGTGTTCTAGGGCTGCATTAAGGACCCATCACTCATAATTAAAGGAAACAAAGACAAAAAAATAAGATTACAAATGAATACTTACCATTTTATTGACAGGAAACAGCCTTAACAGCAAGGTTTTTACTTCGTTGTGCCTTTACCATGCATTTTGTAGCACACATATTTTTACCACATGCATGCCTCTACAACACATGCCTTCACCACACATTTAAGGTAAGTTGGAGGCTGTGGGGGGTCTCCCCCACAAATACAATGTTTTTATATATAAAAACAATGCATGGTAATGGCATGCATTGTAAAAGCATATTTGCAGTAAAAACATGTGTGGTAAAAAGTGTGGTAAAGGCATACAATATAGTTACCTGCATTGTACCGTTGTCCAACCTTTACTTACAGCCCCAATTCAGCTGTTTGTATCAGGGTAATCAGACTTAAAACAAATTAGACAAACCGCTTGCCGGGAAACTAGTGCCCATGAGGAAATTGCAAGCCACAAAGAGAGTAGAGAATCTCCCATAACAAGAGACCGTATTTGTTTTACCCTAGCTGAAACTTATCGAGCAATAATATTAACAAAAAAGGAAAAAGTCCAGGGATGGATGGCATACCAGGAGATCTTTTCCTGTCTCAACCAGACATCTGGACCCCGTACTTGAAAGCCGTATCCAATAGTATCTTTAAAGGTAATCCAATTCCTCCAACATGGAATGGAGCAATCAGTGTGCCAATATACAACAAGCATTGGCATAGCCAATAGGTCTCGCTTTTGGGACCTTATAAGTGTTTAGCTACGCAACTGTTGATGTTGTTGCACCAAGGATATTGTGCTGCATAACTAAATACTTATAAGGTCCCAAAAGCGAGACCTGTTGGCTATGCCAATGCTTGTTTATCTAGGAGGTGAGGGTGACATCCTAGAGACGGCTGCGCCTTGGCACTCGTTACCTAGTGGGTGTCAATCATATGGATCTGCCTCGAAGATGAGTGTGACATCCTAGACAACTACAGCTTAGCACTAATCTACTGGATATCAATCAAAACCTCATGGTGAAAACATCCATTATTCACCGTGATCCATCTTTAAATCTAAGTATCATGTGTTTTCCCCTTTGCGATGTGGACACTGTCCAGCCAAACATTCACCCCTGTACCATACTCACGAGCTACATCCAATAAAGAACAGCTTTCAACTCGAGTCTCGGTTAAACCATGAGGGAAGGGACTGAGGGTCCGCTGCTGTGATAGGGTGTAATGCTTACACTGTTCGAGTGCCTCTGCTTTCTCAGATTTGGAGCTAATCAGTGCTCTACCAGCTCAGTGTGACAAATACTTGTGAACAGCCTGCCAATGGTGCAGGCAGAGTTCACGGAGTTACGAAGTGGGGCGGGCTTCGTGATGAGATACAGTGATATTGGATAGAGTGACAAATAAGCATGGGCGGAAAATCCGTTCCGCTCGCAAATTTTGCGGATTTTCGGTAAATTCGCAATCCGCGAGATTCGCGAATTTCCCGCAAAATCCGCAAATTTGCACGCAGCGATTTTTTTTTTCTTGGTGATACAATTTTTATGGCGTGCAGCGTTCACTTACCGTCATTCAGCGTTTGCCGAGTTGTTTTTCTCGATATTTTTGCGAGTGCTGCGCCATTTTGGATCTTGCTGCAGGATCCCGCAGGAGTTTGGCGACGCATCGCGAGAGTTTGCAATTGCGAACATGTAGGTGCGGCGGGCAGCAACAATCTCGCGCTCGCGAAATTACAAAATTTGCAATTCTGCACAAGAAATCCACTAGCAAGCAGCATAGACCTTCTTAAAATGATGATTTGTATCAGAATAACTCCTCAGGTTGACATTTGCCTGCACTTTTTGGGATTTGAGGCCTTTTGACTCTCTTTGGATCACTTTTGGATTAGAAATCAACTTTCATAAGTAAGTTTGTTTGGGGCATTACAGTTGCTGTTCTGCAGAAAGCACTCAGCAGGTGCAAAAGTTCACTCATCATTAGTAACCATTCCCTGTAGTACTTCCTGAGGGCCCCCTCCAGAGTTCAGTTGCCTATGTTTGTTTGGGGCATTACAGTTGCTGCTCTGCAGAAAAACGAATTTTCAAAAATGAAAGCACTCAGCAGGTGCAAAAGTTCAAACTCATCATTAGTAATAGTAAACATTCCCTGTAGTGCTTCCTGACTGGGGCCCCTCCAGAGTTCAGTTGCTAGTTGCAACAATTGTATGACCCTGCTCTGACCCTCACAGCAGGCTCATAGAATAGCTACAAGTAGGCCACAAAGGTCCTGAAAAACAAAAGTTGCACTGCAACAGAAAGCAAATTACAGATAAGGAAGCAGGTGCCAGACTGGAATTTTAAAACAGTGACACATTAATAAACCAACCCCAAATGAATTCATGTCAGTTGAAGCAGGGCAGGTGTGCTTGCTTTTCCCCCTCATAATCTACAGTGATGATGAACCAGAGGGTGGCATTGATGTACCAGAGGGTGGCATGGGTGAAACAGAGGGTGGCAGTGGTTAAACAGAGGGTGCTGGGAACCTGTGATGATGAACCAGACGTTGAAACAACATAGTCGCGACCGTTGCGAGCCGACAAGTAAGTTCGCAATTGCGAACTGGTACCAAACCCTCGTGAACTGGAAGAAACCCTTGCGAACACAAAAAAAAATCTGCAAATTCACGAGAATTCGCGGATTTTGCAAATTGCGAGTTCGCAAATACGCAAATTCGCGAACGCCAGATTTGCAAAATTCGCCCATGCTTAGTGACAAATGACAGGTCAGTGACAAATGCTTCTGTAGCGCAGTATGGGGGGGCGTCTACCTGCTGCCAGTGTCACTGCGCCCAGCACTGCTGCAGTAGTGTTTAGTGAAACAATTTGTCGTATTGGAGCAGGCACAGCACAACTGGGAGAGACGAAGGTTCTATGTGATGTGCAGTGGTTAGAGACTCAGTGGCAAGGCGAGCAGTAAGTATATAAGTAAGCAGTAAGTGAGGACCGAGAGAGATGTGCAGTGATGAGGGAAGTGGATTGTGGAGGTGAGGGGTAGTCACATTGAGGTGGCATGGAGCAGAGTAATAACCAGAGACTGTCAGTAGAACAGGAAGAGGAACAGTGTGATGGTTGATAGGTGTAGAGACACTGGGGCGGTAAAGTGGAAAGATGAGCGGTAGTGTGAGCGACGAGCGGTCCAGTGTGAAAGGGAAGGGTATAGGTTGAACTTCAACAGTGCAGAGTTAAAGCGAGGCTTACTGTGATAGGGAAAGTGACCAAGGTTTGAGCTGGGCAAGGTGCAATAAAGGTGGTAAAACATTAGATTTTCATAGATCTAGTAGACGACAGAGGATGTGATAGAAAGAGCTATGTAAAAACATGTTATTCTTATACAGTTTTATAAATAAAATAAAAAAACTCCATTACAACCTTCCCCAGGACCTTTCTGTGACTATTCTCAGACTTGTCCACATTCACTAATGTTCAAGCATCTGACGGACAGCTGTGACAATATTCCGACAGCCATCAAGATTATCCTGACATTACCAGGGCAGTTGTCGTCCCACTTTCGTGATTCCACAAAGCTCTTTACTGTAGATTTGATATAAGTAGCCAATTAAGGAAAGGGACTTCTGGTGTCAAAGTTATTAAAATGATTAGTGATCAGCAAAATGTCAAAGGAAGGATGGATATCAGCAAGTCCCCCAATGCCAAGCCTTGGAACAAACGTCTGTTTCAAGGGTAACAAAAATAAGGAAAGGTTTCTTAAAAACACAAGCAAGAAAATCCAGTCTCAACTTTGACTCTGCAGGGCACAGCTAGGCTGCACTCGGTCTTCAAGGGGATCTCTCGAGGGTGCCCTGTCTTGAACAACATCTGAGGATAGGATGATGGCTGGGAGGGGGAAGCACAATTCCGCAGAGATGAAGTCAGGAAGCATATCCTTGTCATTTGCTAAAAATAAGCCTGTGGAGGTAGTCGGAGCCTCATTCAGTGCCCTCGCATCCTTCCTGCAGACCATCAAACCGGGACACGCTTCCAACAAGACGAACAATGCTTATTGCCATGAAAAGCCAAAGAGAAAGAGATAAGCTGCAGTTTTCATCAGCAAGCTTAGCTTTCATGTCTGATGCCCTGAAAAAGGGATCGCAGCTTTTAGAAGCTTTTTTATGACAAAGTATTCACTTTCTTTAAATTATAGGAGATGACAAAGAGGCAGAAGCTGCAGGAGAGCTTGCAAGACCGTGCAGTACCACAGACAAAGGGAACAAGCATTGGCTGCGCGGCCGTAAAAGTAACGCTGCGCGGACATGAAAGCGAAAGTGATTGCGTTGACGCGCTCTGTCCTAAGCACGCTAGGGATGTGCGCACAACATTGGAGAGGCGGAGCGAGGCGCGTACGCTTCTGCCTGTGACAGCAAGCTGATGGCCGGAAAAAGCCTGTGGGTACCACTTCAAAAAGCCGCTTACTAAGTGTCTTGCCAGAGTAGCGCATGCGCTGCCGCAGGCGAGACCTAGGAAGGGAGAGAGAACTAACCCCTCAAATTACAGACCTATAAGCCTGCTAGATAATACACAGACAATCTTTTGCAGGCAGGTGCTGTTTAAACTAAACAAATGGATAGGTCAAAATATTATTCTGGAAGAGGCGCAAGCAGGTGTTGGAACCAAGATTTGTACCTTGGACCAGGTCCTCCACTTCAAGGTGATAACCTGTTAATATGTTACCCTGAAGTGTGACCATCTGTACGTTGCTTTCCTTGACCTGAGAGCGGCTTTCAACCTGGTCCCCAGGGAAACCATTTGGGAAGTCTTGGATTGGTACGGCATCCCTCCAGGCCTACTTAGACTATTGAGAATCCCACATGCAAGCACATATGCAAGGGTCAGATGGAACACCGCAGTGGATTTGACAGACAGGATTCAGATCAAGCAAGGGGTCAGACAAGGGTGTGTACTTGTACCTGCGCTTTTTAGTTTATATATTAATTGCGCAGTTAAGAAATTGATGGACTGTCAACACGACGCTCCCAAAATAGCGGGGTTGCCTACACCCATCTTGATGTTCTTGGCCGACACCTTTTTAATCTCGCAAACACCAATGAGGTTGCAGGCAGAATTAAATGCCTTTGTCACCTTCTGTGAGGGAAGAGGCTTAGAACTTAACCCTACTAAATCCAAAGTTATTACCATAAATACCCATAAAACGTAAGAGGGAATGTGACCAAAGAGGGAGTTCCCCTTGAAAAAGTCCCACATTTTGCTTACCTGGGAGTTGGGTTGAGTGATAATCAGACATGGGACCCTCAGCTGGAAAAAAGTAAAGCAACTCTCCAACTGAAATCTTCGGCGATTGTAAGAAAATGTAGAGCTGCCTCGGGAGGAGTTCTGTCCCTGGTCATTACTGTATATAGAGCTTCAGCTGTAACATCTGCAATTTATCGGGTGGAAATTTGAGGCTACGCTGCAGCAGAGGGTGTGACAAGGATTGAAAATAAGTTCATTAGGGCCCTCTTTAAACTTCCATCAAGCTCAATTATAACTCCAGTGAGATTCGATTTAGCTCTCAATCCCATAATATAATAATCTTAATTAAAGCTTTGCTGTATTGGATCCTGTTGGACCTGGCCTTGTGGCGTGGTTCCCCCCCCGCGACACAGCTCCCCGTTAGCCCAGCTCCGTACCTAGGAACCCCTACCTGCCCTGGCCATGTCCGGCCAAACGCCCACGACCCGCATTGGCCTGTCCCCGGCCACCTTCCCAGCCCGCGCGCCCTGAACCCGCAAGGCCCCATAAACCCCCGGCAGCCATTTTCCCTTCTCGAGATCCCTGACTCCGTGGGCCTAGCATGACCCCAGCGCCGCGTAGGCTCCAGACCCGACAGCCCCCGTTGGGAGGGTGAGGGCTACCCTAGTGAGAGAAGACAAGGAGTTTCGGTGACACCTCCGGCCTCCCCTGAGAGACTGGTTTCTGTCACACCTCTGGCCTTCCCCTGGGGGCCAGTTTCGATTGCACCTCTGGCCTCCCCGAGTGCTGGCTCCAGACCTGCTGGGCATCTGGGAATTCCCGGACGCATCCTCAAAGGGATCAAAGGACTAACCGCCGGACCTCACCCACAGGCCGCCCCCAAAGCCTCGGACCTCCGCCTGTGAGGGTCCGGACATCAAAGGGCCACTGGACTATATCAAGGCCCGCCCCTGAACTAGCGGCAGTTGTATCTTGGACAAGGAAGCCCTGCTGATCTGATCGCGGCTGAACTGAACCTCGTGAACTCTTTAAACCCTGCTGACACCAATTAGAATAACTGTTTGCTGGGGCGATCCCAGAGGCCAGGTTATGTCTACCCGACTCCTCCATGACCCACCTCTCCCACCAATAATGCTGAGCCTTATGAGAGATCCCCACCGGGGAAGACCTCAGGTAGCAAATCGTACACACGAGGACCACACCACACTTACGAACAGACACCACACCGTGGGTTTCGTAATCAACTTCTTTATAATCACATAAAAAGTATTATCACTCTTAGATACAATGATCGAGGGATTGCAGAAAGTCTCAAGTCTTTAGGGATGGGGTAGCGGGACAGTCTTAGTATCGTAGGCCAGTACGGAGCGTACCCTGCGCACAGCTCTCAATCCTCGAGCCGGGGGGATACGGAAGATGGTAACCGCACTGGTGGTCCTACTCACTTGCAGGTGATTCAACTCGGGTTGGTAGCGTCGATAGTCCAGCCGGACTAGAGTGTTCCTTGAGCCACGATGAAGTCAGCAGGGCTCGCTCTGGAGGAAGTTCTGGGGGAGCCGCGACCACGTCAGCAGGGCTCAGAGGGTTCCGTAGATGTCTTCAGGATTCAAGCTCGAGCGGTGACGAGGTCAGCAGGGCTCCGATGGTTCAGTTCCAAGAACGAGCCGCGACAGCGTCAGCAGGGCTCAAGAGTTCACGAGGTTCAGTCAGCCGCGATCAGATCAGCAGGGCTTCCTTGTCAAAGATACAACTGCCGCTAGTTCAGGGGCGGGCCTTGATATAGTCCAGTGGCCCTTTGATGTCCGGACCCTTGCAGGCGGGGGTCCGAGGCTGTGGGGGGCGGTCCGTGGGTGAGGTCTGGCGGTTGGTTTTTGATCCTTTTGAGGATGCGTCCGGGAATTCCCAGACGCCCAGCAGGTCTGGAGCCAGCACTCGGGGAGGCCAGAGGTGACATCGAAACTGGCCCTCAGGGGGGCGACCAGAGGTGTGATCGAAACCAGTCTCTCCGGGGAGGCCGGAGGTGCCATCGAAACTTCTCGCCTTCTCTCACTAGGGCAGCCCTCACCCTCCCAACGGGGGCTGGAGCGTCTGGAGCCTACGCTGCGCTGAGGCTGAGGTCATGCTAGGCCCACGGCATCAGGGATCTCGGGAAGGGAAAATGGCTGCCGATGGGCCTATGGGACCTTGCGGGTTTGGGGCGTGTGGGCTGGAAGGGTGGCCGGGGACAGGCCGATGCGGGCAATGGGCGTTTGGTCGGACATGGGTAGGGCAGCTAGGGATCTCTAGGTACGGAGCTGGGCTAACGGGGAGCTGAGTCGCGGGGGGAACCAGGCCACGAGGCTGGGTCCAACAGTGGTTGTGTGTGTGTGGTTGAGAGTGTGTGTGGTTGTGGTTGTGTGGGCAGTTGTGTGTGTGGGTGTATGTGTGTGGTTGTGGGTGTGTTGTGTGTGTGGTTGTGTGTGTTTGAATGTGTGTCTGGTTATGTGTATGGCTGCGTGTGTGGTTGTGTGTGTGTGTGGTTGTGTGTGTGTTGTGTGTGTGATTGCGTGTGTGGTTGTGGTTGTGGTTATGTGTGTGTGGTTGTGTGTGTTGTGGTTGCGTGTGGTGTGTGTGGTTGTGTGTGTTGTTGTGTGTTTGTGGTTGTGTGTGTGGTTGTGTGAGTGTGGTTGTGGTTGTGTGTGGTTGTGTGTGTGGTTGTGGTTGTGTGTGTGTGTGTGGGGCTGTGTGTATGGCTGTGGGTGTGGTTGTGTGTGTGGTTGTGTGTGTGTGGTTGTGTATGTGTGGGGGTGTGGTTGTGGGTATGGTTGTGGATGTGGGTGTGGTTGTGGGTTTGGTGGTGTGTGT
Source organism: Lissotriton vulgaris (assembly GCF_964263255.1). Taxonomy (NCBI): domain Eukaryota; kingdom Metazoa; phylum Chordata; class Amphibia; order Caudata; family Salamandridae; genus Lissotriton; species Lissotriton vulgaris. The sequence continues at coordinate 585,417,124 of NC_141694.1, forward strand.
GTGGTTGGGCATGGTTGTGTGTGGTTGTGGTTGTGTGTGGGTGTGTATGTGGTTGTGTGTGTGGCTGTGGTTGTGTGTGTGCTTATGTGTGTGTGTGGTTGTGTGAGTGTGGTTGTGGGTGTGGTTGTGTGTGTGGTTGTGGGTGTGGTTGTGTGTGTTTGTGGTTGTATGTGTGTGGTTGTGTGTGTTTAAGCGTGTGGTTGTGTAGCTGTGTGTGTGGTTGCATGGTTATGGGTGTGGTTGTGGGTGTGGTTGTGTGTGGTTGTGGTTGTGTGCGTGGTTATGGGTGTGGTTGTGGTTGTGGGTGTGGTTGTGTGTTGGTCTGGGTGTGGTTGTGGGTGGTTGTGTGTGTGTGGTTGTGTGTGGATGTGAGGTTGTTTGTGTGGTTGTGTGTGTGCATGGGTTTGGGTGTGGTTGAGTGTGTGGTTGTGGTTGTGTATGAGTTGTTGTGTGTGTGTGTAGTTGTGGATGTGGTTGTGGTTATGTGTGGTTGTGGGTGGTTGTGTGTAAGTGGTTGTGTGGGTGGTGGTGTTTGTAGTGTGTGTGAGTGTGGTTGTGTGTGTGAGTGTGTATGTAGTTGTGTGCGTGTGTGGTTGTGGGTGTGGTTGTGGGTGTGGTTGTGTGTGTGTGTGGTTGTGTGTGTGTATGGTTGTGCTTGTGTGTGGTTGTGGTTGTGTAAGGGTGTGAGTGTGGTTGTGGGTGTGTGTGGTTGTGGTTGTGTGTGTGTGTGGTTGTGTAAGTGGTTGTGTGTGTTGTTGTGTGTGTTGTGGATGTGTGTGTGGTTGTGTGTGTGGTTGTGTGTGGTGTGTGTGTGCTAGTGGTTGTGTCTATGGTTGTGTGTGTGGTTGTGTGTGTTTGGATGTGTGTGTGTGTGGTTGCGTATGTGGTTGTAGTTGTGTGTGTTGTGGTTGTGTGTGTGGATGTGTGTGTGGTTGTGTTTGGTTGTGTTAGTGGTTGTGTGTGTGGTTGTGTCTGTGTGTGTGTGGTGTTGTGGTTGTGTGTGGTTGTGGCTGTGTGTGTAGTTGTGTGTGTGGTTGTATGTGTGTGGTTGTGTGTGTGTGGTTGGTTGTGTGGTTGTGTTTGTTTGTGGTTGTGTGTGTGTGGTTGTGTGAGTGGTTGTGTGGGTTTGTGTGTGTGTCATTTTGTGTGTGTGGTTGTGTATGGTTGTGGTTGTTTGTGTGTGTTTGTGGTTGTGTGTGGGTGTGGGTATGGTTGTGTGTGGTTGTGTGTGTGGTTTGTGTGTGGTTGTGTGTGTGGTTGTGTGTGTGCTTGTGTGTGTGTGTGGGGTTGTGGGTGTGATTGTGGGTGTGGCTGTGGATGTGGTTGTGGGTTTGGTGGTGTGTGTGTGGCTGGGCATCGTTGTGTGTGGTTGTGGTTGTGTGTGTGGGTGTGTATGTGTGTGTGGTTGTGGTTGTGTGTGTGGTTTTGTGTGTGTGGGTGGTTGTGTGTGTGTGTTTGTGGTTGTGCTTGGGTATGGTTGTGTGTGTGGCTGTGTGTGGTTTTGTGTGTGGTTGTGGTTGTGTGTGTGGTTGTGCATGGTTGGTTGTGGTTGTGTGTGTGGTTGTGTGTGTGGTGTGTGTGTGGTTGTGTGTGTGGGTGTGTGTGATTGTGTGTGTGGCGGTATGGTTGTGTGTGTGTGGTTGTGTGTGTGGTTGTGTGGTTGTGTGTGTGTAACTCGCAACTCTTTGAGCCCTGCTGACGCTGTCGCGGCTCGTTCTTGGAACTGAAACATCGGAGCCCTGCTGACCTCGTCGCGGCTCGATCTTGAATCTTGAAGACCTCTACTGAACCTTCTGAGCCCTGCTGACGTGGTCGCGGCTCCCCCAGAACTTCCTCCAGAGCGAGCCCTGCTGACGTCGTCGCGGCTCGAGGAACATTCTAGTCCGGCTGGACTATCGACGCTACCAACACGAGTTGATTCATCCTCAAGTGAGTAGGATCACCAGTGCGGCTACCATCTTCCGTATTCCCCCGGCTCGAGGATTGAGAGCTGTGCGCAGGGTATGCTACGTACTGGCCTATGAGACTAAGACTGTCCCGCTACCCCCTCCCTAAAGACTTGAGACTCTGCGATCCCTCGATCATTGTATATAAGAGTGATAATACTTTTTACGTGATTATAAAGAAGTTGATAATGAAACCCACAGTGTGGTGTCTGTTCATAAGTGTGGTGTGGTCCTCGTGTGCACGATTCGCTACTTGAGGTCTTCCCCCGTGGAGATCTCTCATAAGGCTCGGCTTATTGGTGGGAGAGGCGGGTCACGGAGGAGTCGGCTAGACATAACCTGGCCTCTGGGATCGCCCCTTCTAACATTGGTGGCAAGCAACGGGATAAGAGCCTACGTCTAGAATCGTACAGTAAAGCGACTGACACACCACCCGAACAAGGGCAACCATGAGTCTCACCGGAACCAGCGAAAAAACCGCATTTCAGAAAGAAAACCTGGAAGATTATACACACAAAGAATTAAAACAATTCTGTAAAGATTTCTGCATCGCTACCACTGGGTTGAGCACCAAAGACGACTTCCAGAAAGCCCTGATGGCCTGGGTAGAAGCCGGGGCCCCCTCCCCACGACAGAAAGAAATGGTGAAGAGGAGGAGCCGCTGACCGAAACTGACGGCCTGAGGGAAGAGGGATCTGAATCCCTGCCACGGAATGCCAGCATGGAGAGAGGTCTGTCGATAGAAGAAATGGCAGACCGAGAGCGCAACCGAAACCACAAGCTAGAACTGGCCGACTTAAAATCGAAGGAGAAATAAAGCTGGCGGAAAAGAAACTAGCCGTAGAGCAGTTACGGCTGCAAGGAGAAGTGGAAGAAAAGAAGCTCCAGTGGGAGCTGGAAGAAAAGAAGCTCCAGCGAGAGCACGAAGGAAAGAAACTCCAACTCGAACACGAGCGTAGCTTGAAAGAGCTCGAAATTAAAGCCCGGAACGAAGAGACCCGACCCCCGGGGAACAGAGACCCTGGACCCCCGGTCGAGCCGAAAGTACACATCCCCAAGGATGTAGTGAAGGAATATTATAAAAATGACGATAGCCAGCTGTGGTTCAAAGTGTACGAGGTCGCCATGACCGCCCACCGAGTACCTGAGAAGGATTGGGGGGCCGGATTATGTGGCCGCTTCCTCAGCGAGGGAAGAGACACCCTGCTGGATCTGCCCTCCCCCGTCATGAACTCCTACACCCATATGAAGGACGCCCTCATGGCTCGCTATGGGCTCACCCCGGAGATGTACCGGCAGAGATTTCGAGACTGCAAAAAGATCCCCGGCACCACATGGGTAGAATATGTGAATTTCTACAGCCGGGCTTTGGAAGGGTGGATCAAGGGCAGCAAAGTGACCACCTTCGAAGGACTTGTAGACCTCATCGCCTATGAACACCTATCCAACAATTGCTTTGTAGAACTGAGACAGCACCTTCTGGATAGCAAGTTGGCCGACCCCCGGAAGTTGGCCCTAGAGGCTGATCGATAGGTGAACACCAGAGTCCCCCGAGGGCCCGTGGGGGACTATAACCGAAACGAACAAGGATCTCCCCGTCAGAGAGGTGCAGGGAATCAGAATAGACACAGGGGTTCCCAGGCAGGGCCTCCCCACAGTCCCCCTAGGAACCAGCCAGGGAACCCCCCACCGGATGCAAAGGCCGGATTCCCTCCCGTTAGACCAGGACCCAGAATAACCACAGCCTGCTACCGATGTAATCAAACAGGGCACTATGCCAATGACCCCAACTGCCCCCTGCTCAAGAAGACCCTGCTGTAGGTCCCCTTGCGCGCCACATCGCCAACATAGCCCTAGATATACATAAATACTTATACTTATACTATATTTCAGGTGCTCAAGTGAATAGTACGGTGCAGGACGTGACAAAAGTGAAAAAAGTGAACGGACTGTCACACAACAACAACAAGGTTAAAAAACAATTATATACAATGGCAAGAGTAAGAATCCTTGGGTATGTCGACGGCGTTTCGATCTATGTAACTTTAGATCATCATCAGGACTGATGAGCTTCCTGAAACTTGCCAAGGCATTTTCAGGCAAGGGGGAGGTTTGAATATTGGAGTTGAAGGTTGCTTGCTGTAGAGAACAAAGTAGTTAATGAAAATGTTCTCTAAATCTGATGATCCAGGTAGCGCTCGGACACTTTAACTTGGACGAGGGTTCTACTAGGATTGAATGTTTGAGCAGAGCGAGAGAAAAGGTTTTTTCGGTATCCTCGCTGTGGAACTTTCAATTAATAGCGCGTTGAATATGGCGATATTTGAAGCCGATAGGGGGTCTGCCTGAGCGCGTTCGTCGCTCTGCAAGTAGAGGTATTTTGGCGCCTAAAAATTAATTCTAGCACGCTCGCGGAGGAGGTCGGGGGTCCGAGTCTCTCACCAGCCGGTTGACCTCTACTTGCAGAGCGACGAACGCGCTCAGGCAGACCCCCTATCGGCTTCAAATATCGCCATATTCAACGCGCTATTAATTGAAAGTTCCACAGCGAGGATACCGAAAAAACCTTTTCTCTCGCTCTGCTCAAACATTCAATCCTAGTAGAACCCTCGTCCAAGTTAAAGTGTCCGAGCGCTACCTGGATCATCAGATTTAGAGAACATTTTCATTAACTACTTTGTTCTCTACAGCAAGCAACCTTCAACTCCAATATTCAAATCTCCCCCTTGCCTGAAAATGCCTTGGCAAGTTTCAGGAAGCTCATCAGTCCTGATGATGATCTAAAGTTACATAGATCGAAACGCCGTCGACATACCCAAGGATTCTTACTCTTTCCATTGTATATAATTGTTTTTTAACCTTGTTGTTGTTGTGTGACAGTCCGTTCACTTTTTTCACTTTTGTCACGACCTGCACCGTACTATTCACTTGAGCACCTGAAATATAGTATAAGTATAAGTATTTATGTATATCCAAAAAAGATCAAAATAAATAACTTTTTTCTACCTACACCTACAGTCTTTGCTCCCTAGCGTTTATTGAATACTCGCTACCCATACCTGTCCTCTAGGACCTAATCAGGCCAAAACTGAACCATTGTAACTAAAAAAGCATCATTCCACCCCAGGTTCTATTAAGTGGGGTTCCCTTGTTTATAAAAAACGGTCTCACCATCAAGGCCAGCAAATGTCAAATCGGACAGGGGTCTGTGGTCTACCTTGGGCACCAGGTCGGCAGCGGCCTCGTAGCACCTCTCCAACCGAAGATCGATGCGATCGTGGCCTGGGAGGCCCCCTCCACCCAAACGGAGGTGCGGGCGTTCTTAGGGCTCACGGGGTACTACCGAAGATTCATAAAGGGGTATGGCAGCATCGTAGTGCCCCTCACGGAATTGACCTCCAAAAACCAGCTGAAGAAAGTTAGCTGAACCCCCGCCTGCCAGGAGGCGTTTGAAGCCCTGAAGCACGCCATGTGCACTGCCCCTGTGTTGCAGGCCCCCGACTACTCCAAAGAGTTCGTCGTCCAGACAGACGCATCCGAACATGGCATCGGGGCCGTCCTGTCCCAATTGAACGAGAAAGGCCTGGATCAGCCAGTGGCCTTCATTAGCCGGAGGTTACTCCCTCAAGAACAAAGGTGGACCACCATCGAGCGGGAGGCCTTCGCGGTGGTTTGGGCCCTGAAGAAGCTGTTCGGTACTCACTTCTGGGTCCAAACCGACCACTGACCCCTCCGGTGGCTAATGCAAATGAGAGGGGAGAATCCCAAATTGTTGCGATGGTCCATCTCCCTCCAGGGGATGGATTTCACTGTTGAGCACCGGCCGGGTGTTGACCACGCCAACGCCTACGGCCTGTCCCGATTCTTCCGCCTCAGTGAAGAGAACCCCCAAGGGGATGGGTAGTTCTCTCCGCCTTTCAGCTGGGGGGGACGTGTGTTGGACTTGGCCTCGTGGCGTGGTTCTCCCCGCTACTCAGCTACCCGTCAGCCCATCTCCGTACCCAGAAACCCCTAGCTGCCCTGCCCATGTCCGACCAAACGCCCACGGCCCGGATCGGCCTGTCCCCGGCCACCTTCCCAGCCCGCGCGCCCCAAACCCGCAAGGCCCCATAGGCCCACCGGCAGCCATTTTCCCTTCCCGAGATCCCTGACTCCGTGGGCCTAGCATGACCCCAGCCCCAGCGCAGCGTAGGCTCCAGACGCGCCAGCCCCGTTGGGAGGGTGAGGGCTACCCTAGTGAGAGAAGACATGGAGTTTCGATGGCACCTCCGGCCTCCCCTGAGAGACGAGTTTCTGTCACACCTCTGGTCTTCCCCCTGGGGGCCAGTTTCGATTGCACCTCTGGCCTCCCTGAGTGCTGGCTCCAGACCTACTGGGCGTCTGGGAATTCCCGGTCGCATCCTCAAAGGGATCAAAGGACCAACCGCCGGACCTCACCCACGGGCTGCCCCCAGAGCCTCGGACCTCCGCCTGTGAGGGTCCGGACATCAGAGGGCCACTGGACTATATCAAGGCCCTCCCCTGAACTAGCGGGCAGTTGTATCTTGGACAAGGAAGCCCTGCTGATCTAATCGCGGCTGAACTGAACCTCGCAACTCTTTGAGCCCTGCTGACGCTGTCGCGGCTCGTTCTTGGAACTGAAACATCGGAGCCCTGCTGACCTCATCGCTGCTCGAGCTTGAATCTTGAAGACTCGAGGATTGAGAGCTGTGTGCAGGGTACGCTACGTACTGGCCTATGAGACTAAGACTGTCCCGCTACCCCCTCTCTAAAGACTTGAGACTTTCTGCGATCCCTCGATCATTGTGTATGAGTGATAATACTTTTTACGTGATTATAAAGAAGTTGATAACGAAACCCACGGTGTGGTGTCTGTTCATAAGTGTGGTGTGTACGATTTGCTACTTGAGGTCTTCTCGGTGGAGATCTCTCATAAGGCTTGGCATTATTGGTGGGAGAGGCGGGTCACGGTGGAGTCGGGTAGACATAACCTGGCCTCTGGGATCGCCCCTTCTAACAGGTTGTTTGTGTGTGTTTGTGGTTGTGTGTCTGGGTGTGGTTGTGTGTGTGGTTGCGTGTGTGTGGGGTTGTGTGTGTGGTTGTGGGTATGGTTGTGGGTGTGGTTGTGTGTGTGTGGTTGGGCATGGTTGAGTCTGGTTGTGTGTGGTTACGTGTGGTTATGTGTGTGGGTGTGTTGGACCCGGCCTCGTGGCGTGGTCCTCGCTGATCTCCGCAGCCCCGGATCTACGGGTGGAACTGGTTCCCGTCCACCCATAACTGTACATAATCCTCCTACACTGGACCTGAGACGATCCCCAGACCACGTGCCTGCACCCATGCACGTGACCATCAGACTCCATGTTTGGCCACCCCGGCCG